>NC_050735.1:10545770-11183774 GCF_014529535.1 Bradysia coprophila
CAGTTTGGAAGTTTAATTTTAGAGACATACACCATCCATTTATCAATGATTTTCCGACGTGTCGTCTCTCTTTATCAATGTGTGAAAATAACTAATTTTTCAATGAATATGTGACGACGACGTGACCAGCAATAATTGGAATTTTTAACGAAGTAATAAATCTAAATATTATTACCAGTCGAGCCAGCCGAATATATATTTTTTCAACAAATGGATGAAAATTCGGTACGTGTGGGTAATTGCATTTTTATCTATGATTTATATGGTTTTGCCTGCCTATTAAACGTGAAAAATAGTTATTTACACGCTACATACATCGAAAACCTTCAGCACCTTCAGCATGTAATAGGTATTAGTGTACCGGACGGGAGAAAATTCCAACAAGAGCTATTTTTGTGTCAGAACTCCACGACAAATGATCACGACAGAGTAAAGTTAACCAGGCAGGAGCGCTGATTTGACTAGGGATCTGTCAGTGTTCATTTGAGTTCATTTTCATCCAGTGTATTAGGTCCCTTATTTGACGTTTCGAAAATGAACCGCTCCTGCCTGGTTTATTTTACTCTGCCGTGCAAATGATATTTTGTTGACATTTCGACACCTTGAAGGAGAAATAGAAGTTATCGTTCTTTTCCTAACTCATTCTGACCGTTTTTTTAAAGCCTTTCAGCATAAAATAGGAACAACGTTTTTCCTAAGCGACGACGGAAATACGCAACAAAGTCGCGATACTTTAACATTAGCTACAGTGAACGACATCTCAAAAGTCTCATATCTTCTGATTTCCACGTTTTAAGTGAATTCCACACATTCCACACAGCTCACACTCTGTATCAGTATGATCCGCTGTGGTTGCTAAGGTTGTATATTATAAGAAGGTTGCGCCAACAGCCCTTTTTCGTGGTGACAATAAATCAAAAATAAATGGTCGCTGGTGCGTTGTCTTTCAAGTAAGTTGAATTCTTCGTAGTGACATTAACGCAAAAAAGAAGTGACAGCTGCGAAGAATTCACCTAAATACAAATAACACAACAGTTGCGGTCATTTCTTTTTCTCGTTTACTGTTATTGTTGATGTTTTTGTAAACAACAATGCAAAGTCTTGGCTTACGCATTTTCTGCATACACATTTACACTTGCCTCCAAGTTGAATTTTCGACGACGTTCACGCGAATTAAGTTAAATTTGAACTCACAAATTGTACACAAACATTAAAATTAAATTTAAACAAATCAATTAGAAAATGCAAAACTACATTAAAATCACAACACAACTGACTGACAGTTGCACAATGAAAAAAAAATTCTTGTTGGAAGACAAGTTTAAATAAATGCATCTCTATTTTCAAAACATTTTCATAGTGACAGTCATTAAAAGATTTTATTTGCACCATCCATAAGTTATGTCAATTTCTGAAACAGCACAATTTTTACATTTCGTTCTGCTTTCTTTCAAAATTCATAAATTCATAATGACAAAATAGCTTTCGACATATCAAAAAAGCGTCATCCATCGCTGAAATGAATTTTATTTTGTAAAATGAATCAAGACTGATACATTAAGACAAAAAATTAAAAATTTGACAGTACACGTAAAGGAAATAATTTCGAATTTAGGTCCTAAGCATAGGCGTAGCATACATTTTCTTCATGATTCAATCAAACGACATATCAAAAAAGCGTCATCCATCGCTGAAATGAATTTTATTTTGTAAAATGAATCAAGACTGATACATTAATACAAAAAATTAAAAATTTGACAGTACACGTAAAGGAAATAATTTCGAATTTAGTTCCCAAGCATAGGCGTAGCATACATTTTCTTCATGATTCAATCAAACGACGTATCAAGAAAGCGTCATCCATCGCTGAAATGAATTTTATTTTGTAAAATGAATCAATACTGATACATTAAGACAAAAAATTAAAAATTTGACAGTACACGTAAAGGAAATAATTTCGAATTTAGTTCCCAAGCATATGCGTAGCATACATTTTCTTCATGATTCAATCAAACGACATATCAAAAAAGCGTCATCCATCGCTGAAATGAATTTTATTTTGTAAAATGAATCAAGACTGATACATTAAGACAAAAAATTAAAAATTTGACAGTACACGTAAAGGAAATAATTTCGAATTTAGTTCATAAGCATATGCGTAGCATACACTTTCTTCATGATTCAATCAAACGACGTATCAAGAAAGCGTCATCCATCGCTGAAATGAATTTTATTTTGTAAAATGAATCAATACTGATACATTAAAACAAAAAATTAAAAATTTGACAGTACACGTAAAGGAAATAATTTAGAATTTAGTTCCCAAGCATAGGCGTAGCATACATTTTCTTCATGATTCAATCAAACGACGTATCAAGAAAGCGTCATCCATCGCTGAAATGAATTTTATTTTGTAAAATGAATCAATACTGATACATTAAGACAAAAAATTAAAAATTTGACAGTACACGTAAAGGAAATAATTTCGAATTTAGTTCCCAAGCATATGCGTAGCATACATTTTCTTCATGATTCAATCAAACGACATATCAAAAAAGCGTCATCCATCGCTGAAATGAATTTTATTTTGTAAAATGAATCAAGACTGATACATTAAAACAAAAAATTAAAAATTTGACAGTACACGTAAAGGAAATAATTTAGAATTTAGTTCCCAAGCATAGGCGTAGCATACATTTTCTTCATGATTCAATCAAACGACATATCAAAAAAGCGTCATCCATCGCTGAAATGAATTTTATTTTGTAAAATGAATCAAGACTGATACATTAAGACAAAAAATTAAAAATTTGACAGTACACGTAAAGGAAATAATTTAGAATTTAGTTCCCAAGCATAGGCGTAGCATACATTTTCTTCATGATTCAATCAAACGACATATCAAGAAAGCGTCATCCATCGCTGAAATGAATTTTATTTTGTAAAGTGAATCAAGACTGATACATTAAAACAAAAAATTAAAAATTTGACAGTACACGTAAAGGAAATAATTTAGAATTTAGTTCCCAAGCATAGGCGTAGCATACATTTTCTTCATGATTCAATCAAACGACATATCAAAAAAGCGTCATCCATCGCTGAAATGAACTTTATTTTGTAAAATGAATCAATACTGATACATTAAAACAAAAAATTAAAAATTTGACAGTACACGTAGAGGAAATAATTTAGAATTTAGTTCCCAAGCATAGGCGTAGCATACATTTTCTTCATGATTCAATCAAACGACATATCAAAAAAGCGTCATCCATCGCTGAAATGAATTTTATTTTGTAAAATGAATCAAGACTGATACATTACAGTGAACGACATCTCAGAAGTCCCATATCTTATGATTTCCACGTTTTCAATGAATTCCACGCATTCCACACAGCTCACACTCTGTATCAGTATGATCCGCTGTGGTTGCCAAGGTTGTATATTATTAGGAGGTTGCGCCAACAGCCTTTTTTCTGTAAGCTGTTTAAATTGTGTGTAGTGATGGTGTAGACTTAAAAACTTTTAAGCAAGTTCTATTAAAACTTTCCAACAAATTCACTGTTTAATTGATAATACCAAAATGTAATAATCATCTCATACAGACAATAAATTATTGACAATATTCATCAACCACGCACGTAATACTTTTCCAAGAATTCGTCCCAATGCTAAATGTACAATTCCAAATATTTAATTCGATTCAAATTTCGTAATCATAAACACGAGTCATAATGAGCTCGAATCACCTTAAACTACTAAATCAAACTGGAAATACCGTCAAAGGATAATAGAAAATTGTAATTAACGTACACATTTGGGCATTCTCATACACCATAAATTTTAAGCTAAATTGCAATACCTCTAACACACTGGCTAATAGAAAAGTAGAGGGAAAAAAACCTATTACCCCGCCTGGGTACCATTTATATTCTTTGAGAATCGCCTGATGGCATGTCAAGATTAGTAAGAATTGATAGAAATAACAACTCCAAACTATGTAGCTCAACCTAATAATACCGTATCGTGTGATACACTGGCATAATATGAAAATCAAAAAAACATGAAAAAAGCAAATAAATTAAAACGGTTTGTTGGGTGTGGATTCTAGTTACCTCATGCTTAATACGTTTCGATTAGAAATGAACAAATTGTGATTCAGTTAGTATATGGATACCGGGGCAGGAATATGGTTTGTATTTTATTCAATTGCTTGAAGATTTGGTGCAAACATTCATTGACAAAATTCAAAACCGTTTTGCCAAAACGTATTCAAGTACACTATGTAGCAACTAATATTTACACTCCAATTGAAGAACTCGGGCAACTCGAGATAATGTAACATTAATTCTAATCTCAATTATCCTGCAAATATTTGTCACCTTAATGAAGCATTGTTCAAGAAACTGTTCACATCCGGTTTTCTCAACTTTGCTTAAAGTGTCTGCATCGAAACTAATTTCAAATGCAAAGTTCGTTAGTTTTATCTCGGCTCGACATATTTTAAGTTATTACAGCTTAATTCGTAAAACAGCCATCAGATATTTACTGTCAGGAATAACAGATCTCCCACACCTAATTTTTCTTTTAATCTTATACAATAGGAGTTTTTCAGGTTTGGTTAATATTCAACTTTTCGTTATTATTAGCGGAAGAGAAGCCAAAAGTCAAGTTTGAGTTTTCCTGTCAACTTGGAACGTACACTCACTTTATTTAACCATTGGTTATTTATTGGTTAATGGTGTTAACTATTACCGGTAAAATAACCGGCCAAATTTGCTGAAATTTACCAAAATTTATCGAAATTCACTGAAGGTTACCTTAAATTTACCGGATTTAATTTTCGGCAAGTTCGGTAAATTTTCAGTAAATGTTGGTATAATTCAGTAAGTGGTATCATTTTTAATTTTCAGTTATTTTCGATTTTTGGTAAATTTCAGCAAATTCAGTAAGTTTTTTTTACCAATAATAGTCGATCATTGACATAATTAACAGATGATTAACCAGTAAATGGTAAATTCATTTACCATTAATTTACCAAAATTTACCGAGATTTACTGAACTGATCGTAAATGAATTAACCATGATGTCAATCAATGATTGATCAGGTAATTCAAAGCAGAGGGTGTTCATCGTTCAACTAGTCACCTAGCATTGTAAAATATTCTAATTTTGTTGTTCGTTGTGAAGCTGAGTATATAACTTTAGTGATAAAAATGGAAGAATCAGTTTGTAAGAAGTTTAGATTAAAATTGGAAAGTGACAGAAAATGGTACTGGCTTGAGCTTTCGCCTCAATTTTTCTTAATTTTCTCTTTCGACCTAACTAAAGTGTTCCTTTTACACGAACTGCGCAACTTTCATAGACTCTCTCATAATTCTTACGAACACTGAAAGTGACGACTTGTTCCACTGGGAGGTCTGTAAATGAAAATCATATTTTTGGAAACAGAATTGGTGTTCTCTGTATGATGGAAATATATTCATGAAACTTACAATGTTCCATACAAGAATTTACGAATGTTACTTGAACTTCCGATTAGGCGTATACATTATTATGAACGTAACAATGTAAAACTAATTTTGTTTAAGTTTAACCAGGAATTCTGACATTATCCTTAATGCCTATTAGACTACATTTCATTTGTCATCTATTCTCCCTATTATTTGTGTTGTACAAACTAATGAGTATACGAATACGTTACAATACTGTATAATGGTATGTACTTGTACAGTCTGTATTTCTAAATGGATAAAGATTTATTTTCTATTTTGCGTGAGCTTATGTGTTCCCAAAATAAGTTTCATGCTCATTAGACTAATCAGGAGCTGAAAAAGTATTACGGTCGTTTCTTTTTGACGATTGAAGCTTATCGAAATCCGATATGTGCACAATCTGCTTCCAATTTAATTGGAACATATTGAAAGAGATTGTCGTTTATTAATTTCCATCTATTTATCTACTATCTTTAACATGCTTCACAGGAGAACATTTTTATTTCATTTTTTCCGATCCTCCGCTCCATTTGGACGAATGAAGTGTGATATTACTTTCGTAAGAATATCGAAATGTTCAGCGCACTAAGGAATAAGTTTGCAATTCGGGAAAATGCCTCAGGGGCGTATTAGAGAGAATTTTATTTACTGAAATTAATGAAAATTTTCAGAAATTCAACTGAATGAACCAATAATTTACCTGAAGAAATTTCTAGAAATTTTCGTTTTTTTTGCTCAATAATATGCTCTGATATAGATCGTACTGCGAGAGAATATAAGATTAAAATTAAACAAAAGCAAAAGTAGACTTAACCGAATGATTATTTGAAGAGACAATGTTAAATTCGAATATAAGTCAAGCAAAATTATGGATCGTTTAAAGGCCGCAAACTGGTACACCAGGGTGTCCCTTACAACCGTTGTTACAACATTCTGGAGAAATTGGAATCAAGTGAAGGTTTCCATCGCCAGGATTTAGTGAAGATGATTTCGAACCACCATAAGAATCGTGGTATTCTCTACCAGTAACTACACACAAGTAATCCAGGTTCGGTCCAACGAATCCTACTGAGGTTACATGCGTTCCAGGAACTTTATATTTCCTTATAAGTTCGCTAGTTCTAGTAAACGAATGAAATGAATGGATAGTAAACTTCCTAAGTGGTAGACGGTGTTAAGGAATCTCGCGCCGCGTCATTCACAATAATTCACAAAGTGACATCTTCCTTATACAAAATGTGTCAAAATGTGAATTATTGTGAATGACGCGGCGCGAGATTCCTAGCAACCTGGTAGACTTACTTCGAATTAACGTGATAAACGAGACCGGAATTGAAGTCACCAACGTAGAAGTTGGAGCATTGATCGACGGTAAGCCCTGCAGGATAATCTGTTCTGGCCGTTGCAGGATCGAACTTATAGCTCGGTTTTATATTTTCTAAATGACAAAAAATAAAAAATCTTAAATGGCACCCGCTTCAAAGGAAACAAATTACCTAACGTATTGCTTTTGCGGTTCCATTTGGTTGCAGTTACAGTAGCAGTGCAATCATTGGAAACATAGCATATATCCGTCTTGGCATCGAAATAAATTCCATTTGAGTAAGTTCCTGGCTTCAAAGCACTTTTGATTCTTGCAGATCGAGATCCGAGATCCAGATACACAATGGAAGATTCAGGATAACCGTCAACGTTCTTTTTGCAATATGTTGATGGTATAACGGACATAAATACAGTTCCATCTGGCGAGGTAGCTCCTCTGTCAATAGCATTATTTTCACCTGGGCTGAAAGTTGTAATGACATCGATAATTTTAGCCTCTCGAGAAACTCCGTCCCATTGTACACGAAGAATCGATTGACCTTGACCAGCAATTAATATGCTGGGCGACGATTGAACTGGTAGAATGAATGATACTGTTTCCACAGAATCGGTAAGTTTTGCGCTGTATAACGTCTTACTGTCCCAATCAAAACGATGTAAAGAATCGGAACCTTTTGGAGCTGTTTTTAAATTTAACGCAGAATTAATGGATAAAAATGACAACATCTGACAGACTGAGAATCCTGAGAAACATCTGACAATATTTTGTAATCTTATAGGAAATTTTATAGCATTAAAGGTCATTATACCGCATTCTCTTCATTCTAGTTGATCAATGTTCAAATTTGTATATCTTAGTTAGTACTTGTTTCAAAAGGTATACTTAGGTTAAATTCATTTTTGCTCCAATATATTCGCGTGCCAAATATGTCATACCGACCTTCTATTCAATAATTGGAACGAAAAGAATCAAATTTAATTTGACCCAACAGGTTTAAAAAGATCAACGCAAAATCTATTACTTCATTTCATATACCATGCAAATGTGGCCATTATAAAATCAATTAGTCAGATTAATATTGATAATGAAAGTCAGCTTACCGCTTGCATCAGCGAAAAAGATAGAGTTGGTTCGATTATCCCAAAAAATCTGTTGAGGATATCCGTATGGTACAGCTGGATGGTATGACTTTACGTCGCACTCAATTGCTGCAATTGATGCCTAGGAAAGATATATTTTCGTATATTGTGAATAAAACGAATTGAGAAACCATTTTCACTTACAACACAGACGCCAATTGTAAGATAAAATAAAAGGGTTGACATGATTGGTTACTGCTGATAATAGTGGCTGGAAGTAATATGGAAATTTGTCAGTATTTATAGAACTTTATAAAAATATCTTGAGCTACTAACTGTGGTTATTGCTTTTAAGTCATGAACGATTACGAAACACGAACTTCGTGACGAGTAAATGTTCTGAATCATGAATACAAAATATAAAAAAAAAATAAACAGAACGTAATCGTGTCAATGATTTTACAAGCATGTACGTCGAAAACCGTACTTTTCATGTTTGAAGCACGTCTTTCGACGCCCTCAGCATGTAATAAATATTATGCACGTATGACAAAGCGGTCGAGGCTTGCCGAGACGGCTTGTCATACGTGCATATTCTTTTTTATCGCATAAGCGAAAACGAGGCAACAAGATATGCGAATGACACTTTGACAATTTACAGAAGTATAATGTTTGTTTATATATCCTAGGTGAATAATTTTTTCGGGGAATTATTACTAAAATCCATTACATAACTCGGGATAAAAATGAAAAGTCTCGTTTTCGTGTGTTTATTGACCTCGGTTCCGCCTCGGATCAACAAAATTCACACGAAAACTCTACTTTTCATCTTTTTATCCCTAGTCATGTAAAATACTATTTCATGCTTCGGGGCTGAAAATGTAGGCAATTTTTGAGTTTCTTTCTGGTTTCCCTTTGCATGAAAACTTACATGTGCACCTGTTTGGGACGATTGATGTAAGGCACTTGCGCTTGTAGGCATTACTTCGTTCGGCCCACAATTCCCGAAAGTGCTTAAAGTCAATCGTCAAAAACAGACGCACAAATGACTATTTCATATTTCTGTGATTAAACTAATTTATTTTCTTCAATCAAAAGACTATGAGATAATGACGTTTTGTCTGATGACAAATCAGGGAGGAAAATGTCTATTTTCTCCTCTCAAAACCTTTGCTTTTGTTTTGAAAAATTGTGTAACAAACTTCGTGGGGAAAAATTGTTAATCAGACCACGGAGTGAAAAAATCGTAAATTATTCGATTAAATTCAGAAATCAGTATTTCCTGTCTTGAAGTCATTGCCCAATTTAAACATTTTAGCCTATTTACCGATTTCAGTACACTTCCTCGTTTCAATTCATTTCGAAACCTTTTTTTAATTATTATTTCTGTTTTATGGGTAGTTTGCTCAGTAGACGATTCATAAGATCGTAAGGAGTACTACAAAGTTTCACTAAAGTTTGAATCATTACATACATATCCATTCCTTTCATCTCACAAATGGCTTTCCGAACTTAACAACAAATTGCTTTCATCTAAAACAATAAACGATCATCTCCATCATTATTCATGTAGCTTCCTGAAATTACAAGATTATTGTTCGATGTTATGCACATTCTTCAAAGTAAGATTCATACTATTTATACTACCGCCCGACGATGGAACACTAGGGATGTATAATAAACGTTTATTGAAAGACAATATTTATCCAGACAAAGGATGTAGACATTTTGTATTGTTTGTCTTTCACCCTCGGTTTAAGATGAATGAATAGAACCACGCAAAGTCTGTGTTATAAAGCTACCATGTAAATTAGGGATAGGCTGGAAATTATTTATTGAAATTTTATCTGAAACAAATTGAAATAGCACATCCAATCAGTATATACATGAGATCGTTGTATACAAGCCGATGATATAGTGTTACTACAACCTTAACGATACACCGATTTTATATTGCTGAGAATTATAGTTTTCTTTTGGCAATTTCAACGATTTTCGTTTAACTTTTAAAACCTCAACTTCATAACTTACAAACAAATCCCAATCCTTAAGCCAAATACCGTAAAAAAATTCGGCCAACATTTTAGATTTATGCACATAGTCTGTACAGTGTACTACACATATATAGTTCGTAGAATATTTTACATTAGGAAGAACATCCTTAAATGCATTACTAAAGTCACCATAAATTCTCATAGAATGCAGTTCTATTTGAGGTATTACAATAAGAGGGATGCTTAAACGAAAAATTTATGGCACAATGGGTATTTTTTGTATGTATATATATGTGTGTGCGGATGCTGTAATGTCAGAGTATTATTTATGTATAATATCGTGAAAAGGTGTAAGCGAAAAAATATTCTCCATGGGAAATAAATAAAGTTTCTTGTAAAAGTGTCTACAGACGGCAGAAAAAAAACATGTTTTGAGAGATATATGAGATTGCTGTATTCGTTGTAACAACGTTATGATTTACATGATTTTCTTTGATGATGAATTTTGCATAAAAAATGTTTTTTTTTTTGGTTTTTACTTTGCTTTCAATGATAAAGTCTGAATTAAAAATGAAGGAAAAATTAGATTAAAAATATTGGCGTTTTAATTCTGGTCAACATATTCGATAAATAGAGTCGGCTTAAAGCAGTCTACTCAATGAAGTGCACACATTATTCGTTCCTCGTTCGTTGAATACTTAAATTTGCAATAAAATTCAAGATGAAGGTTCCACTTTCTCGTTTCGGCGTCAGCTGGTCGTTTGCTCTATTTTCATGAGTGTGTGTTAGCTCATTCAACTGTAAGTACATTTAGAGAAAGAAGTATGTGAGTTACTGTATGAAAACAACCAAACGGCCATCTGTAGCAAAATTATGAAAGTTTAGCCTTAATGTTTAATCTAACTGTAATCATTTAAAAAGCATTGAAAACACTAGAAACTTGCAGAAAAACATGAAACCATAAGAGATGAAACGTTTCATTGAATAGTAGATTATATACTGGAGTGTGGCGTTTGCAGTTACGTTGCATATGTTACTCACGAAGACACTTCGGGGGGTTGTAGCGAATTAAATTGTTTACGTAACTGTCAGGTCAATCAGGAGCACCACATATTCTTAATTTTCAATTTACTCGCGAAAGAATTTAAGTTGTTACGCTGTTATTCCAGACGCTGCTCCAGCATTAGAGCCCCCAGAAAGAAATGGAAAAGTCTGCAATTTGGCAACAACTTTTTCCCAAGATTTCTGTAGACCCGCAACCCAAAAGTACTGGGTTCACGTATTTGTGGAACGATAGTGGGTGAGGCCAGCTACAACGACCCATACTCAGTTCCGCGAAACATCCATGTTGCAGGTAAGGTGAACACTCCGAACATTTACTATATTTTTGGTCATAACTCTGGTGGCGGGACATTTCCACACCGTCAATATCGTCAGGAACGATATTATCGTTTTTTTGGACGATATTATCGTTTTTTAGACGATGCTATCGTCCAAAAAAACGATATTATCGTCCAAAAAATTTTCATCCATGACGATAATATCGTCTAAATTGAAAAATTCTAAAATATTGTCTGGACGATAGTATCGTTTTATTGTCGATATTATCGTTCAAAAAACGATATTATCGTTTTCTGGACGATATTACCGTTCTAGAAAATCTAATGGATATTTTCGTTTTATGTACGATAATATCGTTTAAAAAAACGATAATATCGCCCAGGACGACGATATTATCGTTTAGTTTTGGGTGGTAATATTGTCCAGGACTCAATTTTACTCAGAGGTGCAGCAAGAACCGAATTCTCTTCCAAAATATCGAAAAACAATTGTCAGAGGAAATCACCTACACATCAGTGTTTAAAAAAGGCGTTAATTTCGTCCCTAAATAATTCATCTTTTTACGAAATGAATACCAACTTTGATTGTACATAAAAAGCGTTTTAACACGCCGAGCGATCCGGGCGCCGGAACGGTGTCGGAACTTAGGAGTTATTTTTTTTCTCGCATCGTCTCATAATTAGTCTGTGTAATTTTTCTATATAAAATTTAAATTTACGGAACCAAATGAACCAATTTTTAATATATATTTGCCGTCTATAAAACGGTGTTTATCTACAAGATTTTGTGTTTCGTCTTCAACAACCATCCAGAACGATAATATCGCCCAGGACGATATTATCGTCTAGAATTTTTATTTTAAATAAATTAAAAACGATATTATCGTCTCAAATATAAAAAAATAAATTAATTAAAAACGATATTATCGTCCCAAAAATTATCGACCAGGACGATAATATCGTCCAAAATAACGATAAATTTGTTCAGAAAAAGAAAATAACGATAATATCGTCCAGCGGATATTTTCATCCAGGACGATATTATCGTCAAAAAGACGATATTATCGTTTTTTGAACGATAACATCGTTTTTTAGACGATAGTATCATCAAAAAAACGATATTATCGTTTTTTTAAACGATAATATCGTCAAGAAAACGATAATATCGTCCTGAAAATATTTTAAAATTTATAATTTTAGACGATATTATCGTCCTGGATGAAATTTTTTTGGACGATAATATCGTTTTTTAGACGATACTATCGTCTAAAAAACGATAATATCGTTCCTGACGATATTGACCGTGTAGTTATGTCGCCTCATCAGAATGAAATGTATTCTCTAGAATTGAAAGACGAGTCCAACGAGCTATCGCTAATTTCAATCGGATCAAATTAATTGAGTATATCAAAATATTTGTAAAATTAAACATTTTATTGTGAATCCAGAAATTCCGCTGTTGGAAATTTTACAACCATCAATTTCTTAATGGTTGCAATCAATTTAAAAAAAAATGAAATCGTTCAAATGTCACTCACAGCTCACAGACAAATTATTATACAAAAAGATCAGGAAATGTGACAGATTCAATCAAATAGATTTGAGTGACTCAGAATATCTACCAGGCTCACATAAACAACCGCACGTAGAGGTTGATCTATTTCATATACAAAATACATATCAATTACATTTTTCGTTCGTTCGTTTTTAGCGTATCCACAATAAGTGTGACGTTCTGGTTGTATTGTCGATTAATATCGTAACCGAATGAGAATAGATCGTTGCAAAAGTTTAAATTCGGTCAAATGTCAAATCTCACTCGCACTGAAATAGGTTATTTGTGCAAAGAAAAAGAAACAAAGTGACGATTTCAGTCAACAAAATTGATTGACTCTAAATTTCTACTAGGCTCACATAAATAAATGCACTTTCACATGCAGTATCATCACATTGATCTATTTCGTACCTAGACAAAATCCTACTCGATTTGTTTGTTTGTTGTTTGCGATGTCTGTTAATAAGGTCCGTTCGAATTGGAATGTGAAAACGTTCAGTACAAATTACACCTTAACTTTCAGATCTGAGCTTTTCCTTTAAGGCTGTAGTTGGCATTTGTTTCCACAATGTTTAAAATTTACCTTAGCTCGACACAAATGTTGTCTTAAAAAAATACTTCGGTTCACTCCTCACGCACAGATTCTTTAAGAGATCGGTCTAAATCGTTTCAAGAGTGAAAGGGAAGAGAAAAAGTCAATGAAATAGAGGTGTCACACTTCTTGGACTAATGGACTAAACTCGAGAAGTTATTGAGACTCGTGTAACTCTAGCGACGAAAATAATATCGAAATTAAACTAACAATAACATGAACCGTGTAAACTTTGTGTGTTCTTTTTTCATTTCATTTTCCGATTCAAAGAATTTCCATCTTAAATAAAAATTCAATTGCATTAAATTCGTGTTTTATATTCGATACAGAAGAAAAAAAACCCCGTCACGTAAACACAATTTTCACGCTTGGTTGGACACTAGACAAATTTGTTAAGAAAAATAAATATTTCCTCTTCCACTAGATGTACATTTTGTGTTCACCCAGATATTGTCGAATTATCCGAATTCGCAACAAGACAAAGGAGAATGTGACATTATTCTTTTAACTTCATTTACAAATTATTGGCGAAGAACGTACATAGAACGTTGACATGGTTGGCTTTATTTTCCTTTAAAAAAAAAAGAAAATAGAAAAGCCACATACATTTGAATGAGAAAGTGCCTAAAGTCACCCCCAATTTTCTCTTTTTTTATGTATAATCAAACATATAGACCGAATGATATCCTTGCTCAAGTTATAATACCCCCATACAAAATGGTATACGCCGACCAAAATCTTATTATTACATTCCTTTTTGTCGAGTAATCCAATATTGATCAAATTTAAATTCGAGAACAAACAAAATAAACGAATTCTAAGCTTTAACAGATTGAATTGGTTAGTCGGCTTAAAATATGGGGGAAAATATTTAACTAAGCGTCTCTGGTGCGGCAACGATGTATTTAATGCTGTGGAGAAGAAAAGAAGGGATTGCCCGAAAAGAAGAAAGATTTTTCTTTTAAAAATATTGCAATACAAAATGGATGAGTTTTGCTGCAATAGGACGGGATAGCTCAATGGCTACTTACTGGCCATCCACCGAAAAGATCATGTGTTCGATTCCTGTGTCCGAAAGTTGCACATGGAATTTTTCTTGTGATTTTATCACATTGTTAACATCCTAAGCTTCACTCAAGCTTAATAAATTGAATATAGTTGCAGTGAGAGTGTGGTGGTTGCAGCGATGTCGATGTACACACTGAATAACTTTTATGGCCCAAATTCGATATACCTGAGATTATTTGCATATTTCGCGTCGTTGTTCGGAAGTGACATTAAGAGGCAGCGGCACTTAGCTAAAATTGTAGCCTACATTTGCGTGTTTCGTATTTCATTTTTGTCAATATTTTTTCATCAGAATCCTTTTTGAAAAATGTACGACCGCAATTCCGACCACGAATCTGTTAGCTTTAAATAAAAATTAGTTTTGGTTGAAGTCGTTTTCTCTGAGAAAAGTGAGCAGTTTAACGAAATATTCATAAACTGTTCACGTTTCTCAGAGCTGGTCAAATTGCTACAACCAAATGTATTTCCTGTTGAAAGCTAATACATTCGTGGTCGGAATTGCGGTCGTCCATTTTTCAAAAAGGGTACTGTTGGGAAGATGTCATAAAAGTAAACTAAAAACCAGTATTTCAAAACCGCCCTAATGTATGCTTTTTAGCAAAGCGCCGATGCCTCTTAAGAGGCATCGATGCTAAGCTAAAACTGTAGCCTACATATCCGCGTCTCGTATTTCATTTTTGATGATATCTTTTCATCAAAATCTTTTTTGAAAAATGTACGACCGCAATAACGACCACTAATGTGTTAGCTTCAAATGAAAATTGGTTTTAGTTGTAGTCGTTGGACCAGCTTCATAAAAAAAATAATCATAAACTGCTCAATTATCTCAGAGGTCAGAGCTGTAAAGGGATTCTAGTGGAAAGATATCATCAGAAGCAAACTACAATCAAGTATTTAAAAAACGCCTAAATGTATGCTTTTGTCTGTAAGAAAAGGTTGTTGTAGGGGGGGTATATAAACAAAGAAACAAATAAGGAGCAGGGGTAGTGTTACTAAATATTTTATCAAATGTTCACCCGCTGATGTACGTACACTGTTATCGAGCATGTAATTACAGGTTCGTAATTTAAACGAAAAAAAATCCTTCTGCAATCCTTACAGTAACCCGATGATATTTTGGTACATGAAAATGCCTTTTGGAGTAGTTCCATTTCCATTTATTTATTCTTGTTAAACGATACTATCGTAATCACCTGCACTTCGAGAGTATAGGTACACAAATAAATGAGTAGGTGTAACAAAATGCCACCGAAATTCAGACCAATAATTCATTACGAGACCCATATTTGCACAGAAGATTGTTACGTCTGCTACTTACATCTGCTTTTGCCAACCCCATTATGACTTTACGATAATAATACCATGATAGCAATACATTTTCTGTACTCGGTACTCGAAACTCAAACACAATTTCGTATTTATATTCCATAAATGGTAACATCTATCTCTACATATGTTTTATGCTGTTTGCTAACATTGGTATACATGGAAACAGAAACACCAAAACCACAAACCTTTGTTGATAATAACAAAATTAATGCTGCGAAAGGTATTTCTATGGCATTATTTGCTCCTCATTCCATATCTCGGGAGAGAGAATGCCTAGAAAATGATTCCTTTTCATTTCGGGAAATTTGTTTGCATTTACGTTCCCTTTCTGTTACAATCTGTAGGTACATTATACACACATATTATTGTGTAGTATACTCGGGCCCTGTTTGAACGGTAAAACATAACGGTTTCTATGCTGATATTATGTCTTTTCGGTTAAATAGGCCAGACAGAAGGTAATTTAAATTTAATAATGTAACACAGATTGACGATAATTATGTTTAATGTACGAAAAACACGTACAATTATTTCGGAATTCAGTTGTACGAATCACTAAATTTAAGCATTACAAAGAAAATTAGTTTGAGATGGATTAATCTCCTCAAACCACGACAGCACAACATTCCTTTGAGACGCTAACAATATAAAACGATAGAAGATTGTCGGTGAAGCGAGATAATTCTATAAAGAAGACTCAGAAAATTTAAAAAGAAAAAGAAAGTTAACTCGAAAGCAGTCGTTATTAGTAAAGCAGTACTCAATTAAACGGCGTATAACATTAGAGCAAGATGTTGCGGTATCTAAGCCGAAGGCAACATTATACACCTCACAAAAGCGATTCGATGATGAAGTAGAGGAAGGAGATTTAACAGGGCAATTCTTTAACAAACAATTATAGATCCAAGGTGAAAACTGGACCGAACTCCCCACAATCCTCATGTATACCGTATGAAAATTATTGACTGATTTTTTACTTACCTTAAAGTTACTTTTTCCGAAAAAGATCTTTCAGTAAATTATAGTGAATTTAAGAAGTTCTTTTTGTGGGTTTCAGTAATTTTTAGTAGACATATGGACATTCGGGAAATTAGATGTGGATCTTGTTGGCGTTTTCACCACTTGTCAGCAAATTTAGTGGTAGCACTATTGTAGTTTTCAAGATAAAACGTTAAGAAACGATGGACCATATTCAGCTATGAAAACAAGAAAAAGGATGTCTCTTTTGTAGTTTTCAGGGTAGACTAGTATACGTCGTCCTATGTCCTATGAATGAACGAAGGTCGTTTTACAAATTTTCATCATTCGTCATCAAATTTTCGAAGGGTTTTGAGTTGCCAGACCTTTTCCGATAATTTTTCAATAAAAAGACATTACAAAGTACTCAGTCTAAAAAGTAGTTACAAAAAATCTACAGAAAAATTTTCCTTTCACGAATTTTGCGAAGTAGTTGTTGCAATAGTCCTGCGGAAAATTTTCCTTTTATGAATTTTACAACTATTTACTTCGCCGCATCATAAGGTCTGAATTCGTTTGAAACTGTAATTGTTCACTTCGACGAGAAAGAAATTGATGAAAAAGAAACAAAGTTTATTTTGGTTCAATTCTTTGAATAAAAGTGTTTGTTACGCACTAACTACATTCTAGTACCGCAAAGAATAAGCTGACTATTGAAGATGAATAATTCAAGTTGATGTCAGTCGATAACATTGAATTAATGTAATTTATTGAACAGGAAAGCCATCGCTAGTAGGAAGTGGAGAGCGGCCGCTGATAATATATTGGCTGAACTGTGTGGACATTGGAACGGATCGTCACTATTTCTGTTGGAAATAAAAGAGTTTAATGAGTTAATACAGTGCGATACATTTTCAACGAATACAATCCAATCGAAGTTATTCAATCCACACGTCGATCCCCCCGTAATGGAACATTGCCTTTTTGACAAAAGCTACGTAAATCAGATTATCACAGTTTCTCTGAAGTGCACAAGTGCCATTAAGATCTTCTAAGCCCTACCGACTTTGGTACCTATCTGCTCAACGATGATTCCATGAAAATATGTACTTCGCGTTGTGTGACACAATTAACACTCAGTTAAACTTACACATAACCGATGACTCCACATGCGACACGGGGTCCAGCATTTCCAGTTGTCAATGAGTCGGGATGATCAGTTCTGCCCAAATCATCAATATTTAAGTGAACGATAACTCCACGGCCAATGATGCTGTGAGGGCCGGACAATGAGATCAACTCGTCAGTAAAGCTCTTATTGCTCACTCCGTTCGCATTGCCAAAAATATTTCCCAAATCACCAACATGCCGTTCGTCATCTTCACGTCCGGCGTGATTGTACTGCAAGACATAGATATAGAGATTACGATTTACCATTTTTGAACACGTCTCGCTTAGTATTCACAAAATAACTTTACGTTGTGTGGATTGTAATGGGCCGCGAGACTAGTACAACCGTTGCTCAAGTCTCCTGTTTCATGAATGTGAAATCCTTGACCGGTTGTGTTTAAGCCTCCTATATTCACTTCAACCAACACCGGTTGATCGCATCCAGTTTGAGTGAAATGGACAGTTCCTGTTATGCCATGAACACCAGTTAAAACAGCCACCGCTCTTATTGGATTATTCTTATTCTGATTCTAAATTGGATTTATTAATATTTGTGGAAATGCATCGAACTTTTTGTCTTAATTCAACATTCACCTCCGCACCAGCACATGCAACATAGACACTGATAGCAACGCAAACCAGGAGAAGTTTCTTCATTCTTCACTTATTTTATTAAAATGGTTATCAAGCCTGTAAGGTACGTTTCGCTTAGTATCGCTGTGTTGGGCTTTGATCTGTTCCTGTTCCAACGAAAAAAGTTGTTGACTGATTCTGTCTAAAAATTCTCTTTAAAAAAATTGTCCGTAGCCAATGACGTAAAATGGATTTTCATCGACAGCAATTTTAAACCTATTGTAAGCCAATAACGAAGACTCGATTTGATTAAATCAAAAAAATCTAAACTGAAATCAGAGATAACAGAAGATCACAGAGTCGATAAAGTAATCTCAAAATTCAGTCTTTAGCACTGCATGCTGATGTTATCTATTTACTTATTCAAATTCACTAAATTATTTTTGAAAATCGATTTTTTTAAATCTAACCTATCAATCTCTGTGATGTGAATCGTTTTTACTACCTGCCTTATGCGAAAGTTGACCATTACATAGCAGTTTGTCCCCTGCGAAAATGATCCATTATATGTGGATTATTTTCGGTTAGATTTAAAAACAATTCCTATGAGGTAATCAACTTTGGCATACAGGGCAGGTAGTAAACCAGAATACCTTGAATGCTGCTACGTACTTCATTACTTCGAAAACAAATATGTGATACTTGCAAACTTACTCGTGTGTTTTGACCAACTTGCTTCGGCAATTGTTTTTCGACCAGTGTAGTTGAATACCTTCCCTTTGGCTCGGATATACAAACTCTACACTTGTTGCTCAAAACACATTTGTGAGTTTACTTTTATGAGAAAGTTGGTACCTCTTGTAATGAACTACTTTCGCAGCATCCAATGTAACAAACTATTATTTAAAACTGGATTCTAATTTGTGCTTTCATTTCACTTGATTTGCTGTTTTATGAATTTTTTCCAAGTATTTGCTCAACAGTAGAGGATGTATTGGAATACATTCTCTAAATCTACATTTTTTCTCCATATTTGAGTATCACTTAAAGCTTTTTACTGTGCTACACACTGGCGTACAACGGTACAACTTAATACGACAGATGTTTCTGAAGGTTTTTTTCGGGTACTGGCGAATCCGTGTAGTCTCTAATCCAACTGACTATTCCACATTTTAGTGTCACTTAAACTTCTTACTCTACTGGACAGTGTACATGTACAGTACACTGGTTCACTGGTTATGATTTTAATAATACTGCAACGAGCTAAAATCGTCAATAAAATTGTTAATTCGAATTTCACCGACCTACCTGGGCTTTAACGATAAAAAAATTTATATTTTTTCAACAATTGGCACAATGCAAACTGCTAAATGTTTATCAAATTACAACAGCTAACCTAACCATAATGAATTCCATTCTGTTAATTTTAAGTGTGTTACTTCTTATCTGCTCAATCCTCAAGTAAGTTTTACGCTTAAGTGATTTATAATGAAAGCTCTTCTTTTCATAAACAATATTAGAGATATTGGGCAAGTGAATGCAACAATTAATTTATAATTTATTGAGGCATGGTTTAAAGATAAGGAAGTCTTTGCTAGTCTGATTGAAATGAATTTTAAAGAGTATTGTGACAACTTCAACAGCGGACGTCAGTAAAATTTGTACATGAAATTTGCTTAGCCATAGCCAAGCCACCCATACAAACAAAACTGCTTATTCTATTTACCAATAATCATTCGCGTCCGTGTAACTATCTCATTTGTAAAAACAAGTATACTTATATGAGTGAGCCTATCTGAAAAACAGCTGATGCAAATTCATTAATGTCTAAATTTTACTGGCGTCCCCTATAAGTTAGGGGGGTCCAAAAAATTAAAGTGTCGAGGAAGTTGGCGGACTCCGAGGAAAACAAACCTTTATGGCCTCCTGATAAAAATTGTATATGGGGCCGATGCGATCCGAGTTGGTTTATAAGTAGCTCGAGGCCGAAATATGTAAAAAGCGGCTGTGATTTTCCATACATTTTTTCCATTACTTTCTATGGAAAAAATTTTTTAGCGACAATATCAAACTTTTTTGGTACAGACAACTTAGATTAGATGCAAGAGCAACATTTTCATTTTTTTGAATTTCTATATCCTCTGGGCACACCTAACAATATTGATATAGACAAAAATCGACAGATAATTTCCAAGTAATACAAAGTCAGGCGAAGTCACTCTTTAAATTAAGTGTTAGGTGTCGTTGTAAAGGTAATGACAGTGGCTTTCTAACGAGCACACACACAAAAAGTTTCAAGTTGGTGTCTTGACGTAACCGCCATTTGAAAATTGTCTGAGTTCACCACCCTGACATTTTTGCACCAAAATCCATTTCTATATAGCTTCAAAAAATAGTTTTCGAAAAAATTTCTTTTTGCGATGAAAGCTTATGCCATAAGCTCTCGTTAGATATATCCGATACACATCCCATAAATGTTTTGGAACAGATTGGGAAACTTTGACTGACTTGGGAGATGCGAATGCACTTACAAATCATTAAATCGGTCTCTTTATATTATTCTGAAGTAAAATAATCCAACGCACCTTAAGAAGTGACCTCAACATCTGTTAGTTACGTTCAATTTTTCTTTAACCCTCATTTTCGTGGTTTTTCACATAATTCGTCCTTGAGCGACCCATAAATCAACTCGGATCACATCGGCCCTATATACATTTTTTATCAGTGGGTCCTATAGGTTCTTTTTCCCCGGGGTCCGCCAACTTGCTCGAAACTTTTATTTTCCCATACGATTCTGGACCCCCCTACTATAAGTATAATATCAACAAATTATTTACAGTCGCGCCGGATTATTGCTATGTGAATAAGTCCGAGCCAAAAATTGTCTTAAAAAAACCCTTTGTTGATTCCAGGTTTCTTTACGTTTATGTTATGGTAAGTACGAGATGTATGCATGCTGTTCTAAGGTCTTGAAAATTCCTCGATTTTTTTTCCAAATTTTTAAAATTTTCCTGAAATTGGAGAATTTTTCAAGAAAATAATTTTTCAAAAATAGGATTTGGTTCTAAGTGCCCAATCTAATGTTTCAAAGTCGAATCTCTTTTTGGTGAATGTTGAACAGATAAACAGATAAAGAAAATAATTCATCAAAAATGTTCCACAAAAGCGTTGTGATTTTCCTTACATGCCTTACTGACCCAAAACCAACCATATCAGTTTTATATGCAAGTCATCACTACATTATCCACATGGGTCATATATAAATTGATATTACCGAAAAATTTGCCCATAAAAAGAGTAATTTGATATAGAAATCTTGGCAAGTCCTTCAGCCACATCGCACAGAATAATTTCCAAGCATAATACCACGAACGCTAGACACGATTCATGAATGTTATATAAATTAATAATAAAAGTCTCACAAACTGTAACTTCTATCATATCATTCCACTTCTATACATAATAACCCCAGAATGACCGAACGAAATCTTTTTTTTTTATATTCATTCTGGAGTCCAGTAAATCTTTCATAAATCATTTGCTTCAGTGTCCACTAGGCGACTATTTTCAGTTATAAGTGGTGGATGTGTTGTCGTTGGGATGTGTCAAGCATATAAATTATTTTGTAACATTCAGAATAATGTCGAAAAAGCAGAGGAAAAAAAATTGTAACGCCACCGATTCGGTGCCTCTAAGGCGTTCATAATTTTTATTAGGGGCTAATAGAAGAGATTTTTATTTATATCGAGATGTTTCGGTGTGTTGTACAGAATTGTGTACAGGCCCTTTTTATGTTCCACACACGAAAAAAATGATGTGATTTGCCACACTTTATGTGACTACTGATTGCCATAAAAAATGTTTCATTTTATTAATGGCAAATATGATGGTGTCGGATAAAGACGGTTACATGACACCTACCGGGAAGTTTATGAGCTTCCTGTTTCCGGTTTGAAAGTGAAGAATATTTTTTATTCGAAAGTGATGTACAGATTTTGCTGGAACGAATAAATCCTGCATACATCATTTAATGACCCATCGTCATCAAACTCTTCAAATTTTAATGCAATCTCAGCGATCATGCCAGCATTATCTTTTTAATATCGCTTTTAGTAGCCGCGTGTGTTTCATATATATACACTTCTCCCGTCTGTCTATCTCGATTCGGCTACGTATTATAAACCTAAATAAAATATTACACCAAATGGACCCCATACATAAAGGTACACATAAACATGCGTAAAATGCTATTCTCATGTAATATTTATTTTTATCTTCTACAATATTGCCTCAAATCATTGCGTCTGAAAGCGCCCAACTATATAAATATGTCCCATAGATCTCGGTAGAATATATATCTCCGTAAGCATCAAAGATATATCACATGTGGCATGCTTAGTGGGTGGGATTTCAGGTGAATGGTTTTTAAGGAAGGTCGGATTTTATTCTTTATTTATTTTTTTGAATGATGCACAAGTGTCTTTAAGAAATGTTTAACATTTTTATAACAAGTTTACACTTGCCAGAAGGACTCTATTTAGATTTTTACTAGCGTTTTATGCTTTGAGATCTGAAGTTAATTCAGAGAATGTAATTGCACATATAATGGAGAAGAAGAGATGATTCCGTTCCCGCGATTAACTCTACTTGATTTTAGAGAAGAACGTATTCCTGAACTTATTTTTTAGTGCTGCCAACAGATTCATTCATTAGTAATTCGATTAATCTGCGTTTTCTTGAGTCAAATGTGTGTTCCACCCCCAATTATTTGTCGAGTTATTATTAAATCTGCTGACAGCAGAAAGAAGACATCATTTATGGATGATCCCTAAGTGGGGTTGCTCTGAACTACCATAATACAAATGTCTCACTGTCATTTTTTTCAGAGAATGTCATTGTGAATTTGCAATGACACTATAAAATTCTCAGAAAAATTTGACAGTGAGACATTTGAGATGTCGTTCACTGTACCTGTCAGACAAATTGTGTAAGAATTGTCCAACAAAAAAAGGATCGACCGAGTATTCGTATATTATTTATGTTTTTGAACTGCATGCTAATGCAAAACTTCGAAAGACGTGTATTTAATTATCTCTGTACTTTGCACGTCATTACACTGATAACGTACCTTGTTCAAAGTGAAGGATAGGTAGCACTACATACCTTGTTCTAAATGAAGGATGGGTAACAAAACATACCTTAGTCTTAAAAAAGGCGGGTAGCACAACATTCGTTTGTTCCTAATTTAGGAATGACAGCACTACATACCTTGTTCTAAGTGAAGGATGGGCAACACCTCGTACCCTGTTCCATGCGATAGATGGGTAAAACGCGTTTCTGATTAAACGCTATCCAAGTTTGGGTCACTACACTAACTAATCAGTATTCTGACAGGATCAGTACGTTGACAATAGTACATTACTATACCAGTGAAGTAATTTGATATCTCGTATCCAGATGAGTAAAAGTATCCGAGGGCTTCAGCCAGAGGTACTTTTACTCATCGTGATACGAGATATCAAATTATTTCACGTGTAAAGTATGGCGTTTTACTTTACGAGCGAGGGAAAGGGTCTTCACTAGTGAGGGAAAGGCCAAATTACCTCACTAGTAAAGTAAAAGACATCTTTCGTTTTCCGTTTTTCTTTCTGTTTTCGTTTTCCTTTTTTGGGTTTTTTCGTTGTGTCGGGTTTTCTTCTTTTTGGATTAGTGATCGTGCAGTTTTGTTAGTGTCAGTGTCAGTGTTTTTAGTTTGCGTGTTTTTTGCGGTTTCTAATTTTTATTTTGTGTGAAATTTGAGTGGTTTTTGTGTGTAGGCGAGTGAATTTTGTGAAGGCGAGTGAGATGATCCGTAAAACGGGTGTAATGGTATAGTGCTATTAGAAAGTGAATGCAAAAATGGGTGTAATTTGACTCAACAACAATATGTTGACGTTCTGAGCTGGTGGAGTGAGTGAGTTTTAGTTTGTTTTTCCGTAAGTTTTCATTCCGTCTTTGTTTTTTGATTGAAATGAATTTTCTCTTTGGTGTGCTACGTTTTGTGGGTACGTTTTCATAGTAGCTTCTCACTAAGTTTCTAAATTTCCATCGAAAGGTGGCAGAACTTTTATTGTAAATTTTTAAATTAGTAGTTCAATCAGAAAATTTACTGCTGTCTCGTGTAAACCAGTGGAAACGACTGAAGATGGTTAGACCACGCTAACCTCTGACCGCCACTGTATCCGGAGGTCGAAACAGCATTTCATCTCTACTTTCGCTTCACGCGATCCATGGGAAAGGGAAGAGCAATTATACTATGCTTGTTTGTTTTGGTTATTCTTTTGAACTTGATTTTTTCTGCGTATTAGATAACACCACCCCTGGAATGAGTGTGTTTTCCAGGTAAAATAAAGTTTTGTACCTTCGGAATATTAAATGTTTATAGAAACAGTGGTCGAAACCCTTAGCAAGCGGTTACATCATTTTTCCAGTGTTGAAATATCGCGACTTCGTCGCTCATTCCCCACGTCGTTTAGGAAAAACGTTGTTCGTTGTTCCTAAAACTTATGCTAAAAGTCTTTTTTATCGAATTTGATTCCAGCAGTCGCCTCCGGCTGGAAACCTCTCATTCGCTAAAAAAGCATTTTAGCATGCGTTAGGAAAATAACTATTTCATATGTCGGAACCGAATACTAGGGTTTTTTTTAACTCAAATTTTCACAATAAATTCTCCCGAAGTTTCAGCTGAGGTGAGAAAATGACTATTTTCTCATCTGCGTACTTATACTTGCTTACTTACTCGTCAAACTCTGGAGACACATTTGTGAATCTAACTAAAGTGAACTGAACGAAAGCTCGTAAAGTTTTTGACGCCCTCTGAACTGCACCTGTACTAATGCAATCAATTTTAACATTACAGGTAATCAACCACCATTGTTCTCTATTACCACAGCAATTCCCTTCCATTCAAACATTCAAATCTATCCGAAAATTATGTTTGACATGTACAAATGTCGGGATGTCACTGTAAATAACCAAAACGAATACAATGCAACCAAGTCAGTCAATGATATATCTCTATCGTTTCTCCCCCCGTATGCCAATTTATATCGACGACAAAGTCATATGAAATATCCCATTCAATCTTTGCAGTACTCTATCAAACTCATGTCTCCACAGTGATATTTGTACGACTTTTATTGGGTTAAAAAAACGTTCATCCTAAAAATCATGCAATCGAATGCGATTTTCTCAGAACAATACAAATGTTATACATTTTGCGCTCATTCAGTCTGTGTGTACTCACGTTCGAATTTTCCGAAGACATGTCATGAGGACGACATATAGTAGCATTTGAAGTGCATTGAAAATGGAGAGATATAGATTCTTACGACAATATCAACCAACAATGAATGTCACGTTATTTGATGGAATATGGGCGGTTAAGTGAGATAAATGATATAATTTGTCGGAAAACGTTACACATCCTGCTGTATCGTATGTGGTCAGTTTTGAATACCAACGGTACGATGGCATAGAATGAAAACAGCATAGTCATTAACTTGATTTAACTGAAATGTAATTTTCTCAATTTTCATTTACGACCATTATATTTCAATCAAAGTCAGAGGGATAAATTTCCGTAAATAATTTTGTGTATGGGAATGGGTAACAAACATTCCATTTACTAACCAGACCGAGAGAGATTCAGTAGGATATACTAATTTTATTCAAAAGTTTCTTTCATTCTAAAATTCTTTAGGCGCTGAGTTTGAAATGGTACTCGACACGCTAACTCTACACCATCTAAAGTAGCGAAAAAATTTCGAAGAATAACAAAATCGAAATCGAATTGATATTTGAGGCTGATAACTTTTTTAACCACAGAGCCGTGCATCTCGTATAACATCTTGAATAAATTCGATTGAAAATGAAAAGAAAATTTTTAAATTCCAACCTATTGAAATTTCTCTTTATTTGTGAGAAGTTTATTGCGAAACAGATTTCGTGTACACCTCTTGAGTAAATAAAAGTTTCAAGTAAATGCTTGTCGGTTAGAATTGAATTCTCTGAATTTATAATGGAATGCTAATACTTCAGTTTTTGAAAATATAATTCAACAGCTACGGTTGGCTTAACGATATATTTAGTTGCAAGAATATATTTTTATCTGGATACCAAATTGAAGTTGACTGAACTATATAATTTCCGTGAGTATTATTGGACAAACTTTTTACTTTTTACTAGATTGAAGTACTACTCCAAAGAAGAAAAATCGTTTTAAAAAAGATGAATTAAATAACGAGTGCATATTCTTTCCACATTTAGCTCTATGTATTTATTCATTCCGTCGAATAAATGATATCGTTGTGCAGAAGTTGTTCAACCTTTGAGTATGAAGTGAATCAGTGAATATAAAAGACCATTAAAAATTGACAACGACCGACTGCAAATCATCATAGCATTAGAAAATTATTCAAAGAAAAGGTATGTGTATCTACTCTGCATTCGTATAATTCATAAATTCGTTATTCTTTTATATTTACTTCACATAATCTACATGCATTTCAGATAAATAATAAATATCCGCGTATAGTGCCACACGAACACAACATCAAGACATAAATAATGAAAACAAAAAACATTCCATCTTCCCATGGGCATTTGAAAACCTCCTTTTTTCATACGTATGTATGGTAAAGTCATATCTCACGCGTTCAGCCTCAATAGGAAGAACACACAAATCAAAAAGGGAATCATCTCCCCTTCAAATAGGAAAACATTTTTTTTTAAATTTTACTTCTTGGTTTATTCGTCAACTGTAAGTTACGGCTTGGACGCCTGGCATATTTTCGGAACAAAATAAAAATAATTTTTCATTATTCGCAGTAAATATTTAAATTTAAATCTCAAAATATGCACTGATGATGTCTCCGTCCACTCATTTCGATTCTGTATATTCTTTGGTCGGTTAAATCCATCGATATAATATAGGGTAGGTAAGTAATGTTAAAGCAACTTTATGCGGAAAGATCACATGGATGTGTGTAACTTACGTTTTGAGAAAGCGCGCGAAATAATGTCATACAAATATTTGAAAATTGAAAATAATTGATACTGCATTTCTCAATTTCCTTTTTCTCTTCGTTTTGTGTTGTGATTCGTATTTTTTGCACTTGTATGCGTGCTATATTTCCGAAATTTCGTTCTTCTTGTCTCATTATCGACAGTATATTATATAAATGGTTAAGTCCCTTAAGAGCGATATCGCGAAATCTTCGAACAAGTTTGGGACAAGGGATCACGGATCGGATTGAGTTATAGCTCTTTCGATTCGTTGAACTGTTGCGAGTAAAACGTAGTACTACGTTTGAAAAAATGCATTCATGTTCCGGCACCAAAGGTCGTGAAGTAACGGTCTGTCAAAAGTTGGTCAAAATCGTTTTTTTGATATAACTCGAGTGAAACAATTTTGGGAAATTATTTTTTTTGATAGGCTTGTAGGTCTTGACGAGACGCACAATTTGAGTATGCACACCACCAGGTCCATGTTGACCTGTCGGTGGTATCAGCCATTTTAGGTGAAAAAAATGATCGTTGTCCCGAGTCCCTGGCCAGCTGCAGTGTCCATATTCCGTGACATGTTATATATGGTAAGAAAGCCTAGCCTCTGTTGTAGTTGTAGTTGTAAGGAAATGCTGCTTAAATCACCCAAAAAGTAATTCTGAATGTTTTTCTCACCGGAAGAGCGATGTGTAATAAATCTCTAATCTTCTGTCTATCCTTGTCAGAATATCGGTTACAACTACAACAGCAGCAACGGATTCAATGTTTATAGTTCATTGTAATGGTGAAGGAGACAAGTCTAACTAGAGCTGAAATTTACCATTTAACAAACATTTTCTTTGAAAATAGTGAAATTATCCGGGAAAACGATCGAAATATGAGTTCGTAGTGAGTGTGACCGACGTGGATAAATACTTCGACTCTTTATTTTAGTTTATTTCGCTGTTACTAATTATTTTATTAACAACATATAATTAATAAGTACGCCAAAAGTCTAAGAAATACTTCATACCACACTTTTATACAGAAAATAGCCTACAAAGGTCGAAGTTTGGGTGGTCGGTGTGGATGACAGTCGTGGATATGTCATGGTTTTCCTTATTTTAGTTTCTTTCACCCCTTTTAAGTACTTTATAATGAATAACCACACAAAAAGACTTAAAAACGTGGTAAAAAGTGATCAAATTTTGTCGATTTTGGGTAGACTTCCACAAAAGTCGCTCCCGTCCGATGCAGTGGGACTATACCAAGGATGTTTTTTCATGGTATGGTAGTACAGAGGCTAGGCTTTCTTACCATATATAACATGTCACGGAATATGGACACTGCAGCTGGCCAGGGACTCGGGACAACGATCATTTTTTTCACCTAAAATGGCTGATACCACCGACAGGTCAACATGGACCTGGTGGTGTGCATACTCAAATTGTGCGTCTCGTCAAGACCTACAAGCCTATCAAAAAAAATAATTTCCCAAAATTGTTTCACTCGAGTTATATCAAAAAAAACGATTTTGACCAACTTTTGACAGACCGTTACTTCACGACCTTTGGTGCCGGAACATGAATGAATTTTTTCAAACGTAGTACTGCGTTTTACTCGCAACAGTTCAACGAATCGAAAGAGCTATAACTCAATCCGATCCGTGATCCCTTGTCCCAAAATGTTTGATTTTGTTCGACGTTTTCGCGATATCGCTCTTAACTGTAACATATGTGCACACATTTTTCTTTTAATTTACTCTTAACAAATAAACTTGTTTTGCGAATTCAGAGTTGATCTGTGAATTTTGTTGATCCGAGTCGAAGTCGAGGTCAAAAATCACACGTAAACATATGGGCTTTTCATTATTATCGCGAGTTATGCGCACTTCTTTACACACGAACTAATACTCGGAACGGAGTCTGAACGAAGATCGTAAGACCTAAAGATCCGAACCTGAGCCTGCAATTTTTGATTTCGTTTTCAACCCGAACTGGAGCCGAAAATTTTACCTGTACTTTTACTTTAGGGTTTGACCGGAACCTGAAATTTTCAGGATAGATTGAGTTGGGTTCGGTAAAACGAGCAAAATTTGTGATTTTTATGACTACCTGCTTGGCTTGTGAAAAAACGATTTCCGCTCAGTTGTTTTTTGTGCAGATAAACAGGACATTCGAAATTTTTAACGTTGCGAATTGGCAACGGACCATTAGAATATCATATGAGTGAGTGTTACAAAGAAAGCAAGTGAAGGAAAAATCATCTTGCAAAGTCACGGATTTGAACAAGGGACCTGTCGATTATGAGTCGAGAGTTCTAGCGCCAAAGCCTCGGGTTCAGACAAAATGATATTTACTTCGAACACCTTTATGTTGTGTAATGTGTAGTATGTTAGATTGAATGTGTAGTGAGGTATGTGTGATTGGTCTGTACATCGATTACATTTGTCAACCGAAAGAAATTCTTTGAAAATTCTTGAGAACTACAATCGGAAATCGATTATAAAGTCCTCAGAAAACTAGAAAATATACAAAAATCCAAGGTAATCCTCAAAGCGTAAGAAGAAAATCCTCAGAAACCGGTGAATGTACTCGAAAATCCAGCAAAATCTGTTAGAAATTTTTTCTTAAAATCGTAGACAATCCTCGAAGGATTTTGTTTTGGAAAATTATTTTAGCTGTTTACTTGTCCTAGCCTAAATGTTATGATTGCGTTGAAACGGCAAATATTCATTTATCATTTTAAATATAATTTTGCTTCTATAGGTTCTCCCACCTATGAAATTAAAACAAGTATGGTCTAAGAAGAAGATAAATCGGTCGATCGGCCATAACTATAATATACTTCCACTGGTTCCCACTGTATTTTCTCCAAAAATACTGCAGTCGTAGAAAAATAGATTTCGGGATTTTCAGAGACATCATCGTTTTCATCGTTTTTCTCTATTCTCTCATGTCGCGAGTTATTTCAAATGGCAATTGAGAGAATTAGAGAAATGATATCTCTAAAAAAAACCCGAAATCTATATTTCTCCGACTGTAAGGTATTTGAATCATGACTTTCAGCCAAATGAATCTCCTTTCGGGGAAAGTTATAGTTATGTTCACCCCGACATTTGCCTCTTGCGCAATATTAGATAGAACTATAGCTAGGTCACCGAAGCAAATAAATATGCCTTTAAGTGCATAGACTGCGAAAAGTCGAATAGAAAATGGTTTTAGTTTTCATTTTTTCGTCCGTTTTCCCTTTTGTAGTATTTTTCTATTTTATTTTGTGTATTGTGTACAACTGTACACAATCTGTTACACAGAAGTCATATTGTTTGGAATTGTTTTTCATCGTTTCAAGTAAGTATATGAAATGAATTTATAAAACATTTTGTGGCGAGTAGAGAGAGGTAAGAAAAAAATATGTTTATTTTTGTGGTGATATCCCATGGATGTCACTTTCACATGGAATGAATAAAATAGAACCGAGGCAAAAATGATATGGGACAACAACAACAACACCAACAAAAAAAAAGGAAAATATTTCGTGAATGTATCCGAAACACGTACAAATATTTGTTTGGAAGAGCTTTTGATGGTTACGTTGAAAGATAAACGGAATATATAGACGAAAAACAGTCACATGGGAAATTACTTTAAAATATGACAGATTCTTAATTAAATGGATTTTTTTTTCTCGTCTTGTGTGAGCATTTTATCGGTCTGAAGTGATGCCTGCGTTGACGATTGTTTATTATGAATTTATATTCTCGGTTTTATGTTTCAGTTTTATGCCACACTCACGTTCCCTTTATTGTCACACATTCTGTTTAAAAGAACAGACTTTATTGTTCGCCATCAAACGTTGACTAAGATTTTCAAAAGATTACCAACAAGAAATGCGTCTTAGAAATGAGAAGAGCCAATTGCATGATCTAATCATAAAAAGTAACATTTGTCTACAATTGTGGTACTTACTTCGTCAGACACATACGCCCAGCAGGATATATGAGGTAAATTTAGAATTAATCATTTCTGGCACAGTAATTACAACAAAAAGCAACGTAAGTATAGACGCGTCCACCATTCTTCTCTGTGTACACATCTGGATTCATTTCATCTGATTTACAAAAAAAAATATATTTTTCAACAGAGAAAAATAAACTTGGTCCCGTCATAAGTTATACAAACATTTTATAAAACATGCAACAACCACACAACCCAGCAAAACCATTCACAAACTTTTTTCTATTAATTTTCCTTCCTCAATTTTTACTTTCGTTTCTCGAAAGAAATAAATTCAGCCACTTTGCTGCAGAGATGTATTTTTTTCCTCCACATTGAAAATTATGATGGAAATCCACTTTTTTACCCATACTTTTGCTCTCATTCCAGCAAATTAATAATTTTTTTTCTTCTTTTTCCACCGAGCCGAGAAATTATATATATTACTTTTGTATAGTTGAATGAAATCAATTTGAAAAACGTGTTGGATTATACATTTTGGGAATGTGAAATTTGATTCAATTTCTCTGTTCAATTTTTTTTTTCTCTTCAGTTTATTGAAAACGAAAGTTTCGGTTGTAATTTGTAATGAGAAACTTTTAATTTTGACAATTTATCGGTGGGCTACGGCACAAAGTTGCAAATTTCGTGCTGGGCGTACATCCGTTTAACAATACAAATTACATTGTTTGAATCTGGGACAATCTGAGTTGATAAACTGAAAGAAAACGCTAGGATTGTTTTTTCGTAGATTTTTGCGTATTTTATCTTCACCCACCAACCAGACCCACCCACCAAAACTTTGAAAAAGTTACATTTTATAAACAAATGCCTTGGGCTTTCCGCCCATCGAGTGATGAAGTAATTTAAAATGCAAAATTGCACAAGAATTTTCTTTTCTTTAAATAAAAAAGAAAAAACAGCTCCATTCACTTCATAAGGTCAAAGGCAACAGTTGAAGCTCTCAACCAAATCAGCGTTTCGAAAAAGTGTCTACGCTACGTTTACAAAGTCTGTAATAAACAATTTTCAGACAAGGTCTTTTCTGAGACCCAGAAGCAGATGAGGTGGATTGACTTCGGTAAAGTTGATGACTAACCAACATAACATAGAGTTTGTAACTGGCATTGTAAAGAGGGTTTCGTTTGAATTTCGACCGACCAAAATCGGCGCTATTTATTCTGGGACTTTTTTATATATGCCTAGTTAGGCCCAGCCTAAGATATTTTTGATCTTCCATACCTGGTTGGTTGAAAGTGGCCAAAAGTCGAAAAATTGGGTTTCATAGTCCGGATTTCATTTCTCAAGGTGGCGAGGACATGAGTGTGTATGGGTTCGTTGGAAAGCTGAGGTCGAGTACTCCTGGGGCAAATATTACATTCATAAAATTTGATGATAAATGGCAGAAAATATGACTTCCGGAAAATTAATAAGGTCAAGGTAATATTTGCCCCAGGAGTACTCGACCTCACCTTTCTTACGAACCCATACAAACCCGTGTCCTCGCCACCTTAAGGAAATGAAATCCGGACAACGAAACCTAATTTTTCGACTTTTGGCCACTTACAAGCAGCTAGATATGGAAGATCAAAAATATCGTAGACTGGTTTTGGGGCCTAGGCATTATAAAAAAATTCCCGGAATAAATAGGGCCGACTTCGGTCAGTCGAAATTCAAAAGAATCCCTCAAAGTTGTTGCTGTTAACACTGTTAATGGGCTAATTATGCCTGTTAAGTAAACACCTAGAAGAAGCGATGAACACCCACATATTCGAAAGACAATCGAAGACAATCGTTTGTGATTGACACAAAATCTACTACTTCTTAATTTTAAATTCTGAGCAATTTTTGTAGCTTGGAATGATTAGAACGTATTACGTTAGTAGCTGAACTCACTAAGGGTTTTCGGGCTAGATCGTTACTATACTAGTTTCGCTGCTTATGGTTCTACTCTTTGGGGCCTTTTCATTACCAAAATATTTTACTTAAAAACTTAAAAAACATAGTGCAAAAGAGATGCAATATTTTGAGAGAGTAAACGTATTGAGTTCTCTCACAAAATCTTGCATTTCTTTTGCACTAAGTTTTTATGTGTTGGCAGATTTTCCACTGAATGCACTGCGATGTTCACCACAGATCATGCAATGTAAATGCCGGTCTCATCAACGCAATTCAAGCAAAAATGATCATAGTCGACAGCTGTCAAATAGAGTACTAGTTTGTATTAAATCGTTTTTTACTGGAGAGACGAGTTGGCCACTACGCTATTGAGTTATCAAGCTATAGTCTTGTTGTGATGGAAACATAGCTTTGATTTACATAATTTGTTAATTTAACTTCGCCCTGGGGGGATTCCCTATACATAATAAAAAAAGCAACTCCTAATGCTGTAATCTTACACACTTCAATGACTTACAGTTTGAATGAGGTCGGAAATATCAATAGTATGTTTCACGTCCGCTAAAAATATGAGAAATATGAAAAAGTATGAAATCTGAGCTTCCGCATAGTTTGCTATAGGTGTAATGTTCTAGAAGTCTATAGCACAACACTCTATAATGCAGGCTATAATGGTTTATCAGCTCACTACTTATACAAAGTTTCTGTGGAAGATAAGTATATGTACATAGCGTGCTTCATACACCTAAAGTATAGTTTCAGTTTTCTTCAAACTTTGACAAAGGAGAAACTTTCAAACAATAGGAACAATACGTTTTCATTTGAGTTTTCGACGATAACATAAAGTTTGGCAGTGTACTCGTATACGTAAATAATAAATTGAAAAGCTATAAGTAAGGCAATGCTCTGAAAATGAAAAATGTGTACAATACAACCAAAGTGAAAGAATTTTGTTAGCTACTGCCAACTTCTGTATACATATATAGCTACGTTAAAAAGGGATAAAGAACGATTTGAAGTTCTTCTCTTGAGCATTTTACTTTTCCAATTCAATTGTTCAAATTTTAGATTCGAAATTGAAAAATGAAAGTTTTCAAGAAGTGTTTCTTTATTGGGGATCTAGTTCGGTGTGTGGGCTACCTCATCATTTCTCTGGATTTTAATTTTAATTGGTTTTACTTTTTGTTTTATTGAGGAAGAATCCACTAACGTAAAGTTTAAATTGATTTTTTATTTGGAGTTCAGTCCTTCTTATTGTTTTACACTGTATCATGCACGCTGGTAGTTGTTCGTCTTCGTGAAATTGGCAAACTTTAAGATAGTTTTTGTAATTAGATAGGATGATTACATAGTAACGTGCAAATAATTTGCAATGTAGGGAAAAAAGTTTCTCGTAAAATTAAATGGATTCAGAAATGTATCGACGTTTTCAAAATCATCATTTGAAACGCGTAAAGAAATCTTGCACCGAATTTGTATCTATATTTGCTTCAGCTTGAATGACTGGACTAGTTGGTAAAACAGCTAGGGCAATCTTAGACACAATTATAGAACATTACTTACCTTGTCTTCGCCTCGATCAGTACATTTCACACCAAAACTACCTTTTCCATCTTTTGCCCCATGCCAAGCAAGGAATTCGACTGGAAAACTGGGTGTCACATTCAACAGAAAGCACAATTTCAGCGAACATTTCTCGGAAATCACAAAAACCCGGCATTTCAAGCGGCCGGAGAGCCTGATTAAACTTTACAACACTTACGTCCGCAGTAGACTGGAATATTGTTGTGCTGTGTGGAATCCGCACTATGACAAGTACAAGGAACAATTGGAAAAGGTACAACGGAAATTTACGCGGATGCTCCACTACAGGTTCAACTGGGCCAAACCAGACTATCCGGCTAGGCTTAAACGACTCAAAATGAAAACCCTTGAGACCAGGAGACTAGAAAATGATGAGTTGGTTCTGTACAAGCTAATTCATAATAAGATTGTTACCAACCTGTCGTCACGAATCTCAATTCATCAACCCCAACTGTTTACTCGGCAAAATGTCCACATTCTCTTTCACCTATCAACACCTTCATCCAATGTACAACTCAACTCGCCAATCTACCGTTTACAGAATCACCATAACATTTATTTTAAGTCCAATGATGTTTTCAGTTTAACGCTTAATCAGTACAAAAGGCTTGTGAAGAGTATGTATCAGTTCTGATGAGTGAAGTGTGACTTTGATTTGATAAGTTTTTTTTGCTTTCTCTTTTCTCTTTACTGCTTGTTAATTGAATTATTTATAATCAGATCGATGTATAATTGGGCGTCATGCCTGTTCGTTTGATCTAAATAAATAAATATAAATAAATATAAATATAAAACGTGAGGTACCTCACGTTGTTGAGTTAAAAAAATTTTTGTACATATCACACAGAGTGGTCTAATGGGTTTTCATGGTCTTCACTTTTCAGCCATAATGGGAATTGAACACTTCTTATTTTGTAGTTAGTATGTATAATTGTGTGCATAACTCGGCAAAAAAATGAAAAGTCACTTGTACGTGGCTATTGATCTCGGCTTAGCCTCATGTGTGAGTTTTGTATTGTCCTCATTATTCGACAACATGAGTATCGACGACTTTATGAGGAAACAACGAGTTCCTGAAGAAACGATGAGTAGTCGTCATTTCTTCAGGAACTCATCGCTTCATCAAAAAGTCGTTTTTTCTTAAGATTTTTTGAAAAGGATACTCCTTTTACGAAATGTTAAAACAGTAAACGTAAAGAAACGACGAAGAAACTCGCTCATGTCGTCGAATAATCATATCAGTACAATACAAAACTCACACATTAACTTCACTTTTTGCTTATTAGCAAAAAGTCGAGTTTTCGTGAATGGAGGGAGGTACGAGCTATGAGCTGTATAATGAACGGATATCTTTAAGGGTGATATCGCCAAGACTTCAGGCGATTGGGGAACAAGCGTTCTCCGATTTTAATGAGTAAACACGAGGAAATACCTACTACACCCCATACTCAGTTCCGTGGAACATCGAAGCTGCAGGGAAGTCGGACTCTCCGAACATTCAATATATTTTTAGTCATAACTCTCGTGGATGTACTCGCACCAGCCAGTGCGTATACTCTATCTGTAGGTCTTTCGAAGGCCAACATTCGTACAACACCACAACAATTTAAAATAATTTTTTCTTGAGTTATTGTCGAAAAACTGTTTTCGGTACCTTCTCACATGTGCTCACTTTTCACAGAAAATAATTTTTTTTTCGAAAAAATTTAAGACACGTACTTCCTAGAATTGAAAGACGAATCCAACGAGCTATGAATCATTAAAATCGGAGACCGCTTGTTCCCAAAGTTTAAAAAAATCGCCTGAAGATTTGGCGATATCATGATCGTGCACACATGGTAAAAAATTCAATTGATCAAATGTAAAAAAAAGAGTCTTACAATATAGCAACATATTTAAATTCTGTTGGAAAATCCGAACACGTTTGCATCACCATATAGCTTCAGTCAAGTAGTGAAATCGCAATTTTTCTATTGATAAACTTCCTGCAACGTGTTGTTGTGTTTAAATACTCGTACTACGTAAATATTGGCTTCGGTATTATATACAAATTGTTATGTCTATACCGTAAACTTGTGATTTTAACTTGGATTTTAAATCCATCCATTACAGCAACCGCACTGGTATGATAATTTCGATTAATTTGACGGAAATAATGTTAACGAAATCCCAGTCTGATTTTAATTTTGAATTATACATTAGCAAACATGGTTCGAAGCATGATTCTTTGAAGCAATTTTAGTGAATAGCATACTTTAAGTTTCCATTAAAATACACATATATGTGTGTGTACAGTGTTCAGGTGTGCCGATTCAGCTTAGCTCCATGCATGCAAGATTAATTTAAATACGCAAACATATGGCTGTACCATTATGCTTATATAACATTACATAAAATATGAGTGGCATAACAGTCGACTAAGACAAATTTAATTTAATTTAATTACTCGAAGATTTAAGTCTTTTGTGTGTACAATATCTTCCGCAAATATTACGGGGACGTTTTGAATTCGATTCGATTGCATAGCCCGTTTAAGGGAATTTATTAGTTCCATAAATTCAATTATAATCGAGAAGATCTCTGCCTGACGAGCATAAATCAAACATTCGAAATTATCTTTTTATTGTATGGGGCTGAAGACTGAGTCATAGGCTGGGTGAGCAATTAGCATTCAATGTTAGCTATTTGAAAGTGGATATGGAATCATTTAAAATAATATTTAAAAGACACAACTCTGGCATCTGAGGTATATTCTATGCGTTTCTTTGACTAATCACATGCCGTCAATCCGTTGCCGATGCAAGCAGCATATGCCATAAAATGCGGAATCACATTTTGCTCCAGAACGCCAGTGAAAAGTTTTGCCCATGGTCCACTAGCGAAAACGCCAACATCATCTCCAGCATGAGTTTCTGAGCTCTGCGTGTGGTACAAGCAAATAATGTTAAAATCTCTCACAGATGGATTCACATTTTGTTTCTAACCATTGGCAACGTTGCTGGATGCATGAAATTGTAGCCGGTAGTACCCATTGTAGTCAAATTAAATCTACCTTCGGCAGTCGTATGATGGGTATATCCTGGACCATTCGCATAGCTGAGTATCATGTATGGCATATCGTCTCCAGCTGCACCACCGAAACCGAAAATGTTTGCACCACGGTCCTGCAATTTACAAAAGTGTCGACTTGGAATCTATTTGCAGCGTCAGATTCACAGATTGTTCTTACACCATAGCCAGCGTATGTCATTGTGTGTGAGTGATCTGCGCTGACTACAATTAGTGTGTCTTCTTCGCTTAGTTTACTTCTTGCCAATGCAACTGCTCTATCGAACTCGAGAGTCTCTTCCATAGCAATTTGAGGTTGGGTTGAATGGTGTGCATGGTCAATTCTAATTAGGAAGTCATGAAAAAAAATTTTCATCTCATCCTGATCGATCGCAAATATACCTTCCGCCTTCAACAAAGAGGAAAAATCCATTTTCATTTTTGCTCAAAATATCAATAGCTTTGTCAAGCATCTCGGTTAGTGTTGGTTCCTTGTGTCCAATATTTTCATTTATAATGTCCAAGTTGTACCTACAGTCACTTTGATCGAACAATCCCAGTAGATAGTCCGTATCCTCAGCATTGATGTTGACAAGTTCCGTCTGTTTTGATTGTTTGAAGAAACAATCAGTTTAAGAATAAAATCGATTTTGGTTTCTCTACCTTGTTCCAGACAAATCGCTTGTTTTCACCTTCATCGGCAGCATTCAGCCATTCATTAATAAGATTCTTTTCGTCAGATCTTGAACCCTTGAAACCCTCTTCGTCAACCATCGTATTATCTAAGAATTCCCGGATGCCACAGCCTAGCACCACTTTCAATTTACTGCCAACATCACCATGAACTAATTGCTCAGCAATATCATCAATTAGTGTGTCATCGCATCCATTTCGCTGAACAGCAGCATTGTGCTCCCAGTCTCGATCGGCAATGCTAGCATACACACCAGCTAACGTATTAAGGAAGATAACAGTTGCATTGTATTGAAGCGCAAAAAAAATCAGACGAATGTACCAGGAGAGGCATGTGTGACTCGTGTAGTCGTCACAAGGCCAGCCGATTTTCCAGCATCCATTGCCCATTTAGCAATCGACTTTATGTGATTCGTTTCATCCATCTGTCCCACACAGTCATATCGTGGCACTTTTCCACTGATTCCAATGGTGCCGTAATTGTTCTTCACTCCAGATAAGTATGCAGTGGCTGTGCATGCTGAGTCAGCTACTTGGTAGTCTTAACGAATTGTTGAAGGAAGATCGGATTTGGTCAATTGATTTCGAATATAAGTTCCCTAAAAATTGTACCATAGACTCATAGAGTCTACTTACCAAGACAGTATGTCTTCACTAAGCCCGCATATGAAAACTCTTCGAAAGATAGACTTTCTTCTTCGCCACCCTTGTACATTCGAGCTGCTGCCTGAGTTGCCAACGACATGCCATCGCCGATGAATAAAATTATATTTTTTGCAGTCCCAAGACGCGTCGGTTGATTCAGTTTTGTTGCGACGAAATCTTTTGCGTTGTTAAACCAAAAATCGGAGTCGAGCTCCTCAGGCCGATTGAGTTTAACGTGCGGAATGCTTCGAAATTCGGGATGTTTTGATTCGTGCTTAATGTTTGTTCGAACCGAATCAATTTTGGTTTCCAATGGGATACATTGGCACTTAACTGTTAGGATTACTACGACAACTAGCGACGTGAACTTCATTGTTAATAGGTTAAAATGTGTGATATAAAAACTAATTTTTAAATTAAAAGAAAACTTCTCGCGAAATACTTATCACAGAATGAAAGTTTCAATGGGAATGATGACGATAAACTCAATCATCACTGCTTTTATATAGCCTATATACAAACTTATCTCAATAAGAAACTATTTCTCTTTATCATTTTAATTTCTTTACCTCCAATTCCGTTATCAGTCATCAATTTACAATCGCCTCAACAATCACGTTCGATGGTATTTTTAGATGGCTGTCCGAAACGTTTTAATCACGAGTCAGCCGTCTACAGTTCGCGTAAAGAATTCCGTGGGCATGGCATATCATCTCCTTATATGATGTGATATCATTATCTTTGGTATTGCCGTTCAATAATAGATCACGGACACTCGTGTCGTTTGTATAGATTTATTGAATGTCAGCCAATGTATTAAGTGTAGAAATGGAACGAAGCGTGTTCGTACACGAGCGCAGAGTATTTTTTAGGTCTTTCTAGATTTCGCTCCTTCGGTTCTTTGTCAATCTAAATCAACTGTTCTTTTGAATAAAGGTGAATAGTGGAGGAGAACGTAGATGAATCAAATTACGACATTAACTTAAGTGGACTTCTAGATTTACAAAACAAGATTCATAATGTTGGACAACCAATTTCAGGGATCATGTTACCAGCGACTATTTTTGGAAAACCGTTTTCCCATTTTCTACCGATTTTTCCTAAAATTTTCTGATTTTTTTTAAATTTTTGTTTTTTTACCGAAAAATGTTTTTCAAAAAATACAATCGCTAAACCGAACTGGTGTGCATACGTTATTTTGCACCAGCTGGTCCCATTTGGAATTGTATGTGACCAGCTGGTGCAAAATAACGTATGCACACCAGTTCGGTTTAGAGATTGTATGTTAAAATTGGGAAAATTTTGGAAAAATTCTGTTGTTCAATTTTGAAGTACAACAAGCTCTAGGAGCAAGCTTGAAATTGCTTAACAATATTAGAAACAGAAGCTCTGTAAGGGCGGCTAACTGGCCATTTGGAGAGGAATGTAAAAGTGACAGATTTACAATCACAACTCCGAATTTCATTCACAAATTGCAAATTATGAATGAAAATTCGAACTGTAATTACGCATCTGTCACATTTACATTACTCTCTAAATGGCAAGTAAGTCTTAGATGATTGATAACCAATGCTAAACTCATAGCGTCGAAGAGAAGAAAATAATTGAAGAACAATAGAAACCAGCGTAAGTCGACCATACATTTAGTGGAAATGAAGGTCACAAATATCCATTCGATAATCAATGTCAATTGTTAATTTGATTATCATTCACATTGTTGGTCACAATCAAATACATTTTGACAATGCAGCGGAAAACGTTTTAACCACGAGAAAGTGTTATGTGCACAGTTTCTCATATAATCAAATATATTAATGAACTAAAATTTTTGAAGATAATTTTGGCGTGGTATACGAACACACTGGAAACACGATATTGGTTTGCAAATTAATTTATTGTTTTCGTTTTGAGTTTAACCTAATGGGTAATACCCGATGGGTATATCAGAATTAGGCTCATATAAAAATGAATTACTGTTACTGAGTGTGATACTGTGATACCTACATATACATAATGCTTGATGTTGACTCACTCGTAGATGTAGATGTTGAAAATGATTAAATTTTTCGTGAAGGAAAATTTGTAAACTAAGTTCTAATAAGATAAACAGTCTCTACTTTCAATCGATCGAATAAACTAACAGGAATTCGACCATGAAATTTGTCTGTAAAATGAATCAAATCGTCGGTAAGTAGTTTCGATGGTCGGTAAAGTAGTGTGAGAACGTATTACTAAAAATCCTTTGAACTTCCGACATTTTTGGAGCGCTAGACATCTTATATTTTTGTCCTCTAACTATTTGCTACTAAATATTGGTCAAAAATTGATGTTTCTTTCTATAAGTTGCCTGACAAGTAAGTATAAAATAAGTAATAAATCTATTTTTCCTTCTACAAATTTGCCTGAGAATTAGGTTTTGCATTATAGGCAATCAGCTATCAAAAATTCGGTATTAACACATTTTTGTTTTATGTAGGATCAAGGCACCTAGCAGGGTAATAGAGGTTTTTACACGTCAAATAGAGTAGTATTTTGATACCAATAATAGCATTAGCAGCCTTAATGGTAATTTTGCAATGACATTAAGAAAACAAAGGTATGGAAATATTCACATACTTCGATTAAAGTACTACTTTTTTTTCTATTACCCTGCTAGGTGCTTTGGTAGGATCTGATATTTCTTGTCCCAAATATTCTGACAGCTGCTATATTGAATGAAATATTTGAATTTTTTCCCAGTCGAAATTTTTGTCGCACACATGTAACGACCAGGTTACTGGTATACAAACCAAAAAACCATTCTGTGGATCCAGAAATTATGTAGAATAAGTAATTTTTTTAACCCGGGCAACCCATACTAAAATCTTCTATTTTCCTAGAAATTATGATTGTTCCACAGTGTGCAAATAGTGTACTGAAGGCTATTCGCACCCGGATGCAAATATTGTATTGAATAGCATCTATCTATTTTAAAATTGTGGTGTGTGGGGATCACAATCGAGTGTTGAAAATTTTTCAATAAACAGCACACCAGCACTAAATGATGTTATTATACAATTTTATTGCGTATGAACGGAACAGTCTAAATAAGAAAATGAACTCATCACACGGCCATAACATTCAAACCCACATATTTGCTTAGATTCTTTGGTTGTGTTTGATTTTCACCATTTTTATTCAAATTAAGAGATTACTGAACTTAGGGATAAATAAAGAATCTTTATTCATTATTGACTACACCATTCCGTTGTATGGCTGCTCGATTTCGCATTATCTTCCTTGTATGTGCACATAGCCATATGCAGCCCAACAGCAGTATAAAACTAGCGAAGCACACCAGCGCAATCAATTTTACAGTATCACCGCTGTCATCATACTTCAAACAATGTAATTCCTCGTCAGATGCATCACTGCAGTGAATGTAAGAGTCACACAAGTTTAACTCAGAAATGCAGTATTTATGCTCATCTTCACAGACAAATCCATTGCAACCATCCATTGCGTTGTTTTAATTAGAATCTAAAAATATTGTGCACTACGCGGAATATTTTCTATTTTTATAATCAAAATATTGGAGCAATTCTTTTCATTTTTTTCATCACTTGGTTATTAAATACCAAATACAAATAAAGATATACCGATGTACGGTCTGTTTTCCAAAGAATACTATCGAATATTTGGGACATTTGTTTAGAAAGCGGCAAATCAAAATGAGAAAATCCAACAAGTGTGGATTTAATTGGAATTTCCTATATTTCGCCGAGGTGAACACAACGTTCCGAATGTTACCGTCCTTTTTGGACTAATAATATATATTTGAAAGGTGAAAAAGTGAGAAAATTCGAATTTATCCACTTCAAATGGACAAACCAATGCAGAAAAAAATGAATTGACAGTTCAGGGCATTACTCGTAGATTTCTATTCTAACAGGTGTGGCCAAAGGCCAAAGGCGAAGGAAGCAACAACAAAATAAAAATCTCCAAACACAGACAAAAATATTGATATTTGCAGTCTCGGAATTATAAGAAGTAACAATTATAATTACAATCCAATCGACGCTTTTCATTCCACATGCATTACCAACGTTACGACATTTACGTATGTATTTGTATTATAAAGTGTAAATCGCATGTGGAATGAATAACGTCGATTGGATTGTAATAGACCGTGTGCGATTTTAAGAAAAAAGTTTCATATTTCAATAAAAAGAAGTTTTACCATGAAAACCATTGAAAAAAATATTTAATTTTTTTAATAGAAATTATTGAAAAATATTGTTGCCATCCCACTTATTAGAATCTTAGTAAGAATCCAATTAGAATGAATTAGAATGGTTCGGATATCCTTTTAATCTCATTCAAATTACAGCTTTTAAAGCGAGATATAGAATCAAGCATACATTTTTAAGATATTCTGTTTACACTATTGTTCTACAGAATAATAATAAATCAATTAAAAATAAATTATTTATACTTCACACGGTCTATTGTTGAACATGTAACTTCTTATAATTCTCCCACCGTACACCATGTTCCTAGATTGTTTTTTGTATGTTTTTTTTTCATTAGTGTAAAAATATTGCACTTGTGGGTAGAAAAAAATAGCTATTTGTTAACCTAGTGGAGAAAATAGAACATTCAAACAAAAACGAAGTTTTGCGGCCAGAGCAAGGCGACATGAACACTAGTTATTTGTGTACTTGGTTTGGACGATGTATCACTTCCCTCGCGAAAATAGCTTAAAACATCGTCCATCGTCCAGACTAAGTACTCAAAACAATTTTCATGCAGAGGGAAAAAAATCGAGAGAAAATTTCCAAATACCCTTGAGGTAAGAAAAAATAAGTTTTCATACATTTTTTCCCCACCCACGAAACGAACGCATCAGTTAGTAATACCGTTTTCAAAAACAAAACGAAGTGAAAGTTTCCAGGAAAAAAATGCCTATCTTCTTTCCCGGGGAGCAGGATAATATTAACACCTTTTGTTTTCCTCTACGAAGTCGTTGCAAACAAAAGGGGAAAAAACAAAGTTTTCTTGTTTTCTTTTATTTTTAAAGTCCACTTTCTTCCACACATTCCACATCGTCTCTTGCATACAATTTGAAACTAAATGTACAACCGATTCAGTTCATGTAGTTAGAACTTGGGGGATTACACAGCTTGTTTGTTTAATCGTTTTGTATTTCCTTTCATCAGTTTTACAAAATTATTAGGGCTTGAACATAATTTATGCATCTAATGTTTCATCATCATTGATCATTGATGATTCATCAAGCTTTTTTTATTGAAAATTTACTCGAAAATTTGTAATTTTGTTTATTGTTTATGCGCTATGTTTTCTTCTGTGATGTGTCAAACATGTCATTCCTCTATTTTGTTGTCTCGTTTTCGCTTACACGATAAAATATCTTACTGACATTTAAGGGGAATTCTCGGCAATCCTCGATGTTACACTTAAATGCTATTTTACTTTGTGAGCGAGGTAAAAGGTTTCCTAGGAAGGGAATGACCCTATTACATCCCTAGTAAAGTAATAGTTATTTACGTATCTGTTGTGGATGGTATATTTTAGGCAATTTCGCAGATTGTAGCCCGAACGAAGTGAGGGCGACAAGCGAAAGTGCCTAAAATATACCGGCCACAACAGATGCGTATACAACTTTTCATGCTGGCCTAATTTACGAGAAAAATTCCGTAATTTATGTCCAAGGCATGAAAAACATTTTCACCATTTTTATTCAAATTAAAAGATTACTGAACTTCGCTATAAATAAAGCATTTTTATTCATTTAATTGTTATTGACTACACCATTCCGTTGTATGGCTGCTCGATTTCGCATTATCTTCCTTGTATGTGCACATAGCCATATGCAGCCCAACAGCAGTATAAAACTAGCGAAGCACACCAGCGCAATCAATTTTACCGTATCACCGCTGTCATCATACTTCGCACAATGCAATTCCTCGTCAGATGCATCACTGCAGTGAATGTAAGAGTCACACAAGTTTAACTCAGAAATGCAGTATTTATGCTCATCTTCACAGACAAATCCATTGCAACCATTCTCAGATCCGTTGAATGAAGTGTAAACCAAGTAAAAATCGGTCGAATCGAATCCGGCGTCATTACCACTAACCAATTCTAACGAAAGCGAATTGTTGCTTGAGTATATCACCGATCCCGTTTTGTTTTCGCAAGTCAATTTATATGCAGGATCTCCGGAGACACTAGGACCATCATAGATGTATATGGTGTCGGAACAATTCAATTGAAATTTATTTAAATTTATCAACAGTCTCTCAGACAATTCGTTCGCATGTAAAGTTAATTCACATTGATACATTTGGTCTTTAAGGTACGTTATGGTTTCACATGTTGCATTTTTTGTCGGACCAATAATCACTGACTCCACCAATTTAATGTTAGGTACGGCCAAAAGGACCACCCAACACCACCGTATTAAATTTAATTGTTTTTTTGTATCGAAACACATCTTTTTCCACTCGATACTAAACTTGATTTGAAGACAGTTTCCGATGATTTTCTATCTATTTTTTCACTTTATTTAACAGCATATGATTCTCGAGCATAGTTTAAATTAGAATCTAAAAATATTGCGCACATATGCTGAATATTTTCTATTTTTATAATCAAAATATTGGAGCAATACTTTTCATTTTTTCCATCACTTGGTCATTAAATACCAAATACAAATAAAGATATACCGATGTACAGTCTGTTTTCTAAAGAGTACTATCGAATATTTGGGGAAATTTGTTTAGAAAGCGGAAAATCAAAATGAGAAAATCCAACAAGTGTGTGTGTAGTATGAGATCAGAGCGAAGCTAGAGACGTGAGTCGCTTTAATTGGAATTTCCTATTTTTCCACCAAAGAAAGACGACAAACCAATGCAGAAAAAAAATGAATTGTTAGTTCAAGGTATTTTTCGTAGATTGTTATTCTAAAAAGTGTGGTGTTTGCTGCTCAAGCCAAAGGCGAAGGAAGCAACCACAAAATAATAATCTCCATAGTTTGTAGGCCTGCTCTGACTTGGAGGATTACACAGCTTGTTTGTTTAATCGATTTGTATTTATTTTCATCAGTTTTACAAAATTATTAGGGCTTGAACATGCCAAACATGTTATTACCCTATTTTGTTGTCTCGTTTTCGCTTATATAAAATATCTTACTGACACTAAAATCTAGTATTTAGCAATAGCTTTTCAGCAAAACACAGAGGGGAAATTAAGGAAAATTCTCAGTATGCCTCGATGTTCCCCTTAAATGCTATTTTACTTTACGAGCGAGGTAAAAGGTTTTCCCTAGGGAGGGAATGGCCCTATTACCTCCCTAGTAAAGTATTTTTTTCTATTAATTTAATTATTATTGACTACACCATTCCGTTGTATGGCTGCTCGATTTCGCATTATCTTCCTTGTATGTGCACATAGCCATATGCAGCCCAACAACAGTAGAAAACTAGCGAAGCACACCAGCGCAATCAATTTGACCGTATTACCGCTGTTGTCAAAAACCGGGCAATATACTAGCTCGTCAGATGCATCACTGCAGTGAACGTATGAGTCACGAATGTATACTTCCGGAATGCAGTATTCATTCTCATCATGACAGACAAATCCGTTGCAACCACTTTCAGATCCGCTGAATGAAGTGTAAACCAAGTAAAAATCGGTCGAATCGAATCCGGCGTCGTTACCGGTAAACAATTCTAACGAAAGCGAATTGTTGCTTGAGTATATCACTGATCCGGTTTTGTTGTCGCAAGTCAATTTATATGCAGGATCTCCGGAGACACTAGGACCATCATAGATGTATATGGTGTCGGTACAATTCAATTCAAATTGATTTAAATTTATCAGCAGTCTCTCAGACAATTCGTTCGCTTTTAAAGTCAATTCGCATTTATACATTTGGTCTTTAAGGTACGTTATGGTTTCACATGTTGCATTTTCTGTCTTCGGACCAACAATCACTGATTCCACTAATTTAATGTTGGGTACGACTAACAGGACCACCCAACACCACCGTATTAAATTTAATTGTTTTTTTGTATCGAAACACATCTTTTCCACTCGATACTAAACTTGATTTGAAGACAGTTTCCGATGATTTTCTATCTTTTTTTCACTTTATTTAACAACATATGATTCTCGAGCAGTTTAAGACGAATTGACACGACTATAAATTTCTTAAATTAGAATCTGAAAATATTGCGCACATGTTGCTGAATATTTTCTATTTTTACAATCAAAATATTGAAGCAAGTCTTTTCATATTTTCCATCACTTAAATAAAAATATACCGATGTGCAGTCTGTTTTCCAAAGAATAGTGAATACTAGCGGTCCAAAGAAATCCAACAAGTGCGAAGTCTGAGATCAGAGCGAAGCGAGACACGCAATTCGCTTGAATTGGAATTTTCTATTTTTCGTCGAGGTGAACACAACCTTCCGAGGAGAACGACTTTTTTAGTCGGTCAATAGAATAAATTTAAGAAGTGAAAAAGTACGAAAATTGGGCGTTGTCTGCCAAAAAGAAGATAAACAAATGCAGAAAAATTAAAAAGGATTAATTGACAAGTGTGGCGAGTCCTGCCCAAGGCAAAAGCGAAGGACGTAACCACAAAATCCAAATCTCCAAACACAGACAAAAATATTGATATTGACACGAAGTTTTTTGTTAGTGTTTTTTGGATGATTTTTTTTAAGTTCTACTCTGACTTGGAAGATGCGGAAAAAGGCAATAAAAACGCATAAGATTCTATTCAGTACAATTAGGCCGTGTGTCACCGCACATTCTTTAAAAGAATTGAAAAATTCTCAAATAAGTTGACATTTTTAGTCCGAAAATTTCTGACAACAAACTTGATGTGAGCCTACACGCCAAATTTTCCAATTTTCAACAAACTAATCCTCGCCGAGTTAATACTGCAAAATACGAATACGACACACAATTTGTGACTTGGACTTTGCCAAACAAAAACAAATTGACAATATAATAGCATATCAGTTGATCGCTAACAAAAATCGAATACACACAACATTGTCCTACAAGTTCACCACACTAATTTTAACTGAAAGCCAGACTTCCACTTCCAAGGTCTTTAGGCAATATATACCTTGCGCTTTGCTTATTTGTGGGGAACATGCAAAAGTTCATCACAGTAGGCTATTGAACCCACTAAAATCTAATTTTAAATCGCTAGAATAATTCCATAAATCTAAATGTGATACTAAGAAACCACGTGTTTCAATAAGTCCTGGGAGCGATCCTGAAGACATGGACCTAATCTTTTTGGGCTGAACGGCGTACTTTCGTTCACTTTTCCAAGCCCGTTCAAGAAATATCACTAAATAATTAAAGAAATCCAACATTACATCTACATTACACATTACATTACACATTACATTACACATTGCACATTACATTACATTACATTGTAATGTAATGTAATGTAATGTAGCGTTACAAACTGCATCTTTGATTTCTGAAGCCAATCGGCGAGATAAAATTTTTTGGTTTGCGAACTTTTAAAGTACTCACAAAAGTTCACCAAAGTGCGCTGCTGAACCCAGAAAAAGTTGGGTATTAGTAGCTAGATTCGCTCACTGAACCTTGCAATATTACGTAATATTACGTAATATTGCAAGGTTCAGGGAGCGAATCTAGACAGTCGGGCTTAACTTTTTCTGGGTTCAGCAGCGCACTTTGGTGAACTTTTGTGAGTACTTTAAAAGTTCGCAAACCAAAAAATTTTATCTCGCCGATTGGCTTCAGAAATCAAAGATGCAGTTTGTAACGCTACATTACATTACATTACATTACAATGTAATGTAATGTAATGTGCAATGTGTAATGTAATGTGTAATGTAATGTGTAATGTAGATGTAATGTTGGATTTCTTTAATTATTTAGTGATATTTCTTGAAAGGGCTTGGAAAAGTGAACGAAAGTACGCCGTTCAGCCCAAAAAGATTAGGTCCATGTCTTCAGGATCGCTCCCAGGACTTATTGAAACACGTGGTTTCTTAGTATCACATTTAGATTTATGGAATTATTCTAGCGATTTAAAATTAGATTTTAGTGGGTTCAATAGCCTACTGTGATGAACTTTTGCATGTTCCCCACAAATAAGCAAAGCGCAAGGTATATATTGCCTAAAGACCTTGGAAGTGGAAGTCTGGCTTTCAGTTAAAATTAGTGTGGTGAACTTGTAGGACAATGTTGTGTGTATTCGATTTTTGTTAGCGATCAACTGAAATGTTATTATATTGTCAATTTGTTTTTGTTTGGCAAAGTCCAAGTCACAAATTGTGTCTCGTATTCGTATTTTGCAGTATTAACTCGGCGAGGATTAGTTTGTTGAAAATTGGAAAATTTGGCGTGTAGGCTTACATCAAGTTTGTTGTCAGAAATGTTCGGACTAAAAATGTCAACTTATTTGAGAATTTTTTAATTCTTTTAAAGAATGTGCGGTGACACACGGCCTAATTGTACTGAATAGAATCTTATGCGTTTTTATTGCCTTTTCCCGCATCTTCCTTGCTGAAAATATCGTATCGGTAGGTAGCAACGCAACTTCAAGCAAAAGTGATAATAGTCGACAGTTGCCAAAAAGAGTACTATTTTGTATGAAATTGTTTTTTACAGTGTTTTACAGTTATATGACACACTGTCAAATTTCAGTACCATATTTAGAGTGACGCTCATGCTTGAAGTGCGTTGTAGGTAGACACAAAAAAATAGTTTTTTTTTTACCTCGAGGAGAAAATAGGAAATTCCATCAAGAACAAAGTTTTGCGGCCAGAGCGGAGCGATGTGAACACAACGTTTTTCATGCGTAAAAAAAATACATCTGTTTCTCCGGTCTGGAGAAATCTCCTAAGTTTATATGGAAGAAAAATGTCTCCCAGTCGTGGCATCAAAAATTTTATTTCGGATTTAATTTCATTGATTCAATTTCTCTTATAACTCCAAATTCTAAGTTCAAGATTATTTCAGTCACTATTTGTCACCTAATGATTCCCAGTAGCTTGTTAGCTTCCTTACTCTCTCAAATTATTTTAATCTAATTCATTGAAGTGTACAACAAGACACACAAAATCATTTCATTGTCTGCTGCAAAGGAATTGTATTTCTTCTCAAACTTTTCTCAACATTCTTGAAAGAGCAAAATTTTATTGCACATTTTTCAGAAGCAGTCAATGGAAACATAAAAACTACGAAAACAAAAATGTGAACAAAAAATAGAAGAAGATATCCGTTTATTCGAACGGTAAATGTATTCAAGATAATAACAGCGCACATCTTTTGTTTCCCTCTACGTAGCAAAGAAAAAGAAAAAAAAACAAAGTTTTCTTTTTGTGTTATTAAATGTTTATTATAATATGGGTTTGACGATTGCAAAGCTTACAATACAAAGTTTTTCCACTTCAGATATTTCCTACACAAAGGATTTGTGCATTAAGAGTGGAGATATATGCAAATGAGTGCATCACTACCATTTTTCTTCAGAAATAAAAATGAGCTCTCAACAACTTGATGGGTGTTATGCAGAGCTCTTGAATCTCGTCTTTAATAGAAATTTCGTTATCGAAAATGACGAATTTTATGGATCTCTTATGTATCATAAAATTGTACACGAATTGTATCTGCCGTCTTTAATCATTAGAAAATCATTTTACTCAATAGGCCCGCGGGAAATGTGTCATTACTTCATTGACATGAGCGTAAAAATTCATTTCTCCGGGCTTATTGAGTAAGTGGTTGCACAACGCCACATTTTGCAAAATAAAAAATTCCATACAAGGAATAATGCATCATGATACATAAAAACTAAACGTTTCTCACGCAAGTGCGAAAATTCGACGTTTTAATACATAAATTAAGTTCTCCTTAGAACATCCGGCAACACATCAAGTTGTATTCAAAATAGGAAGGAAAAGTTACTGTTACATTTTCCAATATTTTCAATGTTTTGACATAGAAAAAATATTAATTCGCACTTCAAGTCAAGTCAAGTCAAGAAAAAATATTTTTTGCAATTCCGGTCCATAATCATCACCTTTCCATGCATCCATTTAATGTCGTTTTGAAGGTATTTATTTCACTGTATTTCTGGACACAGTGCGATATTAACTTTTTTTCGCTCGCTAAAGAACCTATTACCAACGAAGGCTAAATTTTTATAAATAAAAATCTTGCATTGACCAGAAATCGAACCCCAGACACCAAAAGGTTTTTGAACACAAAGCAGCGACTATAGCCATTCGGCTATAGAGTGTTATGATGAAAGAGATAGAAATATTTTGACAAGTACCCCAAGGCAACTTATAATAAACTGGTCTTCGGTCCTCTCGCTCTCAACGTAACACGTTGAAAGAGAAAGCAATATTTTGACAAGTACCCCAAGGCAAGTTAAATTAACTAGTCTTCGGATCTCTCGCTCTGATCATAACAGTCTATAGAGTCACACAATTATACCGAACGTATTGTTGAAGCATATATACTAAGCATTAACTACTCGATTTCATTCAACGCGTCTCTTTACATCACATTGCAATGTGTATCATAATGCAGCCTTCTTGATCGTTCAAATGAATTTCTGTATACAAAAGAATTTTGGTCAAAATGTAGGACATGTTTTGCATTGGAAAGGTGATTATGGCCCGAATTATGCCGGCTTCGCCTCGGGTCGACAATCGACATCTAGTGCGAAAAAATACCTTCATACCTACCTTGGTAGATAAATAACTAAATTCGCACTTCAAATTGAGTCCCAATGAAAAATTATTTCATTGAAAGCTTTCTTACTCACTGCATCCCCCATCCGGAAACTCGTTTTTCTTCACGGACACTAGAGTTATAAAATATTTTCCACGTTGATTTCAGCAAGGAAAATATCCCCACGTAATGGTTTAGAAATTTGTATTTTGCCGAAGGCGAATGTTTGAGTTTTAACATTTCTTTTACTTCATTAGTTTTAACATTGGTTTTGCTATACAAGACCACTTAGGTTTGAGCTAATCAATTATTTTCATGTTGATCGTGTTCATGGTTTTGATACGAGAATCGGGCTGGGCTGGCCTTGGCAGAATCTGGAAAAAACCAAAGCCCACACGACCCTAATTTAGGATTGGTTAAGAAGCTACTACTACTACTACTTCGTACAGTCTTCAACAAACGTGAACAGCATGGATAACACAAAGTCAGATGTTACATCATGTACAAAAAACAAGGCATCAGAACAGTCGGAGCGTTTGCTGCGACTTAGCCCCGTACGACCCGTAATCCTATTTCGTCCGTAACCATAATATGTCCGTAGCCGTAATACGCCCGGAACCCTAATACGTCTACAACCCTCTAATGCGTCTGTTACCAAAATGCAAGTCAAGTTGGGCATGCTCAAATTTACTGAAAGTGTTCATTTTTAAAATTGCGCATAGCGCAATTAAGAAAGCCCGTACGAAGTACCTCTCAAATAAAACCAAAAATTTACGATATTATTTTAGAAACCCAAAATTTTTTGCCAACTTTCTATTGGGTATTCAATTATCTCTCAAATGAAACAAAAACTAGCAAAATCGGATGAGATTTACTCGATTTATGTGCAAAAAACACTTAGGGCCAAGTAGCGGCCTTAGTCCAAGGGCCCAAATTTGAAACTTTTTTTGCCATCATTCTATTCGGCATTCAACTATCTCTCAAATGAAACCAAATCTAGCAAAATCGGATGAGATTTACTCGATTTATGTGCAAAAAACACTTAGGGCCGAGTAGCGGCCTTAGTCCAAGGGCCCAAATTTGAAACATTTTTTGCCATCATTCTATTCGGTATTCAATTATCTCTCAAATAAAACAAACTCTAGCAAAATCGGATGAGATTTACTCGATTTATGTGCAAAAAATACTTAGGGCCGAGTAGCGGCCTTAGTCCAAGGGACCAAGTTTGAAACTTTTTTTGCCATCATTCTATTCGGCATTCAGTTATCTCTCAAATGAAACAAAAACTAGCAAAATCGGATGAGATTTGCTCGATTTATGTGCAAAAAACACTTAGAGCCGAGTAGCGGCCTTAGTCCAAGGGCCCAAATTTGAAACTTTTTTCGCCATCATTCTATTCGGCATTCAATTATCTCTCAAATGAAACAAAAACTAGCAAAATCGGATGAGATTTACTCGATTTATGTGCAAACAAGGCATCAGAACAGTCGGAGCGTTTGCTGCGACTTAGCCCCGTACAACCCGTAATCCTATTTCGTCCGCAACCATAATACGTCCGTAGCCCTAATAAGCCCGGAACCCTAATACGTCTACAACCCTCTAATGCGTCTGTTACCAAAATGCAAGTCAAGTTGGACATTGTCAAATTTACTGAAACTGTTCATTTTTAAAATTGCGCATAGCGCAATTACGAAAGCCCGTACGAAGTACCTTTCAAATAAAACCAACAATTTACGACATTATTTTAGAAACCCTCAATTTTTTGCCAACTTTCCATTGGGTATTCAATTACCTCTCAAATGAAACAAAAACTAGCAAAATCGGTCGAGATTTACTCGATTTATGTGCAAAGAGCACTTAGGGCCGAGTAGCGGCCTTAGTGCAAGGGCCCAAACTTGAAACTTTTTTTGCCATCATTCTATTCGGCATTCAGTTGTCTCTCAAATGAAACAAAAACTAGCAAAATCGGATGAGATTTACTCGATTTATGTGCAAAAAACACTTAGGGCCGAGTAGCGGCCTTAGTCCAAGGGCCCAAATTTGAAACTTTTTTCGCCATCATTCTATTCGGCATTCAATTATCTCTCAAATGAAACAAAAACTAGCAAAATCGGATGAGATTTACTCGATTTATGTGCAAAATACACTTAGGGCCGAGTAGCGGCCTTAGTCCAAGGGCCCAAATTTGAAACTTTTTTCGCCATCATTCTATTCGGCATTCAATTATCTCTCAAATGAAACAAAAAGTAGCAAAATCGGATGAAATTTACTCGATTTATGTGCAAAAAACACTTAGGGCCGAGTAGCGGCCTTAGTCCAAGGGACCAAATTTGAAACTTTTTTTGGCCATCATTCTATTCGGCATTCAGTTATCTCTCAAATGAAACAAAAACTAGCAAAATCGGATGAGATTTACTCGATTTATGTGCAAAAAACACTTAGGGCCGAGTAGCGGTCTTAGTCCAAGGGCCCAAATTTGAAACTTTTTTTGCCACGTTCTTTTCGATATTCAATTACCTTCTATAAAAAACTAAATCTAGCAAAATCGGATGAGATTTACTCGATTTATGTGCAAAAAACACTTAGGGCCGAGTAACGACCTTTGAGCCCTCCCAACAAGCCCACGTTGCATCTTACCCAAAAACAATGTTCAGCAGCTTTGTTCTACTCGTCAATACCTTTCATTTGAGATATCACAAGTAGCTATTGCGTGCGTATTTCGGTAGATATCGTCGAAACACTGAAAAACACCTATAGGGCCCTAGCTCTGGAGGGGCCGACCCTACCATGCCCATTTTCGAACTTGACCTTACTTTTGTCGATACCAATCGGGGAAAAAAAGAATTTTCAAAAAAGGTTGTGATTTACTCAAGCTAGAGGGGTCACAGACGGACGGACGGACGGACGGACATTTTTTTTATTGCGGATTCGTCATCTATTAACATAACCAAATGCTGTGCCCTTACTGTCTGCTTCCAATTCGACGTGTTACAAACGGCATATTAATCTTATAAGCCCCCAGTACTTCGTACGGGGCTAAAAACGTTTTTGATTGGTTAATTACAGACAGTAACACCCTACTGATGTCAAAATGTTACCATTCTACGTACACATACAGTTAATTAATTTTAACGTTTAATAGCCACCCGAAATCGTTAAACTTTCACAATTTTTTTCCGGTAATAAAATTGCGAATTAAAAAAAAGTTCTACGCAAAAAAAAAGTTCATAAACGGACTCTTTCAAATAATTTCCGCATCGAAACGAGGCGGGTATAACGGCATAAAATTTTCAATTACATAGTTTACGACCAGCATACGTAATTAAGAGACATGATAACGAAACACATAAAAACCTCTGACTAATTAGTTAGCCTCATGCTGTCACAAGACCTTTTATACTTTTCTTGTACGTCTTTTTTTCTTCTACTTCAAGTCAAACCCATCCATGCCTTTTGTGAACGTATTAAATACTAGTATACCAGTATACCCCGTGTACCTTAATTTGCAACATTCAAATTGTTCTAATTTACTAAACTTCCTTTCAAATTAAATATTTACCTTTCTCTGTATAATACAGAGACTCCGTCAACGAAGTAAAAGATAAAACAAAAAAGAAACCTTCGGTCTTATCCGACGTGAACGAGGGGCCTATAATAAAGTCGTCAAGCGTTAAATTAGGATATAAGAAGATGAAAAAAAAAATATTTTTTCCATCTGAAAATGGGCTTGATGAGAATGCAATAAAAAGTTGATCTCTTTGGTATGTACACTGAAACAGTTGTGGGGTATTCTGTCCATTGACGAATATAATTAACTTTATAATCCGATTTTCCTTTAAACGAATCTTGGATCTCTTACACTTTTAAAAAATAATAATAATTGGACTTAATATTGATTACCGTTAAAGCTGGAGTCAGTTTTGTGTATTATATACAATCTTCGTGCCATGCGAAATGTTTGAGAGATTAAGGAAGAATAAAAAGCGGAACGAAAATCCTGAAGAAAATATCATAAATTTGAAATCATTTAGACGATGCGATGGTGTTATTGATTTTATTTGGAGCTGAGATAAAGCTCTTTATTATTATTCAAAGCCGATCTCTTCTATCTCATAATCCAGCCAGCGAATTCAATCCGTACTGTTGGCATTGATGTGACTTTATCCATAAGTCGTCAACTTTTGTCATGGTCATAAAACCGTCAGATATCATCTGAATTTAACAAATTTCAGTTACCATTATCGTAGACAAAATCATATTAAACGACGACGTATAGCATTTCTAAACTAAACTTTCTCTGTGCTAACATACTTTTACCATAAAGACGAGGTCGTTAACCTACATAAAATAAATTTTGCGTGTTCATACACTAAATTCAATCATCCCTTTCAAAATATGATATTGCGTATAGGTATATTGTATAATGTGGATGGGGCGGGAGTATATAAATATGGGAAGTGTGTCTTTTCCTCCGTTCCGTCATATACCAATAACGCTACCGAAACACTAAAACGAGCTTTAATGCGATGTGACCGAATTTTTCCCCCCCGCATATCGCCATCCATAACGCATCACATTATTTCCGGAAAAAAACATATGGCAAATTGTAATGCGTATAGTCCCAAAAGGCTCTTAAGTGGCTCCTTTGAGTGTTTTAAATGTCCGAGAACTGTTTTTTTCTCTTTGATGCGTTCACTGTATCTCCCCATTTATATGGTCATTAGAAACAGATGGTTGTAAAAGGATATGTGTATAGAGGAAAAGCGTTTCTAAATTTCGCTTTGTCCTTGTGTTTAGCTACCACCTAATATTTTTCAAGAGGTGAAAAATGTATGAAAAGCGGATGTTTAAAAGAACGCGATGAAAATTTTTATGTTCCCCAAACAGCGACAAAATGCGAAGAAGTGTACATATTTCTATAAAGTAGCAAGGTCTAGAGCTACTTTGAACGCTAGACATTTTTCGTTGATGGGTTTTTCTCCCAGCTCGAAATCAAGGAAATGTCTGGTGAAAGTCTGATCCGTATTACGCTATTAAGACGACACAATGTCTGTTCCGCTCTTTCGTTTTTCCCTACTTAGGATAGCCATAACGAGGGTATAGTGAGTCAGAGATTAACGCTCGAATTCACCATTAGAAACAGTAGAACTACCATCATTATTCCGCGATATCGATATCGACCACGAAATTGAGTTAAATATCGGTAAAGTACTCTTAAATATTTGTGAAAGGAAATATCGCATTGGTAAACACTAGAATTCCGTTGCTGCGATATGTGCTCATTACATATTGGTATCAAAATGAAGATGAAATTTAAAAATTATTTTTTTGTTGAAAGATGTATAAAGTATTAAACCGAGAGTAGCGAAAATCTGACTGTACGTTGCTTATAGAAATTTAAATGTTAAAAAAACATGCCACAAATACCGGTCCACGATGACCGTGATTCGTGCTATAGCGTTTATAATACAACCACTTATCGGTCTGTCGATTTTATATGAAGTACCACAAATCACGGTCAACATAACGTAAGTGTCAACCTACCGAAAACATTGAATTTAAATGCAAAAATCCATTTAAAAATACGAATATGTTATCAGCACCGGGTGCCAATAGTCTATTTATAATACTGTGGCTAATGGCACTGGGTGCCAATAGTCTATTTATTAATACTGTGGCTAATGGCATCAGGTGCCAATAGTCTCTTTGTTATACTAATGCTAATCGCACCCGATCGCAAAGAGAGACTATTGGCACCTGGTGCCATTAGCCGCAGTATAATAAAGAGACTATTGGCTCCCGGTGCCATTAGCCACAGTATTATAAAGAGATAGTCTCTTCCTTAAAAATAATTAGTTATTGATTAATTACAATGCCAAAGGATCAATCTTCACTATAAAAGTGATATTTGCTACCTATGAATAGGTTTAAAGCAACAACGTTTTAAAATTGAAATTATTTCTCGGTCAAATACCTTAGCAGAACAAACTTTATCTTATGTTCCAAACAAAACATTTTTAAATTCGATTCCGAACGTTATTTGAAGTATTTCTGCATTATATCATCCATCGAAATTTTGCATAATTAATTTTTAATTCAGTAAAGTATCGTGAAAAACTAAGAAAATAAGCGAAGTCAGAAACCTTCTTCAACATGCGTGCAAAGCGCGCCATCTTTTTATTCAGTCGAAATTGCTACATGTGAAAGAATCGGGATATTTAGCAAAGATGTAAACAAAATGTCCTTCTTCATTTGGCAAATGACCCTTCTCCATCGGGTTGTACATGTTATGAACACAAAATCAGCTTTATAAAAAAAACTAAAAACATTTTGGTTATACTGAGTATATGAGAATGATTTTTTGCTCATTATAATGCTCTAAATCGAAATAAAATCGTTGTTTGGAACTCAAATTATAATTACTCTAAGGTTATAACAGGAACAGGAGGTTTCTTTCGTATAATTCAATAATTGGAGAGCAACGCACTTCAAGCATGAGTGGTACCAATGCACTTCAAGCAAAAGTGATCCAAGTCGACAGCTACCAAATAAAGTACTATTTTTTGTGACACACTGTCCTGTTTTGGTACCCTCCCTATTTTAGAGTACCATGCTTAAAATGCGTTGGTGGTTACGGTGAACTTGAAAATGTCCATGCCTGATATGTCTTGCACATGAATTTTTTTAATTGATTGATATTAGTACAGGGCAGCCCCGTGATTCAGAATCACATAATATTAAAATCAAGTGTACGGCAAAATTTTGAGATACACGAATTTTTCTTTGTTTGGGACCTAGGTCAATAGGCCAGCTTAAGTCAATAATAAAGTTATTTGTCCATGTTGAAGCACAGCTTGTTTGGTATCGTTGGAAAGGTGAGACTAGGCTAACTCAGGAATGCAAATTTAGAGTGAAAAAAAATTGACCTGGTCCCAAACAAAGAAAAATTCGTCTATCTCAAAATTTTGCCATACACTTGATTTTAATATTATGTGATTCTGAATCACGGGGCTGCCCTATACTAATATCAATTAAAAAGTTGCATGTGCTATACGGATCAGACATACCAGACATATCAAGCTGACCGTGTGGTACTCTTAATAGAGTACTGAGACTGGACTGAGAATTTGTAAAAGAATTTTTCATACAAAATAGTATTATATTTGACAGCTGTCACTACGATCACTTATGCTTGCAGCGCGTTGGCAGCCAATAAAATTTCTTTAGAATGTGTTTCGTAGCCGTACTCATACTTCAAGCTTTTGTAGGCAAAAATAATCATTAAACCTTTTAGAAAAATATTGCTTTAAAAGCAGGTACGGAAGACGTTTTCCAATATTTTCCTAAATTTTCTCATAATTTTTGCCATTTTTACCGGAACTTTTACAGAAATAAATTTTGGGAAAATTAAGGAAAAATTGGAAAATTTAGGAATTTTAGAATAGAAACGTCAAAAACTTTCAACGCGATGTCAATATGGAAATGTTCCAAATTAGAAGTATCAATTTTCAAAAAAAAAAAATCTGATGTTTCATTACCCGGTACATAATTGTACAAACAAGTTGTTGAATAATTGTGTAGAAAAGTCAGGTGTCACATCGCACATCTAAAAAAACGATCGAGAAGTGCACAGCCTTGCTTGCCAATGAACGTCAACACAAGGTATGGTCGAATGTCAAACTTTGTATGGAGCGGAGGACATAGCGATTTCATATAAAACTCACATCTCATTAGAGGTGAGTTTGTTTTTATGAAATCGCCGTGTCCTCCGGTTTGTATGAACAGACCATACCTGGTTTATACTTTCATTGTTGCTTGCGACTTAGGTCCTGAACGAAACAGTGTCTTAGTACACAAAACATCCTCTTCTGCCAATTAGCAAATTTTGTTGCCACCGACTGTGTGATCAACTCAGAGGTGCCATTACCTGTTCCTTCAGAATTTAGCTTGCGACAGTTTGTATAAAAGGTCCTTCAAAAAATGGAGTTCAGCCTCGAAAAATTAATTCGTTAACTTTCGTATAAAATTTATTATTTTTCACGAGACAAGTTCCGCACCAATTAGTACAACTCATTCTGTATCCTGAAATGTCGTTGCAATTTGTTTGCCTTAACACCCAACTTCATGTTCCATTTCTGATACTGTCTCTTCATGTGATGAATATCTTTAGCCTTTTTCGCTGCAGCCATCTGTTGAGTGGCACTCCATCCGAGTGAACGATATTCAGCCAACACCTTGTGCAAACGTTTGTTCGACTTGGACGGCACCAAAGCTCGAGATGGATTCAACCGCTGTTTATAGTACCTGAGCAACGAACGATGACCGATGACTGCGCCGGATGGTAGAACCAGTTGGTATTCATCGCCTTCGAGCACTTCCGGAGCCACTTCTTCGTCAACGTCCATGCCTTCATCCTAAATAGTAACGTTGATGTGAAAAATGAAAATCGAAATTTTCTCTAAATTTTCTAACATTATCCGGGTAACTGCTGCTGTAGTCGTAGTATTCAGCGTATTCAGCCAAGGCTAATCCTTCGTGTAACATCATACAGTGTCCCTTGTCGTTCATATGTTTACGCACGGCATCCAGAGAGTAGAAGGTTCGACCACGATCGTTGCACCAAATGCAAATGAAATCTTGAAATGACGAAAGATTAGACGGGCAACATTCGGGAACGCATTCAGCACGCAATACCTTTCGTTATTTTATCAGCAAGATAAACCAGTAATCCCTCCATATCAACCAGATAATCGGCATCAGGAATGAAGAATGAGTGGACAACTGACATGTGCTTGACATTATCTACAAGGCATTCACTCTGATGGCTGCAGAACATACACTCGTTGTTGGTGATTGGATTTTCAATATCGTCATCCCATTCATCGGAATCGACCTAGAGCAAATTGAATCTATTCAAAAACCCTAAACGGTTGGACCGCAACAAGTTCCTACCTCTTCAATATTCTCATCGTCCTCAATCGGCTGTGCATTCGGCTGCTTCACCGTTTTCGTTGTGATCTCCTGCAGTGGTTCCAAACTATTCAAATTGTCTTTGTGTTTTTTGCTATTCAAATGATTGGCATGCGATTTTTCCGAATTGAACTGCTTGTGGCATGCATTACAGTACAATGACGTTTCTTGATGAACCGTTTCGGCAGCCGTTTTTTGTTGCTGCACTTTTTTCACGAATTCTTCAGCCGTAGTGGGTGGCAATTCGGCTATACGTCGCTTCAAATTATAGCGATGCCAATCCTGCATGAAAATAGAAGAAATTCGTGTTTGTGGTGTTAGAAGAGTTCCGCTCACGACTTTTGGTATAATCACAATTTACCGTTTTGTAGTGATCTCTTTGCATATCTGCATCTTGAAATCGAACATTACAGTTGATGCATGTGTGAGACATTGTTTTGAGTTGTTAATGAGTTGATTTAGTAATTTTACTTGAGGAAAAACACGTTTTTTATCCAGAGAATAAATGGCACGCGATTTTTGTTAGATTGCGAAATTACGTTGAGGAATGACAGAACGGATGACACTACAAATTTCCTTGGATATTCAGTGTTGTCAGTAGATAGAAAGTTCGCGTAGACCAATAAGGCTGAAGGGATTGTCAAAATTCTGAGAGCACCTTAGAGATTATCGAGTGTTTAAGGAGAGGAAGTTTTGATCTGTTTAACTTAACTGGTCTCGGGGTCACACGTCAAATTGAGAAAAATCACATTCAAATTTAAGATGAGATTCATTAATTCCTTCATTAATTTTTAACAGCTGAATCCGAGGTAAGATATATTTAACTGGCTTTAACTGGCAGTCGATACTTATGTTGTCGAATTTTCAGTGCAACAGAGTTTTAAAGGAGAGTGTAAAACTCTGTTGCACTGAAAATTCGACAACATAAGTATCGACTGCTTCCTGAAGAAGTGGCAAGTGGTCAACGGTTCTTCAGGAAATCGTCGCCTCTTTAATATTTTGTGAAAGGATTATTCACTTCACAGAATGTTGAGAAACGACGACTTCCTGTAGAAACGTGACTACTCGTTATTTCTTCAGGAACTCGTCGATTCTTCATAAAGTCGGTGTTTCTCATGTAATCGAATTGTGACTATATTTACTGAAGAGCATGCGGATACTTTTCATTCGATTACATGAGAAACAACGACTTCCTGAAGAAACGTTGACTACTCGTTTTTTCTTCAGGAACTCGCCGATTCTTCATAAAGTCGGTGTTTCTCATGTAATCGAATTGTGACCATATTTACTGAAGAGCATGCGGATACTTTTCATTGAGAAATAGAAACAAAATATATCGTAGGACTCCTTCGACCGTTTCAACAGCCTACGTTTTTCACGTCTTCTCACTTGAACCACTGAAGAATTTGTCGCATCAGAGTGTTATGATTAGAGCGAAAAGTTCAAAGACCAGTTAAATATTACTTGCCTTGCGGTCCTTGTCATTGCAATTTTCATACAAGCAAGTTTATAGATCACTATAGAAATTGTGAAGTTGGTTTCAATTAGTTTGCACACTTTTCCCCCCCATTCCTCACGTTTCCGTCATCAGTTTCACCAAACGAAGAGATCTATTCTCTCTCATCACTAGACTAGTTGTGACAAAGTGGTAAAAGATAACGTCAAAAAGAGTTAGTTTCCATCGAATTCAGATAAATTAACTGGATTATTCGTTGTTAGCTGGACTTTTACATACAAATTTTAACATTTCACCAAACGAAACAGTTGAATAAGTGGTCTTAATTCTATCTTTTCCCGCTCTTGTAACACTCTATTGTGATGAAAGAAAAAGAAAAATTTTGACAAGCACCCCATGGCAAGTTACAATAAATTGATCTTCGGTCTTCTCACTCACTTCATAACATCTTGAAAGAGAATACGTTGACAAGTACCCCAAGGCAAGTTATAATTAACTGGCCTTCGGTTTTCTCGCTCTGATCATTACATTCTATAACAATAGACTGTTATGATTAGAGCGAGAAAACTAAAGACAAGTTATTATAACTTGCCTTGGGGTACTTGTCAAAGTATTTGTTTCTCTTTCAACGTGGTACGTTGAGAGCGAGAGGACAGAAGACTAGTTTTTTTTAACTTACCTTGAGGTACTTATCAGTCTGGCAATCTTGTTCTGATGAATCTAGTACAATTCACTACGGTGTCATGTTGCTGTCAACTGTCAACCACACGTGTGTTGGATGAGGATATTATTTACTTGATTTGAACATAACAAACGTGAATATCTTCGTCAGAATTTTGCTTAAATATATGAAATGGGAAAAAGGAAGTTTAACGCAAAAGGTCGACAAGTTGTCGACACGATCATTGACGACACAGCCACAAAACAGGTAGGTCGATAAGATAAAACTAAATCGGAATCGGAAACACACATCGGTCACATACGTTCGTTTTTAGATTAAATTGGATATCATCGATGCAGAATCGACCGAATACGGAGGATACGATCCATCCAATGCCTTAGTGCTTCCGTCTGAGAAAAGAAAAACGAAAATCAAAAAGGACAAGGACAATGTCACAAGAATTTTGTCGAAAAAGCAGCGGAAGAATTTGGAAAAAATTGTTGACAAAAAGAAGAAAAAGGAAGGGGTGAGTTGACGAAACGACACACAAAATGACAATTTCTATAAATTGGCGAATTTGTTATAGCGCGCTTCTCTGCTGGACAGACTAGCTTCGGTTCAGCTTCCGTCTGACGAACTCGGCAAATACACTTCGATTATTAACGTGCAAACGAAAGGTCTGAAACATCATTTGAAGGAGAAAATTGAGAAGCGACCGTCTAAACAAGAAGCCGATGGTGACGATGGACAACGTCGGCGGAGCAGTGTGTCCGGTAGTCAACGAAAAAAGCGATTGGCATTGTTGAACGGGTTTGTATAATTTTTCGGATCATAGTGAAGTGCCGGTCTTATGATACTTTCTGTTTAGTTACGCTGATGACGATGACTCCGACGATGAAGAGAAACCGAAAGATTTCAATACTGTTGGTCTTGAAGACAGTTCAAGCTCTGACAGTGAGAACGATGAAACTGTTGAAGCACCCACCATTGCCCCTGCTGTTATGGATGTAGCTGTAGCAGACACAGTGCCCCAAGTCATTGCAGCGAAAGAAACGAGTGTACCAGCGATAAAGCCTATTGATGAAACGACTAAACCTACGCCAATCACCTACAGACCTACTGTCTACGTTCATGTGGAACGAACGAAAGAAATTCAAGCTGCTCGATTGAAATTGCCGATTCTGAGCGAGGAACAAGTCATCATGGAAACGATTAACGAAAATCCGATAATAGTTTTGACTGGTGCTACGGGCAGTGGAAAAACCACTCAGGTGCCACAGTTTCTGTACGAAGCAGGATATGCTGAGAAGAAATTGATTGGAATCACGGAACCGCGTCGTGTAGCCGCTATTTCAATGTCCAAACGTGTTGCCACCGAAATGAACCTCAGCACCGACATTTGCTCGTATTTGATTCGTTTCGAAGGAAATGTGACCAACAAAACGAAAATCAAATTTATGACCGACGGAGTGTTGCTGAAGGAATTGGAAAATGATTTTTCACTGACGAAATACTCGGTGATCATACTCGATGAGGCCCATGAACGTAGTGTTTACACGGACATATTGGTCGGGCTGTTGTCGCGAATCGTTTTGCTGCGTCAGAAACGCAATGACCCACTGAAACTGATTATTATGTCGGCTACGTTGCGAGTGGAGGACTTTACGAATAACAAGAAACTGTTCAAAACACCACCACCGGTGTTGAGTGTTGAAGCTAGACAGTTTCCTGTTACGATCCACTTCAATAAGCGTACATCCGAACCAAGTAGATACCTTAAGGATGCATACAACAAAGCAGTCAAGATCCATAACACACTGCCCGAAGGGGGAATTCTGATATTCGTAACTGGACAGCAGGATGTTAATTATCTGGTCAGGCGATTGCGAAAGGCATTTCCCTATCGTAAAAAAGATGCAGCGAAAAAAGTGGAAAATCCGTCAGAGAAAGTGTCGGCATCAGATGACGACTCGGACGACGAAATGGATATGAAGAAGGCGATCAAAAATTCAAAGAAAGCCAAGAAGAAGCTGCACTCTATGCTGCAATTACCACAAATCAGTCTCGACAACTACAAATTACCATCCGATGACACCGATGCTGACCTACTCGATTACTGCTCTGACAACGACAGCGACGACTCAGCATCCGAAGAAGAGGACTCCTTGAACATTGTGGGTTTGAATACTGCGCAGCCAATGTGGGTGCTACCGTTGTATTCGTTGCTTCCATCCGATAAACAATCCAGAGTTTTCGATAAGCCACCCGAAGGAACTCGAATCTGTGTTATTTGTACGAACGTTGCCGAGACATCGTTGACCATACCAAACATAAAATACGTCATCGACGGTGGTTTGGTGAAGACACGACTGTACGACAAAGTAACCGGTGTCAGTTCATTCGTTGTGACATTTACGAGTAAAGCTGGTGCTAATCAGCGAGCGGGTCGAGCTGGCCGTACGGCACCTGGTCATTGCTATCGATTGTATTCGAGCGCAGTGTACGAAGATGAGTTTGCCGATGTTGCAGTTCCAGACATCCAAAAGAAACCGGTGGACGATTTGATGTTGCAAATGAAATGCATGGGAATTGATAAGGTTGTCAACTTCCCGTTCCCGTCACCGCCGGATTTAGTTCAATTGGAAACGGCTGAGTACAAGCTAAAGTTATTGGGAGCACTCGAAACGGCTAAGTCATCTAAATCTGAAGAAGCAACCAAAGTCACACCGCTCGGCATGGCGATTTCAGCATTTCCAGTCGCACCTCGTTTCGGCAAAATGTTAGCGTTAAGTCATCAACAGTCGCTGCTTCCATACACAGTATGTATCGTAGCCGCTTTGTCGGTCCAGGAAGTGTTAGTGGAAGTGCAAACGACGGAGGATCAAATAGTTAAGCAAAGAACGGAATGGTATCGCAAGAGAAAGGAATGGGCTGGCAAGGGTAATTCGTTGTTACTGGGCGATCCGATTGTCTTACTTCGAGCTGTCGTTGCATGCGAATCTGGTGGTAAAGTCGAAGACTTGTGTAAATTGTACGGTCTGAGACCGAAAGCAATCACCGAAATCAGAAAGCTTAGAATACAACTAACGAACGAAATCAATTTGAGCTTGAGCGATGTCATTCTGGGCGTTGATCCTAAAATGCCCAAACCAACAGATCATCAAGCGAAACTGTTACGTCAAATTCTACTTTCCGGTATGGGCGATCAAGTGGCCAGAAGGATACCCGATGATGAAAAGAAAGACAGTGAAGATAGACTTCGTTTAAAGTATGGCTACCGATGTCCGGAAATGGAAGAACCAGTGTTTATGCATTCGTCGTCCGTTCTAAGAAAATCGAAACCCGAATGGGTGATTTACCAGGAGATTTTCGAGCTTCAAAACGGAGATGCTCGGAAAATGTTCATGCGTGGCATTACAGCTATCGAACCGGAATGGTTGCTCATTTATGTGCGATCATTGTGTAACATTCGATCGGTGAAAGAAGATCCACCGCCGAGATACAACCAGCAAGATGGAAAGATCTACTGTTTCGTGGAAGCAACGTTTGGTCGGTCAGGATGGGAACTTCCGTTATCAGAAATTGAGATGCCACATACTGAATTGTATTACAGGTAAATCAGAATGTCAAACCCCAGCAGTCACTGCAGACGGATTAAGAGCAATAAAATGTTTCAGATATTTCGCTATGTTTCTGCTCAACGGAGACATATTTCCGAAAATTTCGGAATACAAGAAACAGATGCGTTCGATGCCGAAAAATATTGTCAAAAGTTGGTCCAAGGATGCACCTCACGTTTTGGGTATTGTGAATAGGCTGATCAATCGTCAAGTGAATAGCAAACAGAAGCTAGTAGATCTGTGGCGCAAGGAGTCGGATTGTAAGTGCTGCTATCCGCTCATATGATGACCGATTCATGATTGATTTTAAAACTTTTTTCAGATCTGTTGGAAGAATTCTGCAACTTTTTGGTAGACGCTAGCCCGTCAGCGATCGCATTAAATTGGCCACCTATCGGTTAATTTACTATTTTGTTGATTTGAATGAAATTTGTACGCAGAGAAAATAAAATTTTTGTTCGTTAAAAAAATTGCGTCAAAGTTTCTAGAATTACACTTTTTATTCGAACAGAAAAGATAATCCAGTAATACGAAATTCCAGAACCGGACACATCATTTCATAAGCGAACAGATCTCGTAAATAAAAAAATGAATTATAACAAAGCAAACTAATGAAATTCAACTAAATTCTTGGTTTTTTCTTATTCTGCTAATATAAATTTACAAAGTTTACTTAAAGTGTTAAATTATAGTGAGATTTGGGACCTAATTGTAAATTATGTTTTCCACAGCACTGACGATAATTTGGCTGAAAAAAAGAGGAAATTTATTATAGCATTGATGCAAGTATGAAAATAAACATAATCAGTGGTCAGGCGCGCCGACTTTAGTTTTCGTCGTTAGGGATATTTACTTGGATTTTTAACAAAAACTCTATTTTGCGTGTATAGGGTATCTGCCCAATTCCAATTCGCCTATAGAGGTCGGTGCTGCTGCCTAGCGAGAGGTTGTCGAAACCAACATAAAACAACGAAATTCTGTTAAAAGTTAGCTCTGACACCAGGGCCTATTTTTGGTATTTTTTTTTCCAAATTTCCAAAATTTACCAAAAATTGCTAGAATTTCCAAAAATTTGCAAAATTTACCAAAAATTGCAAAGATTTCCAAAATTTACAAAGAAAATTATTAAAAATATATGCCCTGTCTGACACTACAAGCTTGCTTGGCTTAGGCCGAAAACACACAAGCAATCCACAATTATGATGCATTTCCCACTGTAACACCACATACGTTAAACAATGGAAGACGTATCGTAATTGTCAATTCCAGCAACACAAAATTTCTCCTATGTTTTTGGCCTTACATCAGTATTGATGTCTATTCACCAATGGCATATTTAAGTCTTTAAAAATTCAATTAGTCAAATCTTTTCGTCAAATGGGCAGTATTCACTCATGTAAGTCACTTCACTTATATAACTGAACTAACTGAGACAGTGAAACACAAATTCATCCGGTTGAAAGTCCTAAATCATAGATAGTAGCTTAGATTCTTGATGGAAGCATTTTGCACATTCTAATATGTGGAACTTTTACAACTTCTAATTTCTTCAAAATAGACGCAGACTTACAGATATGAATTTGCTTCTTAAATCTTTGTAAATCGTCACAGAAGGTGAAGGGAAGAATAACCAACAAAGGTTTTATGGGCGAATCTGTAGGCATTTTGCAAAAACAAATTTATGGAAGAAACCGTAATTTATTTTCACAAATTGACAAAAGCATTAGCTAATCCCGTTAGCTCCTTTCTGGAGCCAGTTGATAATACCCCTACCCCATTCAGTCAAAAGGACAAAAATACTTACCGTCGGTACTCGTATTCTCCGAGCGTATGTTTAGTCGAGACTTGACGACGACGACGAAGACTCGACGGTTGGATGTTGTATTTTCACTTCAATCGACATTTTCTCGATGCCAAATAAGCCTCTCCAATTGGAAACAGTCAAACGCGAAACAAACTGTGGTTTGAAGAGAACATAAAAGTGAGGTTATCACTATAGGTTTGATCGCTAATACGGCTATTATACGTACTGTTCAACTTGTAAAACTTGTAAAATGGTCTAGAGATTTAATATTTGCGTGCGGATTGACCTTTTCGTTTCCTTTTCATTACCCTGAACGAGCACATTTCCCTGAACTAGCACATTATATATGAAGGCTCCATAGATGTCATTCATTAAAGAAGAAAATGTGCTGAGGTTTCTAATAAAACACTTTGTATTCAAAAAAATTCAAAAAAAAATATTTTTCTAAATATTTACTGTTGGTTGAGCGGTGAAATTTGGCTGAGTCTGGCTATGCACATCATTATAGTTTTAGCTGTCTCACGCGATCTTTCTACTCTTCCCGCCTTCTTTTTCTTATTTTTTTTAACACTGTCTGGATCAACGTATTTTTCTGATTAATCTTAATTTGGTTCATATTAAAGAAACAATAGGAAAAAATGTTCCTGTTTGTTTCTATTATGTTGAAATCAGCTGTTAAACAGTCGACTTCGCCTCGAACTTTAATTTTGTATGCAGCCGATCGCTAAAACCTTCAAAAAATGATTCCTCTAGTTGATATCTCATGGATTGCTGAAGACACTAAAGCTCAACAACGTCATCAACACCCCAAGCCGAGGCTTTAGCCGACTTTAAGAAAAAGGTCGGCTCTCATGACTGCATAGGAGTTGGACGTATCCTCCTGCCTCCTCTTCCACACTTGATAAAAGTCTTTGAAAATTCATTGGAGGCAGACTTTCCTTTATTTGAAAATATTTTGCTAAGTCGTTAAAAACTATTTGGTTTGGTGAAATTAAAGTTATCTGCAATTCAATCACCTATGGCTTCATCCCGGAGAAACTGACTCGTAAAATAATCTTTGACTTCTCGTAAAATTGGGTTCCTAAAAACTCACTTTTCTACCAACCTATTCACCAGAAAATCAACTATTTCCAGCAACTATTTTCGTTATTTTTACTCACTTTTCCACTTTTTTACTTCAAATTTTGCGTGGAATCCCTGTAATTCTTAACCAATTAAGATGATTCTTTTTTTAAAATGTGTTTTTTTTTTTTTAATGTGTGTAATGAAATATTAGATGCTAAGTTCGAAGATGGTCTATGTAAGGGAAGCTATCTCAGAAAAAAAGGATTTTACACTGTTGATTATAGATTATGAATAGAAAAAGATTACTTTGATGAAATTTTATTCTGTTGGGTAGTGTGGGTTAAACATTTAAGATTGTTTTCGATGATGAAAGAAGTAGAAAGACTATTTTCATCAGTCGATGCCCATCCTTTAACCGGTAAACATCTCTTGTTAGTGAGCTTCTTTCTAACGTCTTTTAGTTAACTATCGAATTTGAAAATTGACTAACAACGTGATTTGATAGTTGATTATGTAACCATCACTCTTTGTAGGCAATATAAGATAAGTCATTCTCAACTTATTTCTTAATTTTTTTAAATGCAATATTCCAACAATCAAACAAAACAATTTACAACTTCCACGAGTGTGAAGTAATGATATTTTACTCATCGCACTTTTTCATTTTTTACTATAGTGAAAGAGTCCTCTCATCGTTTCAGATTCGCAAAACTTCGCATCTATGGCCGTAATTCACACGAGTCGCATTTTATTGGTGTTGAGGAATCTCGCTCCGCGTCATTCACAATAATTCACAAAGTGACATCTTCCTTATAGAAAATGTGTCAAAATCTTGCTTGATTGAAAATCTTGCTGCAAATTTATAAGAAAAATGAGAGCTCAAAGAGGAGTCAAAAATCATTCGGTCTTACGTTCGAAGGCTTATTGCGAAGAACTTTTTTTGACAAATTTTGTTGCCATTAATGCAGAGTCATATTAATGTGATAAATTTGACAATTTTTTTAGAAAAACAGGATATGAAAAAATAAATTGGAATCAAATGAAGTTTAACAATGAAAAATATATTGAGAAAATTGTCAGTCAATAGACCTGACCCGCCCAAAAGGTGAGGCCTAGTTTCAGAATAACAAAAAAATCATTTCAAAAATCCCGGCGATCTCTGTTGTTCTAGTACTTCAATGCATACCAACAGGAAAAACTAACAACACTGTTCGGCTGCGCAATAATTATTTTAGCTTGACATTTTACAGTAAACATAAACATCCAACGGTCACTTTACATCGTAACCAATTTGAAATGGCTTCGAGCGATAAAAATGTATTTGGAAACATCGATCCATGTCCGAAACACTCAATGCCGAGTGCCCTCAGCTCAACGATACTGGATTACTATCACAGATACGGACGAAATAGAGACCTAGAAAGGTATCTACGTTTTCGAAACCGATCCTCAAGTGGCAGCAGCATTCAACTGTCGCCGACAAATGATTCTCGCGTTGGTAAGTCACTGGAGAACATCAACATTTTGGAATCGTGTGTGGAATCCGAAAAAAGTTTGCAAAAATCGAAATCCAGTGAATCGATAAATCGGTCTGGACGCTCCAAGCCAGAACTGACAACGGGACAGTGTGAAAACAGTGCCGACACGTCTGACAATCAAATCAAATTGACAACAAAGAAGGCGTTAAAATCGAAAAAGAAATTCAACATCAATATGGACACACACATCGAGATAACGCTTCCACAGCAATTACCACATTCATCCCATCAACAAGTGGAACAACAACAACCGTCATTCGATGCACTCATGCATCATGACTTTTCGCAACAAAAAAGTGAATTCGAAACCAGTCAAACACAAACCGAACGAATCGAGTTCCCGAAAACTCCGAATCGATCTGAAGTCGATGCAATTGATGTTCCGGCACGACCATCATCCGTTGCTAGCAGTGCTGCATCAATATCGAACAAACAACGATTGGAATGGGACTCAATGGCTGATGTTGGTTACTACAAATCCACCGACAATCAGCTGACAAATCTCACCGAATTTGAGCGGAAAGCTCTCAAGAAGTTCTTTAATTCACACGGACTCAATTTCGATGAAGAAATTCTTGTGTTCGCTGGTAAAGCAAAACTATCGAACTCAGTGCCTGAGTTAACAAAGCGAACTGAAAAGGCACGGATACGAGAGAAATGGGAAGCTGCTTTCCAGAAAATTTTAGAAGAGAAATATGCAAAGAGAAATGCCAAAAATAAAGAGGGCAAAGTGGATCCGAAGCGACTGTGGCAGAGTGCCTTGGTAAAATTTCGCGAGAAATACGGAACACAATTCAATCCGGAATCTGATCTTTGCATTACTGAGCCAACCGTACATAGTACACCAATTTTAAGCGATTCATCGAAGGGAGCCATTCCGAAGGTACGAAGTATTTTGCTGGATACGATCAAGACGGAAAGTTCCACAGAAAAGGAACCATCTGAACATGTGGAAAAAGCTTGCCAAACGAGTATGGTTATAACGTCATCGAAGGAGTGCCAGGTCGATGAAACAACGTCAGACATGCTAAGCGTTTCAGACCATCAGCTTGGAGTTACCTCAACTGACAACTCAAAGGAAAGCGAGAAATCGACCGACTATAAAGGAGGAATGGTTTCAGCGGCTAGTTTCGAATTTGTTGCTCCTGCCGCGTACAAGGGCCAAGATAAGGAGAACATTCCACCCCGTAAAAAGGAAATTATTTTCCCACCGAACGAAGGCCGACAAGACGAAAATAAGGAAAATGTTCCACCGCGACAACTGAATGACAACGAAATTATTGACAAGTTTCAACTGTCCACTCCACCAAAAACAACCACAACAACAACTGACTCTAGCCGAACGGACGAGATTTTCGGTGTAATTTCAACATTGGAAAATGATCTAGCGAGAGGTGTCGAAGTTCTGTATTCGTTAGCCAGTGCGAAAGAATTGAACGAAGAGAAGAAAAAGAAACTTGTGCGCAAAATCATAAAACGTATCACCACTGCCAAATACAAAGACTCTACGGCCTCATCTGAATCGATCGTCAGTTCGATCCAGGGCTATGACTCGGAAACGTCTAAATCAGTTGTTGGAAATCCACATTCCCGGCCAAATATCAGTGGGGTGAACACATTATCCAGCACTTCGTCGTCGAATTCCAACAAAGAACTATCGGTGTCGAGTGCAAAAGTGGCACAGCCGGTCAAGCAGGACAATTCGAAGGAGAATTCCATCAAGGATTTTCTGAAACCGATCACAAATTCGGAAGTGGAATATGAGCGAAACAGATCCAAAGAGAAGAGAGGCATTGAACAATTACCGGAGACTGAAAGCGAACGTCAGCTGAGAAAGAAATCGATCCATTCGGATGTGTCACAGTGCGATCCCAATATTTTGAAATTTGTGGAGCAGCAGAGACAATCTCAATTTGAATGGATAGACCGAGAAATCTGCCATCTGGTCAATTTAAAGGAATTTCTGCAAAAGAAACGCGAGTCTGACATAATGAAGGATATCATAAACTTGGAGATGAATAGAAAAGGAACGAGTTTATCGCGTGGTACCGATAAATCGCAGGAAAGCAGTGGAGTAATTTACGAAAATGTTACTGTCGATCCGAAAAGCACCGAACCTAGTTATGCGGACGTGCATGGAATCTCCCAAGAAGGTAAGGTATTTTCACTTATTGCACGAGTCTTTCGTGACTAATCTCTTATGCTTTGCTCAGCCTTGGCTTCAAGATCAAACTCAAACAAATCTGCCCTGAAACCAACACCAAAGGAAAACCAGCATCAATCTCATGAAAAAGACGAGATCAGCAACGCCTCTTCGTCGCTGGAATGGAACTCACATATCAATATGCAGCAGTTTGTTCGCAATCGCACCAAACTACAAACCCCAAACGACGACATCGTTTCTTATGCTCAGACCAAGGAGCGTGAATTTCTTGGAAAATACGAGGGCATCCGTTCCCGACCCATTTACACTCAGCCATACAGTTCCGATCATTCGGATCATTACTCTGAACCGCATGACATAAACCGCAAACCGTTGGCGAAAAAGAACACCAATCATGCATACACATCAATTACAGGCTCCGATGGATTTCTATCGTCGGATTCGGTTTCGATACCGGTTGCCAATTCAACATCGAACACAACCACTCATCAATATGATACCAGAGCTTCGGTTGCTATTCAAACATCCAGCTCATTGGCTCGAACAGCGCCGATCTTCAAAGTGAAATCGGATTCTTGCAATTGTGGAAGTACAACGTGTAATTGTGTGCACACCAGACGACCAACCGTTCGAGTCAAATATCAAACGAACGATAAACAATTGCAGGTCATTCCCGCAGCCATTTGCTACGACATAAATTTCGACGAAAAGAAACGGCAAGCGGATGCGAACATTAAGACGGACTCGAACCGAACGAAGACTGAAAATTACTATCGTCATTCGGATTCTAGTTCAGCGTCGTCGAAGGATTCGAAGAAAAAGTCTGAGCCAAATTTCGTTGGGAATTTTGGTGGCTGTGCCAAGCTATCGTTACAAGACCATTTGAAATCTGCAAGACCCGATTTCGTGTCGCAGGCAGACGAACGACGCAAATGTGTGATTGAATTGCACAGTTTGAGGTAAATGATTGCAGAGCCATCGCGTGTTCCTAAGTTTAACTCAAAATTTATTTTTGCAGAGAAAAACGCAACGAGCAACGGAATCGTCTCTTCTTACTGTCGTCCAATCAGTCGCTGCGTAATCACATTAAAACACTTAATCCACCGCCGATTGGTAAGTGAAAATAAATTATTTTCTGTCCAGGACGTATCCTCTAATCATCTGTTCCCTACAGCTGGCAAACGTATTTTTACGACAAAAGCTTTGAAACAGCAGACTCGAAATCGATACAATAAACTACCCGAAATCGTGTCCAAAGAAGCGAACGAACGAAAAAATCGAATCAAACGGAGTAATCGGATTGTGCGTGATATGTTCAATAAGGTAAGATGGCTGGACGCTTTCATGATCAATCACTGAACTAATATCCGTCCTTTATTCGTAGAATTTACAGAAACGAGTTCTTAAAGGACAAACCGATCTGTCCAACAGCGTCTTTGTTGCGGCAATTTAAGCAACACCAATCCCTCGGGATGTAAATATTTTTTTCGTTTTCTCCTTTTCATAATTTAATGTTAGCGAATTAAGGAATTTTGCGTGAAATGAAAGTCAAAATAACAAAACTTCCATCAATCCAGCATTGCAGTTTTATTGTTTCACCGTAAAATTGTACTGAACATCGTCGGCATTCAGATGGGCGTTGCTGAACAGCAAATTACTCGTTTTGATCGGTTCGTGTTTCGTCACCACCTTGACCGTGTCCACACCCGGTGCATTGAATCGTTTCGCTTTTTGAGATTCTTCCAGCTTGGTGTACGTTTCGGGTGATATCCATTTCAGCAGAATGTCCCTAATTTCTTGAAGAATTGTGTTGATAATTCCTGTAAGTGAAAATCGGTCAGGATAAAGTTTCGGGATTTTTTTTAGCTCGAAAATGGTCACTCTTCTTACCGCATATCACGATAATTCCAGCTGTGATTGAGCACAGTCGGACTAAAAATTGCACAATATTCTCACGGTTCTGTTCCACAATTACTTTCAGCGCCGAAACGTCGTATTTGAAGTAGAGACCAGGCACACCATGGGATCCTTTATCATGATCTTAGAAAATTACTGGATACATTAGTAAACACAGAAAGTTGTTTCATGCAGAACAGTATTTTGAGCATCAGCAGAGAGGAGCTCTTAAGTGGGAAAGCCCGAAAATTGTCTATTACCAACTACCGAGCCAACTACAAATATCCATGTAAAAGTCATAAGAATTAATCGATAATAATCAGCGTAACTGCAAACTGCAACTCAAAAATTTTGTTTTAGCTTCCTTGCTTTTCGGAAAGTTAAATGAATTGGAACAAAAAATTGTGAGTTTATGATCTGGATGGTTTTGTGAGGGTGAAACGATAAGTCGAAATCAGGCATTTGCTAACACGCACCGAAGCTAAGTTTAAAGTGTAAAGACCACTGAAGGAGGTAATGCAAATCTGGAAAAACACACAAAACTTAAGTTTCGTATGATTTTGATTGCAGTGCATTTCACTTCTCATTTACGATTCAATAGAATATTTCTTGTGTTTATATACTTTTCCAATATTCACGCTGTTCTCCACATTCCATCAATTCTATAGAAATCGTTACACGGCTACACCAACCAAGCTGCTGACGATTTTCATTACCTTCACTGCTTACATACTTGATCAAAGTTGGTTTTCGGCTGGAAACGGAAACACACTGTCAATTTTGAATTGCTGATATCGACAATTATGCTGCGTTCAGCCAAGGCCAAGGGGAAATATTTCAACAAATTTTACTGAAAAACCAATTTTGATCAATTTTTTAGTGAAATAATTCTCAATATTGGGCCATGGTTTAGCCTGTGGTGAAAATGGCACCGTAATTGTCGATTACAGCAACTCAAAATTGACAATGTCTTTCCAGCTTAAGAGTGATATCGCCAAAACTTGAACCAATTTTGGTGAAAATAAATACAATGGTTCGGCGATCCAGGCAAGCTATAGCTCGTTAGAATCGTCTTTCAATTCTAAGAAATAGGGATCTTTTAGTTTTTCTGTTAGTTTCCCATTTTCGGAGTGAACTCTTGAAAAGTCATAGCATGTCAAGGGGTGGTGAAAACAGTTTTTTTGTGATAGCTCAAGATAGACATGTTTCTAAAAGTTGAAAATTTGTAGGAATATAGGCCTTTGGCAGACCTTTATAAAGAGTATAATCATCGGTATGGGCCGCCACCCGTTCTAGACTTATGACTCAAAATATGGTCAATGTTTGGTCAGTGCTACTGGCTTGCAACAGAATTTATCTGGGGTTTTTTATACGTGGAATAAAAGAGGGTAAGTCCAGCTACAACACCCTATAGTCAGTTCCGCGGATAAATTCTGTTGCAAGCCAGTAGCACTGACCAAACATTGACCATATTTTGAGTCATAAGTCTAGAACGGGTGGCGGCCCATACCGATGATTATACTCTTTATGAAGGTCTGCCAAAGGCCTATATTCCTACAAATTTTCTACTTTTAGAAACAAGTCTATCTTGAGCTATCACAAAAAAACTGTTTTCACCACCCCTTGACATGCTATGACTTTTCACGTGTTCACTCCGAAAATGGGAAACTAACAGAAAAACTAAAAGATCACTATTTCTTAGAATTGAAAGACGATTCAAACGAGCTATAGCTTGCCTGGATCGCCGAACCATTGTTTTCAAATTGGTTCAAGTTTTGGCGATATCACTTAAGCAAAAGTTCATACCTTACGGCATTGCGAGTCCTTCATAGAGGCGAAGGCACCCTTATTGTTACACTATCCGATACAAAAACCATCCGTTCTATACAACTATTATTTTTGAACGTGCCAAAGAGCGCCAAAGGGAGTAAGCCCTGCGCATGTTTTGGACTGACACAGTGAACTTTTAACTAAAACGACCAAAAATATTTTAGATGATGGTTGAGACATAAATTAGGTTGGCTCTCTTGTTAGGGCCCATCTAGCCGTGGAAAGTCATGGACCAAATTTTTTCGTATCGGTTATTGTAGCAATACATCATGAGAGGTTTGGAGCCGTGACATTACGAGCGACCCAAAGTGCTGTGGAGCATTGGTCTAAGAGTATTTTCTGTCAAAGGAAAGTCAGGATTGACAAAAATATTTGATTTTGGCTGTGGGAACAGTCCGTAGACTTTAGTGAAACTTGTGAAGATATAAGAATTTTTCTATGAAACGAAACATATTCTATCTGCCATACACGGTTCAGGTTTTCGTTTCAAAGTGTTGCCAAAGTATGGCTAAAATTACAAAAGTTATAATCAAGACCGCACTGACTATCTATCGGCCTGTTAAATAATTTCCAAGTCGGCCACAATCCATATTAAGATGGTGTCGATCCTTCGGGCCCAATCGCTCAATATGGTCAGTCCAGGCATGATTGTAACGTGTTCGCGAATACTTCCTCGTAAAAAATACGATCGTTTACTCATTAAAGAATAACTGTTCAAAAGTGCACAGTGTTTCTTTGCTACATCTCGAACTTGTCCTTAATTTTTGCAAGGTTTTATTGCAAATATTTAGAAGAACTCGGTTTGTACATAGTAGAAGAGTGTTGATAAGTCTTAATCTAAGCAAGCTACTAATCATGCAGTAGTCTTTAAGAGCTTGTAGCGCAGAACCAAGATACATCAAACCAATTCATGCATCGTATACTATACTGACTATACAGCTACTAGTAACTAATTTGCTAACTAATAATTGCTCTTTATTGAGACTCAAATTTTAGATAACATGGCGAGCCGATTGCTAGACAGTTTTTACACTGAACAACTACACTGTGGCAGTGTTACTGTCTATCAATACTCATTCTGTAAATCGAACACATGAACGGCAATGAAAATGATTGACTATTTTATATGTGCGCATGTACATAAGATTACAGAATTTACCAATTTTTGTTTTTTATCAGATCATCTAAAACGGCTCATTAAATCAATCTAAAAACATTCGCCATGAAACAACTGTTCACACAATAAATTCACTCACCGATGGGTCGAATGTTCTCTTTCACCGAATACTGAAACGTTTTTATGCGCGACATAAACGTTTCGATATCCGTCGGCACGACTTCGATAAAATATTGTGCCATCATTGAACTCTCGCCCAATATTTTCTCATCGCCTTCCAACGGATGAACAATACCGGCTGTAGCATCGCCGAAACTGAATCGATTGATGCGATGCGTAAAATTGTGCGTTGTTTCGTCAAATAGGGCACTGATGTGCACATGTCCCTGCGGGAAGTGAAGACTTTTTCCGCCGGTTATGTGGAAATTTCCAGCTACTTTATTCAACGTCAGGGTGCCCTGAAATGACGCGAATTATTTACATCGTAGCATTGGTGGACCCAGAGTGAGTATAAATTGAATTTACATACGTGAATTCGGCAGGCATCATGTGGTCTATTCGGTTTATTCGATCGTTGAGGGAGGCTGTACACGACGTTATGATCTCCTTTGAAAACGATTTCCTTGAAGATTACATGCTACAACGGCGAATTTACGAGAAAATTTGTAAGCTTTCTTAGATATGCGAGATGGAAAGGTAAGAATTACCGTCAGTGAGTGGTATTCCTCTCGCAGATAATCATTCAAATGTTGCACATACTCAAAGTATGCTTTCTGCTCGGGACATAAATCCCACCACTTTAATAGTAAGAGAATGTTTTATTGTTTTATTGAAAGAGACTCGAATCAGAGTTGGATCGGTTATCCGAAAAACCGAAGATTTCGGTTCGGATTGAACCGAACCGAAAAATTCGGTTCGGTCCAAACCGAACTGAAATTTTTGGTTCGGTCCAAACCGAAATCTTTATTGTACTTAATGACTATAAAATAAAGCCGGTATTGTTCTTGTTCAACTGTGTCTGACCCTTTTTCCTAAATAAAATTACACAAACAATCCTTACGTTTGATTGTAAACGGACCTCATCATAAGAATGAATTTTTGGTGGGTTTCGTTTGTTTCTTTCGTTTTATTTGTTCCACACATATTCCACCACACAGAAATAGCGCTTGTCTTTACGTTTCTTCAATTCCACACGTACGTGTGAGTGAAACGACTCTCTTTACGCTTCTTTTGTTGACAACGTATGGTTCAATGTGGAACAATTAAAGCTTTAGAATGCTATCCAAATAAAAACTTACGATGAGGTCCGTTTAATGGTACCGCACTCCAAGACGATTTTTCTCATCGCCTTGATCCGAACCGAACAGGGTTTGTATTAACAAAAATGTTCTCGAGAATTTTCATGAATCGTAAAAATCCCGAAAATCGTGAAAATTTATGAAAATTCACGAAAAATTGTTCGTTTATAGACCGAAATTTTTCATATTTAAGATAATGAATATAAAGCTAGAGTCAACAAAATAAGTTTATTTCAGGTCTTCCAAATAAATAAAATTTTGACATGCAACAGACGAAGAAAGAACTTTCAATTATATACAGTTACATGAGTTATCAGGGTTATCAATTTCTAAGAATTTTCCATAAAATGAGTTCGTTATAGATGTTTGGGTAGCCCTTGAAACCATACGACGTCATGCGAAAGGAGACAACTATAGTCCTGTTGACATTACAATGTACCATTCCAATCAACCGTAAGGATAGTTCGTGTAATTTTTTTTAGGAAAAAGGGTCAGGCATAGTTAGAAGTTCAACGAGAACAATACCGGCTTTATTTTATAGTCATTAAGTTAAATAAAGATTTCGGTTTGGACCAAACCGAAAATTTCGGTTCGGTTCAATCCGAACCGAAATTCTCGGTTCGGTCCAAACCGAACCTAAATTTTCGGTTTTTCGGATAACCGATCCAACTCTGACTCGAATAAAATACTGACCGTATCGTCTTCTTCCAATACACCGAATGAGAAGACATTCTGATTTGTCGAGTCTAATATATCAGCTCCTATGCCTGTATAACAAAATAGTTGAAAAATTACCCCGTGAACATCACGAGCGTTACAATAGTACCACTCTTTTAGTTCCACTTTTTTCCGTAAAAGGGAAAAAGTGGAACTATTGTAACGCTGCATATATGCAACGTTACAATAGTTCCACTTGTATAAGGAAAGTGAAACTAAAAGAGTGGTACTATTGTAACGCTGGTGTGAACATCAACAGTTTTGAAGGAAACAAATTACTTCGACACGGAGTGGCTACTGTTACATCAATATGTATCTTTAACTTGGAATCCATATCTGTGTCCGGCTTAAATTTAAACACTAAATCACTGTCTAGATAGTAGATCACTTCTTTGTACAACAGAAAGATGATGAGTGCCCGACTCAGCACGGAAACTGGAAGGGAAAATTTCGTTCTCGGTAAATATTAACGCACCGGAACCGGATATTGATAATTTCGTTTGGACTTACGTGTTCCTCCTATCTTCGAACTGGTTTTGTATTTTTCAGGTATTTTTGGGAATGCATCTAGCTGTCGAACGATTTTCAATCGATCTTTTGTTCCACGATTTCTAATCATTTTCACTACTTATTTCACTAACATTGACCACGAACACTTAATTTTTGGATAATGAACTGCTAAATGACTGAAACGTTTCAGTCCACATCATAACAAACAAAAATTAGTATTGTGTATGTGCGGTGTGTTACCGATTCGTTGACATAAAGTTACCATTCGGAGAGATAGAGAGTGTGGGATTGTGACCATATTATTTTTGTGAGACGCATATAGAGAGGGGAAATAAGGAATTTCATCTGTTCCTACATCACTGAATTTACATTTGACAGCCTTATCGGTACGCACCTAACTTCATAACCAAAGTGAAAACGTAGAAGACGAATTTAATTTTTTTTTTTTGACCATCATTTTGCGAGAAAATTAGTTCTCATTAAACTGTTAATCATCTTAATGGGCAGTCAGTGGTGATAGAAACTAATTAACAAATGTAGTTGGACAAATATCTGAACGAAAATTCTGAAAAGTGCTTAGCTATTCACTTTTTATCTAAAGTAAATAAAGAAACGGGAGCAACAGAGACAGAACGAACGAAGAACATATTCTTTTTGTTCAATTCTGCTAATCAAAATAATTGTGAAGAAAAACAACTTTCTGCAATGTCGGACAAAATGTTCGGAGTGCCCAGAGGTCAGCCGGAAGCACCTGGACAGCCTGGCCAGCAACCGATTGTCAAAATCGGCCACTATTTACTGGGCAATACGTTGGGCATTGGAACGTTTGGAAAAGTAAAAATTGGAGAGCATCAGCTTACGAAGCATAAAGTGGCAGTGAAAATATTGAATCGACAAAAAATCAAGAGCTTGGATGTGGTTGGTAAAATTCGACGTGAAATTCAAAATTTGAAATTGTTTCGTCATCCGCACATCATTAAGTTGTACCAGGTGAGTGAGAAAACATTGAATGTGTTTACCGTCGCTCGACGACATTACACAATTCGGAACCGTTTTGCACCAATTAAGAAATCTAAAGTGGTTGTCGCTCTAGAGGAGGAACTTGTACATTCTACCGCTAACGGCGATAGTCATTCCTGGGTTTTTAAAAGTTCTTTTAACCACAACCACGTAGGGTTCCATCACTTTCGAATATATTGAAATTACCTTCCTTCCTCCACTACGACAGATACGCAATCAGCAAACATCTTAAATTTGTCTCCGTTGTTGAGTCCTGTTTACTGACCATCTTTTCCATTCGTTTCTAAAGGTTATCAGTACGCCCACTGACATCTTCATGATCATGGAATACGTCAGTGGCGGCGAGTTATTCGACTACATCGTAAAACATGGAAAGCTGCAGGAGCACGAGGCTCGACGCTTCTTCCAACAGATTATATCCGGTGTGGATTATTGTCATCGGCACATGATCGTCCACAGAGATTTGAAACCGGAAAATCTTCTGCTGGACCATAATATGCACGTGAAAATTGCCGACTTTGGCCTCTCCAACATGATGTTGGACGGTGAATTTTTGCGCACGTCATGTGGTTCGCCGAATTATGCTGCACCGGAAGTGATTTCGGGAAAATTGTATGCTGGTCCGGAGGTGGACATTTGGTCTTGTGGTGTCATATTGTACGCTTTGCTGTGTGGAACGCTTCCATTTGATGGTGAGTTTTTTTTGGATTCCGTTCGCATTTTGAATTGTCTTTTGTATTGCAAAACGTTTTCAGACGAGCACGTTCCGACGTTATTTAGGAAAATAAAAACTGGAATCTTCCCGATTCCTGAGTATTTGAACAAAACGGTGACAAGTCTGCTGTGCCAGATGCTGCAGGTGGATCCATTGAAAAGGGCCACAGTAAGTGATTTGATCGACCGACTTATCAAGGACTGAATTCATTTCACAAAATTTCTTTCGAATTTAGATTGAAGAAATCAAAAAGCACGAATGGTTCCAAAAGGAATTGCCGTCGTACCTGTTTCCATCCTCAGTTGAAAATGATAGCAATGTCATTGATACGTACGCTGTAAGCGAAGTTTGCGACAAATTCGGTGTAAAAGAATTCGAAGTGCACAATGCCCTGCTGAGCGGTGATCCACACGATCAATTGGCTATCGCATACCATTTAATCATCGACAATAAGAGATTCGCTGACGAAGCAGCCAAAGCTGAAATCAAAGATTTTTACGTTGCTGCAAGTCCACCGCCAGTTGCCTTCAGTCCAAATGAACCGTCGTTTCGTCCACATCCCGAACGCATTGCCCCATTACGTGAACGCGGTGCATCATCGGCAGCAAATTCATTTCAGGGCACCGAAAACAAGCGTGGCACACCGGTCAAGCGTGCCAAATGGCATTTGGGCATTCGTTCACAGAGTAAACCGAACGACATTATGCTAGAGGTCTATCGTGCCATGAAGGCTTTGGATTACGAGTGGAAGATAATCAATCCGTATCATGTTCGCGTACGTCGTGTGACCAAAATCGAAGGCACGCCAGATATGAAAATGTCGTTGCAATTGTATCAGGTGGACTCAAAGAGTTACTTGCTGGATTTCAAATCGTTAACGAATGAAGAAGTTGAACAAGGCGATGATGTGATTATGGATAGTTTAACGCCACCGCATCCAATGGGTACGCCGTCGATGCATCATCAACCAACCGGACACCATACTATGGAATTTTTCGAAATGTGCGCCGCATTAATTATTCAATTAGCTCGATAGATTTGTTCCGATTTTTTTTTTAAGTTTTATGTTCAGTATAGGATTGAGGCGGAGTGAAGTGAGCGTAGTGTTTGAGTATTTTTTTTTTGTTTGTTTTTTTTTTAATTTAAGAAGTGAGCATAGCTGCGAAAGAGAGAGAAACAGACGATGATTATATATTTTGTTAAAAATTCAATAAAAATTCAAATTCAGAGTTTAGGCATTTTTTGTAAACAGTCGAAGTATTAATCTGCCTCAACATCCCATGAACGGTTAGCGACTTTTTTCGCTGCATGTAGTTCTACTCTTTGAGAAAGCAATGTTTCTTCGATAGCAACAATGAAAAGATTCATGTGAGTTTTGTGTTTCAACCATTATTTTTTCGATATGTTATAAACCTGGACCGTAGGGTGCCAGGCAAAACATTTTTTTTATCTATCTACGTTTCCAGAGAAATGACGACAAACCAAAAAATGAAATTCCCATTTCAGCGACATGGTAAAGCTGTTTTCAGTCGTTTACAAAATGTTCTGGGTCTAAAAGGTCTAAAACTATCTCTTTCACAAGGATTGATATTACATGATGAGTTGGACAAATTTCCGAAAACCAATTCCAGTTTGGAATTTTTGCAGCTACTTGCCAATGAAGAAAGCGTTTTCATCTTTCCTAGTGAATGTTTAAAGTTTGCTGGTTTCTTAGGGATTGATCTTACAGCACCTGAAGAAATGCTGTTAAGGGCTTGCGATCGGTTAACGACGTTTTGTGATAAACATTTTCAAGAATGAAAACCACCAGATCATTTTTATGTGTCAATAAATGACGTCTGGGATCATTTACTTTGTTTTAATGTAAAAAGTTTTAATAGATACAATGACAAATATTTGTTCTAGTGGATTAGCAGTTATGGCTATTTGTACGAGAATATTAGATTTTTTTTGTATGGGGGAGCTCGCCAAAATTAGGAACGAGCCAATCTTTGCGGGATTCAGTTGTCCTTAGGGACCTATACAATATCCCAAAAGTTCCACTCGATCCCACTTGATAATTTTGAGAAAAGTGAGAAAAATCGAAAAAAAATTTAGGTTTTTTGGTTGTTTTACCAAAATTTGAGTTTAGAAATTTTTTGTTTCAAATTTGTTTTTACCTCATTCTAGATACTCCAAAGTATCCAAAAACACTTAAATACAAGAAAAAAAATTGCCCGTCAGAAATGACTCTTCAAAGTCAAAATTTCATGAAAAAATCGACCTCCGCGAAATTTTTTTTTGATCTTAAACCGTCATATCGAAAGTCCTCATGACCAAATCTTTGCGGAAAGTGGCTTAAAAACATCCTGAACATTTTATAAGCAGCATGTGATAACTTTTTTCCACAAACAAAAACTTTTCTCGCATTTCGAATGCTTGCACACCGAAAAATGGCCGACTCGAAAGAAATTACATGCAAAATTTTCGAATCTTTTGTTCTACAATATTGTAAAATAAACTGATATTGGCTCTAAATGAGATTTTATTGGTTTACGATTGCTAAAAGTTTCCTATGTGCAGAATAAGCACCAGCTGAATAACAATTGTATAACCAAAAAGTATTTATTTTAATTGGTTTTTGTGGAAAAGAAGTCCAAGAAATGTAGGTTAATATCACAAATGTTCCTATTTTTCCGTACATCATCGTACAAAACGCGAATAAAAATATTTCTTTGTGATCGCCTCTTTAGGTTTGATTTTAAGATGGAAATGTCGGCTTAGTATTAATAGCCTCGCGCTGTGGGTGAGTTTCAGTGTTACCTTTACTCCGTTGCCAAATCACAACGTAAAAAAACCAGGCACGGCCCCCTCTATGATTATATCCTGTATAAGGACGCACCGATTTGAACTACACTGGATCGCCAATCAACAATAACGCCGCGACGATTCTCATTTCAGTTTCTTTCTCTTCCTAAAGTGTTCTTCTTGCCCATGGATTGATAACAATAATTTGTAATAAGACACAAATTTTGTACATCTCTCGGACTGGCAAGTAAAAGACTCGGTTATCGATGGAGTGCGTTGGTAATGTACGTACATAATTAGTAATCACACTAGCAAATTGGTTGTTTATATCCGATGGCAGTGTGAAGAGATAAGACGGAATTTCTGAATAGACTTTACTCATTCATATAATAAATTTTTTACTCAAAAATGACGGAAAATTGACGAGTACCACATATCGATTAGGGCGGAAAAATAACTAAAGTTGGTTTAATGGTTCTAGAAGTGCTGACCTGAGTAAATGGACCAGGAGCTGGTCGGTGCTACTTACATAAATTGCAAACGAATAGAAAATTCCATTAATTATCTTAGTAAGTGTCGTATTTGGGTACTTGACAGCAATTAAGTGGTCATATCAGAGATGTCTGAAATTATCTCTTTCTGTTTTATCAATGCTTCATTAGGGTAGTAGCACACGAGCAATTGAAATTGACGCAGAACTTTTTTTCGTTGTTGTTTCGACAATTGTTGCGGATCTCAACGATTTCAATTTTAACGGTAACGAATAGTAGATTTAACGATTTATGAAATGAATTCATTTCTCCAGCATGCACCAAGAAAAAATGCTGGTCGTATTTTTTCAAATGCATAATCTATATGTCGATTCTTCTTGGTGGCCTTTTGACATGTCGAAAAGAAGCAGAAAAACGTGACTGAAAGTTACATTTTTTTGCTCTACTCGTCTTTACGGGTTAATGAATTAAGCAATATTTTAAAACTGCACGATATCGAATCAAATGTTAAACAATCAAAGAGTTGTCAATAAAAGAATTACCGCAGTTTCGGTTGAAAGAATTAGATTAAAAAATTCCAGTTAAATTTTTCTATTATATAAACTAGGCCCTACCTTTTGAGCGGGTCACTTGAATGACAATTTTTTCAATAAGTTTCAATAAGTACTTTCTCTGTTCTCTATTTTCTTGCAAATTTGCGGCCAGATTTTTAATCAACAATAAATCATAAATAGACAAGAACTCGTGTGAATTACGGGCCTCGCTCCGCTCTGCCCGCAAATTTCCCACTCGTGTAAGTTGTCTTTTATTCAGTTTCATAGTCTTATTGCTAACGCTAATCAAAAGTAAAAGATGCGAATGTGGAACGATTAGAGGACTCTTTCACTTTGGTACAATATAAAATAGTACGGTAGACCTTACACTTATGTAGAAAAGGAAGCTCCCCGGTACTTACTACATTCACAAAACCTTTAATCATGACAAGCATGTCTCGTGTGAATTACGGCCCTCGCTTCGCTCTGGCCGCAAACTTCATACTCGTGGAAGTTTTAAAGTTTTCTGTTAAATCGTTTTTTAGTGTCATTCCATACATTTGAATAACGATTCAGAAAATGGTCTTTCATAAAATTTTATAAATATTTTATGTCATGCCGATTAATCTGCTACTTTTGCCCGTGATAGCTGACTATCACCGTTATAGAAAACTATCATGCGTGATGGCTGCTACGAATTTCGCGACGCGTCATTCGCAATAATTGCCAAAATGACACATTTTCAAAAAGAAAAATGTCACTTTGTGGTTTATTGTGAATGACATGGTGCGAAATTCCTCAACACCATAACTAACCGAAAAAATCTAATTCCATCAAAGTAATCTTTTTCGATTGATCGAATTTCCAACAGTGGAAAATACTGTTTTTCAAGTTGTCGTGTTTACAAGCAAAATATTGGGACAAACAATTCCGTTTTTCATAACATATCATACAGCCTTTCATAAAAAATTTTTAGGGTATTTTCCGGCATAAGACCCTGACTTACATTCAAGGGAACAAGAGATTGATACAAGAGAAAACGAGCCGTCAGAACAGTCGGAGCGTTTGCTGCGACTGAGCCCCGTACAAACCCGTACATCTATTGCGCACGTGACCCTACTTCGTCCGTCGCCCTACTCTTACCGTAAGCCTATTGCGCCCGTAAACGTCGTAAAATTCTTATGCAATGTGTACGTCTTAAAAATTGCGCATAGCGCAATTACGAAGCCCCGTACGACGTTCCTTTCAAAAGTAACACAAACTACACTTCCCACTGATCAGTGATTTTGGAATTATCATTTTCACCTATTTATATTGATTTTACAAAAATCCAAAATGGCGGCCGACGGCCATTTTGTTAGGAGGTGGAAAGTACAAAGGCTGCTTTACATTCGTTAGTACCTTTCAAACAAAAAAAATTCATGAAATTCGGTTAAATTTTACTCGATATATTAACAAAAAACACCACCTTCACTGTACGGCCGAGTAGCCACATATAAGCTCACTCCAAGAGACCTAGCTCACGCTCCGGTAAACCGAATTTCATAAACTTTTTTTTTCCCTGATTGGTACGGTCAATACCTATCTAATAAATCAAAATCCATCTAAATCCGTTCAAATATGACTAACCTACAAGCAAAAACGGCTTGCCGCCCTGTACCTAGTTCACACCAAGGGGTCTAACTCACGAGTCGGTCATCCAATTTCCATAAACTTTTTTTTTGTGGATAGGTATTGTAAATACCTTTCATTTGATGTATCACTTACAAGTGTAGCCTTTAAATGGCCAGAGAAATCTTTGGAAAACGTTAAAGCACTTATGGGGCCCCAGCTCTGGAGGGGTCGACCCAAAATCGCCCATCTTCGAACTTAGCCTCACTATTTCAACTACCTTTCAGGGAAAAAAAAATTTTTGAAATCGGATTTGATTTACTCAAGATATCGACGTGACAGACGGACAGACAAAATTTTTATTGCGGATTCGTTATCTATGAACATAGGCAAACACTTTGCCCTTACCGTCTGCTTCGAATTCCATCAATTACACACGGCATCGTAATCCTATAAGCCCCTTCGTACTTCGTACGGGGCTAAAAATTGCAAACGTTAGTATTGTAATCTAATTACAATCGAACAGGCAGTAAAACACTTGCTACACATCAAGTGCTCTCAAAAAAGTGTAGATCATTTTCAACCGCATGAAAGCTGTCGAAATCTCACAATGCAAGATTTCACGAACTTTTCTTTCTCAGTCAGCAAAATGAATCGAAAGAAGTTGGTTGTGTTAGCTTTTGTGTTAGCGACGGTAGTTATAGTGGCAGTGATAGTAGTAGTGATAGTGTTAGTAAATCGTACTACGGAACAAACTGATACTAATACCACCTGCGACCGACCACGGAATTCACCGCTACCATTCTGTAATTCAAACTTATCAATCGATACACGCGTCCACGATTTAGTTAGTCGACTAACAATACAGTAGAAAATCGGCTTACTCAACAATCGAGCCGCTGGTGCATCTGAGAATGTAGAATTGGATATTTACAATTGGTCGAATGAAGCACTTCACGGTCTCGTGTTTAATTATGAATATGTTGGGACTGCTTTCCGACCTCCTACAGAATATGCCACTGTTTTCCCACAAATTATCAGCCTTTGTGCTTCATTTGATAGGGATTTATTTTACATGATGGCTGATGCTATTGGAAATGAAGCTAGGTAAGTGTGGTGAACGTCTTTGCCTTTCAACGTATATAATTCTGAATCTTTATGCAGAGCCTTTTACAACGTCGGCAATACTGGATTGACTTTCTGGAGTCCGAATATAAATATCTACCGAGATCCGAGATGGGGAAGAGGTCACGAAACTCCTGGTGAAGATCCTTTTTTAAATGCAGAGTATGCACGCATGTTTGTTAAAGGACTTCAAGGAGATGAACAAAGAGTTGGATTCCTGAAGTCATCAGCTTGTTGTAAGCATTTTGCTGCACATAGCATCGAGGAAGACAGAAATTCCTTTAATGCCGTCGTTAATAAACAAGATATGGCTGATACATACTTGCCAGCATTCAAAGCATGTGTTGAGAACAATGTTTCTTCAATTATGACAGCATACAGTGCAATCAATGGCATACCAGCTACCGCCCATAAGTTTTATATAACCGACGTGATCAGAGCACAATGGGGTTTCGATGGATATATCGTGTCTGACTGTGGTGCTGTGGATGACGTCTTTTTTAATCATAAGTACAAAGACACTGAGTCCGAAACTTGTCATGCAGTTCTTGATGCAGGTGTAGATATTGAATGTGGTCCATTCTTCAGAACATATCTGCAAGGAGCAGTTAGTGAAGGACTGGTCACAGAAACAATGGTGAATACAGCTTTGGAACGAGGATTACGAGTCCTGATGCGCTTAGGATACTTTGAGAGATACGATGAACGGCCATACAAAGAATTTCTACCAGAAGATGCTGACAGCGAGTCTCATAAACAGTTGGCATTAGAAGCTGCTAGACAAAGTATCGTGCTATTAAAGAATGATCCGGATGAGATGATGGGAAATCTTCCACTACTGCCATTGAATCAACAAGACTTTGGAATGAGTCGAGCTTCGTTGGCTTTAATTGGACCACATCTGAATGCGAGTGAGGTGTTCCTTGGCAATTACCATGGAATTCCATCGTCAATCAAAGAGCCACTGGATGAGATACAACGTTATGTGCCAGATTTAAAATGGGAACTTGGCTGTGATGTTGATTCATTTGATCGTTCTCGTCTAAATCAAGCAGAAGAGCTGGCACGTACATCATCCCAAGTTGTCCTCTTTGTTGGTATTAATTCAGAGATTGAAGCTGAAGATGGATTTGGAGCTGGAGATCGTGTTAACATCTCTCTGACGGGATTACAGCCTGAGTTAATTCGTCGGGTCCTGAATTCGGCACAACAACCTGTTATTCTGTTTGTAGTTTCTGGTGGAGTTATCGATTTGTCTGAATATAAAAATGATCCACGCGTTGGCGCTATTGTTTGGAGTGGATATATTGGTCAGTCTGGCGGTGAAGCCATAGCTGATATACTCTTTGGGAATTACAATCCTTCAGGGCGTTTAACACAAACATTTTACGACAGTTCATATCTAGAACAAGTTACCAAACAAGATATGAATATGAGACCAGTAAATGGATCTCCTGGACGTACTTATCGTTTCTACACTGGCGAACCGGTTTATCCTTTCGGCTATGGACTATCTTATACTATTTTCCAGTATGCATTCTCATCAGAAAATGACGAAATTGAAATGTCACAGTTCGCGAATGATTGTTTAGATGTTGGCTTAGATGTTCAAAATGTTGGACAACGATCTGGTGATCATTCAATTTTATGGTTTGTGATACCACCACATGCAGGACTAATAGGACGACCAATTAAAAACTTAGTGGAGTTTAAGAAGCTTCATAATGTACTACCTTCCGAATCCAGACAAATTAAGATTTGCTTACGTAGCAGTATGTTCCAACTAGCCAATGAACAAGGTGACTTTGAAGTTATTCTGGGTGAATGGACATTGATTGTTGGAGATCAAATTAGAAGGATTGTTGTTACCTAGTTCATATAGTTTAGATGGAAGTTAGTTTAAACAACGAAAGTAATAGAATTATTAGTCACGCATATACTGTATTATAAGTGCGTCTTTTGTGAAAGGTCATTTTCAACAGCAATGAAATTTCTAGTTTCTTAAACTTTCGCCTTATTTCATTACTAAAATAACCCCATCAAAAGTTTGGCCACAATATTCTCTTGCACACAAACGGTTTTTTTAGCATGTGCCCTTTCTCTATTACTGTGTTGGTAGAAATGTTCATTACACTATATAAATGATCGAATAGTAGTGCTTATTAGCACAATTTACTCAAGAAATGTAAGAGCAACTCATACGTTCTTAACCTGTTACGGGCGGCAAGCATTTGACCAGTATTATCGGCTCTATTACTTCCATCGATCAAGTATTTTTAATCGGTTGATTTCAAATCTTGTACTTCATTTTTTTAACTTTATAAAGGATTACATTACCCAGAGCTTGTCATTATTTTGTCGTCCTAATCGATAGCAGATGTAAAAGCCGTATGTGACAGGTTAAACGTCACAGTAACATAACGAAATGTTTATCAAAATCGACTTCTTCAGTCACCTGTTAACGAACTGCACTGCCAACGTGCCAACAAAACTTAGATAACAGGGCAATTCCCGAACCGAGTTTAAGTTTTGAAGCTCGAGTTTAAAACTTAAAGTATAAGATTTCGACAGAACTTGTATATCGATGAATGCGCAAGTAATTTGATAATAATTACCACCAAAGTGTGCACGGATCTTGATTTTACTGATGAAATCCGTAGAACTATTGCCTCTCTAAAGCTAGATGCAGTGAGATATGAAACAAGATTAGATGAAAACCATGTGTAAGTCTGTGGTCTCCTGCGTCGGCGTATAAACTGAAAATGAGGCCAAAAAGAAAATCGGCATTTCATTCAAGTTTAGTTCTTTTGTAAAAGGAAAAGTGCACACTCGTCCGATCAATTAGCATCTGTGTTATATTTTGTAAAGAGAAACATTCACTGGAATTAAGCCGTTTGCACTAAGTTTTGTAAGAAGAAAAAATCCTCTGAAATTAAGCCTCTTCGTTTCGTTTTGTAAAAGGGAAAATCCCTTGGAATCGTTCTGTTAGCTTTTCTGTCAAATGTAAAAAGGAAAAATGCTCTGGAATTGAGCTGATTCGTTACATTTTGTAAAAAGGAAACTACAATCTCGACCGATCAACTAGTATCTGTGTTTCATTTTGTGAAGAGGAAAATTTCCTGGAATCGTTCCTTTAACTTTTCGTTACGTTTTGTATAAATGATAAAGAGAATAGTTAAACACATAGGCAACCTGAGGAACCCCCAGGAGATATTTTAACGCTACAAAGAAACACTGCAGCGGACCAAATTACAAACATCACCACGGCAGAGTAAAATAAACCTCATTTGGAAGTGGCAGCGCCCGGTTTTTTTACGTTACGCTTTAGCAACGGACTAGATGCAACAGTAGAACTCACCCACAGCGCGAAGCTATTAAAATAACGAAGTGACTATTCGCCCGCGCGGGCGAATAGCATATTATAGACTAATCGCCCGCGCGGGCGAATAGCATATTATAGACTAATCGCCCGCGCGGGCGAATAGCATTTTATAGACTAATCGCCCGCGCGGGCGAATAGCATTTTATAGACTAATCGCCCGCGCGGGCGAATAGCATTTTATAGACTAATCGCCCGCGCGGGCGAATAGCATTTTATAGACTAATCGCCCGCAAATTCCTTTTTAGCCCCGTACGAAGTACGAAGGGGCTTATAGGATTACGATGCCGTGTGTAATTGATGGAATTCGAAGCAGACGGTAAGGGCAAAGTGTTTGCCTATGTTCATAGATGACGAATCCGCAATAAAAATTTGGGCCGTCTGTCCGTCTGTCCGTCACGTCGATATCTTGAGTAAATCAAATCTGATTTCAAAATTTTTTTTTTCCCTGAAAGATAGTCAAAATAGTGAGGCTAAGTTCGAAGATGGGCATATTCGGGTCGGCCCTTCGTGAGTTAGGGCCACCTAAGTGATTTAAGGTCTTTTGGTGATATTTATGGCAAAATAAACGATGGAAATGTAAATGACACGGCAAATGATAGGTATTGTCAATACCAATCCAGGAAAAAATAGTTTTTTAAAATCGGGTGAGTGGACCGTGAGTTAGGCCCTTAGAAGTGAAAAGCTACTAGGGCCCTATGTGTATTTTACATATAACTCGAGCAAATTTCATCCGTTTTTCGTAATTTTTGTTTCATTTGGAAGGTAATCAAAGGCCGAATAGAATGTTGTTGAAAAAAAATTAAATTTGGGTCCTCGGACTAAGGCCGCTACTAGGGCCCTATGTGTATTTTACATACAACTCGAGTAAATTTCATTCGTTTTTCGTAATTTTTGTGTCATTTGGAAGGTAATCGAACGCCGAATAGAAAGTTGTTGAAAAAAAAATTAAATTTGGGTCCTTGGACTAAGGCCACTACTAGGGCCCTATGTGTATTTTACATAGAACTCGAGTAAATTTCATTCGTTTTTCGTAATTTTTGTGTCATTTGGAAGGTAATCGAACGCCGAATAGAAAGTTGTTGATAAAAAATTACATTTGGGTCCTTGGACTAAGGCCACTATTAGGGCCCTATGTGTATTTTACATTGAACTCGAGTAAATTTCATTCGTTTTTCGTAATTTTTGTGTCATTTGGAAGGTAATCAAAGGCCGAATAGAATGTTGTTGAAAAAAAATTAAATTTGGGTCCTCGGACTAAGGCCGCTACTAGGGCCCTATGTGTATTTTACATACAACTCGAGTAAATTTCATCCGTTTTTCGTAATTTTTGTTTCATTTGAAAGATAATCGAACACCGAATAGAATGTTGTTGAAAAAAAAAATAAATTTGGGTCCTTGGACTAAGGCCGTTACTAGGGCCCTATGTGTATTTTACATATAACTCGAGCAAATTTCATCCGTTTTTCGTAATTTTTGTTTCATTTGGAAGGTAATCAAAGGCCGAATAGAATTTTGTTGAAAAAAAAATTAAATTTGGGTCCTCGGACTAAGGCCGCTACTAGGGCCCTATGTGTATTTTACATATAACTCGAGCAAATTTCATACGTTTTTCGTATTTTTTGTTTCATTTGGAAGGTAATCAAAGGCCGAATAGAATGTAGTTGAAAAAAAAAATTGGATCCTCGGACTGAGGCCGATACTAGGCCTATGTGTATTTATACTCAATAAATTAAAATTTTAGGGCTATTTGAAAGTTTTGTTTTATTTGAAAGGAACGTCGTACGGGGCTTCGTAATTGCGCTATGCGCAATTTCTAAGATGTACACATTACATAATAATTTTACTTTAACTACTTTAACCGGCGCATAGGCTTACGGTCAAAGTAGGGTGACAGACGCACTAGGGTCACGTACGCAATAGATATACGGGTTTGTACGGGGCTCAGTCGCAGCAAACGCTCCGACTGTTCTGATGGCTCGTTTTATTTTAAAATAGGTATTTTACTAACGCATGCTGTAAGGCTTTCTTAGCTTAGACACGTGGAATCGAATTCGCAAAAAAAAGCCTAGAGAAAATTATCGGTGACAGTTGTTTTCGTAGTAAAAAAAACAACTTCTTTGTTTTCTTCCTTTTACAAAATATGATGCAAAGTGCTTACGATCTCTTTTACAAAATGTGACACATGGAGCTTCACGGAGAAAAAAGACGAAACCGATTACTTTTGTGAAAAACGTTTTTGTTTTGTGAGAAACGGTTTTCTTTTGTGTAAAACGATTCTCGTTTACCTCAAAGAAATATCTTTTGTAGCAAAGGTAAATCTGTTCTCACAAAAATTTTCTCTTTTAGACTAGTTCTGTTGGCCATTTTCTTTTGTGATAACCGCGAATTAACGTTTTTCCCAAACGATTGCGTTTAAAAAAATGTTGAAGGAATTTTTCTTGGGTTCAATACTTTCTTCAGCAAAAGTTGAATTCTCTTCTTCTTTCTCGCTTTATTTTTATGTGCGACTAATTGTGCAAACGATTTCGAGATATTTTACAGTGATCTGCATCTAAAATGACCGTCGTGCTATGATTTCATTGTTTCTCATATTTCTATCATATCTTCACACTTTCGTTATGGAGAAATGAGGGAAGTAAGAGAAACGATGAAATCAATAACACAACGGTTATTTTAGGTGTAGATCGCTGTAACTTTCGGGATGAGTTGAATTTCCAAGTTTCGAAAATTAATTTCGGATCGAATATCGAAAAGCTACCTGCTTTTTATTCTGAACTAAAGGCCGCATCCTAGTCAATCTTTACGAAAACAATTATTTTCAGTTTGACGATTGTCACAAAAGATTAACGTTTGTAACAAAAGAAATACTTCTGTACCAATTGTTCGAAATAAGCTGTCACTATTTGTATGACTTAACAGCAACATTAGTAAGATCGTGGACTGAAGATCATGAGGTCGGGGGCTCAAAACCATTACAAGGTAAAACATTTTTAAATGAAAAAAAAATCTTTGAAATAAACCAAATATTCCACTGCATACAACACAGTCCGATAAATTGAAGAAAAAAAAATGTAGGAAGAAGTGCAGAAAAAATAATTATATTTTCTTTCGCTTCGTACATCGGTCGTTTCGTACAAAGGTAAATCGTTTTTCACAAAAGACTTTCTCTGTTATCCCTAAATTACCTTTGTGATAAACACAAGATTTCTCTACGTGTTATGCTCCTTTTACAAAATGCGACGCAAGGAGCTTATGCCTCCTTTTACAAAATGTGACGCAAGGAGACTATGCTCCATTTTGCATAATGTGACGCAAGGAGACTATGCTCCCTTTTACATAATGTGGCGCAACGCGCAAGGAGCTTATGCTCCCTTTTACATAATGTGACAGAAGGAGCTTATGCTCCCCTTTACATAATATGACACATGTTGCTTATGCCGTGGTTTACAAAATTACTCCCTTTTACATTAAGTAACTTACCTCATCAAAAATTTTAACGCGTCACAAAAATGTTTCCCTGTTTAAAAAGTGTGTCGTGAATGCATGGATTTTACATGTTTTTGTTGGTTGTCTTCTAAATTTTCGGAACTATTGATGTCACTGTAAGTTGGTTCCTAAAGTTTATTTACTCAACATGATCCACCATCTGACCATCTCTATAACTTCGACTGTCATACTTTTAACGCATAAAACTATGAACTTATAACTTACACTTTATACGTGGTTGACTTATAACCACATAACTTATAACAGACTTACTCATAACTTATAAATTCGGATAATATAATAATTTATACGTCATTTGCGCAAACTCTCTAATGACTTCCGCCGTTTCCAATATAATCTACTATTAAACGAAGAATCGTAAGATAATTACTAATTGCCTATATCTTATATAATTGTTATGGAATATTGTTATTATAACATACAACTTAAAAGTCAAGGCATTCGGGCTAAGCAGAGTTGTATCCGTTGTATCTAGAGACGAAGGCGAAGGATATAATCCCCAGAGTTAGTAAGCAAATTTTCCCGCAAGTACGTATAATATTTTACATGAAAAATAATAACGTAAATAATCAATGCCAGAATAGAGACGAGACCATGTAAATGGTCTTAAATTAAGCGCAATTACGAGCTTCACTAGCTACGGCCGCAAACTTTAGCACTTAATGTAATCGGCCATTTACATGGTCTCTGCTGTAATCTACTATTTATTACATCGAGTGCAATGTACTTTATTAGGCACTAGATGTGTAATTATAACACGAGGCCGAAGGCAGTATGTCATAATACACATCGTTAGCCTAATAAAGTACTTTGCACCGAGATTCATACAAGGTTTTATACAACAGAGGCATCCTAAGTTCGCAATTTTAGAACATTTCAAAATACACACATGGGATACAGTCATTAAAAAATCATCAAGAGGACAAATTTGTTTCAAGCGTAAGTGATAGCGGATGTATTATCGTAAACAAATTACCACAAACTCTTACCCATGAAATTTCAATAAATATAAATAAACGAATTGCGCGAAAAAATTCAGACTCTTCACTCGTCAGTGTTTATTAAATCATTATTTTTCGGGGACGTATCATTGTATTCCTTTATTTATATTTGATTGACACGCGTAGTTTCAACAATATTTTCTCTCTTAAGATGAAAACTACCATTTGTAGCTCGTCGTTATTTGTCTTGGTTACGATTATGGCTCTAAATATCGGACCATCCATCGAGGACATTTTTCCCGTTTCAGTGAGTTCAAAATACTGAGCATCATGTACGTTGAAACGTAAAAACGCCTAAAACTATTTATTTTATGTCCATCCCAAGAAAAACTTTTTCATCTTGGAACGCTTCACTTGTAGAACGTATGATGGTAGTAAAGCTTCAGCTATCCTATGTCGTATCAAATACATTGATCGAAATCATTTAAAAGGATTAATATTAGTAAATCTAACAGGAGAGGAATTACGGCTGCATTTCTCTATTCTCTACTCTACCTGGTAGAGAAATATTGTGCACATTCTGTGCACAGAATATGCTCAATATGTGTACTAAATGTGTACTATATATTATGTGCACATTACATACACATTTTGTACATTTTCTGTGCACAGAATGTGCACAATATTTCTCTACCAGGTAGAGTAGAGAATAGAGAAATGCAGCCGTAATTCCTCTCCAGAACCAGTTACAGCGCTATGGTTCCACGGAATCTTTTACTACAAATACAACACGTACATGAAAATCGCAACTGAATTACGGGACGATGTTTGTGGTTGGTTTGAAGGAAAACATAAGTCTTTCTTCTTGGATTTTTTAAAACCACAATTTCAAAAATATTCAAATTTTAACCATTCGTGTCCCTATTCGGGACTTTTATTTGGAAAGGTAGATAATATTTCCGCACAACAATTTGCATTTCCGCAAATAATTCCAGCTGGGAGATATCGGTTCGATTTCAATATGACAGAAGGTAGCAGCCGAACCCTTTTTTATGGTGGTTCCCTTTACTTCGCCATTTCGGATCATCGCGTTGAGATTGTTTGAAGTTGGCTACTTCACAAGCGTAACAAAATTTTTGAACAACACCGTACTATTCATTACACATTTATGTTATACAAATTGTGGCTTACTTCAAAAGTAAGAAATAAAAATGACTTGCACAACTTTCACAACTTGCATGTCATTTACTCATTTTCTCCCCTCCGCTGAAACTTCGGAAGCCTTTGTTGTGAAACGTTGTGTTAACCTCGAAAAAAACTGGCCACCAACAACACCCTCGAAATGAAATTTCCATATTTTTTTGCGACTTGGTCTGTTTAACTCGGGAAAAATGTTGAAAATTGCGGGCGCGTGTGTAATAGTTATTTGTGTATCTGTTTTGGACGATTGTTTTTAGGCAATTTCGCTTGTTGTAGCCCGAACGAAGTGAGGGCTACATGCGAAAGTGCCTAAAATCAATCGTCCAAAACAGATACTCAAAAAATTTTTCATGTAAGGGGTCGAAAACCTGAGAAAAATATCGAAACTCCCTCATTTTCGGCCCGACTCATGAAATAGTATTTTACATGATTAAAGATAAATAGATGAAAAGTAGAGTTTTCGTGTGAATTTTGTTGATCCGAGGCGAAGCCGAGGTCAAAAAACACACGAAAACGAGACTGTCCAGTTTAAGTACTCTATTTAGAGTACTACTCATGCTTAAAGAGCTTTGTCTCTTAACAGTCTAATATTTTCGATTGGTAGGTATAATGTTTGTTAATTGAGGAATAGATATAGATATTTGATGATTTTCTTCATTAATCGCAAGTAAGTGTTTCAACTGTGAAAAATAATAATTTGAGAAATGAAAATTAATACCATGCGACGTGGCCGATAATTAGCTCGGAGCCCTAAACAAGGTTTTGCAAATTTTTTTGATTTTCAACCGTTTGTCGGTGTTATTTTGGCCAGAGGTATTTTGCCCAGGTGCTTTTATGTTCGTGCACCAGTGAGTATGAGAGCTGAAAAAATGACAGAGGCTGCAAATAATTTTGTTGAAGGTTTTAAATCTAAAAGTTGATAAATGATGGAAAGTCGTCTCCCTGCACTTTCTGATTAGTTATATTGTTTTTTACAATTTTAAGGTTGAATCACTTTAGTAGCGAGCATTAGCCGATTAGACCGCTATAAAAACATAGCTAACGCCGACCCGTACGAAACACCTATTTGTATCAAAAGACTTTACTTTGAAACTCTTCATTTCTTTTACTTCATTCTCTACTGAAAAGCTACTCTCCCTTTAAAATCACTTACATTATCCACTGTTTGCCTTGTTATCATCAACAAATAAATTGCCGGAGGCAATATAGACAGCCCCGTACGAAGACAAATTTCAAAAATTCCTATTTAAACAGCTATATGCCGCTATATTTACCTATATTTTCCTATAAATAAACATTTCACAGATGAATATGCTATTATATAGCTCTATATGCCTGTATATACCTCAATATAGGTGAATATAGATATATATAGATGTCCATATAAGGAATGCCTGAAACAACCCACACACATAACAAATTATTTCCATGTTAACAGAAACTCTCTAAGTACTAACCGAGCCAGTCACAGAGCTGTGGGATCCTACAAATATAACACGTACATGAAAATCGCAACTGAATTACGAGACGATATATGTGGCTGGTTAAGTGGAAAGCATAAATCTCTATTCATGGATTTTTTGAGACCATTTTTCAGAAACTCAAATTTTAACCATACGTACAATATACAATGGCAAATAATGCCAGCTGGGAAATATCGGTTCGATCTCAATGTAACTGAAGGCACCAAGCAAACACTTTTTTGGCGGCTCCATTTTTTTCGCCATTTCGGATCATCGCGTGGAGATTGTTTGAAAATTGGTTACTTCGTTCCACTCCGGATTGATTTACTTCATTATCAACAGCAACGATGGGGGACTAAAATATGGAACTCATTGGGATACAAATTCGGGAAATAATAAAAAGTAACTTTGTTGTGTAAATAATGGTAAACACTTGGTCTACACATTCTTCTTCTTACATATTATGAATTTGGAATAAAACTGATTTCTGACGAAAATTGCTTGACGGATGGGACGAATGAGATAATTTTCTTCTATCATTGCGTTTAAGGATGGACCCATCTTAGTAGACTACTTCCGTCATTTTCCATTGCTTTCTTCCAATAGTTTTTTATAGTCTTCAATTCATCAATTCCTGTCGATTGGGATCTATTCGAGTTCAGTTCAGCTATTATTTGTTCGAAATACGCAAATGAGATACAGTCATTATTAATGATATCATCATTAGGGAAAATTTGTTTCCAGTCGCGAATTAAATAGTAGCGGATACATGAAATACCAAAAATACCAACAAGGGAATCAACGAGCTGTGAAATTTCAAAAGATAAAAATTTACAAATTGCACAATGGCAAATATTGTGCCTTTACTGGCCAGCATTTATAAAGTTATTTTTCAAAGTCATTTTATTGCTTTATTTGCATTTGATCGACACGCAGTTTGAACAAATCATTTTAAGATGAAAATTGCAATTTGTAGTTCGTCATTGCTTCTATTGGTTACAATTATGTCTTTAAATTTCGGACTATCCATCGAGGATATTTTTCCTGTTTCAGTGAGTGCACAAAACAGAGGATGTTCGTTAAGCTTAAAATTAAAATTTTACTTTCATCCCAAGAAAAACTTCTTCATCTATGAACGCTTCAGTTGTAGAACCTATGGTGGTAGTAAAGCTTCATCTATCGAATGTCGCGTCAAATACATCGATCGAAATCATTTAAAGGCATTAATATTAGTAAATCTAACTGAACCAGTTACAGCGCTATGGTTCCACGGAATCATTTACTACAAATACAACACGTACATGAAAATAGCAACTGAAATACGGGACGATCTGTGCGGCTGGTTTGATGGCAAACAAAAGTCTTTCTTCTTGGATTTTTTACGACCTCTATTTTTGAAGTACTCAACTTTCAACCACTCGTGTCCGTATTCGGGATTTATACTGGCAAAATCAGATAATGTTTCCGCACAATACCTGGCATTTCCGCAAATAATGCCAGCTGGGAGATATTGGTTGGACATCAATGTGACGCACTCTGGTCGCAAAACCCTTTTATTTGGTGGTTCCCTTTACTTTGCCATTTCGGATCATCGCATTGAGATCGTTTGAAATAGACCCCTTGTCTCCAGAATTGATACATTTTTCCTGCATTCTTAGAAGCCCTCTCCGTAACAAAATTTGTGGTTGACGCCGTACAATTATCAACAGAAACTGTCGTGTTAAGCTAAAACACAGGATCGTATTTAAGTTTTTGCGTTTATAGAGCTTTCGATAGCTTTAAGCTCCGTTCGTATTATTCCCATACATTCCACTTTTTCAATGGAATCCAAAATAATCTCAACACTTTCAAAAGAGCAGCTAACAGATGCTGTTTTTGCACAATTCCTGTAAACATTCAAGCCAAAACTCATATCTTGATGCCTCGAAAATATTTAAAACACGTAACATATTTAAATACTCAAATTCAAATTTTAGGCACACTTACGGCGTGAATTTACCAAAGTAAGTTTTTGTCAAGGTAATGCCATTCGAAGCTAATGTGTTAAAACCACCCTTTCATATGAATCATCCAAGCTATCATTTAAATTGAATTTCGTCTAGTTAGCATTAAGTTAGCCTATAAATACTGAAGCTTTGTACGAATTGAATTCATTATTAAACTAGAAGCCTCTCAGACAACTAGTCGGGTTTTTATTTAATAGTCAAACCAATTGGCTCAACTAAGCCAAGTAGTAAATTGCCCAACTAGGCATGTAGTAAAAGGCTCAACTAAGTCTCTCATAAATAAAGTTGCCCAACTAGGCCACAATTTACAGTTTTCAGGTAGAAAACAATATTTGGCGCCCCCGGGTGGACTTGTTGGGTAGAATACAGTTGGTCATTGAAAATAACTGTGGAGTCATCCAGAATCGGCCTTATCCAAGGTGTCGGGTTGGGTGGTGACAGTAATACATTTTCATTATGGAAAAATTAGTGAGAACAAGAGCAGCAACGCGAAGGCTCATAACAACTACCATAACAAATTTGGAGAATGATTTAGCAGCAGATCCCAAAGATGAACTGGCGATAAGAACAAAGGAGAGTAAACTCAAAATGTACCAAGAGCATATTGGACCTATGAATGAACAGATACTCAACTTTATATTGGACGACAAGACAGCAACTGATGAAGAATATGATCAAGAAGTACAGATAATAGATGAGTACACAGAGAAAATACTCACAGCAACACTGAAAATCGAAATGGTATTCAATAGAGATATGAGGGAAATTCGGTCCAACGTTACTGAGGACGATTTTCATTCAACGACTGTTTGTCAGAAGAAACGATACAAATTACCGAAAATAGAGCTGAAGAAGTTTTCGGGTAACATCATTGATTGGCTCAGTTGGTGGGCATTGTTCGAAAAAATCCATGAGGATAATGAATTAAGTGCAGCTGATAAATTTCACTATTTATTACAATCTATCGACGAAAAAAGCCATGCGTATGATATGGTAAATGGTTTCCCAGCAAGTGCAGATAATTATCCAAAGGCAATAGCAGCATTAAAAGAAAGGTTTGGAAACAAAAAGATTCTAACACAAGTATATATCAGGGAGCTGTTTCAATTAGGGATAAAGAATATTCAAGAGAAACCAGTAATTTCCACAATATACGATAAGTTGGTGGGACACGTTCGATCACTGGAATCATTAGGAATAACAGTAGAGCAAGCCACATTATTCCTTTTCCCAATGGTGGAAGCAAGTCTACCTGAAGAAGCTTTAATTGCATGGCAACGAAGTACATTGTACGAAACAGATGGCTCGGCACAAAACCCCCCGAAAGGAAAGTTGGATTTCTTGCTAGAGTTCCTAAATCAAGAGGTCGAACGCGAATATCAACGGAGTTTAATGCGAACAGGGTTCCTCGACGAAAAGGAAAAAACAAAGAAAAAGGAAACTTCATTTGCTACAGCTGCTGGTTTACACACGCAATCAAGTACAAAGCCAATTTGTGTCTTTTGCAACAAGCAGCATGCATCTCAAGATTGTTATTCAATACAATCAAAATCAATAGACGAAAAATGGGAAATCATAAAACAGAATAAAATCTGCAGCAAGTGTCTGAAAACCGATCACTGGTTTAGAAATTGTCCGACAAGAAGTGGGTGTGAAATATGTCACAGACCTCACCACAAACTTTTATGCCGACAAGAATCAGAAATTATGAAGTCAAATTCCGGATCAAACAATATTACAAACACGGTAGTGATATTAAAAACAATTTTGGTCTCTGTGAATTCTCAAAATGGCCCAATTACTGTACGAGCACTTTTCGACGATGGTAGCCATAGAAGTTATATCACCACGAGTTTGGCGAAACGAGTAAAAGGAAAAGAAATTGGAAAATTCTTCGAAAGAAACACTCTGTTCGGTGGTATTTTGAGTGACATTGAAGAACGCACCATTTATGAAGTATCGTTGGGACCAATAAACAAGAAACATGTCTATAAGATGGAACTTTCGGACAAAGAAAAAATTACCGGAGAAATTCAGAAACTTCCGGATGGATTTTGGTTAGAAGAATTAAAACTTTTGGGAATTGTCATTAATGATTGTCAATCAGATAACGAAGAACCAGACATTTTGATAGGTGCTGATCTGATGAACAAACTGACCACTGAACGAAACATCTTGCTAAAAAGTGGACTAAAAGCGGTCGAAACAGTTTTCGGTTGGACAATAATGGGTCCTCTTCCTCAAGTAAACCAATTATGTACATCATTGGCTATGTCGATAACCACGAGACAAATTGATGAAACAACAGAGAAGCAACTATGGGAATTGGAAACAATCGGAATTAAAGATCCTGTGGAAGTAAAGTCAATGGAAGTAAGAGATCAAGAAGTTAAAGAATGTTTCTTAAAAACTGTATCACAGAAGTCAAACGGGAGATATCAGGTATCATTACCATGGGTGAATGGAAAGCAAGATATTCCGAACAATTACGACATTGCATTAAAGAGATTACAGAATTCAACGAAAAAACTGAAACAAACTGGGATGTTCCTTACTTATAATCAGTTATTCGAACAATGGGAAAAAGAAGATTTTATTGAGCGTGTCGAAATAGAAAATCCAATGGTCAAAACTGGCGGTCACTTTATACCTCATCATGCAGTATACAAGGACAGCAAAACAACACCCGTAAGGCCTGTGTTCGATGCCTCATGCAAATCAGGAAGACATCCATCACTTAATGAATGTCTCGAGAAAGGACCAAATCTCATCGAATTTTTATCTACGACAATCATCCGTTTTAGAGAATATAGAATTGGTATTCTTGCGGATATCCGAAAGGCATTTCAAATGATAGAAGTTCATGAAGATGACCAAAATTATCTATTGTTCTTATGGTGGGAGGATGACTCATGTAAACGAATAGTTGTCTTCAAACACAAACGAGTTGTCTTTGGTCTAAAGAGCAGTCCATTTATCCTTGCAGCAGTAATTGAGAAACATTTGAATAGTGTACAACCGCAAGATAGAGAATTGTCAACGAAACTGAAGAAATCATTGTATGTAGACAATACGGTAACATCGGTAGACTCATGGGAAGAATATATGGAATTCAAATCAAAATCAATCGAATTGATGACTAATGCACAAATGGATTTACGTCAATGGGAACATACGTGGATTCCAGAAATGGACAAAACCAGTGACAACACCGAAGAAATGATTTCGACAGTTTTGGGTTTAAAGTGGTGTAAGAAATCTGACACACTTTCATGTTCATCATTACCGACTATACCAGAGAAATTTACAAAACGAACTTTACTAGCAACAATAAACAAAATTTATGATCCCATGGGCACGCTGTCACCTGCATTAATATTGCCAAAACTATTGTACCAATCAACCTGGAAAAACAAGCTGACATGGGATGAAGATTTACCGAAAGAATTAAAAGAACAATTCGAAAAATGGGTTGCAGAAACGCATTACTTAGAGCAAATCAAAATTCCACGGTGCATGAAAGGAAACACGTATACAAACGAATCAAAAGAACAACTGCACATATTCTGTGATGCAAGTCAATTAGCATACGCGGCTGCGGTATTTCTGAGATCAGAAAACACTGAGGGCATTTCCATTCAACTGATTCAATCAAAAGCAAGAGTGACACCAATTGACAAAGTTACAATTCAAAGATTGGAATTAATCGGTTCTAACATCGGAGCAAGACTAGGAAATTCGGTTTTAAAGGCTTTGGACAAGAACATTCAATGTTTTTATTGGAGCGACTCAACAACGGTACTTGCATGGATCAAACGTAATGATGAGTGGGGCACTTTCGTTGGGAATAGAGTACGTGAAATGCTGAAGCTAACCGAAGTATCTCAATGGAATTATGTACCAGGAAAAATAAATCCAGCAGACTTACCGTCAAGAGGTTGTAGTCAAAAACAATTACTGGAATCCAAATGGTGGGAGGGTCCTTCATGGTTGAAGCAACCACCCGAATACTGGCCAAAGCAGATATATCAAATCGATGAAGAAAAGGTTAATGCTGAACGGAAAAAAGTGATAACAGAAAACACAGTTTTGAAGAACGTTCCAACTATAGTTGATACCCCATGGTTTGCAGCAAAGAGTTCATTCATCGTCAATCTCCGTATCATCGCATTGTTGAAAAGATTCATGCACAATGCATTGGCCAAAATAAATAAGGTCACAAGGAAAACTGGATTCTTGTCAATAGGAGAAATTAATGATGCAGAAAAAACAATGGTACAGTTAATACAACGACAGGTATTTCCACTGAATGCTGAAATCATCGACGGACTTCGGGTAACTCAAGACAATGGCATATACACTGTCGTTACAAAGATACTGAATAGGCAAGATACTGGGAGATTTAAGAGACCATGGTTATTACCATCTAATCATCCCGTCACAACGCAATTGGTTATAGAAGAACATTTACGATACGGGCATGCTGGAGTCCAGCTACTAGTAAGCAAACTCAGAGAAAAATTCTGGATCATTCGAATGAAAAAGACTGTTAAAAGCATTATCGGAAAATGTACGGTGTGCATTCGGCATGGAAAATCTACAGCATCTGTACCCTACGCACCGTTACCAGAAAACCGGACAAAAGATGCAAAAGTTTTCGAAATATCAGGCATTGATTTAGCAGGACCACTATATCTTCGTGATAACTCCAAACAATGGGTGGTGATTTTTACATGTGCCGTGGTAAGAGCAATCCATCTGGAACTAGTGGATCAGATAAATACGGAGCAATTCATACTGGCTTTGGGAAGATTCCTCTACAGACGAGGTCGAGTATTGGTCATATACACAGACAATGGTACGAATTTCATTGGAACAGTGAATTTGTTTGGCAAACTGGATTGGGAGAAAATTCAATATAAATTCAAAGCCGAACGCATCGTTTGGATATTCATTCCGCCAGCAGCCCCTTGGTGGGGTGGTTTCTGGGAAAGAATGGTTCGTACAATGAAAGAATATTTGCGCAAGATTTTGGGACACAACAAGTTAACCAAGGTGGAGCTTGACACAACCATTTGTTTCGTAGAATCATTGATAAATGCTCGTCCACTCACATATATGTCGGAAGACCCTGATGACCTGGAGCCAATAACACCATCAGCTTTTATTCAAGAAATGTCATCATCAGAATACCCAGAAATTGGAGAAATCACTGGTAAGAAAATCCGAGAAAAATTACGACACATGAACCAATTGAAGGAGGAATTGCGAAGTCGGTTTCGTACAGAATATTTGGGCCAGCTAATGGAAAAATCAAAATCCAAAATCCATTATCAATTCAAAGTAGGAGAAATGGCAATTCTTCAAGTAGATGACAAAAAAAGAATGGACTGGCCTTTAGTACGTATAATCGAATTATATCCTGGGAACGACAATCAAATTCGTGTGGCTCGTTTAAAAACAATCAGCGGTGATCTAATCAGACCATTGAATCGATTGATTCCGATGGAACTCGAAAATGACGAACAAATATCTATGACTAAGATAACATCAAAGAAAAAGAAAAAAGAAATACCAGAAGTAGTGTTCGACGATTCAAAGGAAGAACATACAAGAAATAAAGAAATCAACACAAAATTTACAAGGTCTGGTCGACAAATCAAACAACCAAGTCGGCTACAATACTAATCAAAACGAAGGCATCACAGCAACATTTCTTACATTAGTTCATAAGTACGGATAAATCAAAATAAGTTGTCATCATGGCTGATACACCTGAATGGGCCAAAAATTTGGAAAGAAAAATCAATAATCTAGAAAACCATTTGGATGTAATCGAGAAGAAGGTAGACGAGATGCAAAAGACTGAAGTTTTATGTTATTTTCACGCTAAATATGGAAAAGAAGCCAAAAAATGTCCCGATAATCAGCCATGTGATTATAAGAAAAAGAAGAAGGAAGAGGAATTGGATTATGGTCCCGTTTGCGAACAAATTCTGCAGTATATCCATCAGACAAATCATCGATTTATTTCACCAGTACGAGAGTTAACAACGAACAAAAAATCAAAACAAACAGATATCGTCACAACTCATCCCGAATTGGTAGATATTCACCCAGAACAATCGTTGGCCGAACCTCAAACCAAAGTTTTGAATGACGATAACGATTCGTTAAATATAACACCGGTGGGAAAGCTATATCAAGAGAAATCGGTCGAAATCAAGGAACGTGCTGGTCAATTACGAGGAAGTTCAATACAGAAAAGACGAAAGACGTTCATTGTACCGTACGAACCGAGTCGATATTTAAAATAAGAATTTTATGGATAAAATTGGTGGGAGAATGTTAAAACCACCCTTTCATATGAATCATCCAAGCTATCATTTAAATTGAATTTCGTCTAGTTAGCATTAAGTTAGCCTATAAATACTGAAGCTTTGTACGAATTGAATTCATTATTAAACTAGAAGCCTCTCAGACAACTAGTCGGGTTTTTATTTAATAGTCAAACCAATTGGCTCAACTAAGCCAAGTAGTAAATTGCCCAACTAGGCATGTAGTAAAAGGCTCAACTAAGTCTCTCATAAATAAAGTTGCCCAACTAGGCCACAATTTACAGTTTTCAGGTAGAAAACAATATAATGACACCTTTTTCTAAAATGGTTGACTATGATTTTGTGTTTCCCAAAATATAAACAGATGGTCCAGGCTTCTAAGCAAATTTTTTTTGTGTGTGTGTGTTTTTTTTAAGCGAGAGATGGCGAATTTAACGAACTTTCATGCCATCGCACATCTGATTCGGTTATATGACATTACCCCCTCCAATATGTTGGTTTTTGTAAACTTTCAAAATCAATGCTAAATACTGTAAATTAGGGCACATTCCACGGTATACCTAAGTCATCTGATCATTGAAAGTGATCAAGAATACTGTCTAATAGTTATAAAAACTTAACGTGCCACTAAATGTGACAATTATGATGGGATTCTTCGATATATGTTAGCAACGCACCTGTAGCCGTACGTAACAGCATTGTAGGACCAATCAGAGTTCAACATGACTACAGTTTCCTAATGTTAGTTTCTTTAAGATGTCTTCGAGGTATATAAAAGCGATTCTCTATTTAAATTTTATATTTTTCGTTACGAAAGTGTCGGCTTTGGTGGTTTCGGTTTCACGGAGGTCACTTAACCTAGCTGCATTTCTTTTATAGTGTTGTAATATTGGACAAAAAGGCGACTAGATAACGTCACAAAATGTTTTAATATATTCGGTATGGCTAGAAGCATGTATGGCAAAAAAATGTCAATCAAATCTTCAAAAAATATAGACGGTACCGGCTTACTAATAGTGAAAAAACGTAAGCGAATATAACTAATTTTATATTTACAGTAGAATAACGTAGGTTATAAGTCATATGAATCCAGTTTTATACTAATTTTATATGTTCATAGTCGAAAGACTTAGAAAGAAAAATGAAACGACAAAAAATAAAAATTATGAAAAGTGTATAATATGTTTATTTAGTTAACAAAATTCAAATTTTTTACAAGTAAAATATTTCGTTTAGATAAAAATTATTATATTTTTAGTTGTTTAAATATATTTTTTGTTAAAATTAGGTACATTCGACGACGATCAGTAAGCTAGTACCGTCTATATTTTTTGAAGATTTGAGTGTCTTTTTTGTCATACATTTTTCTAGCCATACCGAATATATTAAAACATTTTGGTCGGAGCGTTTGCTGCGACTGAGCCCCGTACAAACCCGTACATCTATTGCGCACGTGACCCTACTTCGTCCGTCGCCCTACTCTTACCGTAAGCCTATTGCGCCCGTAAACGTCATAAAATTCTTATGCAATGTGTACGTCTTAAAAATTGCGCATAGCGCAATTACGAAGCCCCGTACGACGTTCCTTTCAAAAGTAACACAAACTACACTTAACACTGATGAGTGATTTTGGAATTATCATTTTCACCTATTTATATTGATTTTACAAAAATCCAAAATGGCGGCCGACGGCCATTTTGTTAGGAGGTGGAAAGTACAACGGCTGCTTTACATTCGTTAGTACCTTTCAAACAAAAAAAAATCATGAAATTCGGTTAAATTTTACTCGAGATATTAACAAAAAACACCACCTTCACTGTACGGCCGAGTAGCCACATATAAGCTCACTCCAAGAGACCTAGCTCACGCTCCGGTAAACCGAATTTCATAAACTTTTTTTTCCCTGATTGGTCAATACCTATCTAATAAATCAACATCCATCTAAATTCGTTCAAATATGACGAACCTACAAGCAAAAACGGCTTGCCGCCCTGTACCTAGTTCACACCAAGGGGTCTAACTCACGAGTCGGTCATCCAATTTCCATAAACTTTTTTTTTTTGTGGATAGGTATTGTAAATACCTTTCATTTGATGTATCACTTACAAGTGTAGCCTTTAAATGGCCAGAGAAATCTTTGGAAAACGTTAAAGCACTTATGGGGCCCCAGCTCTGGAGGGGTCGACCCAAAATCGCCCATCTTCGAACTTAGCCTCACTATTTCAACTACCTTTCAGGGAAAAAAAAATTTTTGAAATCGGATTTGATTTACTCAAGATATCGACGTGACAGACGGACAGACGGATAAAATTTTTATTGCGGATTCGTTATATATGAACATAAGCAAACACTTTGCCCTTACCGTCTGCTTCGAATTCCATCAATTACACACGGCATCGTAATCCTATAAGCCCCTTCGTACTTCGTACGGGGCTAAAAATGTAGCTAGGTTAAAGGACCTTTGTGAAACCGAAACCACCAAAGCCGACACTTTCGTAACGCAAAATATAAGATTTAAATAGAGAATCGCTTTTATATACCTCGAAGACATCGAAAAGATACTAACATTAGGAAACTGTAGTCATATTGAACTCTGATTGGTCCTACAATGCTGTTACGTACGGCTACTCCGAAATTTTGGAGCGCTGCTCACATATATCGAAGAATCCCATCATAATTGTCACATTTAGTAGCACGTTAAGTTCTTATAATTATTAGACAGTATTCTTGATCACTTTCAATGATCAGATGACTTACCAAAATTTATAAAATAAGTCATTTAGCCCACAACAGTTATTAAAAGTGCTGGAAACGGCCAAATAATGGACTTCCGATGACGTTTTCGCAATTTTTTCGAAAAGCGCCCGCTGCGCCAACCTACCCCTCAAACAAAAGTTGTTTGTTATGACCCAAAAAATAGAAATACGAAGAAAAATCAGAGGTGCACAAATTTTTGTTTAAATTTGGTTCAGGCACACCGGCGATACTCCGATTATCCTGACTCTTATTCAGCTTGAAATATTATTTCATCTATTGGCTCAACTATTTCATTTTTAAGAATTCGGCAATTTCAAGTTTTTGTTGATAAACCCTACACCATGTATATACCTAATAAAAGAGACACAACGAAAGTAACATAAAAATTGAAATTAACAAACAGCGTTTTGTTCATCACATTAATGGTAAACACATTGATATGATGTTTTACCTCCATGACTGACTGAACCAAGAGTATTTTTGTATATATTTCACAGAATTCACTTTCTTATGGAAAGAATTGAAAGGTTTTATTATAAGTTTTCTTTGTTTTTTTTTCGCTCGGGAAAATTTCAAAATTTGCAGCATTTCCCGCCGAATCTCACTTGCAGCACAATAAAATCACTCGAATTAAAACTGAGCAAAATTTCAAAGTAGGCAACACCATTTCAAATCACATGACAGCACGTGAGCTACTTCGTCTATTTTTCATCGATAGCCACTCGTCAGCTGCTGCTGTGACTGTGAAGTGAAATAAATTGTAATAATTTTCTTTCGGTACGGTCGGGTCCATTTTAAGTGTTGAAAAAGAATCAAAAAAATAATATTGTGAAAATGTCGTTGTCGTCCACGCAAGCAAATCGAGAGCATGTTTTGGCCGTTTCCAGGGATTTCAATTCACAACCCCGTTTGAGTAAGTGGACAAAGTGTTTTCCTTTTCCCATTTTTTATGTTTTTTTGTACTGTTGTGGATTATCCACATTTAATCCTATTGGAATGGTGATACGAATGCAAAGGACAATGCATTAAATGTGGTCATTTCACGGTTGGAGCACCTGGATTGGTAGGACATACGTTTTGGGTCAATTTGAGAAAATGCAAAATTGGCCTTGTATTTTCTAGTTACAATGGTTTTGTAGTCATAAAGGTGTGTCACATACCAAAAACTCCATCGTAGACTCCGTTAAAATGTACAATTTTACGGGGAACATCGAAAATTTCATTCCAATGTCTTGTACAAAAAACCTCTTTCGCTTATCTCGACGTTATTGATTTTTCTACTACGACCCGTCATTCGATCACCATCTAATGCATTTTAAGCCACAATAAGGCCATATCGAAGTTTTAATTGCATGCAATCGTTGTAATATCCTTAAAAACTGAACGAAACGAAAGGAAAATCATTTTTATCATAAAAAATTTGTTTGTCATGTGATATGCATCCACTGCTCATGGTGTTATGTATATGTATGTTCTACTTGGCGTGTCATATTACTTTTCTGCAAGATAACGTCTGGTGTTCAGAGCGGCAATTTTTAAATATTTTTTTTTCTCACCGTCGTGAATTCACGAATTTTAATTAATTTGTTTCGTCTTGCAGCCTACAAAACAGTGTCTGGTGTAAATGGACCATTGGTCATTTTGGACGAAGTGAAATTCCCAAAATTCAACGAAATTGTCCAACTTCGTTTGAACGATGGCACACTTCGTTCCGGTCAGGTGCTTGAAGTCAGTGGATCCAAAGCTGTCGTCCAAGTGTTCGAAGGTACATCTGGTATCGATGCACGCAACACTTTGTGCGAGTTTTCCGGTGACATTTTGCGAACACCTGTATCCGAAGATATGTTGGGCCGTGTATTCAACGGATCCGGCAAGCCAATCGACAAGGGTCCACCAATTTTGGCAGAAGATTTCTTAGATATCCAAGGTCAGCCAATCAATCCCTGGTCGCGTATTTATCCCGAAGAAATGATCCAGACCGGTATCTCGGCTATCGATGTGATGAACTCAATTGCTCGTGGTCAAAAGATTCCAATTTTCTCGGCTGCTGGTTTGCCGCACAATGAAATTGCCGCTCAAATTTGTCGTCAAGCCGGTTTGGTTAAACAATCCGGTAAATCCGTTATGGACGACCATGAAGACAATTTCGCTATCGTATTCGCTGCTATGGGTGTCAACATGGAAACTGCTCGTTTCTTCAAGCAAGATTTCGAAGAGAACGGTTCCATGGAAAACGTATGCTTGTTCTTGAACTTGGCCAACGATCCAACCATCGAACGTATCATTACGCCACGTCTTGCTCTAACAGCCGCTGAATTCTTGGCCTATCAGTGCGAGAAGCACGTATTGGTCATTTTGACCGACATGTCCTCATACGCCGAAGCTTTGCGTGAAGTATCAGCTGCCCGTGAAGAAGTACCCGGTCGTCGTGGTTTCCCCGGTTACATGTACACCGATTTGGCCACCATTTACGAACGTGCTGGTCGTGTCGAAGGCCGTAATGGTTCGATCACTCAAATTCCCATTCTTACTATGCCCAACGATGATATTACCCATCCAATTCCCGATTTGACTGGCTACATTACCGAAGGACAAATCTACGTCGATCGTCAATTGCACAACAGACAAATCTATCCACCAGTCAACGTATTGCCATCGTTGTCACGTTTGATGAAGTCTGCCATCGGTGAGGGCATGACACGTAAAGATCATTCCGACGTTTCCAACCAATTGGTAAGATTTGATGATTATGGGTATATGTAGGCTGCGACGATTAATATTAATTTCGTTTGTTTATTTAGTATGCTTGTTATGCCATCGGTAAGGACGTCCAAGCCATGAAGGCTGTCGTCGGTGAGGAAGCTTTGACACCTGATGATCTTTTGTACCTCGAATTCTTGACGAAATTCGAAAAGAACTTCATTTCTCAAGTAAGTTGAAATTGTTGATGGCTGGAGAGCGAGATGATTAACAAAAAATGTTTTTTTACGCACAGGGAAACTACGAAAACCGAACAGTTTTCGAATCATTAGACATTGGATGGCAATTGCTCCGTATCTTCCCGAAGGAAATGTTGAAGAGAATTCCAGCATCCATCTTGGCCGAATTCTATCCCCGAGATTCACGTCATTAAGCTACGGCTATGTTCAAATATGTACAGAACCCCGAACCCAAAAAAAAAAATATTTCAAAGAATTTCAAAATTTCCGCATTTTGCAATTTTGGAGTGTTCTGTGTGCATAATTGGTTTTGTTTGAAACAATTTTTGATTTTTCTTTTTTTTCGTTTCGTTTATGAAAAATGTTTATTGGTCCCCGGCGGTTTCCATCCACTCCACATCCATATTTTTTCCAAGCCAATTTCATTTTATTTTTATTGTTGAAAATTTTTTATGTTTTTAGATTTTTGTTAGGATTTGTCAGTTTTGAACCGAAGAAAATTATTTGAGTATAGAGGGGAGAACAAACCGAAAAAAAAGACAATACGTTCCGACCTTTAACATCCATTGTATGTTTATGTAGACATTGTTTTTTCCGTAGAACCTGGGAGTTTTTATTAATTTTATTTTCCGTTTCCCTTCGTTTTGTATTTGTTTTTTTCAAGTATTTCAGTTGAAATTGTTCAAATGCTCTCAGTATTATTACAATGTAATCCACAAGAGAAATAGGGAAAACGTACTAGCAACAAGAGAGAAAAACGCATGTGATTACATTGCCTAAAATGCAATAATTAAAAGAGAAAACAATGAAAATTCCATTTATAAATTGGTTGATATTTAAAACAATTTTGTTTTACTTCTTCTTTTATCATAATTAAGGATGGTAAAAATAAATAAAAAAATTTAAAATAAAATTAAAGAAAATTTAAATGAAATCAATGAAAATGTTATATTGTATAGTAAATTAAGTGAAAATGCAATTCGATTTACAACAGACATTTTTTCAAAGCTTGGGGGACTACTGGCCAAGTGTAATAAATTACATCCACACAGTACATCCCATAGTTTATTTGCGGTATAAAATATATTCAACTTTGGTCCGATGTGTAACTTCAAAATTCATCAATAAATAAAATGAGAAAATTGTATATTGTTAATAGTTGTAATCGAATGGACATATAAAAGTAATTAAACAAAAAAAAATAGTTAAACGCTGAGAGTTTCTCCTTATCATCCTTATCGATAAAACTTAAAAAGAGACGGATTGCACTGAACAACGTTATTTTGCGAAGGTCGTGAACATAGGATATTTTTATTGAAAATGATAGAGGTATACGCTACGAGTAATTTTAAAAACGAAAATGAAGTTCTTTAGCAAATAAAATCTCCATATATTAACTCTCTCATGGGACATGGGACAGATGGGAGACAGAAACAAATCTAATGGAGCTTTAGGAATCCAAGTGGTGGCATTTGAATGGAAGAAACTCAAAACATTTATTTGAGACCCAATACACAACTATTTAGCCGAACGAAATTCAATTTGAGAAGATTCGATATCATTTCTTCTTCGAAAATTCTAATTTCTTCACTTTTTTTGCAGCAATTTCAGTTTCAACAAAGGCTCTCTACCAGGCAAAAGTTGACCGATTTTTAAACGTCGGAATCGTTTCTTACAACCGCCGCTTGTAACTTTTATTGTGCGCGAAATTTTTGAAAACGCAAATAATTTTTGTGGATTTTTCTTTTTTTTTTATTTAAATTCTAACAAACGACATTCCGAAAAATTAGATTCAACCAAATATAGTAAGTCGATTGAAAATGGCATTTGATAACTTTTTCAAATACGACTAATGGACATAATATTCAACACAAAACAGAAAATGTGTCGGTTTTCAAAATTCCGCGAGTGTATGAGGGATTCTTTTGAAAAACAGCCTACCGAAATCGGACGCATTTTCTATTTGAATTTTTTATATATACCTAGAAAGAACTTCGACCCTAGAAGCCAAAACCACTTTCAAAAAAATTCTTCGAAGCTTTTGTAGCTGGTGAAAGGTGAGCAAATACCGAAAAATTGCAATTTTCTTACAAAAATTTCTCTAGCTACATGAGCCGTACAGGGTGGTGTGGGGTGTCATTAGAAAAGTAATCTCAAGTACTATTGAGCCGAATAGAGACTTATTGGTTTTAAAATTCATCCACACTGAAATATGCACAGTTAAAGTTTTCAACCGAAGACTTACACTGTTCTTACAGAAATTTCTCGAGGTATGCAAAACGTACAAGGTCGTGTGGGGTATCATTTGAAAGGTAATTTTATGTGCTTTTGGGCCAAATAGGGTCTTATATGATCTGGATGTTACAAAACTCAGATTAACTAGGTCTTTTTTAACTAGGGTTAAACTGCCAATTTGAAGCGGAATCAATCCTTAGTAGAAAAGACTAGATTTGATTTTTGCCTCGATGTTTTATGACGGTCATCATCAGTCAAAAATTGAATCTTTCCTACTATGGATTGATTCCGCTTCAAATTGGCAGTCTAGCCCCAGCAAGAGAAATTACAAGAAATTTAATATCTACATAATGCCAGCAACAACGACAGAGTAAAGTTGACCAGGCAGGAACGCTGATTTGACTAGAGACCTGAATAGTCTAGTAGCCCTATATTTTTTGTGAATAAAATTTTTCATTTGAGTTCATTTTTATCCCGTGTATTAGGTGCCTTATTTGACGTTTCGAAAATGAACCGCTCCGGCCTGATTTATTTTACTCTGCCGTGGCCAGCAACACAGCATCCAAAACTAAGTCTTTTTAATCCAAGTTTTGATTTTGATCAGCGTACTTCAAGCATTAAGTGGTATCAACTCAATTCAAACAAAAGTGATCATATAGTCTACAGCTACCAGATACATAATTTTCATGACTTTGTAAACGTCATTCACGATCCCACCTGTCAGACATGTCGAATGAATTAAACGATCGATTTGCACGAAGTTTACGTGAATTGCTTGAGGTTAATGATAACTTAACAAAAACTAAAGTTAGGTTAAAACACATTGAAATTAATTGCGGCTGGCCAACTTTCGGCACCCTGGACTTTACTTAAATAGTCGAGGAATGTCTCCAAATAAATTTCTAAAAATTCAAAACTGAATTCTAGATTTTTAGAAACGACGACTACTTAAGTAAAGTCCAGGGTGCCGAAATTTGACAAGCAATTATTTTGAATGTAAGTCGACAAGTACCGTACAATGAAAATGATGTATATAATCAATACACTTCAAGCATGAGCGTTACTCTAAATGTGGTACTGAAACTTGACAGTGTGTCATATAACTGTAACACATTTAAAAAAACAATTTCATACAAAATAATACTCTATTTGGCAGGTGTAGACTATGATAATTTCATCCAATATAGTAATATATTTGGCAGCTGTCGACTATGATCACTTTTGCTTGAAGTGCGTTGATAGAGTACTATTTTGTGTAAAATCACGACAGAGTAAAGTTAACCATTCAGGAGCGCTGATTTCACTAGGAACTAGGGATGGGAGACGTTCTAAATTATCGATAATATCAATCGAAAGAAATTATCGATAATTGATTAATCATATCGTTATCGATAATTTAATAATTATCGATAATTATAAAAATATCGAAATTCGATAATTATCAAAATATCGATATTTTGATATTTATCTGAAAATTCATGATAATATACCGATAAATCGGAATATATCGGTAAATATCGGATTTTCGGACCGAAATATCGATATATCGAATTATCGATATCTTGATAATTATCAAAATATCAATAATTATCGATTATCGATATTTTTTTGATCCAGTATCGCCCATGCCTACTAGGAACCTGAATAATCTAGTAACCCTATATTTTTTGCGAATAAAATTTTTCAATTTATGTCGGTGTTCATTTTCATGCAAAGTCCCTTATTTGACGTTTCCAGGCTCCTGCCTGGTTTATTTTACTCTGCAGTGGTGAAATTGTTTTTTTTTACAGTAATTTACAGTTGTGCGACAACTGTCAAATTTCAGTACCCAATTTAGAGTACCACTCATGCTTGAAGTGAGTTGGTGGTATTCTAAAATTTGGTACTTAAACTTGACACTCACACAACTGCAAAACACTGTAAAAAAACAATTTCATACAAAATAGTACTCTTTGGCAGCTGTCGACTCCGATAACTTTTTCATGTGTCGGGACCGAAAATGAGGGAGTTTTGAGATTTTTCTCTGGTTTTTGACCCCTTACATGAACAATTTTTTGAGTATCTGTTTTGGACTATTGATTTTAGGCACTTTCGCATGTAGCCCTCACTTCGTTCGTCATGTATCGTTCGAACAGATACACAAATAACTATTGCTTCTGTTTTGATAGATTTAAAAAAAAAATCAACTCAAACACGCACATTTATGGAGACTTTTAATTTACAGTTCCCAGATTACAGATTATCAAATTTAAATTTCCGTTAATGAGAATCTAGCCTTAATGTGCGAATTTCGAAATGTAAAGTGGAAGCAAATTAAAATGATCGATTCTGAGTGTATCCAGATTTGAAAGCCAGTATAGTCTTACATACCGCCCATTTGAACTGTTTATATTGCATTTGTAAGGTTTATTATCTGTAAACAGTTCCAATGCACACGTATAAGCTCGACTTCGAAGTATAAACGTGCGCGCGCAAGCTCAAAACACCGAAAAAACATTGTGAATGTTATGCAAATCGATTGAAAGCTTGTTATTTCGCTAAAAATCTTCATAATCGATCATTTTAATTTACACTGCCTTTACTTTCGCATATTGAAGACTAACGATGTTTATTTTGACAAATAAATAATTGACCGGCCATTAGATTGTATTTCTCTTCATTAGCTTTTATTATTTAGTCGATTACCATACGTTGCGGTCTATAAGTCGTAAAACATTGAAAGTATGTCGAACGAAAGAAAGAAATTGTGGTAAGTACTTAAATCGTTGATAAATCCAAACGTTTAGGTCATTCTTTTGCTAGTGAATCTATCAAATCAGTTCATGGTAATTTTGTGGTTAAGGTGAAGCTTTTCGATGGTGTGGCACGATTATAGCCATAAAACATCAAAGATTCTCCACGCTTATTTAATCCGCAGTGAAAAACTAATCTTTCATCCATTGACTCTTTCCATATGTTACCAGGGGTGGTCGCTTCAAGGACTGTAAAAATGATCCTTTGATGGATTCGTTCAGTGAATCGATAAGTTTCGATCAACGACTCTATGAGGCTGATATTATCGCCTCCGAAGCGTACTGTAAAGCTATTTGTAAAATTGGTATTATCACAGAATCCGAATGTGCGCAAATCATTGACGGACTGGAAACAATTTTGACGGAATGGAAGAGCAAAACTTTTGTTGTGAAGCCTTACGACGAGGATATCCATTCGGCAAACGAGCGTCGTCTAGGCGAATTAATCGGAACGATTTCGGGTAAATTGCACACAGGACGTAGTCGAAATGACCAAGTGGCTACGGACATGCGACTTTGGCTTCGAATTGAAGCCACTGCAATTTTAAATCATTTAACCGAATTGATTGCCGTTGTTGTTCGTCGGGCTGAAAGTGAAGTGGACGTTATTATGCCCGGATACACACATTTGCAAGTAAAATGCGAAATTTTTCAATTAATTGAGAACTTGACATTCTTGTGTATCCTCAGAAAGCTCAGCCTATCCGATGGTCTCACTTTCTACTGTCCAATGCATGGTTATGGTGTAAAGACGTCGAACGTTTGAAACAATTAATTGAAAGGATTAATGTATTGCCACTTGGATGTGGTGCCATAGCTGGACATGCATTCAACATAGATCGAGTGTTTTTAGCGGAGGAATTGGGATTCCATGGGATGGCTATTAATTCAATGACTGCTGTTGGTGATCGTGATTTTGTAGCTGAATTTCTATTCTGGGCCAGTCTGACCATGCTACACATTTCTCGTATCGCTGAAGATTTGATCATTTACTCGAGTGCCGAATTCGGTTTTGTTTCGGTGAGCGACTCGTACTCTACTGGATCGAGTTTGATGCCTCAAAAGAAAAATCCGGATAGTCTGGAGCTGTTACGTGGAAAATGTGGCAGAGTTTTCGGAAGAGTATGAACGTTAATTTGGTCTATTGAACCAATTTGTCACTAAAATGACCATGACTTTTTGACTAGATGACAGGATTTATGATGACATACAAAGGACTTCCCAGTTCATACAACAGAGATCTTCAGGAAGACAAGGAACCCTTGTTCGATGCAGTCGACACATTATCCACATCTCTCCAGATATTGGCTGGTGTACTTGGAACTTTGATGGTAAACTGAGAATAATTTTAAAGTCGGCAAGCTACGCATAACGAAAACATTTCCCCAGATCTTCCCAGACAAAATGCGTCAAAGTCTAAGCACAGATATGTTGACCACCGATCTTGCCGATTATTTGGTTCGAAAAGACATTCCATTTCGTGAAGCTCATTTCGTCTGTGGACTGGTAGTTAAATTGGCTGCGGAAAAAGGGCTAGGACTGCATGAGTTATCGATCAATGATTTACAAACATTGCATCCATCATTCGGAAGTGATGTGGTAGACGTTTGGAACTATGAAAAAAGCATTGAGCTGCGTAGTGCTGTAGGCGGTACGAGTGAATCGTCGGTAAACTTTCAAATTGGTCAAATGAAAATGTGGCTAGCCCGGCTAGTTGCAGATAAATCTTTGTAGGCTATTTTGTTGGGAAATAGAGAGATACATTGTTGATGTTAAACTGCGTAGCATTTTCGATTCAAATACTTATAGTTTGGCCTCATGCATAAAGGAAGCAGTGACACTCATGACAAAGTGGAAGTATCTGAAATTTTATTCGGCCAACTAAGAAAGCAAGAACAAGCAAGAAAGCAACCTATCTAGATTATACTGTTCATTGTCAAGGCTATGAGCTTCGAGAGATCACGCAGATTTACTCGGATGACACACCACTTTCCATACTATAAAAATTCACTTTTAAACCATCCAAATTCCATTTTGGTGGATTTCTCTGCATGGGACAGGTGAGTTTCTGCGTATCTAATAAAATAGCGATTTTCTGACCTCCCCAAAGTTTATATTGTTGGTTCATTGTCGAAATAGGACTCTAGCTTGAAACGGTAACATAGACCTACTAATGTCAGCGCTCTACTATCTCATATGACATTTTATGGATATATTCACCAGATTGAATTGTCGCGTGTGCAAATAATGTTTTTTTCCCGGTATCCAAAATCAGATTTCCCGAATTTCCTGGTATCCTTAAAATTTAGCTAGATTTCCCGATAAAAAAAGTTCTGGTTTCCCGGTAAAAATTTTCTTATTTCCCGGTGAATGTATATTATTTTTCAATTAGGTTTGATCAAGTAATGTCGTGACAAACAAGAATTATCTTATAAAACGTCGATAGCCAAAGTCTCGCATTCCAAATGTTTTCTTAATTTATGTCAGATTTATAATATTTTTTTGTTTTATACTCTCAGCTATTGTAGTGCCTGCCTATTGATTCCAGCTGCCTGGGCCTGCGACATTTGAGAAGTTACAGAATGATCGTGAGCGAAGCGAGCGAAAAATTTTAGCGATTTATACTTTGAAAATATTCAATTCTCTGACTACAACCCTATATTTATGACGTTCAGCGTCTGTAATTTTTGATAAGAGAGTAAGTTTCAATTTTCTACTTTGTACATTCTATTTCGGACTTCTCAGCGAAATATTTGTCACGACTCAGCGCCTGTGAAATTTTAGAGGAAAGTGAATGATAGCGAGCGAAGCGAGCGAGAAAATTTTGCGATTTTATAATTTCAAAAAATTCTATTTCTGACTTCTCAGCCATTTCGATTCGATTTCCAGTTTTAATCGATTTCCTGTTTTTTTTTTCAATTTCCTACAGTCAGAGGCAGTCAATTTTCAGCATAAATTTGCTTCAGCTGTTTTTCAGCTGATCCACACATACAATCAAAACTGGTTTTCCTTGATCATACGGTTGAAGCTGCTACACGCACGCGCATGATAGTGGTAAAACCGTATAAAGACGTATAAGACGTTGTGATTGTTTGTATGGATCAGCTGAAAAACAGCTGAAGCTAATTTATGCTGAAAATTGACTGCCTTCGACTGTAGTAAATTTGATTCCCCGTCTATTTCGATTTCCCGTCAATTTCGATTACCCCTGGCTTCCCGCTTCACGCTACGTCTTCTTTTGGTGGATTTCCGGGATACCGGGTTTTCGGCCAAAAAATTTCCCAGTATCCCAGATACCGAGGACACACATTATTTGCACACGCGTAGAATTGTACCAGAAAACAGAGCTCGAGAGTAACATCATGGTGGGGTAGTACTTCTTAAACATGCCTGGGTGCCCAACAAGTAATTTAATTGGTGTCGATTAATATCAGCGCCACCATATCACCGCTCGTATATAGCAAAGAATGAAGTACTGGAAATTTGTGGCGCATCTCTACAGACCAGTGGAGAAGTTTTATGTCACAACCCAATTTTGGAATATATCTCATTCTTGAAAATGGCAAATTGAAATTGAGTCCACGAAACCATCCTCAGCACTCCACTCCAGTGATTAAATGCATTTTCGTGTATTTAACAAAGTCCAGAAATTCGTCGGGTATCTGCTCAATATATTCCAATTGCAATTCAAAGAAAATTATTTCTTTTCTTTTCTCATGTCATCCACCCTAACAAACATTCCTTTTTTATCGAAAAAATCTGTTTATTGCTGCATTTTTGCCATAGCGAATACGTCGTAGCTGTGGTCTGTAATCTGGGTAGCTTAAGCTTGGCTTTGAATAGCTTCCATTTACTACATTTCTTTTAACCAGAAAATCGCGGTTCCGATCCATAATTTTTTTTTTTTTGCACGAATGCATGCGTGGAATCTCGTATACCGTGTACATTGTAAATAACTACCTGGCTGCACGTTAGTCATAATAATAAAAAACTAATCCATTAGGATTTCATTAGTATCTACATAGTAAGATAAAGACGTTGACAATAAGGAGATTGTGGTTCTTACTCATAGGTCTTGGCATAACTTGGAACGTCTGAGTCAAATTTTTATTGGTTTTACAATACAAAAATTGCTTCTTCAAATGTTAGATCAACCTTTATTGCCAAACACTGTTTCGTATTGTTTGTGTGCTTCGGAGAGCTTTCGAAATCTCTGAGCTCCTTTTGGATTTCATTAGTAAAGTGGAATATTTCTCTGGAATCCAACAGAAGCTTAAAGCTATCAAAAGCTCCTCAAAAGCAAAGTCACAAATCCGATACGATGTTTCGCCCGCAACATTTCAGTTAAATTATAAGTAAAAGTCGCAATATTCCTATTACCATTTCTACAGTAGTCAACAAGTCGATAACAATAAAAGTTTGAGTCAGTCTTAGCGCGATGGTGATTTTATTTTAGCTGAAACATCATTACGTTCAGTCCGATAAACTTGATGACAGAAATGGAAAAACAAGAACATAAAAAAGACTTGAACACGCCAGTTCATCCCACTCTTGCCATATATTTGAGCGGAAATTTTAGTGAACAACCGTCTAGTTCCACCAATGCAAATTTATCGGATGCAACAGTGAGACCGATTCGATGGGTGTATTTGGAAAATCTGTACAAAAACAAATCGCAAATTGGATCGGTTGCCGGAGGTAAGACCTTCGCATCGTGATTTCAATGTTAGTCTGATTGTATACTGTGGGAACTGTATAGGCTACCTGCAGCTGCTGGTCAGTGGGTCACATATTGCTTGGGGAATTTGGAGATTCGACTTCAATGAACCATGGTTCCGGAGCATAAACGGAACATTCATTTTTATCATAATGTCTTTTTATGTCGCTGCGATTATCGGAGGTATTATTTCCGGATTTGTAGTGAACATATGGCGGAAACAAACGATTTATGTAAAACGGACTGAAGCAGTGAAAATCTTGTTCTGTAATTCATTTGTCCCAATTTCAGTGTTTGAGTGGATCGACAATGGTATCGTCCAGTTTAATATTAGTGATATGGTGCTCGGAAGAGATGGGAATATTGTTTGCCCGGATGCTGGCAGGTCTGGCACACGGGCTAGTGTACAATGTTTTAATCATTCATGCCGGGGAGAATGCGAGGAAGCAAATGCGCGGCATTATAACATCCACCATAAACTGCTGTCTTTGGGCGTCGATTTTTATCGGAAGCTTATTGATAGCAAAGGTTCAAATGGGTATAACAACTTCGATCAGCAGTGATCGAATGATTGGTATATCCAGTTTTGTGTGGTCGGTAATATCGTTAATGTACACAATATTTTGGACTGAAGAGTCAATGGTCTATTTGCTGAATCGCAATAAATTGGGTGAGGCACTTGAAGTGATGTCGAAACTGAGAAATGAGCCGGAAACAAGTGGTAGCATTGCAGATGATTTCGAAGAAATGCGACTGATGGTCAATCGAGACAAAATGGAAGATAAAAATATTTTCAAACACAACAACGATAAACCGCTGATACTGATGTTTGCCCTGAAGTTTCTATATGTTCTAACGAACAATGTCCTGTTCAATTGGATATTCATGCTAATACTTACCCGAATATTGCCCGAAGGCAGCAGACGATTGTCTCCAGTGATTTTGACTGCAGTTCGCTTCATCGGCTCTGTTTTGCAAACGCTTCTGGGCGATACCTTCGGCCGGAAAACATTTCTGAACGCCTCCTGTACGCTGTCTGGCATAACACTTCTCATTTTGGAAATTATGCTCATCGCAATTACGGACCACACAATCATTCTCCATTGGGTGACGACGATGCTATGCATTGTGTTCCAGTTTTTCGTTGCACTCGGCATAGACCCGATGCATAATGTGATGCTATCCGAAGCGTTTGGCACATCGAAGAAAACTTGGTCGGTGGTGTTCGTTAATGGGTGCGAAAATGCCGCACAAATGATTTTCATTGGTGTCAGTTTCGTTGACGGTATTGTCGTCGACACGACATACCACTTGGCCCTATTCATATCGGTTTCCATTATCTTGATATTGGTCGTTCTGCTGTTTTTCCATTTGCCGGAAACGATAGGATTGTCTTTGAGTGAAACCAGAAATTTGTTCAGGAATGTTACCGCCAAATGTATGACCATGACCCGATGAAATATATTATTGTCTACGATCATCAATGAGTGTTATTTTATGCGTCCACTAAGCTCAAAGTGTGCAGCGACGGGTCAGTATCCACTGTTTAATGTTTACCTGTAAGTTCAAAAGAAGGTTGTAGCGAGTCAATAACCAGCCACTGTCTATTTGCATCGTTAAAATTCAAACATGTTTTGAATGATGATCAATCAATACGTTGACATAGCAAAGCAGCACATTAGTTTATTTCTTTGTTGTCTCAGATTTGAAACCAAAGCTGCAGAACAAGTTTTCTCTGACTAAAATTTCCTCTTTCACTATCAGTATAAGGCAGGGCTTATTTTGGCGGCATTTAAATCATCATAAATTCAGTTCCCTAATATAACTTCGATATGAATGACGCACTGCAAGCCAGGGCCAATTTTAAGGGAATTAAATTCGTCAAATTCCAGTAAATTTCTTAAGATTAATCGACTCACAGACTCACATCGAAAACAGCTAAAATCTGCAATGAAAGTACAAATCAGGTATGGTCCGCAAATTTTGACATTAGACCATACCTACAGAGTATACTCTCATTGAAAATGAGTAGGTTTTTCAAGTGAATAAGAGAAGAAAAAATTAAGGAACTTTAGGGGAATTTGGGGCTTTTGGGGGAATTTCTTAAAATTTCTCGAATTCGAGAAATCCGAGAAACTTTAAGAAACTCGAGAAATTAGTTTCTTGAAATTTCTTGAATTTCTCGAAGTTTCTCGAATTTCTTGAATTTTCTTGATTTTCTCTAAAAGTTTCTAAAAAGTAGGCCCTGGTGACAGCTGTCAAATGCATTACTATTTTGTATGAAACATTTAACAGTGATGCTTGAAGGGCGTTGACTCAAAGAGAAATACACTCACTCAGACACCTCATTTTGCAGCAACAGTTTCTGCAAAAGCAAAACTGCCATCAAAGAACATGCGATTGTTTGGACAACCTCTTTATTCTTATTACCTTTCTTTTCGACTACAGCGGAGGGTCATAGAACCTTGAAATAATTACTCTAAAACACGCCCTGGATCAGACCGAATGACTAACACAATGTATAGTGCTGTGTTATCACAAATAAAAATTCGATATGTTCGCTAATTGACATACATTTTATGTGGTATATTTTAGACGAAACATCAATGAGCTGGTATAAAATATACATCCGCTGTTGATTTACAATTCAGTTGAACATTAGCTATAATCGGTGTCGGTTTGCTTTTGAATCGGGTTCTCTAAATTCATTTTTAAAAAAATGTCGAATCAACTGTTTTTTCGATTTGTGATGATCACAATTTTAATAAAAACGGTGATCATGACACAAAACAGTGCTGAGTACAACGCAATTGATGAACGGAATTGTGATTCGGTAGGCTACCTGTAGTGTACTATAGTTTGAAGGTGTTAGATGCGTTGATGCGTTAAGTATACTAGACATCCGGTCTCGTAATTTGTCGAAGATCGAATCACTTTAGATTATTTTGTTTCTGAAGATCAGCTTAAGAGGGAGTTAAATATTGAAGGCTCTGCCTATTTATAGAAACCTAAAAGGTGAAATTCAGAGTAGTAATTTTCTGAGTATATCCAGAGAATGTAACAACAACTGGAAGAGAATATTAAATTTCGTTATCATTCACATATTCATAAATATAAATGGTGCATTGAAGATCATCATGCATGACTTGCAAAGTAAATCATTCAACTTGTCATGATAAAGAATAGAGATGCTGCGCAAACCGACTATTTGCCCCGTCTTTCACAATATTTACAGTGTAAATTTTACACACAGAGTAACTAAGGGGTCGTTCACAAATGACATCACGCTATTTTTTCGGAATTTTCCACTGACCCCTCGTTACGAAAAATAGTTAAAATTTACCAAATTTTGAAAGAACCGTTACGTTTTCTTGAAAAACGGAACCAACCCCCTACCCTGTAATTGCGTGACGTTGTTTGTGAATATAGCTTCTGATCTATATAATCCATTTAGAAGAAAACGTGAAGTATATGTGAGATCAAAAGTTGCCCATTCCTACACATCTTTGATTTTATTTACTTTTTCATGGAGCAATGCTTTTCAGCAGTGTGAAAATGATTCGAAACCGTGTGATTGCTCAGTGGACAATTCCACTGTGCATAGGACTCACCATAACCAACCGCCAGTGAGATTTAATTCCAATGGTACACTAAAAATTGTCCAATTTACCGATTTGTGAGTTTGCTCTGAATGAATTCACTGCATGAACTTATCGAAAGATAATCGATAAAGAATCATTATTTTAGACATTATGGTCAATTTCCTGAATCCATTGGACCAGAGGATGACTATAATTCGACCAGAGTGATGCGTGATATATTAGAGATGGAACAGCCTGACTTTGTAATTTTTACCGGCGATCTCGTTACCGGTGATAAAATGTATCCGAATGTGAGCGAATATATTCACATGTTGCTGAAGCCGGTCGTCGAGAAAGGATACAAGTAAGGAAGTTGACATACTGTGGACGAAGGTTTTTCAAACTTAAATCGAAAATTTAGATGGGCGTCCGTGTATGGTAATCATGATAGTGCGCCGAACGTTAGTCGCCATGAGATTTTTCGTGCAGAACAATCGTACGGAAAGTTGTGTTACACCAGCCAAGCAGATCCTAGCCTTCCTGGCGTTACCAATTATTTCATTCCAATATACGGACCGGAGAATGCAACAATAACGGGAAAAGAGAAGCCTGTCATGGTATGGTGGTTCTTTGACAGTCGAGGCGGTCGGACTGTCGATGGTAAAGTACCGGAGTACGTTGATGATAGCGTTGTCGAATGGTTTAGGAATGAGAACAGTAATATTCGATCGAAATGGGGTCAATTGCCGTCGTTGGTCTTTGTGCATATACCTACGTGAGTACTGGTGATGGTTCTGAGGAGATTTAGTGAAATTTTCTGCATTTATCAAGTTTCAAATCAATTGATTAACAATTGTGCTTCCAGCCGGGAATATGTAACTATGCAACAAACAATCGCCGAAAATAATTTATGTTCCGGATTGGTGGGTAAGCCTAAGCACTTTCCAATGAGAGGTCTTAGTGAAATCTTCGTAATTTTGTAACAATTTTGCAGACGATGCAGTAACTCCTCAGGTAAAAGACAGTGGTTTTATGAGGGCTCTGTTGGAGGCAGGAGGAGTGAGATCGATGTTTGTCGGCCACGATCACGGTAAGTCTATTATTACCTAATACCTACGGCTCTCTCTATCTCTCTCTGTATTTTTTCTTATTTGCTGCTGTTAATTGCAAATTCATTGTAATAGGAAATTCATGGTGTTGTCCCTACAAAGGCATCGAAATTTGCTATAACAGACATACCGGATATGGAGGATATGGAGAATGGACTCGGGGTGCAAGAGTCATAGGACTCGACGTTAACCACTTACAGGAACAAACCAATTATGTCCGTTTGGAGACAGGAGAAATCACCGACGAATTTCCCCCGAAACAGGTAGACTCCCTGCTGGCATCAGTTTTACCACAATGAGTCCGGTTATCATTTAAAAAATAAATTATGTGGACGTGGGTGTGATGGGTGTATATGCAAAATACGTTGCCGAGAACCAAAGTAAAAAATAAAAAATTTTGTAAGCGAAAATCAACGGTCCGCCAAAGGGTTTATTATAAAAAATTCTCCGGGCCGCATATAATTTTGAATTTAACAATTTAAGTGCCACAAGATCGTTAAGTAAGGACTGACGAAAAATCTGTCCTGTAAATCACACGCGCATTCATTGAACATACGGCTCGAATTTGAATCCGATCTGAGATCGCATCCACGCATCTACGAATAAGTTATACCTTCCGGTATGTTAGACGTCTTAGTAAACTCATTCCTAGCCTGCCTTAAAGAAATTCCCCTTGTCTCTGGAAGTTTGATATATAAAAGTACAGTCAGCAGTGCCACGATGACTATGGAGCAATAAACGAATATTGCCAAAAATAAACTGCTTTCGATAAAACAAAGGCCAATGATTGCAATTTGAATTATGCTATCACTTATAGCAACGCAAGCTATTGACCAATACTTTTTCGCCGTCGAAAATGCTTCGGACGTTAAAACATGCTGTATGGATTCAACGCCAACACCAACAAATAATTGAAATGCCACCGCGAATGCTCCCGGTATCCAATTAACTCCGTTCGAATAGTTCAATACAAATGACGAAAGTATCTGCGTTATTAATAGACACACCATTGATAGGCCGGCCGATAGCCAAAGGCATTTCTTACGGCTGAAAGAGTCGCCGAATAAGATCATTATCATTCCAGCAGAAAAGCGAAATGTGACGAGAATCACCGCAGCTATGAAAGCGCTGTCTGGAGTTTCCGAATCCGGTTGCCAATTAGGCATAAACGATGTCATGGTAATTTGAATCAAATGTGTGTTCAAGATTATGTTACTTGTTAAAACGGCCACGCAACTACATGCCATCATCAAAAGTAACGGTCTCGTGTTACTGTCTTTGGTTATATTTGGACTTTTCATGCGATCCTCCGTGACCATTAATTTCATTTCTTGTAAATCATTGCTGATGGTCCATGTAACCTCCGATTCATTCCGCAATTTCTTCATATTTTCAGCGGCCTGCCGATCATTATTTCGATATAACAAAAACGTGACCGATTCGTAGGTCAAACATGGTGTAAATAGTACACCCATAATAGCAAATGATATCGCCAATAATCCAACCATTTGTTCGGTGCGTATGCCTCCAGGAAGTGAAGTGAACATCATTACAATAGCAAGCGTAAAAACGGATGAATAAATCATAACGTTTACGGATGAAATTAACCGTCCACGCATCTCTTTTATGACATTCTCGGCACCGTGTGTTATGGTTGCCACATAAGCAATACCATGGCCCAATCCAGAAACAAAACGTCCTACTGCCAGTAGCCAATCGATGTGGAACCAAGCGACAAAAATTATACTTCCAATTATTGATATGGTGCCACATGCGTACTACAACAATTGAATTTGCAAGTCATGTTAGTTCTTAACATAACCACTGATACAATGTCTGAACAGTGACTTACGTAGACATTCTTTTTTTGCCATTTTGTTACAATCACTGCTCCTAAAATGTTACCGATAATGCTACCGAAATACCAACAAGAAAATTGAAAGAAAAGCGTTGTCGTGCTGAAATGAGGTTTAAATACGTTCCACAGCAACCATCCTATGTGATACCCACCAGCGCCCAATACGAGTAGTCCTTTACATAAAAATAGATATCATTTTACTACCTGCCCAAAGCACTGTCCAACTTCGGTGCTACACAGTGCGTTGACCTGCCACATGCGAAAGTTCACCATTACATAGCAATTTGCCCCCTGCGAAAATGATCCATTACATGTGGACTATTTGCGGTCAATTTTGTTTTCATTTTCCTATGTAGAAATCAACTTTTGCATAGGGCAGGTAGGAAAGCAGAATACATTGGATGCTGCTACGTACTTCATTCCTTCGAACAATGTTTACCTCATTGTGATGAATTACTTTCGCAGCATCCAATCAACCTTCTAATCTTTGTTAACATACTGGAACCAAATAGCAATTAATCAAACCCCACCCTCACTTGACAGTCACTTAAAGAGTTAATAATAAGATGCGTCACTTTCCACTGGTTTCTGATATTACCTCCAGCTACTGAATTCGACTGTGGCTTGTTCTTTTGCATATATTCACAATATGACAGCTTTGCATTGCGTCCCCAGTCACCATTCGAACTTGGTGAAATAAATTGCGGTTCGAAATTCGAACTAGTATTAAAGTCATTTGTGATTTTATTCATAATTTTTTGACTGTTTGTTGGCAATTTGTTGAAGAAATAACTGTTCGCGGAAGTTGTTAGTATACGAATAAAGTTGTCATAAAAAAAATATTTTCGGATTTGGATTTTCACAGAACTCAATCGAATTTTCTTTATCTTTTGAATTTGTTTTCATTCAATGAAATATTTGCAACCGATAAAGTGACTGTAATAAAACACACACATACTACGTATCTTATCAACGTTTATCTAAAAACAAAAACCATTCACACAATCACCTTGCCCGGACGCTTTTTTTACTATGTCTCGAATGATATTACACACACGATGCTTCCGAACTCAAAAGCTTCTCTTCAATGTGTCTGTGTATTATGTATAACTCAAACAGGTAACAGATTACGCGGTTGATGCTATCATGAGAAAACGAATTTAAATATCAGAAAAGGTAAATTTAGATTGTCATGTCTGCACTTCACATACAGTGATGACTCACCTTTGAATATATATATTCAATATAAATACGTCACCTGAGAGATTCTGTCGAATCAACAGTATGACAAATGCAAGTAGGAAATCCCAATATATTCTTTGTTGACGGTGATCTCTAATCTCTTCAGCGATTAATTATAAATTACTTGTTCTTAATGTCTAAACGTACTTCACCGCTTGACTAATCTTTAATAATTTCAACTGGATCTTCAACTGAATTCAACTTAATTTCAACTACAATTGCTAAATTTTTCTCATATGCAGAATGAGCACCAGGTGAATATCACCAGCTGGTGTACATACAACAACACTTTGTATTGTATACAATTCAAAGACAACCTACACACAGTGCATTTCTACGTTAACGTCATCTACGCGCACATAACACGTATGAATGAAGTAAACACATTGTTAAGAATGTGTTTTGATTGTTTGTCATACAATAAGTGTGTGTTAGCAGATCCAGCTGGTGCTCATTCTGCATATGAAAAATATTTACAGGTTGTAAAATCAAAAGACTATGAACGAAGAGCTAAAAAGAATTTTTTTTTAACCCGTCTGTATGAGCGCTTAGAAAGGTTCAAATATGGTAAACATTTGTATGAAAATTTTCAAAGTACTATTGAATCGAATACCACCTTTGAACCGTGAACGTGCTCGTACAGACTGTTTCCAAAAATTTATTTTAGGACTAGTAGCAGACATGTCTCTAACCAGTATGACTAATTACAAAATGTACCACTCATGAATATTCATTGTTCCCAGTTTCCCTTACACCCACGGAACCAATTTGCTGTACCATTTCTATTAGAGTTACAACATCTACCGGTTTCAACCCTATTCAGTTCTCCAGCACACACTCGCTAGGCTACGGAGTCCTGACTCCGATTGCATCGAATGGTTCGGTCTAAGATATTTTTGCAGAACCTAGTTCAGGACTCAGAACTGATTAATAAATATATAAAAATATCAAATTCAAATTAACACTCAATTCAATCGAACTGCACTCCCAGGAAACCCAAACCATGGCTTAGAGGTATTTTTTTAAAATTATTCCTGCAATCTTTAATACTATATAGAATGGGTTAATAGTGTTATAATTCAATATTTTCGCTGCGGCTCGCTTTCTGATAAAATAAAACGCATGACTGGCTTCAACGACCAAACAACTCTTTTTTGTTTATTCAAATAAAAACCGTTTTCATTACATCGTCTGATGAGACATCTCGTTCAACTGCAAACCTCAGCCTATATTTTCCCGGTACGATCAAATCCGAGATCAGATTTCAACAGCCTGAACGTTTTGTTACACCAACAAAAGCTAGCGTGAGTGCCCGCATCCACAATTGAATCTGTCGTATCCCGAAAATAAATGTTTTTTGTAGTCCTCATCGCGAAATTCGTCTCGTGCTTCCTTCAACGACGAACCCTTCGTTTCGGGCAGTACAAGAAGTAGTAGTACTATCACAACGCAAATTAAAAAGATGCACGACGCTACCAATATATATGTATCAGCTGAAGAAATAGCTCGAATGAAGTACATGCCAATGAATAGAATTTGAAGCGCATTTTCCACAGCCATAACGCATGCAATTGAAACCGGTTTCTTCGATGTTGCGAATGCTTCGGATAGGTAAATGTGTTGAATGGGGTCGACGCCAATGGCAACAAACACTTGGAAGAGAATGGCGAATGCGCCAACTACCCAAATATGAGGTGCAGTGAAGAAGACAATAATTGCAATGACGATGGTGATGAATAAAGTCACGCCAGTTACAGTCAGGTGTATTTTACGACCGATAACATCGGAAAAGAATATCAAAATAAGGCTCGTTGCAGCTCTGACTGATGCCAAAATTAATGGCGAATAGAGAAAATTTGGCCAGTCGAGAGCTAAGGCTAGAAAATTGAACAAAATGATGTTCACCAGATAGTTATTCGTCAGCATTCCCAGGAAGAACATCACTATCATCAATGCTAATGGCTTTGAATTGCCCTCAGTGAAGATATTCCTTCCATGACTTTCGTCTTCTTGTACCATTGAATGCATTTCTTGAATGTCATCGGTCAAACGCCAGGTCTCGTTCGTTTCGCATCTTAGATCTTTCATGCATTCCAAAGCTTCGTCGTCCTTATTTCGAACCAGCAAATAGGCAACAGATTCTATGTCCATAAATATTGTGCAAACGACTGATAGTGCGGATAATATCAAGCCAATAATGCCGATAATTCTGTCGCTATTAAATTGGTCGCCAGGTTCATAGGACACCATAACGAGTATCGTGGCGGATGTAGCTATACCGAGAAAAATCGTAACATTAATTATGGATACCAACATGCCACGAACTTCTTTGGCTGCATTCTCTGATACATGAATTACTGTTGTTAGATAAACGATCCCATGACCTGGACGATAGACGGTAAAAGTTAATAGTTTTTCGCCTGATAAGAATAATGAGATTCAAGTACCGAATCCAGCAATGCATCGTCCAACTATAATGGCAATATGTTCATCATACCAAATTACGAAAATTAAACTACTGATGGCCAGTGCAGCAGCACATACAAACTAGAGAATCATTAATCGAATGTATACCCGAACTGTTGTAAACCGAAGCAACTTACGTAGATAATGTTTTTGCGCAATGCTATTACTAATCCAGATCCAACGAAACCACCAAAAACAGCAGTCACATACCACGACATTTTTGCGAAAATAAATAACGGCCTTGGCAATTCTGTCATCCACGGCTCGTTGAAAATAAGACGCCATATACCCCAACCAATGTGCATTCCACCGATGATGATCAGAAGAAAACCTAGCGGGAGAGATGAGTCATTTCAATGGGCTGCTAGGAATTTCGCGCCACGTCATTCACAATAATTGACAAAATGACACATTTTGTATAAGGAAAATGTCACGGAAAATTGTGAATGACACGGCGCGAAATTCCTCAACACCTTTCAATGTTACTTGTAAGTGGATTTAACATTGATTGTTCAAGCGTCGCATGTGCGAATGTTTTTTTTAAAATTTTATCATACCCCCTAGAGTCGAAAAAGCTTGCCTCCGATTCTTGTACACGACATGCCAGTAAGATGAGTCGCTAGTTGTTGACTTATTTATGCCATTTAACTCGTTACCACTGTCATCCGTATCGTCTAATTGATTCATTTTCTCACAATTTTATGTTAAAACTAAAGTACAAAAAACACCACGCACCATTCGAGTCTGCTGATTTATATCGGACTACAGAAACCACATTCGAATTCATTACTGAAATGTTAAATATGAACTTGTGGATTCGATTTTCCAGTTAAATTCAATTTTTTCTCTAATCTATTAATTTGGTAAGTATGTTCGGCGTTGCCAATTTAATGAGGACTCGCACAACAGAGAGTTGCTAATATGACGGCTGGGACGCCGTTTCGACAAGCGTCTAACACGGATCTATTTTTAAAAGTATGATAGACCTTTTCAACTATTACCATCTCACACACCGAGAAATATCTGCAATCTTATTATCGGATCTATTACTTCATTTGATATAAGTATTTTCAAGAGATTTCCTTCAAATCTTTTACTTCAAATTATTTTAACATTGGTTTTCCTATATCAGACCGCATTATTCATGGTTTGTCGTTTAATTCTGAAGGCGTATATCGATAATAGATGATAAGTCATACGTAGCAAAGAAATCGTTTTCAGTGAAAATGACATCACTTCCTTCGCCACAAGTAGAGACTGGAATGCCTGACCTAAATGCAATTGATTGAAAATCCATCATGCTTGTACATAAATAAAACAATGATTTCCTTGCTGCTATCGATTCTGTAGAAACATCAGAGGATCAAATTGTAACTTTTTGGAGTTCTATAAGGGTTTTAATTGGAGGTTTTGTTCCAATATTGCTGTCACAAAACCAACATACAGTAACGTCAAATAAATGTTATTTCACCGATGACTAATAAAGCAACACACCGATCAAATCCCTTAATGTATTCAGATTAGAGAAGAGAAGCTCCTCCAGCAGTAGATAAGACCGTTTATGTGCAAGACTATCCTAGTTTAACCAGTTATTTTTTTACGATATCTAACTTTATCGAATCGTTTATCAGTTTATCGCATGTGAGTGTGGTCGTTACTATATTTTCAAAATCAATTATTAAAATAGAAAACTGCAAGTTAGTAGTCACCAGTGTGGTAGCTGTTAGCCAAAGTGTATACACAACAACGAAAATGGAAAAATTCGAATTAAAACAAAAAGTCGAAGAACCAAAAAAATCCGAACAAAATTTTTACAAAACACCAGAACCAAATAAACCGAAAATCAACAAAGATATTGTAGTTAAGCAGTCAGCTCAGGTCGCGGGAGCTAGCCGAAATCACCTTAATAATCAGCATTCTTCGGGAAAGAAATATGATGAAGTTCAACGTACGAATGACCCAACAATAAATACCTTTCATAGCGTTGCTCAACCGAATGAAGATCAAAGTGAGGGATATTGTAAGAGACTGCACAACAATCGCAAGCAAACGGGCTCAATATGTGGAGGTCAGTAAACCTTAATTGTAATCCGTGTCAATTTATCCTTAAGCTCAACTTTAAGAACTTAATACCCGAACAACATGTTATATTGACGTGACTCATCTGGCTGACTTGTTGACTCACTTGGTACGATGGAACTTGAAAGCCACAATTTTATTACTTTCGACTCCAGGTCAAACATTAGGCTGAGATGGCAACAAAATCTTTGATTTAAAAATTAGATTTCCACATATTAGGTGAAAGTAAGTGTTCGTTATATTCTGGACAACGTTTGTCTCGAGAGCAGCGTTCTTATTAATTCTTAGTTCTAAACTCAACAAACACTCAAGCACTGCTATTCGAAAATAATCTTTCAAAATGTTTGCAGGCCTCTTGTTGATGTTAGTATCAGGTCTCCACATTGGATGGGGAATATGGAGAACCCACGGTTGGTCAACACACTCTGCCAATATGAGTCTACTCATCTTTTCAATTATGACTTGGCCGATATTTGCGATTTGTGGAAGTTTGATTGGATCCGCCCTGATCATTGTACTAAGGAAAGATATAATTTACGTGAGTCACTCGCTCAGTGTCACCACTCAGCTAAACTGAAATAACACTTATAGTACATAACAGCTGGAACAATGGCGGTCGCTAACGTGATATACATAATTTGGTACAACCATTACGCAGCCATAGTTTGTGGTCGGATACTGACAAGTCTGGCGCATGGGACACTTTTTATTACCTTGGTCACCCAGGCCGGTGAAAATGGCTCGAGAGGTGTGAGAGCAACGATATTCTCTACAATAAACTGCATCCAGTACGCAGCCATTTTCATGTCCGTGCAAATTAATGCTATTCTAGCCGGTGATTTCTCATCGGAACGTATAATTGGTGGCTTGGCTTTGGCTTTTGTACTGGCCTCAGTCATTTGCACAATAACTCTCAATATTGAGACCGTGCCACATTTGCTTTGGAAGAATGAACGACTCATTGCGATGGACAATATGAAACGGCTTCGTGACGTCACAATCGAAAGTCCGCAAATGACACGCGAAATGGCTGAAATGGAGACAATGGTACTGCAAGATAAGCAAGACAATCGAAATGTGTTCGTCGACGGTAATGTGAAGCCGCTTTTGCTGATACTAATCATTCGATTGATGGCTGCACTGACGAACAACTTCTTACTGAACATTATCTTAATTGGTTCGTGCGAGTTAATTCTAAACGAACCAGAATATGCTTCTTCGATGATTATCGCCGCACGGCTAGCCATGTCTGTCGTGCAAATATTTTATGCGGACGTTGTACCGAGGAAAATTCAAATTTTTGTCTCAGCAGCATTAGCTGGAGTGTTATTAATAGGACTAGGAGTGATCCTAAATGTCGTCACCATTACCTCATCGATAAACTATTTCGTTCCCTCGTTGTTTGCGATGCACTTTCAAGTCTTGTGTGGATTGGGAATTGAACAAATGGCAAACGTGTACCTATCAGAGGCATTTTCGACTGCTAAAAAACCGTGGTCATTGTCATTCGTTGTGGGAATCGAGCACGTATTTCATTTATTCATGATTGGGATGGCTTTCACATCGGTATCGTCAGCCGGACTGTATGCATTGTTGTTTGTTTCCGGGGGATTTCTCATCTTCATGGGTGCAGTATTAATGTTTTTATTACCAGAGACGAAGGGAATGACTTTGAAGGAAGCAAGGGACGCGTTTCGGAAAAATGAGATTTTCAATCTATTCTAAGTGTTTCTGGATCATTTGTTACGGCAATGTAATTTGTTTGATTGATTAAATTTCTCTCTCTTTTATTTCGCTTGTTCAACAGATGCCGAATTTGTCGTTCAAGAATCAATTCGCTAATTTCAAATTTTTGACCATTACGTTGGTCTCGTCGTCCAAAAAGGACGTCACGTTTTTTTTCGATTTTTTTGAGGTGGATGGATGTCACACCATGTCCGCTTTCTGATTTTCGGGGTCCATCCCCCAAAGCGAACGTTTCCCTTATACGGGAAAAACAAATTGAAGTAAAACATCAAAAATATATTCTAAAACCAAAAAAACACAACGAAAGTCATGGTGCGATGACTGCCGTAGAAGAATCGATTTCTGAGGACTATAATGGCTTTGCGTGCTTGGTCCACGTTGAGAAAAAATGTTATTTCGATTTCAATTCTACGTGTTCAATACATTGTTGGTTCACTAATTCGTCAACATTTTTTTGTGGTTTTTTATATTCTTCCAGACTGTGGTCACTTCGTCTCTATACTATTCGTTGTGTTCCACTCAGAAATTAATAGGAACGATGAATAAAGGTTTATTTTGAAAAAAAAGCTTATCAATTGATTTTAGGGGATACGCCTTACGATACGATTTTAATCATTTGTCATTTGTATTTTTCCCTTTTTTTATTAGTCGATTGCACACGTTTATATGGATCACATAACAGAATATGAATCATTTTTAATTGTTGCAAGAAGATAATGCAACATAAATCATATAGTGTACCAGTACCGCACACTGAAGAAATGAGTTTAATTTTCGATGTATTTGATTCTGTATTTAAATTGACACCGCTTTTTTCGTGTGGTAAATCAAACACTACCAACGTCTTGATACCAAATACCTTTTTTTTAAATGTCGTACCAAAAAAGGACGTCCGATTTTAGAGAATGTGGGTCCCAATGATTGTCAACACAAGGCATGGTCGAATGTCAGACTTTGTATGGAGCGTAGGACATAGCGATTTCATAGCGATGAATTAAGAAACTCACCTCTCATGAGAGGTGAGTTTGTTTGTGTGAAATCGCTATGTCCTCCGGTTTGTATGAACAGACCATACCTGGTTTATACTTTCATTGGTGGGTCCGTCCCATGTCACAACACGTCACGTTTTTCGAAAGGTGGGTCCGTCCCTAAGAGCGTGACGTCTTTTTGAATGACGCATAATGTATTATTGTGTGAGGTGTCATCAGAAGTTTTTAATCAAAATTTACAACAATATAACAAGACTGTCACAGCTTCAGTGTCAAATCCTTCCAATCTTACTAGACCAACCACAGAACTTTAAATGACTCTTTATTTATTTTCGAAAATCAAGTCTCGTGCCTCTGAAATTGGAATTATTACAATGCCATGAAAAGCGTCTTTTCGTATACTATGCATTTTTGGAATGTTTTCAACGATAACTTTTAAATCGCAAAATGAGCAAAAGATTCTTACAATTTATCAGTTCAGTGATAAATCAATGTAGATGTCGAAGATCACGTTAGGCCACACAAAGTAACAGAAGATCCTCCTGCAACGAGGAGAAGGATCAACGGATTCATGCTGATATATAGGGAAAGCACGAATCTCCGACAAACTTATTGAATTTGTCCTGCACTGAATATATAAAGTGAAATTAAGAAACGAATCGCGTCGTAACTTCCATCGTGTTGGATACTGGTTAAAATCGTATCGTTTGTGACAAATGTGGAAAATCTTTCATCCATCATGATAGTCTAGCTGCACTGTAGCAATAGGTGTTCGAATGATACCGTGATAGTACAATGTTGCAACGAGTGTACCTTGAGATTTATCACAGCTTCGCTTCGGATCTGACTCAACCCATACAACATCAGAAAAAATTCTGATAAAAGTTCCATAAAAATTCTAATTGGTTTCTGCATTTTATAGCTGAAATAATTTGTTTTTGTTTATGTCGTCAACAACTGAACCGATAATATACAAGATCTGGTATTTTATCTATCGACATTCAACTGCGTTGCGGTCATCATGGTTATGGTTGTATACCAACATACATAAGACGTTGCAAAACCCATAACTTTAATACGTTTGCCATCTCTCTTCGTGAACATTTTCACTTTTTATTCAATAATTTTTCGAAGGATATTGGATCAGTTTCATTCCAACCGTTGTTGTAAACATTAGCAATATTCTTAACATAGTTTCAACATTGACGATTAAAATGAGATCATTTGCATTGTTTTTCGTAAGTTTACTCCAAGTATAAGAAAGTGAACGGTTGCTTCATGTGAATCATTTGCATAATTAAATAGGCGAGAAAGTGTGTTAAAACAGGCGAGGCCATTTGTTTGTTTGATTTTTTTTTTTTCAAATGGATAAAATATCATTCAATTGAAAATGAAATCATTCTTCTTGGACGCACAGTCTGTGCGGCACAGGTCTTCCCAAAAATTCACTTTCATTTTTATGTTGTCTTAAAACTCTTTCGTACATAAAGTGACCTTTAATTTGGTGATATACAAGGTGATGACGATTGAAATGCGATATTAAAATTGAAAATTGGTGGAATTCAATGGTGGATGGATGGTTCTATTGAACGTAAATTGTAATATACAAGCGAAAAGTAAATAAGGTCAAGCTAATTGATTTTCACTAGAAATTAAAATAATTGTAGTAGCTGCGGCTACATTTTTTCGAACTCTACTTAAATTTCAAACACTTAAAGATAACAAGTCTGGAGCTACTTGACTTTGAAGTTGCAATTTACGTACTTGCAATCATTGTGGTAATCTATAACGCAATAACGTCCGACTTTATAATAAGCTTTTTAATAAGCAACGACTTCGCAATTAAAAGTCGTTCAAGCGCACCGTGCATCTCTGGATGTTACTAGTCAACCGATTTTCATAAACTTCTTCTTCTTCCCTGAAAGCTAGAATTATATGTAATTTTTGTCGAAAAACCAAAAACAAATCGAATAACGGATAGAGCTTAGGGGCTCAAAAATTCTAACTTTCATTGAACAAAAAACGTCTATGAAAATCGGCAGAGTAGTTTACGAGTTATGGTAGCTACACCCTTCAGTACTAAAAGTGATGTTGCAAGAATCCGAGCTCCCGATCCTAAAACTCATTCACAATTCTTTTTTTTTTCATTGCTGGTTAGATCCTTCTTTCATCCTTCAACTACATATCGACAGAAATTTCTGCACCAGTAGTTGAATATGTCGAAACTGAAACGCATCCACCACCACCACGTCCATACGTTTTCAGTTATGCGGCGGGTAGATCTCCAGGAACGTTCGATCGTACACACAGCGAAGTATCGGATGGCAGTGGTGTTGTGCGAGGCACCTATTCCTACGTCGATCCTCGCCAGCAAATTCGAACTGTCGAATATGTGGCCGATAAAAGTGGATTCTATCCGTTGCTAAGCCATCCGGTGTTGCCACCACAACAGTCCGAAGCGGTTCGTAAGGCAACCGACAATCACAACCGACTGTACAATCAAATTGCCGAACAGCACGAGCATGGAGAGGTGGGTATTAGTGAAAATGGTTCGGTGAAAAAATTTTCTCTGTGGAAAATGATCTGTTTTACAGGGTTTTGTCTCACCGAGTGATACGAAAGCTGTGGCTTATGCAAAGCAGAAACATCTGAATGCGTTTGAACGAATTGCAGCTGAGCATGCACAGATTGCAGAGGAAAGACGAGTCGCCGAGGAATTAAAGGCCGCTGAAAATGGTGACCATTTAGAATAAACGTATAACCGACGATTTTGTTGGTCATGAATTGTTCGACTCATCACGAAATAAATTTCTTTATGTCGAACACAAACACTCTGTCACATTTTCTTTACTCATAAGTCCACCATAAGTCCAGTCCCGCACACCTCTATATACAGTGAACTTTAGACATTGATCAATAATTAATTATTGTTTTTATTCCTAAAATTTATGAAACAAGTTTTGGGAAATGTGTAATGGTTAAACGCTAAAAATTTTTAATTTTCACTTCAATATCGACAACGATTTTATTGTAGAGTTTTCGTTCCACCACCGGCTAGTGCTTTTAAAGCAATTGAGCAGCAACTGGTTCCAACAGGCACATATGTTCGGCGCCTCTAACCGGCAAACGATTCAGACAGAAATGTCTGATCATTTTCGATATTGACTCAAACGGTTGACTGAAATGACCGAGTATAAATTGACCATAGTTGTTTTGCTGGATCCTCATGTGCATGAAGCCTTTAGCACTTCTGTTACAGTTCAAAAGAAAAACAAGAATTAAAAAAAGAACTAGATTGCAATTGGTGCTGATGGTCCACTTACTTCAGTGACAGCGAGAAATCATTTCGGGAAGATTCACAATTTCTAACGAGAAAACTTCCTTCGGACAATGAACGTAACGTGTTTTCAGCCTCGATCCGCGTTATCGACCCATGGTACCAGCTAACATTGGATCGGTTAGTTTCTGTTCGTGAACAAATCTATTGATTTTTACCTTTGTCGGTTGAGTGGAATGTCGACATTTATTACTGGATACGAGGTGGTAGCCGTTTCAAAATTTAAGTGCAGTCCCTTTTCATTTCCATCTCTTGCGGAATGACTGGGTTGGAATTGCAATGTCAAATTTTGTTTGAACGAATCTGTCGGAAGATAAAGAGTGGTCAATTCAGTTCATGCTGGACGGTATTTGTCCTTTCTTTTGTAGTTCATACACTTACCAAGTGGTTTCCTTTCACCGCGCATCGACTGAGTGGACAGCGATAATTCGCTTGATTCAGTGCTAGCAGTGGCGTTCATCGAAAGATGATTTTGATTGCTCAATCGCAATTTTCTGCGCAATTTCGGCATGTCGAACGGTAAATCGCCCAAATCGACGGAAGTTGCACTGCCTGAGGCGCATTGATTCTATACGAAAAAAATTTAAAGGTTTCCATAAGGGATAGACATGTTATTGATGCACTTTCACACCGTACCTGTTCCATGATCAACTTCTTTCGCCTCAATTTTGGCATATCAAATGGTAAATTACCAAAGTCTTCGCAGAGATTCAAATCTGATTTATTTATCGTCAACTTGCTGCCGAGTAATTTGGGACTGTCGAAACTGTGAAAGCTGTGCTTTGATTTGGATCCGTCTCGTGATTGCAACGATATTCCACTGTCAGATCCTTGTATCTCGTCACCTAGGTGGTAAGGTACACAGAGCATTAAACACCAAAGTTAAGAATCTCTAATTTCTAATCCTACCTGCCAGCAAGGTAAGTGCCCTATTTTGCGGAAATTTCTTCGATTTGAAATTGTCAAATTCACGACCACTTTGTGGCGATGCCTTTCCTACTTTTTCGCCCACAGCACTGACCTCCACAATTTCTGACGTGGGATCTTGTAATGATTTATCGGATATCGGACTGAGCACATGCAACTTTGAATGTAGCATCATATTCAGTCTAGCAGGATGACGAATTTTCGCTCCGGAGTCAGAACTGTGCGAGCTCAGCGTTGACGAATGTCTAGACTCGGAACTTGTCGTGCTCCTGTTCCCTTCGCTTGTACTAGATCTGAGCGATTCCATGCTGCCGCCACTGCTCGAAGTGGTTATACTTTCGGTGGATGAGAAATTTTTCGGCTTGTGATGGAACCGCAATGGTCGACGTGAATGCTTCAGAGCGAGCACTCGTTCCGACTCTAAGATCATCGAACTGGGACGCTTGGTTTTATTGCCGGATAAACGTTGCTTGGACAATATCCGATTGACTATTGACTCTTTGGTAATTGGTTCTTTGGCCTTTGAATCGCTCGTGGAGCTGTAGTTGTGTATTGTGTTCGATTGCGGTATGTTCGGTGCACTTTTATTGCTATTCAAACAATGGTCGGTGTCATATTTTTGTGGAAATTTCAACGGTAATGGTGCAGTCGATGGAGGTGATTGCTTAAATCTACTTGTTACTGGAAGCTGTGTGGAAGACAATATCACGTCACTATTTCGATTCGACTCGTCGCCATCACCCGGTTCAGTTAGTCGATTCTCTTTAGGTATATTGGATGGATTTTGTGTGTCATTATCGCTGGTGCGATTCACATCGGGATGCAATATTTCATGAAATTGCAATGAATCGGTGCTCTTGGATGCTTTGAATTTATTTTTCAATTTCAATGACTTGGACAGAACGCTGCTCAGATCGTCCAAATCATCGTCGGATCGCGATATCTTGGAATCGAACGCAGTTTCGTAAACTTGTCGAATGCGACCGTTTGGCATTGTATCATCATACGTTAATCCACTCTCGTTGCGACAACAATCGGCACATTCGTCTACATTCGGTTCGTGTACGTAAAATACACTTCTCGATTGTAATGCGTCCGCAAAATCATTGCTATATTCCGGGCCAGTGCAGGCACAAAGAATCGGTTCCAATAATCGATGTGGTGGCATGGGAAGCAATTCCGATTGTATTGAATTTGGCGTTGCGACGAGTGATTGTTTTCCCTCTCGTCGTTTCTGGCACTCTGTACAGTTCGAATCATCCGATGTGGTGGTCGATGGTGAATCGCATTTGATTATATGTACTCCATCTTCAGTGACCGAATAGCGACGACTTTGCGATGAGATTTTCTTTCTTTGCGGTATAAAATTCGAGGTATTCTGTTTGTATCGAACAGCGTTGGCTGCAACAAACGGTTGAAATGCTGATTTTTCAGACTTGGCTTTTCCAAAAATATCACCGTAGTAGTAAGGAGACGGATTTAATTTGAACAGATTCGATAGATCGTCAGCTTTACTTTCTGGCGAGTCTCGGTCGGAGTTTTCAAATATTTCGTCATCCGATGATTTGGGTAGAGAGGAATCTGTAATGGGGACAAAGTTAGTCTAAACGTGTCAATGAATTCTAAAACAGTTTTACACAACCTGAGGTTGATTCATGTTTTCTTAAGTTGACATAGTCCTTAATAACGTTGGCTTTCACAGCTTTTGGATGTACTATCAAATTTTTGGTAGGAATCAATTCTGGTTCTATTGCCTGTTAAGTGGATAGTGGACAAGTGTTAGAATATTCTCAACTGTAGTCCCTTTCAGCCAATTTGATTTTTAACAATATTGGCTGCCACAATTATGAAAAATAATTTGGTTGTGGATTCAGCTTATTTTGCTAAACTCGTTACCCAATACGAAAAACATTTGTTAAACGACTTCTGTTACAACGATGGTAGCCCTAATCAAATTTTCCCAAAAACATTTTCTAGGAAAATTAAGGAAAATTTAGGAAAATTCCCAAATTCTCTTGGTAAATTCTCTAAAATTAAAAGAAATCTTTACGTTCGGAATTTATCTTTGATTGAACCGTAAGAAGTATCCTATTCGCTTGCTGTTACTCTATCCAAGATAATTACAGATGTCTGAACAAAAATTGTATTAGGCATTGATGCAGTAAAATTAAGTTAGTTTCAAAACGCCAACCCATTCCACCCTATGAGCACAATGTGATCAACCCAACAACGTTATACAATTATTATGTGCGACGTGAAACGGTAAAACCATGTCAAAATAAAGGGTAGAGTTCTACTCTATAAAGAATGGCCTCAAAGTGCCTCAAAGCTGTAAGTATTCATACTTCTAAAATCGAAGATTCATCAAGGAATCAAGAAGATCTTGTAAGAGTGCGTGCTACACAAAGAAGCATCAATTTTTTGCTGCTAAATTTTATCCCAATTTTTATTCTCTGCTTTGTATATAACTCGGAACAGATCTGGTTTCCCATAAACTGAAGCTGAAAAATACAATCCACAGCATTCAGATTAGATTCAGATCATTTCTGAGCATGAACTTGGCCTTACCTGAATGACATTTGAACTTTTTGCCAGAACTAAATGGAAAACTTTTTCCTAAAAAGTCAGTCAACCTGTCAGGTCAGGTCAAGTTCTATTCTATTTCAGTAGATCATAAGGTTTTACGTAATTATCGAACTAATGAAGTCGAATGTATCGCCCAACCATAAATCTGCTACTTCTTTTGTTTAAAGCATCGTTTGATGTTTCATAACAAATCTTCTACTTCTTTAGTTTTATTATACGCTTTGTCTAGAGTACTCTAGCTACATAGTCATCTTTCATTAATGACGCAGTTATCAATAACATATGATTAGCCGTATATAAAAGGTTAAAACGTTCGCAATCTTACAAAGATAACCTCCCATTATTTTTAAATTGTATCGATAATGCGTAACGAATTACGAACGATTGTTTTTCGTATATTTTGCAAGTCATTTAATATACTCGAAAAATTGCTCGTGCAACAATAGATAATTCCCCTAATCAACGTCAACGTAACAGCGATAGCATGAACGAACAAGATATTGAGAGATCTGTTCATATAAATATTTATCCCTAATCTCTATCCACATAAATGTTCACAACATCAAAACCGCATCATTGCTAAAACTTTACCCCCATAGAATCCGAACAAAAAAAAAACTGGAGTTTTCCACTTACATTTTCTTGCTTCACACTTTTCGGACTAACGTTGCTGAGCTGTCGGTGGAAAACAAAGTCAATCGGTAAACTATAGTCATCACAAACCGATATCTGAAAATAGAAAAATCAATTTTCATTTAATTATATGTTGAGAGTTCGTGACAAAATGATTCATCGAATGCCGATGCACGACACCTATAACTTAATAACAAAAACGAAATAGCGGCATAGGAATGGAAAACGAATTAAAACAAAACAAAAATTGTGTCAGGCTATAAATTCGCGAGAATGGAAGAAAGAAAGAAAAAAAAACATTTTTTTTTCAGGAAGGGTTTTATTCTCCACACGACCGCACTTTCCTCGGCTTTCCCACAATATTGCATGTGTATACTTGAGATACTGTGTAAAACGTTAAATATGCATATCAAATACCAACAGTGAAATGGGAATGTTTTGTTACGTATATATATACGATACCTACGCAATATAAGTAATCCCCATCGATTTAGGTATTATATACTACGTTTTCGTACGTGAAATAGACATTTTCCGACTAAATTTTAATATTACATAATTTATTACCAGAGATATTAGTCATAATTTACCTATAATGCCGACTATTCCAACATTTTGAAGAGTTGCCCAACTTTTTTTGGGATTAAACTACAGAGATATGCTTTAAGAAGATTTCACCATTAACATTCGTCCATGCATTTCTTCATATCATTTCCATTAAAAGTTTATGCTTCTTACAATGTACGTCCAACCAAACAACCAAACTTTAATTGTAACGAAAAAAAATCACAACACACTGAATTTGAGAAACTTTTAACAATGTGTAAAGCTTACAGCTATTACAACAACAACAGAAAGAAACTTATGATGATTGGAAAAACCGAAATTCGTATTGTTCTTCGCGGATGATATGTTTAAAGGAAACTAAATTGATATTTTCGTCTGATAATCTCAGCTTCGACACGGAACCAACCACACTTATTTCTCTTGTACGGTCCAACTAACCATTTTCATTTGCTGAATAGCCGAACAGTTGATGACGATATTTTCTTCCAATAGGGGATGCTCAATGGGGTGACATGCGCGCTAGCGATTAGCACAGCTGCATGCACTTTGATTCATAAATTATATACGACGGATCGATATTGTGATAAAAACATGTGTTATGTATATTCAGCGAGGATTTGGCGAGATTAAAATTAAACAAAACAGGATATTTATTGTACAGGATGATAGCGACGTCGCTGCTGCTGCTGTGAAAGCATATATATATAGATAATGGGGCTTTGTGCCGCTCGTGGTATGGAAGTTCATTTTGACGGTATTATGTGAACGGATATCATTATTAGGGTGGATGAATGGAATGGAATGGAATAATAATGGTGCAGTAGGATGCAGATTGCAACCTAAGGTTCTCATATACTCGAATTTCACTATAAATTTCATAGAAACATTTTCCAAATTTTTCCTATATTTTCTCGAAATTTCCTAAATTTTTCCAAATTTTCCCAAAAACATTTTCTGGGAAAATTAAGGAAAATTTAGGAAAATTCCCAAATTCTCTTGGTAAATTCTCTAAAATTAAAAGAAATCTTTACGTTCGGAATTTATCTTTGATTGAACCGTAAGAAGTATCCTATTCGCTTGCTGTTACTCTGTCCAAGATAATTACAGATGTCTGAACAAAAATTGTATTAGGCATTGATGCAGTAAAATTAAGTTTCAAAACGCCAACCCATTCCACCCTATGAGCACAATGTGATCAACCCAACAACGTTATAAAATTATTATGTGCGACGTGAAACGGCAAAACCAATATGACTCATGCGTAACATTTCTTCGCTAATAAGAAGGTTTGGCTGTGTATGGCATATAACATCATAATGTGCACATTAACCTGTTGTTTTAGAATACCGAACCATTTTTTGCTTTAGAAAAGTTCAACTTTTGTTCGAGTCAAATTTCCTCAAAATTGACTTTGACTGATGTATATGATGTATACGTTTTGTAAGCTGTCATGTGAATTATAATCTATTCCATATTTCAAAATTGATAAAGGTTCAATAATATCAACCGAAGACGGTTTTGACATCAAATTACCGATTATTAATAGCAGAGTGGAATTTTTATTTGAAAAGTTTCGGGTTCTACAAATTCAATATGACATTGAACGGCTTTGATATTGGATATTATTTAAGGTATGGGTTGGGATAGGAATAGCTTACATTGTGAGCTGGATGTTCCAGTTAATGATGAAACTTAGAACAGATTTTCTGCCAATGTTCTTGACTCTCATTCAGCAGAGTAACACGAAAATTTCAATTTTTTGTGACTATGCAAGAGTCACATTTCGCTTGCGAACTTAAAACATGACGAATGATTTTGATTGGCGAGTATGCAGTGCTGCCATCCCAAGCCGAAAGCAAGGGTTGCGTGCATACTTGCAAAAAAAAAAAACATTTTCCTCGAGTTATGTACACAACTTTTCATTAGCGAAATTTGATTCATATTCTTTAGTGGTGTGAAAGTCCATGGCAGAAGTAGCTATTTGCGCCCCCAGGCATACAAAAATAGAAAAATAGCTAGCACCATCGCTAAGAGGCTATTTATTGTCTGCCAGAACATTTCATTGAAGGGATCTTCAATTGAAGAGCCAAAAATAGGAACTCTACAAAGTTGAAATTATGTTTCCCACCCAGAATATACCACTTTCAATGGGGGTAGAAAATAATTTCAACTTCGAAAAGATTAAAAATTCAGTCTTGATGACAACACCGAAAAAGCGTTACGTTATTAATGAATGATCCCTAAATGAAAACAAGCTTTTTCCGATCCAACACCTTCAATCAAGTGTCTTTACATCAGACATATCAATTTCAAATTTCTTCTAAACTCTTTACTCATACTTACCGGTCTCGGCAAAGTGTTGCTATTGGAAATAACCTCATCCCGTTTGAATTTTTCAAACTTAAAGCTATTCGATCGGTACAGTTCATTATCGTCCACTTGCTTATTACGACACAGCCTTCTGGTTATTATGTTTCCGTTCATATTTGACCTACAGTTCAATGGGGGTGAATAATATAGGAAATTCACTCAGTAGACAAAGATGATTCAAACCTGCATGGTCTGCACATTGTGTGCGATGTCCAATTTAAATTGAAATTTAACATTTTGAGCTTTGCTACAGCCCGGTCCTTGAGTGACGATGGATCTTTTGAGCCGGATGGAATGGGAAATTCGACTTTCTTTGGTGTTCGTGACGAACTGTAATGTTGGCGATTTATTTTGATGTAAAGGGTTATGGTCTAAATGTGAAATTTTTTTTATTTACCTTTTACTACGAGCTCGTGGTTTTCCTTTTCGGCACCGTTTCCTTCGTTTATCTAGCAAAATTTTGGCACTTTGAGATTGTTCCAATTCGGGAAACGTTTCGCTTAAATTAGCTGGCACTGGATTATGTCTTTGCACTTTACTTTTACTGGGCTTGGTTAAGCCCTGATTCATACGTCTCCACATTCGTTCCATGTTCAGTTCTTAACTATAATTTGATTGGGGTATGTTCGATAATTAGAATTTTTGTTATAATTGAAAATTCGGTCCACGAATTGAACTGCAGACACTAAGCTAAATATTTACCAAATTTAATTGACAAACAGATTTTCACAAATTTTCCGCTGAATAATGTTTCTTTTTTCATTTGTTTTTATCGAGAAACAATTATGTATTATATTGCTTACTTGTCGCGATTGCGTTATTTATTTTTATCGGAATTAATTTAGTCGTATGTACATTATGGTCAAGGGAAAATGCTTATGATGAGGCTGTGCGATGATTAGGCGTTTATGATTTTAATATTTTACTTTATTTTCGGTGTATTTAATTTAACTGAAAATACACTTTTCTATTTATGTATTTTAAGGGAATCAAATAAAAAAAAAGTGACATGAATGTGTAATACCGAAAATGGGAAGCATGCGCCCTAAATTTTCACAATATCTAACTTTGTACACACTCCGGAGAAATGGGAGACACGGAGGATGTCAAATAATAAATAATCTCCTGCTATGTTCCAACAGACAGAATATATATCTACTATTTTCCATGTATACATAGACGGAAAAAGTGTATGTGTTATCGGTTGGTGATCTCATCTCATTTAAATTTTAAATGGCAGAGGTTTAGGTATTTTTAGCGGTAAATTATGTGGTAGCAATTTGAAATCTTTTAGCCACAGGAGATATATGCTGACCCAATATTTGAATTAATTTTCTTTTCGGCCTTTTTATGCTGTGGAGAAGGCTTGTTAAGAACGTTTTGATGAATGTTAAGAACTGAGACTAATGGTTTTATGACTCATGAACGTTTTTGTACGTTTTTACATCGATCTGTGCTCTCTTATTTGAAGAATAGGGAACGTTTAAGTCTCTATTTTTCGACCTTCTTCAACAAGAACCTTTAACTGTGTAAACTCGGAAAATTTTCTGTTGTAGTTACGAGTCCTTTAAAATTTAGTGATTGCATTCTGTCTCTTCAGTGCAGATTAGTTTCTAAGTATATTTAATGAAATAGATTACATTGTAACATTGTAACCGGTCCAATTAAAATTTGATTATGTATGCAATATCCGACATCCTCTAGACTTATGTCAAGTGTTTCACCATCGTTTCATTACAAAGATGTCCTTAATAAAAGAGAATGTTTTTAGAATTGTCCTTACCATTTGAGATTATCAGGTCAGTATCATCTTCAACACGTAGAATATGCCGTGGTCAGGCATGTTTGGAAAATTGATTTCCTGAATTGGATAAAGTTGTCCAGTAAATAGTCAAGAAATTTTCTTTTTTTCTATCTTGTTTGCCATAAAAAGTTGTGGAACAAATTTCTTTTCCGAAAAATGGAAAATCGTTTTTCCAGCCGGAAAAGCCATTCATATGAAAACTTTCAAAGTCGAATATTTCCGAAATTACAATATTTTTGTGAAAATTTTCTTCCGTTCTGGTAAGTCTAGCTCATTATCGATATTTCATGGAAGAACTTTTTTTTTGGAGGAGTCGGTATTAGGGTTCTCCCAAAAAGTGTACCGGACAATTCATCCACTTTGAGGCCATTTTCGCTGGTCATTTCCAATTTATTTTTCATAAAAAAAGGTGCCATTCGAAAGTTACATTTCATATTCGGGAGCCTAAGATATGGCCTGGAAAAGTAATGACTGTCCTTTTAAGGATTTTGTAAGTTATTTCTAGATCAATAAAACATACATTGCTATAATTTGGGATACTAATTCCTGTGTTTCTTGCACATACATTTCGTCACTACTTCTCCTCTCCTTGATTTCGGTTCAAGGATTATGGAAAGCTCCATGTTTGGGGTGTTATTGACAATTTTACCTGTGAAAATTCAATTTACTTTTATGAAAGGTATTTCGTGTGACTTACCTATTTTGTCCCGGTCCAGGATAAAATTATTTTTGTGACTGTTTACGGCGTAAACCATCCTTAAAATTCGACTTTGAAGGTTTTCATATGAATAGCTTTTCCGGCCGGTAAAACGATTTTTCATTTTCCGGAAAAAGATTTTTTTCCACAACATTTTATGGCAAATAAGATGCAAAAAAGAAATTCTTAATAACGTAAATCGCACGGAGTTACATATCGACCTGCACTAAAATGTCGATCAAATCTCAACTGACTTATTTTGAGGTATGTTTCGAAGTTTAGACGAACATGCTTTGCGTCGATTAAAAATTACTTATCTGGATGGTTCAACTAAATTGCTCTAAAAGTTAGATCACCACAAGGTAAGTGAGATCCATTGACTGAACATTTTTCAATAGATTTTTCAATTTTTAATAATAGTAAAGGACTTATTTACATTTATTCTATTCCACACTATTTTCCAGTGACTTTTTTTTGGAAAAAATTTAGGAAAAATACGAAAATTAGGAAAAGTTATGTAAAATCGTAAAAATGAGGAAAATGGTAAAAATCTGGAAAATTTAGAAAATGAAAAAAATGTTTTCCTCAAAATAGTCATTGCTATTTTCTGAATTAAGTCCTTATAGTTTCATGATTTGTCTAACAAGTGATGAAAGGGTAGGGTACTATTATGTGTAATTTTAAAATAAAAAAAATCACGTAAATTAAGGTACATGCTTCGCTCTGTTCGCAAACGTCACACTCTGCTTGCAAGTTATCATGTTAAAAACAGGAAAAAACGTCATTTGGGAATTACTTTCAGATCGTTCGACTTCATCGGATATTTAGACCCGTACGAAGTACTGGGGTCTTATAGGTTTACGCATACGTTTGTAACACGTCGATTTGGACTCCCTGAGTAAGGGGAAACCTATTGTGGTTGTCTAGAGATGCCAAATCCGCGAAAAAAAAATGTCCGTCTGTCCGTCTGTCTGTCTGCACGATAACTTGAGTAAAACGCATCCGATTTTGAAAATTCTTTTTTTTCCCGTTTGGTAATGTCAAAAGACAGACTAAGTTCGAAGATGAGTGATTTTGGATCGACCCCTCCCGAGCTGTGGCCCAATAAGTGCTTTACGGTTTTTCGAAGATATCTCCGGACATTTAAACGTTAAACTTGTAAGTGATACGTCAAATAAAAGGTATTTACAATACCGACCGACAAAAAAAAAGTTTATGGAAATCGGATGACCGACTCGTGAGTTAGACCCCTTGGTGTGGAACAGGCACAGGGCGGCAAGCAGTTTTTGCTTGTAGGTCGGCCACATTTGAACATATTTCGTCTGTTTTAGCTTTATTAGATAGGTATTGACCGTACCAATCAGGGAAAAAATTAATTTTATGAAATTATGTTCTCCGGAGCGTGAGCTAGGTCTCTTGGAGTGACCTCTTATCTGGCTACTCGGAAGTACAGTGAACGTGGTGTATTTTGACAATATCTCGAGTAAATTTTGACCGAATTTCATGAATTTTTTTTTTGTTTGAAAGGTATTAACGAATGTAAAGCGTCGGTACTATTTCCGGTCTCCTAACAAAATGGCTGCCGGCGGCCATATTGGATTTTAGTAAAACGATATAAAGTGGGAAAATTTGTACTTAGATAGTTTCTGTTAACATGGAAATAATTTGTTATGTGTGTGGGGTTGCAGGGATTCCATATACGGACATCTATATATACCTATATACAGCTATATTGAGCTATATACAGGCATATAGAGCTATATAATAGCATATATTTATCTGTGAAATGTTTATTTATAGGAAAATATAGTTAAATATAGCGGTATATAGCTGTTTAAATAGGAATTTATGAAATTTGTCTTCGTACGGGGCTGTCTATATTGCCTCCGGCAATTTAGTTGTATATGATAACAAGGCAAAGAGTGGATAATGTAAGTGATTTTAAAGGGAGAATAGTTTTTCAGCAGAGAAGAAAATGAAGTAAGAGAAATGAAGAGTTTCACATTAAGGCCAGTTCATGGTCGCATGTATCGCAAAAATGTATGCGAGTATGAACTGGCCTTAAGGCCAGTTCATGGTCGCATATATCGCAAAAATGTATGCGAGTATGAACTGGCCTTAAAGGCTTTTGATACGAATAGGTGTTTCGTACGGGTCGGCGTTAGCTATGTTTTTTTTTGGAAATCTGTTGATAAATTAGCATACGTGTCTCCACAACTTCGTCGACTAAAGCAAAGAAATTTGAAAATCGTGTAAAAATTAAAAGGAAAATCGTCTATATAAAAATACTCCCATCTCAATTTTTAAAATCGGTGTAGTTGTCTGTGGACATGTAATTTGAAATGAATAATTGGCCCATGAATGTGACCCTAACCCACATCGGGTGACCGTCGTTCAAAACAAAAAATTTCAAAATCTGTTGTCGACAGGCCCGACCTGTGCAATCGGTCATCGCCCTAAGTGTTGTAACTCATTTGAACCGCTACGAGCTACTTCCCTGTATATGAGAAGAAATGGGTATTTTTCTTATAATTTGGTATAAGTCCTCTCCAACTTATGTAGTTTCCTGCTGAACGATTTTCAAACAAATTTTGTAACTTTTTGACAATTTCCCTCCTAAATAGTCCGAAGTCGATGCGTCACACTCTAATAAAGAAGTTTGTGCGGTGTAGATGATCCCGTTGTCGTTCTTTTTCCTCGATGAAACGAATCGCAGAATAAAAAACAATTTCGTGTTAAGGTAGATTTACAACTGCCAAATTTAATTTCTCTCTCTCTCTCTCTGTTTCTCTCTCATTTGCAAATTAATTTATATTTGTTGTTCTTAACTAAACATTTAAGTTTTCTCTTTTCTCTTTTTAATTAATTTATTTAATTAAACTTAACGATCACATACTTGTTCGTATATTAAATGTGTCTAAATTTTACTCGTAGTATAAAAATAAAACAAAAAAAAATTATTCGTAATTTGTCGCTAATTATTAAGGGAATTGGGGGCTCGCATTAAGGAAAGTAACAATGAAAATTTACTGTAAGTGAGGCGCTGATGTGTTACCTTCCATACAGAATCTAGTCCTGATTCGTTACAAAAAATATGATTACGTGGCTCTGCAAAACGACCGTTCTAACATTTTTTTTTGTCTTTTTAGCGTGACAGATAAATAAATTAATAAATTAAATGATTTCTTTTTATACATGGGCCGCTTTTATAATTGTATAGTACGACGAGTTGTTTTTATTTTAGGAACAAAAAAAGTGAACTAATCCTTCCGCAAGGCAAAGCTCAATGACACCGTTTCGGAGTTGTTTTTACTTAACATTAAAACAAAACACTTCTATCAATCCAATCGATCGGGATCGACGGGCTCAACACGCTGAGTTAACTAAACAACTTTTTGTTTGTCTTGCGATTTTCTTTTGATAATTTTATCAGTCAATTTCATTACATATGTTTAATACTTTTAAGTATTTGATGCACATACGTTCCATTCACAATGAACGTAAAATATTTTTTGTTTTGTTAATTTTATCATTTGGTTAGTTCTCAAGGATGCGCAAAACATTTCTTTTAATTTTCTGAAAAAGTTTTTCTTTTCTTTTTTACTAACTTGGTAAAGTGTGAATTTCGTGTTTTAAAAACTATCGCCGATAAACCATGGATGAATCCACGAAGCAGACGGTGGCGGAGTAGGTGGGTAAATGGTTGGCGATGGTAATGCACTACTTCTGGCCTGACTATCAAAATTCAGCGCTTGATGTAAGGGCATATGGTAGCCGAGCGGATTGAAATGGGTACCGAATATTCCGTTGTTCGTTTGTATGGGATGTGATTGCACTTGGTGTGGACTGATCGAGACCGGATCCATAATGGAAAATGGTGTTGTTTGTTGACGGGCTGTTTCTGGATTGGTGCTAGCGAATTTAACAAACGGTTCGCTGGTTGGTTTTTCTTGCGAATATCGACACGACGATGATAGGGACGCTTTGCTGTCTTTGGGTATGGTTGGCGACGGGAACGGTTGTAAATAGTTTCGTTCTTGTTGGTTGGCAATTGCTATTGCACTGGAGGTTAAACTTTGCGGATACCATGGATTGGGTCGATTTTGGTGTTCTAAATCTGATTCGTCGTGTTTGATATTCATAGAAACAGCCGGTGCGAGGGAGCATTCGTCAGACGATGCCCCCAACCCCGTTTCCTAGCTGATGCGCGGACGTTTTGTTGAAGGTTGCTCGGAATGGGCTCGCACCATATATGACAATTGTGGCATATACTGCATAACATCACGTACTTGCACTAGAGGAACATTACTATCTAAATGGTGGTTTCCATTTTCACGAAGCGTTTGACACTGTAATCTGTTAAGCGGAATGGAAATTAGTTAGTGTCATCAACACAACACTAACAATGTGCACGGCTTACCGATTTCCTTTGTACAATTTGACACCAAGCACTTCTAGGACTCTTTTGCAGGTGTCTAAGCTGATACCCGGGAAAAAGTACTCGTTCAAATCTGGCAATGTTATGAGATAATCTGTGTAATGGCTGCCATGCATGTTAATGCACGGCACCATAACATTATCGATTAGAACTCTTTGGACTTTGTATGGAGCATGTCCCGTTCCGCCGGGCACTTCTGGAATGACATTCAGCCGTGTGCTACCGTCCTGGGACTGCTGAAGCTGTTGCAGATGTGCCATTTGATGGTTTACAGCTCGATCATTATTAATTGTCATATGACGTTGTTGCTGTTGTTGCTGTAACTGCTTCTGCAACTGCTGCTGTTGCTGAAGATTGTGTTGTTGTTGAAGCTGTTGTTGCTGCTGCTGCTGCTGTTGTTGTTGTTGCTGCTGTAGTTGTTGTTGTCTTAAATTGTTCGCCCTGAAATAATTTCAATTAGGAATGAGTTCCATGGACTTGGATCTTTCAATCAAACTGAATAGAAGAGTCAGGTGAAATTTATAAATTCATTCAAATTCAGAGATAGCACAGATAGCTGCAAGCTTATCCAGCTAAAAACTATTATAATTCGGAAGTGGTCATCCTGTTTACACATTGTAATGATAAGATCAAATCTTTGACCTGATATGTGTCTAAATTTTCAATTCTAGAATAAGAGGACGCAGCCTAATTCCAAATTGAAAATTATAGGAATATAGAAAGATTTTGACACTCGACGTAACTGACTAAGATGCAATTCTCCGATAATTGCAACTTTTTCGTGATAAATCAGCCGGATGTTAAAATAGATTCATTTCGTAGATATATTAGATAAAGGATCACTCTGGTGCATGAAAGTCGGTTCTAACTGATGTCACGGTACCATTGACTGTACTTTTATTTTTGTTTTGACAAATTGAGTAGCTTTCCTTTCCAAGCTAACAGAATCAAATCGAAAATACGAACGGTGAAAGTTTGAAAATTATGCAAAAATTCACAACAGTGTCGGCAGAATGTCACGCGTTGCCAAGCATAGCATAATTTTTAACGTCATTTTGATATGATGAATAACGATAACGATCTAGAGATATCGAATTACGAGACTCAGAACATCAAAAGAAATGTCGAAAAATGTGGAATGTGGATTGAAAGTCGAAAATGGCTCAATGGCTACAATCACACTTACATATGATTTTGTGGTTGTGCTCGAACTAACGGTGGTGGTTGTTGCGGTTGCTGGGTCCCGATTTGACCCATTGGTAATGAGTTATATGAAGTATACGGCTGTCGGCCGATAACATTGTGCTGCATTTGTGTTCGCGTTGGATTCGGATAGCCTCGTTGTTGAGCATGAGCCTATAATTTGCCCGATTAGTTGCAGTTAATGATCCAAGAAATGAATAGCCAAGTATTACCTGAGCCACTTGTTGAGCTTGTGCCTGAGCGGCCTGCTGTTGGGCCAGCCGTATTACACGGTCTGTTTGTTGTTGGGTCAGCAAATTCGATTGAATGCTGTTTGGTGTCTGTATATTCGCCCAATTACTTGCTAGCGCCTGCTGAAGGACAACAAATCAACTTTCCCGTTTTTATTGCAATTAAATTTCAAATTACCTGAACGGCGGCAGCAGTGATGTCATGTGGTGCAGTTAGCGTTGCATTTGGTGCCATTCTACCCTGCACAAGGCCACCAACATAAGCCGGAGGTTGTTTTCTGACTTGAGGAACGTTATTTTTGGAAACGGTGTTAATGACTTGTTTCGGCGGTGGAGCCTGCGGTTGTTTGGTCCAGTGTCTTGCATTATTACTGTTTCGTGGCGTCGACACCAGTAGTTGGTGATCAACAACCTTACTCGGCCAGTAATCCTCGAACTCTGTTCCAGTTGGAAAGTAACTTTTGATGTCCACTAAGCTTATCACATGCACAGAATCACTAGCGAACAATTCATTGCGAATGCCTTGAACTTTGCAACAAAATTTCAAATACGACAAATCCCAACCGGACAGGCTTTCCGCTTTCAATTTCAAATTTTCGGTTTCACCTTCGAAGTAAAACAACGGAACGAATTTTTCACCATCGCGTACCGTGTACGGTACAACTGACTCTTTGTTTATCCGAATGAATCCACATTTATCCGATGGTCCGTTTGTGCCCATTATGAGTTTCTTATAACAGATGTCCAGAAACTGGTAGAACTTTGTTGCATCGCTCAGTCTTACCACTAAATCCTTTAATGTGAACATTTCACGACTGAAGGCCGAGTCACAGTGCTTGTGATTGATTTCATTCAAAAGACGAGATTCAGCTTCTGTAATGTAATAGCTCCGAACGCACGTACAACTGTAGATATCCGCATGTAAACTGTTCAAATAGTTGTTCAGCAATTTCGATTCGACCATCCGCACAGAACAATATTTTTCAGCCTGTCGTAATATGAATGGAATGTGAGTCTTTCCAAATGTCGTCCAGCCGAAACGACCTTTTTGGCTCTCCTCGTCCGCTGGCTTTTTTTCACTGTCAGCTGTTGTGGCATCGTTTTTTGGTTTACTCGGATCCTGGGAATTTATTATCCCAATTTGTTGCAGTTGAGGCGGTGGAACCGCCTTCCGTGTTAAATAGTTCATGATATTCGATTGGCCGTTTGTTGCTGTTCCTGGCATTCCCGGTGGAACGCGTCCGGTGGCGGCCACCACTTGAGCAGCTGCTGCTTTGGCAGTGGCCTGTCGATGGGTCTCTTTCATTTTTGCAGCCATTTCATTGATTTCGGCCTCATCGTGACGTTCCTCTTTGACTGTAACGCCCGGTAGTGACCCGAAATTATGATTGGGAATAGACATTTCACTTGGATGAGACTCAATTTACACTACGAAATTTTGGAAATTGTCACTTGGTTTCGATATTTCGTGTCTGATGTCCGTTTTTAATTTTGACCACTCACTTTTCTTTTAGAGGAAATCATTTTTTTTCTTATTCACTTCAGTTGCACGAAAATGTTTTTCTTTTTTTCCTCATTAACACTCATCGCCTGCTGATTGATATCAGAGTAGTCTTTTTTTTAAGGTTACAAATCGTTGAAATTAATTTCGGGTACATGCGAAAATTGATGTGTGTATGTATAATTATTGATACTCGTTACCGTTCGAGTAATTTCCTTTACATTTACTTATTCACTTCTCGATTTCAAATCGCTTTGAAGTTTATTACAGTTTCAGTTTGTTGAAAATGGTTCACGTCCTGACAGACAAAAATGTACACAAAAAATTTATTATTTTTTTTATATAAATGAAACAAAAAATTCGTACGTACTACTACTTCAACAAACCGGACACAAGAGGAAAGTACCTAACTAATTTTTGAAATTTCAGTACGGGATTTGTTCAGTGTAGTCTTCAACCGGGCCCCGCTAAATATAATCTCATTATTTATTCTTTCTTGCCTCTCCACCTGTGACTCATTCCATTTTCATATCTATATAAAATGTCTGCCGTTTCAGCCAATGACAGTCGACCTCGATCATAAAAAAAATGTTACGCAAATCTACACAACGAAAAGTACCCGGCTGAAGATTACCGTTTTGACAGAAAATTTAATTATTTTCCGAAAATAGCTTTATATTATTAATGAATTATTGCACAAACGATTGATTATATTCACAAAAATCGCTTCGATTTGCATATTCGATTCGAATATAAGGTCAATGTAGTGTTTATTAAATCAGGGCCTCTCATGTAAGTACTACTTTTCATCAAATGCACAGTGAAAAGGTCCCGTCTGTTGACTACAGCACGCTAAACACGACTTTACGTCCAATGTGCATAGGAATCATTTCGATTCGGCACCGTTGCTGTAAAGTCGGTAATACTACGCGCATTTTTAATTATCTATCATTGTCGACGACAGCAATATTTGTGTTGGATTTCGTAGTATGCACAATACATGTATACGTACAGCGTATATGGATACTGTATAAGCATTAGCCTTTTGAATATTGAAGAATATGAAAAGCACAGCATGTGGTTTATTACTCTATTGAGGTATATATGGTTATTATATATACATAACATGGCATATGGCATATGCACTTAGCTATGTAGCTATGTATATATAACTACTTCTAAGCGAATGTTTTGTTTCATCGAATTTCTTGGGTTGGGAGAATTTTTTTTTTTTTCGTTTCACACTAGTGTAGGACACTCTTGAGCTAGGTTTATACTAAGAGAAGATGGATTTATTGCCTTTTTGTTATTGTCTTTATTTGTATAGTGTCTAAAGTCTAACTAAGCTTAAGTAATGACCTTGGTTCATTTAATGACTTTTTAATGACTAAAAATATGATTTATATTCCTTCTACGGTTACGGACTATAGACACGACAGACAAACTACTTCTAATTATTAAACGATCGAAAGTCTTAATTTCTTCTCAGAAACGAAAGTCAGTCTATTTGTGCTGACCAAGGCAAAATGGAAAATTTTGATAAGCGTAAAGTTTATAGTCACCAGCTTGGCTAGTACCGACTCGAGTCGGAATTTATTTGATGACTCCACTCACTCATCATAACAAAATTCAGGTAAAAAGCAGATCGTTTGAAAATACTCATTACCGCATTCTCGTTGAAATTAGCATTTTAGGCAATAAAGCAGGTAAAGCGATTCTACCTTTCTTAAAGTAGAATTCCCTTTAAATAATACAGTTATCGAAAGTAGGTAGGCAGACCAGGCAGACAGTTTGGATCGTAATCAATATCGTTGTGTGGGAAACGTCATCATACCACAGTAATTGGCTTTGCAACTATTTCGAAATAATCAACTATTCTGCCTGCTTGTCTATTCGCCTAGTCAGTTGGCCTGTAGAGGCGCCACATTTTTTTTATAGTACTTCAATCTCACTGGACTATTTTTTTGTGAAACAACTTCACATTGATTCATTCCCATGAAATGTCACAGCAGTGAAGTTTGTTCATGAAAAAATAATTCAGTGATAATTGTATTAGATTTTACACTTAGTTTCTAAACTTCATTCTCCTATGGGACAAGTTTGTTGGCCTGTATAGGCGCAATTTTTTTCATAGTACTTCATTCTCTGCGGCTTATTTTCATGTGAACCAACTTCACATTTGTCATTACAGAAGAAATGTCACCATATGAAATATGGAAAAACTCTATTACATTTCTTCTTAGTTTCTAAACATCATTCTCCTATAAACGAAAATTTGGTTGGTAGTAGTTTTGATACTCGGTAGTTGCCAGCTGGATTGACCTTCAAAATTGCAAAGCCACTATGAACGAAATCAACACCATTCAAAAATAATTATTTGTTATCTAATAACAGATAGCTCACAGTTAACATTGCAATTCCAAAATTTGGTAGTTCGTAGCTGACTACAAAAGTATAAACCAGGGTATGGTCTGTTCATACAAACCGGAGGACATGGAGATTTCATATAAACATACTCACCTCCTATGAGAGGTGAGTTTGTTTAAGTATATAAAATCGCTGTATCCTCCGCTACATACAAAGTTTGACATTCAGTTTGACATTCGATCATACCTTGTGTTGACGTTCATTGACTACAACACGTAATTTAATTTGTTTACTATTCGCTGAACGCAAATCGAGGTTTCTCCATTTCCATGTAAGGAATTCTTTTGAAAAACAGCCTACCGAAATCGGACGCATTTTCCAGTGGACTTTTTAGGCCTTTTTTCTTAAAAAAAGAACCTATTGTGGACACTTCATCTGTCCGTCCGTCCATCCATCCGTCCGTCCGTCCATGTGTCTGTGTCACAAATTATAATTATGGCTATTACAGCCAAATACGCGACACTTAGAATTGCAATGCTACTATGATCAAATCAACACCAGGCAAATCATTATTATTTGTTATCTGGTAACCGATCGCTCATAGCAGACATTGCGATTTGAAAATTTCGTATTTTTTGGTAGTTGGACCACCAAAATAATTATCAGCGAAGATGTTAAGGCCAGTTCATACTCGCATACATTTTTGCGATATATGCGACCATGAACTGGCCTTAACTGTTCGAGAGATGCGCTCCGACTGATGAAATTATTCGGCCTGCTGGTCTATTTATAAATCGAGTATTTGGTAGTTGACTACTACTATGGTAAATTGCAATGCTACTATGATCAAATCAACACCAGGCAAATCATTATTATTTGTTATCTGGTAACCGATCGGTCATAGCAGACATTGCGATTTGAAAATTTGGTATTTTTTGGTAGTTGGACTACCAAAATAATTATCAGCAAAGATGTTAACTGTTCGAGAGATGCGCACAGACTGATGAAATTATTCGGCCTGCTGGTCTATTTATAAATCGAGTATTTGGTAGTTGACTACTACTATGGTAAATTGCAATGCTACTACGAGCAAATCAACACCAGGCAAATCATTATTATTTGTTATCTGGTAACCGATCGCTCATAGCAGACATTGTAATTTGAAACAAAGCAATACAACAATTAGTCAACAAACAAAGTGGTAGTTGAACGAATACCAAGCTGGTAGTAAACAGAAATTGAAAAAGAAAAGAAAAAAGACCTCACCAGGCTTCAGCCGGTCTATTCTTGTTTATATGTACCTAGAAAGGACTGCGACCCTAGAAGCCAAAACACCTTTCAAAAAAATTCTTCGAAGCTTTTGTGACTGGTGAAAGGTAATCAAAAACCGAAAACTTTCACTTTTCTTACCAAAATTTCTCCGGGTACACGAACCGTACATGGTCGTGTGGGGTGTCATTAGAAAGGTAATCACATGTACTATTGTGCCGAATAGAGACTCATTGGTTTTAAAATTAATCCACACTGAAATATGTGCAGTTGAAGTTTTCAACTGAAAACTTGCACTTTTCTTTCCAATATTTCTCCAGTTACACGAGCCGTACATGGTGGTGTGGGGTATCATTTGAAAGTTAATTTTATGTGCCTTTGGGCCAAATAGGGTCTTATGGTGTTTGGTTGCATATGCAATGAAATATGAGAAGTTGAAATGTTTAAGTGCCCAAATTTTCGGCTTTCGATCACCTTTCACCAGCCATAAAAGCATCGAAGAATTTTTTTGAGAGTGGTTTTGGCTTCTAGGGTCGAAGTCCTTTCTAGGTACCTATAAAAAGTTCCACTAGAAAACACGCCCGATTTCGGTAGGCTGTTTTTCAAAAGAATCCCTCTGTATGTTTTAGTCCAGACAATCTCCTGAACGCAAATCGAGGTTTCTGCGCATCGACTGTCGAAATTATTCTGTCTGCTTGCCTATTTAAAGCTTGATTTTTTGGTAGTTGACTACCAAACTGGTAGTTGACGACCACGCTGATAGAGGTGGTAGAGATGTTTATTGCATATACACCCGGAATATTCTTGTTACATGTACAGTTCCCACCCACGGAAAGTGGTCGTTACATGTGGGTACTTTTTCATTACATCACAAGTGAAGGAAAATTCGTATGAAAACTCATTACACACCATCAGATTTTCATTACTTATCAGCAAAAATGTATCACATGAAATATTCGTTGGGTATTTATTGCACTGAAATTGAAACATTGACTCGCGATCTTATTTTAGTTTTGATACCACAAACTATATTTCTATTATTATTATTTCGTATGGTTTTACATCAAGTCTTATTACATTGCATTCATAGTTCTTGTACATTGGTACTTCTAATTTCACAACTATTCATTCTTATATCTAGTAATGTTTCATATTGTATACTTAAATGTATTTCTAGTGCCGGGAGGATGGAACAATACCAACAGTTCGGCGACCATATGCGATGATGATTACGCCGATGGTTGTATAAGTTAAATGGGGGATCCACAGTTGAGTGTAATGGGCTGTCATCATTCACGAGTTCTCCACTATTATTGGTCCATCTATGAACAGCTAGCAGCGGTAGAACTTTGCAACCACGTGTTTCCATTGTCTTCTGTTTCTTCGCCTTCGGCTCGGATATGCAAACTCTACACTTGTCAAAATACCCCGTTTCCAAAGCTTGTTGCTTAAAACCACACTAGTGAGTTAGGCTCGTATCACAAAATTGATCCCTCGTGTAATGAACTACCTCCGCAGCATCCAATGAAATCTAATATTACTGTTTGATAGCTTTTAATTCGATGATTTGGTAGTTGGATACCAAATTGGTAGTTGACTACTAAACTGACATAAAGTTGGTGGAGATGTTTACTGTTCAAAAGCGGTATATCGACTGATATGAAACTATTCCTCCTGCTTGTCTAATTATAACTGAAGTTTTTGGTAGTCGGCAGATTCAAAAAAAAAAAATTAGAAAAAGAAAGAAGACCTCACCAGGCTCAGCTGGTCTATTCTTGATTAATTTATATCGTTTTTTAGTTTTTTTTAAAACTACTTCTATTTCAAAAGTTTTTCAGTTTTAAAGTTTTTTCGGTTTATTTGTTTCTTTTTCAGTTCTGTTTTTTTTTTCTGTTTTTCGCAGTTTTAACTATTTTGCCTCCAATTTTTCTTAGTTTTTTTTATTTTTATTTTGTTTCTTTGTATGTTTTAAAATTGTATGTTTTTGTTTTTCTACGTTTTGAATCAAACATTTAGCATATGTTTGTTTTAGACTGAATATTCCTGAAGCACGAATATAGTAATCAGGTCAAAGCTGACCTGAGATCTAAAGTCGGTTACCCGCAACGGTTCAGGAAATTTTCAGGATACCTGGTTTCTTTCTTTAAACAGAATGAACTTTCAGGCAATCTATTCCCTAACAAATAATTCCCAATGAAAGTGTAGAATGTCAGTCCGGAGCAAAGTGCATAAAGAAAGGGAAGGTACCCCGATTATCGGGTGAATTTACTAGGGAAAAAAATCCGCAAATTACTATCAGAAAATGACGTTATTCCTTGTCACTAACTTCTAGTTTGTCTTCACCTTTCAAACCAGTAATAATTAGTGTTATCAATTAAAACATTAGTAGAAAAATTAGTCTTCAATTCAATAAATATTTATTTGTCGATAAAAACAAAAATTATCTTGATGAAAAAACATTTTGGAAGTGGTCTGATGCACGAACCTATAGATATAGATACAATAGAGACTATTCGCACAAATTGCCATGACTCAGCATCATTTTAGAGACGCTAAACTAAACTTTTACCAACGAACACCATAACGACTATGTACACAAACGGTAACGTACCTAGTATTAAATCAGGGCCTTCCATGTTACTACATAATATCTATTTTCTTGTGACTTGTATATAAGCGCGTTATATATTCCACGTAAAGCTGTTAGCAATAAGGGACCCGTTTGATGACTACCGCAAACGAAAGACGACTTTATATACTCTATATATAAGACCGATTCAAAAATGTGGGTAACGCGCGTCACGTCACATACAATCTTCTTTGGTGTACTTATTTATATACTACAACAATATACCGAAAGTAGGTTTGTGTTAGGTTAATGCTGATTGTATATAATGTAACATATAGTTGGGTAGTTTGCTTGAATTGTTTATGAAGTATATAGTCCCTCTGCAGAGCCTATTATTGTTAAGACGTTGTAAATTACAAAACTGTAACCACTCAATTTCTGAACAATAGTTAAAAGAGTAAGTCTAATGGAAAATTTACTTTTACAAAAATATTTTATTTATCAGTAAAGCTTGATATTGTCTGCATCGGTGTCACGACATCAGATGCTGGCAATGATTGCCAACTACTAATTATCAAATATTCTTAATATACTTCTAGCTTCTTAGTGCCTTTCGACAGGATAATGCTTTCATATGACTGTATACTACTACTATTGTCGTATGTGTACGGAGGTTAAAGTATTAAAGTTTATATCATTTGTAGTTTGTAGTTTACAGTTAAACAATAGATCATCTTCAGTGCTGTTTGAAATGCCTTCGACAATAAGAAATGCCATCAACGTTAAAAAAAATCATACAAATGATTGAATGAACGAAACATTTGACGAAACTTAAGTGAGGTTAGGTGTGAAAGTACCGTATCTTGAAGATGATCTAAACCTATAGTTATATGAATTATTTAATAGATTTCTAGTACTTATAACTTGTTTATATGTCAATAAAAATGTTTAACAAAAAATGTGTCTCTTTCTATGGCTGTAACTAAAGGTTCGTTTATCTCTCTCGTAAAATTCTTAGATCCGCTCTGCGACTTGGTACTTTACCCACTACCCACTATAAACTCCAATTTTATTTACTATGTATTTTTAATAGATTTACGGAGATCGTTAAGTATGTGTAATAATTGTAGGTGGCAGTACTGACAAAAATAAATCGAATCATGGTATGAGTGTTTTGATTTTACTGGTTCGACATTGAGTAAAAACAAAAATCTATACCTTCTGTCGGTTGCGGCTTACTTGAAAATGGAAAATTCAGGAATAAGTTTCACAAAAGGGCATGGATCTTGTTGACGTTTTCACCACTTGTCAGCAAATTTTCTTTTTATGGCGCTGTTGTAGTTTTTAAGGTAGAACTCATGGTAAATATAGGGTCCTTTCAAAAGTTAAAGATAAGTGAAACAGAGGTTTCCAGTTTATATTCATTTTTTTTTCTTTTATCGAAGTGAGGAGATGGCGTGACTTTATATTCGTTTTTTTAACGAAGGAATGAGATAGTGTTTGCATCGAACTTTCGTGTCACCGCACATCTGATTCGATTATATACATCATGTTCATTATCGGTCCTCGTCAACGTAATGCTTAGTTTCCTTTTACCAAAAAAGTATTCCGTGTGAGAGACAAAATTGAATTTTTTCAATTTTTGCTTTGTTTTTTTTTACAGCTAGCGGCTCTCACGGCTCTCTAACGGAGTACTTTTTGTTGAGTGGAATAGAAACTTAACGTCACTTATGTTTTCGGTAAGTTGTCATTACCCTCAATCGATTGACGTTAACTGCGTGCAAATCATTCGTTCAAATCATTCGGCATGTCTGACAGCTGGTATCGCTTCTGACGTTTACAAGGCCATGAATGTACATGACATTACCTCCACACTATATCTACATTGGTTCGGACAAACTATTCAATATCATAACTCTCAGAATGTTTGGGTATCGTCTAGAAAGTATCTATTAAAATCAATTGAGCTATTTCCTTATTTTTATCGAATATATGATTGAAGTGTATGTTACCACATCTTTTAACGTTTAAGATTTTTTTTAGTGAGGAAGACCGCACTGAATTTGCATCTCTTTTTCCTCGTGCAACTCTTTTGCACCTCTTTCACAACTCTTTTTTTCGGCAAGCAACTCTTTTGCAACTCTTTTTTTCCGCGTGCAACTCTCTTGCAACTCTTTTTTTCTGTGTGCAACTCTTTATTTTTGCATGCAACTCTTTCGCAACTCTTTTTTTCGGCATGCAACTCTTTTGCAACTCTTTTTTTTTGCGAGCAACTCTTTTGCAACTCTTTATTTTTTCTTTTGCAACTCTTTTTCTGATTGCAACTCTATAGATCGTTTTCATGACCTTATAAACGTCAGACACGATCCCAGCTGTCAGATATGTCGAAAAATATCGAATGAATTGAACGAACGATTTTTATGTAAAAGCCAGCAAATTGAACGCAGTCAACGTCAATTAATTGAGGTTAAGAACTACTGGACGAAACATTTAGTGGGGTTACGTTGACGAGTACCGTATAATGAAAATGATCTATGCAACTCTTTTCAGTACGGCCCCCTCGTTCATAAGAATACTTAAGCGGAGATAATTTTTGGGAAAGTGGAGATATAAAAAAACGAAAATATGAAATTGATTTTCCGACTTTTACAATAAGAAATAGAGACAAGAATAGATAAAATAATAATAATTATTATTATTATTACACTTAAAAAAATTTACTTATTATCACATTTTCGTTTTCAACAGATTCTACACAATTTCTAGATCCACAGATTTGAGAGTCTTGATATTGAATGGTTTTTTGGTTTGTATCCCAGTAAACTGGTCGTTACATGTGTGCGACAGAAATTTCGACTGGGAAAAAATTCAAATATTTCATTCAATATAACAACTGTCAGAATGTTAGGGACAAAAAATATCAGATCCTACATAAAACAAAAATGTGATAATACCTAATTTTTGATAGCTGTATTAAACAATGAAGATACCGTTAATTCATTCTAAAAAAAAAACAGATTTGACAGTTTTTAAAGAGTTTCAAAAGAATTAGTATTTTAAATCAGCAATTTGAATTTTCCTAATTCGTCTACGTCATCATTCTCATTTGCGAGTAGTTGTTTACATTCGAATAAGTATTTGTTAATATTTTCGTTTTTTTATGTTGGTACGTGAATAGACGAACAACTAATGACGTAAGCGCAGCTTTGCGAGTGTGTTAGTGTATGTATTACATATGAACGACCGCACTAGTCTGACGTCATACTTTCCTCTGAAATTAATGTTCTTCATTAATTTAAAAAAAAACCTAAAGAATATTTTGATAAGGTGTAGTGAAAAATTATGCTTATTTTAACATCAAATGTCATTCACAAATGGTTCGATGTGATTTCACGATTATGCAACATGTCTATTACCCGCCGAAATATCATGGATTGTGAAGCATTTTATTGACTATATCGATGACTTTTAAACCTCTGATAAGACAAAAATTTTATTTTTTTAAAATATAAATCAAAATGAAGACAAGATATTCCAAAATAGAAATAACCAATTGATTAAAAGAAAAAAAAAAGAAAATGGATACATGGTGTGAAGATAGATGATCTCCTGAGAGTTTTATCTTTGTTTTTGAATAAATTTTCCGCCTTTTTCGATTATTTTGGTGTTCGGATGGTCAAATGGAGAAAAATGCAGACCACAACCAGATCTATATTTTTCTTCACCTCAATATGGAAGACACATCTAATAAAACGGTGATTGACGTTACCTATCGAACAGTATACACCCTTGAATCCTTATATCCTTATAATTATATAGAGTGTTATGATGAAAGAGATACAAATATTTTGACAAGTACCTCAAGGCAACTTATAATAAACTGGTCTTCGGTCCTCTCGCTCTCAACGTAACACGTTGAAAGAGAAAGCAATATTTTGACAAGTACCCCAAGGCAAGTTAAATTAATTAGTCTTCGGATCTCTCGCTCTGATCATAACAGTCTATATAATTGTTTACAATTTACATAGACTGTTGTGATCAGAGCGAGAAAACCGAGGACTAGTTATTATTGACAAAGTGTTGTATTGCTTTGACTTGACCAAAATTGTTGAAAAAATTTCTTTTATTCAACGAAGTTATTATAACTTGCGAGAGAAGACCAGTTTATTTTAACTTGCCTTTGGGTACTTGTCAAAATATCTTCTTCTCTTTCGTCATAACACTCTATAGACTAACTACCATATTCTATCATTCAATCACTTGCATTTCAATTCCTACTGCTCAACGAACACAATTATTTCTTTTTGATACCTTGGGATCAAATATTTCGAAATTTTTCTCGTGATTAAGTCCTTTTGCATGAAAACTTGTCTACGTATTTTGTTTGGACGGTTGATTTTAGAAACTCTCGCTTGCAGCTCTTCGCGAAATGGCATATGATACCGGTCATAACATATACACGCCTTGCGAATTTTCTCGTAATTTAGGCCCTCAACATGAAAAGTGGAATGCGCATCGTTGTAAACGGTTGTCTTTAGGCACTTTCGCGAAATTGCCTTAAATATACCGTCCACAACACAGATACAGATAACAAGAAATACCAAACATTAAAAATCGACGTGGAATCAGATGCTTTTTAAAATGGGCAACGTCCCCTTAACAATTTACGTACGTGTTTACGTATCAGAATATGAAATTTTCGTTCAATGCATCGCAACTGTCACTCAATTTCGTTTTATTTTGAACAGAAACGAATTCAACACACTTATTGCTCGGTTTGTAAATATCAATTTTCTTTTGTTCCGTTCTTACCGACATAAAGTGCCATAAAGCGAGAAAGAACTAGATCTACCCGCAATCAAAACTACACAATCCACATACTGTATACGAATTATTAACCATCATACGAAGCATAATTTTCAGTATACATTTATGAAAAGCACACGAAGAGACGCGAAATCGAGAAATTTATTTTTATGTTGCTAATCCAGTGTGTTATATTGTGTGTTCGATTTGAAATTTCATAATGTGAAAAGTCAAAATTAATATTTCATGTAATTATTAGGTCAACGAAGACATTTAGTCGAAAAACCTAATATGATGTGAACCTTGTATACCAAAAATTCGCGTGTGTGTAGTGTTTTAGTGATGGGATTTTCATTTGCAAAATCTTTAATGTTGCAGTTCGTGGTGAATGATAATACATTCAGCTGAAAGTGATTTTTTTTTTTCTTCAAATCGGTGTAGTGTCCTCGATTTCGTGTGCTCCATACAATTTCGCTGGTTTTGCTGGTCGAGTTGAAATGTCAATAAACATAAAGACAAGCATATTATTAGACGAAAAAAACTCAATGAACAGCCTGGATATTTACAGTTTGTAATAAAATAACAATAAATTAGCGATATCGGATTGAACTGTTATTCTACGGAAAAAGTAGAACCGTTTAACAGCACACCAGGTAAATAATTATTGCTGGCTGCTGAATATAAATTTTTGTGGTTTTTACAATTTATAAAATCGAGAATCTCGAGATAAATATAGAGTCGAGAGTCGAGCATATAATATGGATCTTATATATATGTATATAGCTAGCCTGAAAATAATTTTCTTTCTACAAATTTTTCAACTCCGTTGTTATCACCTCACCGTGCAGACAACAATGAAATCCCTTTTTTGTGTAATTTTTCTTTACTAATTTCACATCATCAAGTCAATTGGATGAGATAAAATTCAATGAAAGTGCAGACGTTGGTACATTATGTACAACATATACTGTGTTATATAGATGGAAGTGAAGTAGTATACCGAAAACAATTATTACAATACTTGTTGTATATGTCGATGAAGTCTGTTTCGAAATTGACTTGTATAATGAGAGTATTGTACTCAACACCATTCTTCTATCCATATTGTCTGATTATGCGCTATTATTTATTCATAGATGAAATATTGCTGGTATGCATTACCAGCATATGCAACAGCAAATAGTAATATGACAATAGAAAAATATGGGAAAAAAAATTATTTCAACGAAATTAAACCGACGAACGGAGGAGATGAAATGAGTGAATTTTGGCCCATCGAAAAGCAATATTTTCTGTGGTTTATTTTTCATAGACCTCCGGCAGAAATGAGACAAAAAAAATGTATGTTACAACTCACTATGCTTATGGCTGTTGTAGATGAAAGTTGCTTCAGGTCGTGTCATGATGAGTCCACTTTATCGTGAATTTTCATCATACATAGATTGAAGACGGAAGTGATTTTTGTCTTGGATGATTTTTGCTCATGTTTTTATGCCAATGTTTCGGTTTTGTTATTATTTCGGGTCAATAAGGCGATAGGTTTAGAAAGTCTCAGGTTCCGTGGTGAAACGAATTTCTATCGGACCTGGTTGTCTATTATTATTTGTATTATTACATGCACAGCTATATGACATGGATGCCATGCTGTCTGACACAAAGAGTGTCACAATCTCTCATCAGCATCACAGTATTAGTGAGTCCTTTATATTATAATATTTTAATTGAAATGTATTTCTGTAACCGATGTATCTAGACAGACTCCATAAGGTGATGATTGAGGATATTATGCCCAGTCGCACAAAAATTCCCTCGTCGTCTTAATGAGTTCTAAGTATAGTAAGTAGCATACTGGGAACATTCCAAAATCAGGCGAGACAAAATCAACTCAATCATTTTATAGAGACGTGCAATATATCGAATTTATGACCAATAAAATGACTGGCATACAATTTGCACTGAAAAATTGCCATTCATGGTTCCGTAAAATAATGTACAATGATTTCTAGTCGTCTACACTACTATTATGCTTATAGATTGTGAATTTGAGCACTATTTCACAGGACTCTCAATGATTGACGCTGTCGGCAAATCGGTCATTTCTGTCACTTCACCGAACAATATTTTCATGGACAGATCGAAAATTTAATTTCCTTACGAATTATTTTGATTTTTAAATTTCGTATCTCAAAAGACCGACTCGAAGGCAGTGCCATCGCTGATTTTTGAGGTTGTGACGATAACAATTTCCACAATCTATTCGGATAGCGATATTCTGTTACCTATTTTTAATTTAAAAAAAATCCACTTGTGTTGCAGCATGTGGCTGCGGTTGACCGCGGTCAAAAGACTACCCAAATGTACCCAAATTTTTGAACTGCAATTTTTAGAAATGTTCCTACAAAATTGTAAAAATTTCAGGTCTTCCCGAAACCTGACCTGACAGGTCGACCTAATTTCTATATTTCAGGCTTCAGGTCAGGTCAAAAATTTATCAAATCAGGTTCAGGGCAAATCGGGTTTCAGGTAAATTTAAGTAGAAGTTAAGTAGGTGAAACATGTACCCAGCCTTACTGTACTAATATTCAAACTTAAATCTTTGAATAGTTCAACTTAAACGTAAACTCAATCCTTTAAGTCTGTAATTTATCGTCTGCTTTATGGAGTATAGAATAAAGGATCTTCGATCTGGATTTCTCAAGAGGAATCCTACCAAACCTTTAATCTAATCAAATATACCATCAGCTTCATTGCAATTACGTAACGTGTTAGAAGTTAGAAAATTACTGGCACCGCGCTGACAAACACACTGCATTTATCTCAATAGTGCGGATAATGGACTCTGATCTGGTTGAAATACAATACGTAGAACAGTAAATTATGTGAAATCGATATTATTTTTAGACAACATTTCTTAAATGGATCATTCGGCTGTAAATGGTGTGCAAGCATATTTTTCTGTTGTCATAATCTAAACAAGTTATTTTCGATGCGTCGTCGTCTCGGTCGATTTTTCCAAGAAAAATAATAAAATCCAAAAAAAACTATGTGTGTGCTGACGGTTCTGCGGTACCATCTACACAACACATATTATTCTAAAACCAAAATATTTAGCTCGGTAAATTAACAAAGCCCAAAGCCAGATCAATCCACATTTTTATTCACAACAAATGTTATGATTAAGGTATGGAAAGAAGATTTTTTTTTTGGTATTGTAAAATTACCGTTCCATCATTATACCCATTTACATACGACGAAAATAATAAAATAATAAAAAAAAGCATAAAACAGCATAGCTATACAGACACAACAGCAATATGAACATTTTAGAAATTCGTCTGCAAGCAACGAAAAATTTATCGATTTAACAACATGCTGTTAAATACACCTTACAATATGAATTGATCCGAAGAGAGAGATTAACTCATTCAAGAATACGAAAAAGGGCATCCACACCGCGACTTGATATTTATTTACAGTATAAGTATATGAACAACAGTTGTTGTATGCTTAGCTTATACACTGATAATATGGGGCTTGTTGAGTGTTGTTTTTGTTGAAATTACATTACTTTTCAACGAAAAGAAAGTGTATTGATCGCTTAAGACAAATAATAAAAAGAAAAAAAACTGAGCAACATTATCATTGATAATTTATAATTTACTCTTGTGATCGTCCGCTAGCCACTTGAGAAATAATGAAAACGAGATGTTCAACGCACACACACAGAGAGAACCAGCTTGGAAAATTGATAAACTTAATAACGGGTAATTCGTTCATCGATATTACACAGTCAATGTAATGCCCATCTATCTCCATTTCCTTTTTAGGATACACTAACACTATACACACAATGCACTTGAATGATAATTCGTTTAGGTTGTGTCTTCATTGATAAATTAACGGAGCATACGACATCGTTGGCTACAGCATCTTCATCTAAAATATGTCTGAGAGATGCGAAGATTAAATATGCAAATGTTTTCGACGATAATTGTCGTATAATGGGTCTTTTGAGAGCGACGCTGTGCTTTGTCTTTGGAAAATTCTCGAGGCGGTATATATGTATGTTTTTCACTTGGCTGCATGAATTTCTAAACTAAACCATCCATCCTTGTTAGTTTGGTTTTAATGGATTCGGTTTCAATTTACCAGCTATATGTGGGCTCGATCGATTTTAAGTTATCTGCTGATTTAACAAGTTGTTTAACGATCTTATATTGCACATTAAGATGTGAAGATTATCTCAGTGATAGCTGACGGTGCATTTCGGTACTTATCGTGTGCGCGAAACTTCCATTGAGAGGTTGAATACAAAGGTTTTTGTGCTCTCAACTCGAATAAAGGTGAAATTATTCAATTTCTTAAGCCCATCCGGTTCGAAAATTTTGTTAGTTGGGCTGTGACGCGGAGTTGAAAATAAGTGTAGCTAAAATAGAACTGGGCGAAATACAATTTCACGTTTAGCGGAGCTGATCGCTTCAAATCGCGAAAGTAGTCACCATTGTAGACCAGCGTCTCTCGACACTTTTGAGTCCCTCATTAGGCCACACAGTGTAAACTTATGTCAAATTATTACACTACCTGATACAAACATTTGATCTACAACTTTTGAGGATAGACCTAGTGCTATATACCAGCTGTCACACAACGTAGAAAATCATAACTGGTGACAATATGAATATATACTGGTCCCAAATATTAAAAGAAATTTTATTGAAAAGCCTGTCGTGTCAGACCATTGAAAAATTTGAAAAGTTGAGGCTAAGAGTTATAGTACCTAGAGAGGAAATTTCGAACAAAAATACGTAAAGTATGTGATCCCAACATGAAATACGAAATGTTTATTGGTATGTGTTTGCCCACTTAATGGGTTGTGATGAAAGTTCATGGTTTGACCGTCAAAACTGATCGCCAGCGCCAATGTTAACATTTTATTTTTGATTTTTCACTTCAATGATCACGTATACTACATGTCTGGAACATAGTTTCACAAATTGTGTATTTACTGAGCGTCATAGACCTAAAACGTCATTCTTCTTCTTCTTAAAATGGCGAAAATCACAACCCATTAAGTGGGCGAATTGAACTATCAAAAGCGGCAACGCGTGTAAACCACTCAATAGGCCAGATTGTATGTCGAGTGTGAATTGATTTATTGGATGGTCGGTTGTGGCAAGAGTTGTGGGCTCTGTGGGCTCTAAATTCAACAGCAACACAAATAATTCGTTTCATCAGGTTGTTGTCCACAATATTGCCATATGATTGAATAGGTTATTGGGTTGCGTCTTAGATTTAGAACCGATAACGTCTATTTCTGTTACATGTAATTGTTCGTTAGGAATGTCATTCAGTCAGCTAGGCGAAAATCCCATTGACGGTATGTGTTGTCTTTAAAAAAATCAAATCGTACGGACTGTGTAGGTATCTTATAACAACTGATGTTATATTGGGGTCACTTTTAATCGTACGAAATACCAGTCTAGGTATAATCTGTCTAAGAGTTGAGTTGTAGGCACGACTTGGCCCTCATATCCAAATTTGGCATTTGGGTTCAATCCAAGACTATTTTTAGGAAAACTTCCCAAATGTTTCCACATGTAAGAGAATTTGGGATTTTTTTTGTGGAAATTTTGAAAATCTAGAAAAATGTGGAAAAATTTAGGTCTTTCTAAGGAAAAAAAAATAAAGTTTTAGAACTAAATGTAGTATGTCATAGGATAGGTCGAAAGTGTGTTTTCAGCTAATTTCGCTGAGTTCATCAAGATGATACGTTAACCTTTGAAAAATAATTCCAACTCCATTACTCTAACTTGCTAATAAAGGCGATTAGTGACAGTGTTGCGTAAAAAAAGAGAGTGCTGGAGATAAATACAAACGAACGAAACGTTGAAATTCAAATTTGACCTGAATTAATTTACTGTTTTCTTATCATTAAGCTGCCTATTACAATTTTATCTCCGCACATAAACGACCAAAACCAAATTTTCATTTATTCAAATGAATTGTGTTGGTTTTGTATTATCAAATCTTCCGTTATTTGTTGTGGATGTGTCGTTTTGAAAACTGTACGTATAGGATAGTCTAACCCGTCTCTAACCCACACACAATTTAACAGAATATTTTCGTCGGTGACAAAATAAAACCGAAAATATTCAGAACTTTTTTTTGTTGTGTAAAATGCATTTTGAATTAGCATATATATTGATCGGTCCAACCGCTATATAACTAAAACCAATTATTTTTCTTAATTTACTTTCAGATCCACCAAAAATCCGTTAACTGCATTTATCTCATAAATAAATTTTGTCAATAGAATTAAATATTGACCCGAAATCAATCACCAATTTAATTAAATGTGATATTAATTACACCACTAAATGTACATTGTGTTGTATAAGTATTTATATGTGATGCTGTGTGTTGTAGCGCAAGTGTAAAATAAAAGTGAAATTGGGACAAATTTATAAATTGAACTGCCAACAACATGTACAGCGAAATACGATTAGTGTTTTAACAAAATAAAAACAAAAAATTATTAAAAACTCAGTCCAGTTTCGTTCCAATCGAATTTTATTTGGAAATCATTTCACAAGCATGGGGGCTACGATGGGAAAGAATGGTACGCTGCTAGACTCATTACCATCAACACAGGTAATTTATGAACCAACATGACATTTATCGATGAAAATTCAGACTAAATTTTATTGCAAAAGAAAGTCGGATCCGATCCATCTGGTGAAAGCTTTTGAGACGAAACGAATTCTGTTTTGGTGCACATCAGCTATTCCTATCATAAATATCAAATTTCAAACGTGTCATCTAGGTTTGATAGAACATCGTATGCTCAAAATTGCAATTAACGCACAAGTTAGGAACGAGCTTCTATGTACGTCATTGTGATCCTAATTTTTACGAATGTCACATTTTCACACTAGTGCGTTAAGAAAATGAAACTCTATTAACACACTACTTTGGGCGCGTTGTTGTACGTAAATTAAATTGTTGTGTCCTAGCTCCTACATTAAGAGCGCGTAAAGCAATCGTTCTTTATCATTCGTCGAAGAATCGTTTGACATTTAAAACAATCTATGACAATTACCTTTGTGATACCAAAACCCAAAGGCCGCATCGGACGCACCACCCATATAGTCAGTACGGCCCAGAACAATATAGCATGTATAGAACCTCAAATATAGTACACATCTCTCACTAAACTAAAATAGTTTTCATGCATTTATTAAAAGTTTAATTAATGTAAAAAGGGTGCACCAGGTATGGTTTTCGTCTTATACAAAACCACTGTCTTGATTATTTCAACTTAAATGATGGCGGGTATTATAATCAAAATTATTTTTTTTACATTTTCATCCAATCCAAAGGGAACAATGCACATCGTGATGCTAGGTCTTGATTCAGCTGGTAAAACGACGGCACTGTATCGCCTTAAATTCGATCAATACTTAAATACAGTACCAACGATAGGATTCAATTGTGAAAAGGTTGGTTATTGCTTTCTTATTGATTTTATGCAAATTCTAACACATTCAACGTAACATTACAACGGTTAGGTTCGTGGTCAAGTTGGCAGGGCGAAAGGAGCACAATTCTTGGTATGGGATGTCGGTGGACAGGAGAAACTTCGACCGTTGTGGAGGAGTTACACAAGGTAATAATGAAATTTTCGTAACGTAATACTGACCCAATTTATACAGTCATACAACTCTGTCAATAATACGATTTCTGTCTGTCGTTTTCTTGCGTATAGCACAGAATTTTCTCGCAATACGAACCGTAAGGTGTCGCATTTAATCGCTGTAATTCTCTACACCTTCACAACACATATGCTCCTGCGGTGGTTACATAACGCGATATTTTCAGATCATTGTGAATCAGAGAATCTTGTGATTGTCTTTCCATTTTTGTCCATCGTTGTGTACCGATGATGTGGGCGGTTGTGTGGAGTTCTTATTTTATGACGAAATTTCAGTCAATTCGCTTTGGTGAAACAACTTTTCATTTCGATTTTAACACCAAATTAGCCGGACAGACTGCTCTCTGCGAAAAGTTATTTTTGAACTTGAACTTACAACATTTTGTGTAATGCCACTATGTATAGTCAAATCAACTTGTTTGTAACTATTTATGCAAACGACATTTTTGAAATGTGCGCCGTTCTTTGCTGCAGCTAGTGGCCCACAATCACACAGACACATTTCTTGTATGGGAAATACACTCCAAAATGACACGCACACATAACACGTATCAGTGTAGCAAAGGCATTGCCGTTAAGTCAGTCTTTAATTTGTGATTTGACAAGGAATGCCAATGTGATTCTCCAACCACTCTTATTCCGTCCCTTCACTCTACCAACCCTAATCCGTTACGAGTAGCCCTACTGGCATTAAAGAAACCCTTTTCAGAACGGCCAGAGGAATGTCGATCTCGTTTCTCTTTCTAACACTAAACGATACTTTAGGACATCATAATCGACGCAATCGAAGTCTGCATGAAAACGCATGGTAACGCATACATTTGATTGCGTTGCGCGACTTAGAAATATTTTTTGTTAATTGTGATGTTCTAGAGTAATGTTTGGTATCTGATAGAGCAACGAAAGCGAATTCTTACGGAAATGTTTTGAAACGGTTTTTAACGCGAGTAAAGCTTATACACAGGTCACATACATCCTTGTCTTTACTCATGAGCGAGACCCAATAGTGACATACGTTTAACATTTCAGATGTACAGATGGAATCGTCTTCGTACTCGATTCAGTTGATATTGAACGAATGGAAGAGGCTAAAATGGAACTTATGCGCACAGCTAAATGTCCAGATAATCAGGTGAAATTAATAAAACTCAAATGTGAAATTCAATAATCTAACCATCATCCATAACACACAGGGTGTACCGGTACTGATATTAGCTAACAAACAAGATTTACCAGGTGCTCGTGAACCGAAACAATTGGAAAAATTGCTCGGACTGCACGAACTGTCACCGATAATAACGATAAGCAGCTCTAGTTCTACGTCAACTAATCCGACACAAACCTTTAAGGGATGGTACATTCAGCCGGCGTGTGCGATCACCGGCGAAGGTCTGCACGAAGGTTTAGAAGCTCTCTACGATATGATCGTTAAGAAGAGGAAAATAAGTAAAGCAAACAAAAAGAAACGGTAAAACGATTGCATTTAAAGCGGCAAGTCAGTGATTTAAAGGAGAAAATTTAAATTAAATTTAAAGAAACATTAGAAGAAACGAAATTATCGATCATTTTGTATAAAAAAAGTAGAGAAAAAACAAAGAAAGTTCGAAAGACACACACACACAGAATAAAAATGTGGAAAAATTTATTTAAAATAAGAAGAAAAATGATTAAATTAAACTAAAAATTGAATTTGTTGTTATATACGTAAATCTATGAATTACAGATTATTGTAGTTAAACGCTGTTTTCATTTGTCATATTTTTAAACAAAACAAAATTATATTGAAAATGTGTTTTTGTTCTTTTGCAATAAAAGAAAATGTTTAAAGAGAAAATGTGAAATACATATTGCATCCCATTGGAGATTGGGTTTTATTTCAATTTGTGGTTGGAATGCTATTTTTTGAAAAACATTTTCCCATATTTTCTCGAATGCTTCCGAATTTTCTCTCATTTTTCCGAATTTTCTTCAAAATATTTAGTAAATGTGTGTTGCGTTAGATCTAAATAGCCTCAATACAAACAACACACTCTCTACGGATAATAGCGGCAGAGTCAAAATGACCCAAAATTTTATCGGCTAAATTCGAAGTTTTTGGACAAAATGATGTATGGACGACTTGTTCATTATCAAAAATAAGGGGCACCTTCCATACATCACTCTTCGATTGGACCACGGGTACCACCCGAAACCACCTGGAACCACTTGCAAAAATCAAGCAAAATTTCGACTCTGCCGCTATTATCCGTAGAGTGTGTTGTTTGTATTGAGGCTATTTAGTTAGATCCGCTAAGTGGAGAGATGTCCACCAAATCTTTCCATTTTTGAAGAGAAATGATAAGTTGGTACGCCTGCCAACTGGGAATATGTGAATGACACTTGGCTCATGTGAGAGAGAATATGAGAGAACTGTATACAAATTCTCTCACATTATCTCTCATAGGAGCCAACTGTCATTCACATGTTCCCATTTGGCTCATATGGGAGATAACTACGTACAAAGTCTCTCACATTCTCTCCCTTAGATGCCAACTGTCATTCACATGTTCCTTCTATCTCGCCACAGGCGTACTTATCATTTCTCTGCATTTTTGCAAAGTTATCTTCAAACATTTTTTACGAATGCAATTTCCAACTTTTTTTGAGTTAAACCAATACCCTCTCTAGCAACCAAACTACATTCAAACGTAGCCTTCGCATTTTACATGTACAATTATTGAAAATGGTACTCTACCAAAATTACAGTCAACGTCATTCAAACGTGGACATTGCTTCAGCTGTTTTCATCTGGTCCATCTATAACACACAAAAATGTTTCTATACCTCTTTGTATGGATGAAATAGTTACATGCACTTGAGTGGTAGTGGTTAAACCGCGGTTAACTAATCGACAAACTAATCGAACGGGAACATTTTGGTTGTATTTACAAAGATGTTGATTATTCGAGAAAGTCCTCGAGAAAGTCATATGATCATGTGAACGAAATTTAACGAAAAAATGTTTAGTCCATTTTTCTTTCGACTTCCCTTGTCGGTGTATGGTTGTCCGAAAATCCTAAATCTTCCGTGACGTATGTACAGGATGGAGATTTTCGTGAATTTAGAGTCGTCAAGTTACGAATTCTTAAATTTACGAGAATCTGCGCCCAGCAGAATTTATGTTTTAGGGCCATTCTAGTCGGCTGAGTGAAGCAGTGATTGGGCCTGTAATAAGGATAAGCTGAAGTCTCTGTCCAACAAAAGCGATTTTCTTTTCTCACAGAAACAAATTTTGTTTTGCATGGAAGTACATCGGGGCATTGACTTGAAAATACTCGAACTTGTTCTGACAAAAAGCCTGATTTTATAAATTTTGGCATTGACTAGAATATAGTAATCAGGTTAACAGGTTAGCAGATTAACCGAAAAATTTCACTTTTCCCTAGATACCAACAAGAAGATCTTCACAGGTCAGGTCCATATGGTTCATTTGTTAGGACCCTAGTTTGGCAAACAAAAACTAAAATTCAGCAATTTCTCGGTAACAATTTGAGGGAAATGAAGAATGAAGAGTACCATTATCGCTGGTGCTGACTCAACTGTAGCTTATATGGAATTCACTTTGTAATAATGGACACATCGATGCGCAATATGTTTTGTATTGACTCGTTAACAATTTTTAGAAAATAGATTTTAGTTACATTCAACCCAACCAGCTATCGATCAGAAGTATCTACTATTGTCATCGTTCATTCGATCGCAATTGATGCCAGTACTGTTGAATTGGAACTCTTTTCGGCCAGATGTGATTGACACCGACAAAATACCAAAATCTAAAGAAATGTAAAGCGTAAAGCCACAAAACAATGAGACTGGAATTGGAAATGGCTTACATTCCCGTTAATGCTCCACCGAGATGGGCGGCATGATCGAAGAATTTCCAGCCCAGTATACATCCAGCTAAGTCGATTCCAACTAGCACTTTTATAGCCTAAGAAGTATGGGTCGTTGTTTCATTAAATTTATCAATTGACTTTCACACTTAAATACTTACTGCACCCGCTGAAAATGTTAACATCGGAAGGAAAATTATACCCAGCTGAGTGTCCGGATATTGTACACAAACGAAAGCCAAAATTCCCATGATTGCACCCGACTGTAAATACATATTTGATCAAAAACAGAACAATATGCAATTACGACAGATCTCTTACAGCTCCTAGCGACAGTCCCGGAGTTGCTAATGCTGTTTTGAACACATAACTGCTCAAAGATGATAGAACGCCTGCAATGGAAGTTCGTCGTTTAATTGACATACGAAGTGAAAAAATGTGGCCAGCTAACGTACCTGCACAAAGGTATAAGTACATAAATTGTTCCTTTCCCAATGATCCCACAGCAACATTGGCAAAACTATGCAGCACATACATATTAGCGAAGATGTGAAACGCCGAGTAATGGCTAAATGTCGATAGTAACATGGGCCAGCATGCAGCTTCTGAAATTTAAATTGCATTTTAGCAAATTTCGTTCGTTGAAGCGGAAGTTATCTTCTGGCCTGGTTCAGTTCTTGACTTAGTTCAACATGTTTACATGAACAGATACTGAATTTCTGTGGATTGCTGTAACCCAGTGTCCCACCCATTCTGTTCCAATTCTAATTTATGATTTAGCAACTTACTTGCCACTGGATTCGAACAAAAATACCGCAGCATAAACGGTTGAAACCTCTGAATTCGCCACAGTCCAAAAACTAAAACGTTCAGCGCACATATCGGAACGAAAATCTTTTCGCCCGACGATAGCTTTGTCCAATAATGCTTCAATGTGCTTCGAATCTGTGAAATCGAATATGAAAACGAAACTCATAGAACACACTACAATGTCTATAGACGCACCAGTCCCCAGACATGCAACAATAGTCGGACACCTACTGTTGTACATCGATAAAAAATGTTAATGAATAAAAGAACCGTCCGACTACTGGTGCATGTCCAGAGTCGGGTGTCGGTACCCTAGCATGAAAAGAGCTTTCGACTTACATCATTCTTTTGCTGTGCAAATTTTCTTCTAAACCAATCTGGATTGAATTTACTCGGCGAATAAATATTCTCGTATTGCCATATCGACACTCCAACGAATGTTCCCGTTGCAAACTAGATCCCATAGACAAGAAATGTTTTATTTATCAATGGGAAAAGTGCAGTACTTTGTTAAAGTACTTAGTTACTCCAGCGGTTCGTATCCGTTCTAATTGGAAACTTACTGTGGCAGTAAACGCTATCGGTTTCCATAAATTTGAAACCCTACTGGGTACTTCACCATTATTAGCAACAAAGTCTGGTGCTCGCTTTACTTTGAACGGTGTACGATTCGCTCCATTCGAGTATCGTGAAATTGAATTACGAAATATTTTACTGTGTTGTTTAATGTGTGATAGCTGGGAGCTGGATGAATGTAGAAACATATTTCTTTAAACAATAATTGGAAAGGAATTTCGTCAGTTTTTCTATGCTCACCTAAAAGAATTTAGCCTAGAAGGTCCCACATTCATTCTAATTATTGGGCTCAATCAATTCCATACAGAGTATAAGATTAAAGAATCACACGTACAAGAACGTCCTGTCAATTATGATATTGTTTATACGACACTCGCGGCGATTTTTCTACGGTCTCATGTCGTAATTTGTCAATATCTCTTAGTTCAACATTGACAAAAGAGATGGTGCTGTCGCACAACAATACCGCGCGATAACATAAAGATGGTTTGAAAAATGAGAATTTAATTTGACGGTAATTTGAACTAAAGAAGTCAATGCTTCGTATAATATCTAGACGACGCGACGGATCGCTGGCTGGACGAACAGAAATGGTTTTTCGTGATTTTAAGCCAATTATCGAAAGAAGTGTCAGGGTATCATCTCAAAGTTTGAAACTCATTTCTGTGGTGAGATCGACAAAAAGATTTTGGAATCGTTCGATAATTGTCACCAGGTATTCAAGTGATCCAATCTGAAGTCGAACATTGTTTCAAGCATTTCTGAATCCCAACCAAAGACGTAGTAATTGGCATATTTGAAAACTGAAAGACATAAGTCTAACAGATTTTTCGTCTCCTGTGAACTGGGCTGAACTGATTCTAGTGAATTTAAGAATTCGTAAGTTGACAGTTACCTTAAGGCTTTATTTCCACTTACCAAAAAAGTACTCCGTGTGAGAACTAAATTTAATTTTTTCAATTTTTAATTTGTTTACTTGACAGCTCGCACTCTCACGGCTCTCCCACAGATTGAGTGGAAACCATACATATTGCTAAGAGTGATCCATAAGGATTCCTAACTTTTAAAGTGACAACAATTTTTGAGAATCGGGGCCCAGTTCACGGAAAAGCAGTTAGGCTCAACCGTTCAAGGTAATAAGGGCCAGACCTTGGTTAGGCTCATATGAACACTTCAACTCATCAATTGTGTTTTGAAAATTAGCAGGAAAAGTAGCATCAATTAAAATAAATCGGCAGAGGGATGTCACACAAAAACACAACGTCGAAACGACTCCGATCGGTACGAAACACTATTTCAAGAAAAATCGATTTGGACAGCACACCGATCAACATCAACGAAGAAATCAATCGATTAAAAAAGGGAATGGGATGACGTTGCGAAGAAAAAAGAGGTTTGCGTGGATTTTAATTCAGAATTTATTTTTCGTTTTCTTTTGTGTCTACATTTGGACAATTTATTAAATTTTGTTTTATTTCCACATTACTTTTCATTTCATCATCTTTAAAAAACCATTCGTAATACATTAATGAATGAATTTACAGTCATCGTTGAATCCAAGGGGTCATCGACTTCCAGGGATTATTTGGGACTATTTGGGATTATTATGTGATTATTTTGAAGTAGTTGACCCCTCGGGTCAGTCGACCTTGTCAACGCGTCTTCCAAAAGAATAGATCATGTTTCCTGATGAATTCTCGTCAAACTTTCTTAGATTTCCACGGGAATTAGATGTGTTTCTAACGTGAAATTTCAGTGCTGATGATTATTCCGAGAGGCAAACAACTATAGATAACGGCTGTTCAAATCATGTCCCACATATTTCCTGTTCGTTTAGATGTCTGCTTCAGAAACTTCAGAAGTCCTTATATGCGATTGGGACGATTTAACGCTGCGTTAAAAATACCCTCTCACGTTTAGAAATGTCCAGCGCACTTTCAGCGCTTCCTCATAAGAGAATGGGAAAATACCTTCTCACTTTCAATTTTGAATTGTCCAGACCACTAACAGCGTGAATTAACCTATACTAATAATATGATAAATCTATTTACTCACTGCACCACCGGAAAATGAGGCGCTAAAAAGACCCTACGTAATTGTTGGGAACTTTGTGAGTTTGCCTTGCCTTTGGATCGTGTTGAAACCCTCACACCTAGCAAAAATCAAAGTTTCCATCAAGAACGTAAACTACTATTCCCAGAGTTGATCAAGTAGTGATAAACTCAAATTCTATTCTTGCTATAGTTGGTTGGTGATTTCCTATCGAAAAAAATTGGTTTGAGTGGAATGTGAAATTATTACTAAAATTTACATAAAAATTGCAATTTCCCATTATTGATTACTGTTTAAACTTGAAAAGTACCACACCAATGGTATATGAAAATCTCTACCCTCGTAGATTTTGTAGAATGTTGAACATGCTGTAAGCACCGTTGATGATCTAAAAAAAAGACATCAAGTTCAGTCGTGCCACAAATTAATGCACCGAAAAGAATCTCTCAGGCACTGACTCACCGATGTAAATGTTAGCAGATTTGGTGGGTAAATTTTACCAACGACTAGTTCTTGTGGCTGTTTCAAACGTTCCCCAAAAATAATGACGCATCTCTTACAAGATTGTGTCTGGTCGATCCAATTGGAATTGTACAAGCAACGCGACAATCTGTCACTGGTCAACACAATTTCGTTTCCCAAATACATGACCATAAATATGTCAAAAATGCAGAACAACAAAACAACGCAATTGATTGCATCAATTATCAGACTTCCGTGTGAACTCTACAATGGCAAAATTTAAGAACAAAAACACTGCAACTAATTTGTCAATAATATTTACGAATGCCAGTGTATACACTGCACCGCATATGCAAAGGCTACCAGTTCCAATTTGCAAGAAAAACAAAGTCCCGAAATGAGTTCCAAAGTCATCAAGAATTCTAAAGAGAAAAATCGCTATTGACGAGACAAGTATCACATCAGAGTGCTTTGCATGAGAAAATGCCCAGTACTCCTCCTAGCATTGATACTTGTATGTCTTAACGGAAGAAAAGCCGAATATTTTTTGCTAGGAGCAGTATGGATCAGAATGGCAAAAACAAGCCAAAGCTTTTCTATACATCATGTGCATAATGCAGACGATCCACAACGTGTAACGAACAATATTTATTTTTCGTTTTCTAGCGCCCCACTTTTTTCACTTTTTAACCACATAGAAGTTAAAGGGCTAAGGCTTATCCTACGACAAAACTAAAAGCAAAATCGTATGATCTGAGGAGTAGTCAATAAACACACGAAAACGAGAAACTAAAATGCGAAAACCAGGAATTCTTAGCGACATATGCGAATTTACCCGTTGGTTTTGTTATAGTTCTGTATTGCCTCTACGAGATCCTTGCGAAAAAGGTTGTGCAGTTCTGTTAGCGAAGCCTTTAATTTAGATTCGCCATTGTTTATCGTACCCATGCGTTCCAATTGCCTTCCCAAAAATTTATATTTGAGCGAAAAGTTGAGCATTAAGTACCAGCTTATTGTTGTAAAACAAGTGCAAACTCCAGCCCAGAGACATCCTCCAGTATAAAATACAAATGCAATCCAAAATTCAATGTTACTATTTGTCTGGTCCAAAGGGAATTGAAAGTTTATAACAAATTTCCCCTCATTGAAAAGTGGAAACAAAATTATAACGAAAATCGTAGAGAACTGAGCGTACAGAAAGTAACGAATGAACTTCATGAATACATTCAACAATTGGCTCAAACGATCAAATTCGCTTTTTTCGTCAGTGCAACTAGTACCGACTTGCCGCAGTAACGAAAGAAATTCATTTCTTCGCCAAAGAATCAACCAAAATCTGTATACTTGAAGGACAAATTGAACCGACAAGACTATTAAAAATATACGCTCGTCCGGATCGCTAGTGGTTTTGGCTCCAAGGGCAGTTGATGTAACAAATGCTAGCGCAAAAATAAAATTAAAGTAACGTCTACACCGTTCACGAAAAGTAGTTTGATCGCTCCATATTCCCAAACGATAGTACAATGCTATCAATACGCGGATGGTTTTTGGTATCTCAACTTTGTACATTTTCCTTCCGTTTCTATTTGAAATATACAACTTAAGTCACCGAGAACAATCACGAAACTGAACTGAAACACAAATAAAGAAATTTCCATGTGCAAGTGCACCAAATGTATGATGGGTATTCTTGGAGTGTGTTCATTTAGAACGTCAAGGTTTATACAAGGTAAATATAGTGAGGAGGTAGTATATAACCGAATATATAACCGAATCAGATGTACGGTGGCACGAAAGTTCGATACAAACGCCCAAAAAATGGAATAGAAAGTCGGATCATCTGTTGTGAGATAGCGAAAATATTTTTGTGAAATCAAGTAAATCGTATTCAACCATTTTAAAAAAAGATGTCATTGGCATCGAACTTATGTGTCTGAATGGCATTACCTCCCCACTATATTTACCTTGGCAGGAAAACTAGCTGGTAAAAGCATATTGTTGTAGTGAATCCAATCTTTGACGAATACCGGAGCAGTCGTTTTTTGTGGACACGGACTATCGGCCAAGTGGCATTACCGTTACATAGTGCAATTGCATTGTTACAGACTTTATAATTATGAAATTTCGTATTCCATTTATCACCAAAGCTGATATTACGTTTTTCACAGCAACCCTACCCTACTATCAATAAGACAATATTGATTTTAAACGTAATTAATAGCCTTTGCCTTTTCTTTTGCGTCATCGGTTAGGACACGTAATCCGTTTCTTCAAGGTTTTTACTTATCACATCCAATCGTTAATTCTCTTAGTGAAATATCGACAAAGTGAAATTGAGGGAAGAAAACAGAAATCGATGGAGAAAAGACTGACGAAAAGTTAACTTCCACTTAAAATCAATTTATAGGAAAGATGAATCAACTTAAGATTTCTTTATTGCCCAAATTGTAAACATAAATGCAGTTAATTTCTTATCGTGGACACATAGCATGCCGCCCACCATCGACAGGCAGTTGAACTGCTGTTATGAAACTAGCTAGATCACTAGCCAGAAATGCAATGGCTGCAGCAGTTTCCTCAACATTTCCCGCTCGACCAAGTGCATGTGTTGAACGAGTATGCTCCAGAAATTTATCATATTCATCATCGGTCATTCCGCCTCTTTTATGAATATCTGTAACAATAACACCCGGATTTATTGAGTTGCAGCGAACCCCCTTGGCAGCCAGTTCCAACGCAACACACCGGGTAAATTGATCCACTGCAGATTTGGACATATTGTAGGCTAAAATGCCTGGAAATGACCGAATGCCAGTAACACTCGAAACGTTAACAATATTTCCTTTCGATGTAATTAAATGTGGAACGGCCAGCATCGTTAGATGATACATGGCTCTTACATTTGCGTCCATTACTTTATCGTACTGTTCCAATGACGTTGTTTCGATTGTTCCACGATCCAATATTCCAGCACTATTTATCAAGACGTCCAATTTACCAAATGCTGCAATGACTTTTTCGATTATCATTGTTGCGTCTGATTCGATAGTTATGTCGGCGATGATTGAAAGAGGTCTAGGGGTACTATCCGATGTAACACATTTTTCTATCGTTGCGTTCAAATTATCGGCATTTCGACCAGTTAGTGCCAGAGTTGCTCCTAATTTGGCAAAATATTCTGCAGTACCAGCTCCTATCCCAGAACTGGCTCCAGTTATTAGAACGACTTTTCCATTAAAATTGAACGACATATTCACTCCTTTGTAATAACAAGATGAATCTGTTGATAGAAAGAAATTGAGTGACAAACCTTTAAAGGACCTGAAATTTTAAATGATGGGTGGTCTGTCTGTATTGTCTATGGGCAGGGCATTGGGGAATCTGGCACACGGTACTAAAAGAAGACACTTTAACTACGTAAAAAGTGAACTCGCACGCGCAAGTTTAATGCTGCTAATGCTTTTTAGCCATGTCATCGACTTAATGACACCTTTTGCAAAAGGTTGGCATAGAAAAATCGTGTACGAGTCCACATATTACGTAGTTGAAAAATGCGTTGTTTTAGCACAGTGTGCCAGATTACCCCACGCCTGTTCTATGCATGATACTACTTTAAGTAGATCTTACAGCTGCCAATAAACTTGTTAACAATTCGGATACTGATAGGTCGAAGACCCCGATTGCGTTAAGACATTCGCCCATACCTGTGACGGGATTTACCAAAGGAACATATCGTAGGATGTGTGTGTCGTTTGTATTGAGGTCATTTAACTAAAAAAAACTAACACAAAGGACAAGACTGGCTACACGTACACACGCCCTTCGGATTGAATAAAGAAAATTTTAAAAATGTTTTCATACGAAGAATATAAAAACCGATGCCAGTACGGGCCTGCTAATGCAGACACTGCAACTCAGCCGTTCGAAAGCTTTTTAGATATCTCAATGTGAAATATGATGTGCAAGCATAATTGATCAGCTCGAATAGGTGGAAATAAAAAAAACCTATCGGTCGAATACATGACAATTTATACTCACGAACAACACTCAACTGCGTATGTAAAGTCACCGCCTTCAATTAGAATAATTGACTGAATGGAAGCTAACAACAAAGCATAAATTGAAAATCACATTGACAACGAACTTAAAGCATTCTTACATACCCACTAAATTTCATGTTAGGGCTTTTGACCGATAGCTATAACCTGACAGTGAGTTAGTTGCTTATTGATTATTGATTAATTACGGTGGCGAAGGATCAATCTTCACTATAAAAGTGATATTTACTCTTTTCTGGGAATAGTTTTCAAGCAATAACGCTTCGTAATTGAAAATATTTCGATTCCCCCAACTGTCGGTCAACTACTCTAATCGATTTTGGAGACTATGTTGACTATACTTTGACTATCATCAATTGCTACGTAGAATTATCTATCCAAATGTGTTAACAACGTAATGGAAAATAGGAATAATAAGCTCGGGATGATCGGCACATTACAGCTTGTTTACGTAACTTTGAAGAAATAGATTCACAAAAACAATTGCCATCAATTCTTTCATAAATCACTTTACTAACGCGAACATCTCTGATAAGCGGTCAGCATTATTAGTATATATCACTAATATCGAGAAACCGATCGTCAAAATAAATTCGGTTTGAGATGCGAGCATTCAAAGCGAACAATTACAACATTAATTGGACAATTAAAATGAAATTCGCACATTGAATTCGGGCGAAAAGAAAACACTTACGTAGTTTGTTTTTGTTATACAATATTCACTGAGTTTCAGACACACTTCACACTGTACGCCTTGGTTCCGTGTCGTTTAATCAGCTGTCTCGCGATAGATTACCTTGTATTATGATAAGTGTAAAAATAAATCAATGAAAAAATTGCACCAACACATGCCCCATACTCCGCACTTTTTTTTGGCACACATTCATACGCACAAGTTTCATTCATAAATAAGTACATTGTATATGATTAAGCACTCACACTTGCTCCTAATCATACAAGTCAGTCAATAGTGTAATTGATGATGTACTGACTTGAAACGCTAGTACTGGTATTATCATAATAGACCTCGCGCTATAGCATTTCATAAAAAATTGGTTTAAGTCTGACGATCAACCTCTCTCATGGAAAATCTTATCTGCCGGTTTCTGTACAGTTAAAAATCAGTTACACTTTAGCCATTAATTGTGAGAATAATTTTTGCAACCTGACTAATGCGAAAGTTGACCATTAAACAGCAATTTCCCCCTGCGAAACGATCCATTACATATGGACTCGTTCGGGTTCAGTTATTTTTCATTTTCCTATGAGGAAATCAACTTTCGCATGAGGCATGTAGTAAACCAGAATATATGCCGCTACGTACACCACTACTTCGGAAACAACTTTGTGATATTCGCAAACTCAGGTGTAACGTTTTTGAGAAACTTGCTTCTGCAACTGCATGTCTAGTTGAATGTATATCTCGCTGTCGCCTACAGCTTGGATAACTCTAAGCTTGTCGAAAAAACAGCTACCGAAGCTTGTTACTCAAAATTACATTTGTGAGTTTGCTCTTACCACATAATTGTTACCTCTTGCAATGAATTACTTTCGCAGCATCCAATGTAGCCTACTATTCACGCAACACAGGTGTGATTTTCTCACCACAGATGAAACTTTGAGGTCGTTTGTTGAAGAAAACATTATATGTGACTACTTCGGAGAAAGTTGTATTTTCTCGGCTAAATTGTGGTCACCGCTACGTATATAATAGAGGGATTCTTTTGAAAAACAGCCTACCGAAATCGGACGCATTTTCCAGTGGACTGTTTTATATGTGCCTAGAAAGGTATTCGACCCTAGAAGCCAAAACCACTTTCAAAAAAATTCTTCAAAGTTTGTGTGGCTGGTGAAAGGTGATCAAAAACCGAAAACTTGCACTTTTCTTACAAAAGTTTCTCCAGTAACACGAGCCGTACAGGGTCGTGTGGGGTGTCATTAGAAAGGTAATCACACGTACTATTGAGCCTGTAGAGTAATTAATTAGGTATACCTCAGTTGGTGGTTTGTATAACTCTGGTTTATTCATTAACATTTAATAATTAAGTAAGTTAGTAATGAGAGAGTGTATACAATCTCTCTCACTTAAACTATATTAGTCAGGGATCTAACAGAGGCACTACACCTCCCTTCTTTACAAAGAGTGACGACACATTACTCATTGGAGTCACTCGTCTAGTAAATATTATATTGTTCTTAAGGAATATTGATTATACATACATCTAACAATAATATCAATAAAATGTTTCAAGTTTTTCGACAGAAATTAAAATTAGATATTCTTTTGATATTGTTAACCTCCTTCCTTCCCCTTCTTTTTTAGTCCTGTCTCGATCGCCATGTAGAGTAATTAATTAGGTATACCTCAGTTGGTGGTTTCTATAACTCTGGTTTATTCATTAACATTTAATAATTAAGTAAGTTAGTAATGAGAGAGTGTATACAATCTCTCTCACTTAAACTATATTAGTCAGGGATCTAATAGAGGCACTACAAGCCGAATAGGGAATTATTGGGTTTAAAATTCATCGACACAGAAATATATGCAGTTAAAGTTTTCAACCGAAGACTTACACTGTTCTTACTGAAATTTCTCGAGGTACACAAAACGTACATGGTCGTGTGGGGTATCATTTGAAAGGTAATTTTATGTTTATTTTATGTCAAATAGGGACTTATGTGGTTTGGATGCATCTACGATGAAATTTGAGCACTTAAACATTTCAACTTCTATTTCATCGTAGATGCATCCAAACCACATAAGTCCCTATTTGAGTCCCAAAAGTACATAAAATTACCTTTCTAATGACACCCCACACGACCATGTATGTTTGTGGACCTCGAGAAATTTCAGTAAGAACAGTGTAAGTCTTCGGTTGAAAACTTCAACTGCACATATTTCAGTGTAGATGAATTTTAAACCCAATAAGTCCTTATTCGGCTCAATAGTACATGTGATTACCTTTCTAATGACACCCCACACAACCCTGTACGGCTTGTGTTACTGGAGAAACTTTTGTAAGAAAAGTGCAAGTTTTCGGTTTTTGATTCACCAGCCACACAAACTTCGAAGATTTTTTTTGAACGTGGTTTTGGCTTCTAGGGTCGAATAGCTTTCTAGGCACATATAAAAAAGTCCACTGGAAAATACGTCCGATTTTGGTAGGCTGTTTTCCAAAAGAATCCTTCATAGGCACCTTCGAAAAGCGAATTTTTTCTTGATTAACGATCTACCACCAATATTGACATTGTGTCAATCCAGTCCATTTTTTGAATTTTTTCGTTCGATCATATTATGGATCATGAAAGACTGTGGAACTTTTCCGACTGGAAATATCTCCTGAAGGAAAAACCTTTTTCAATTTTTTTTCCTCGATCCAGACTAATTACATGGGGAGAACTTTTTTTTTTGTTCAAATGAAATAAAATGGTGTAAGAGTAAGACGTAAGGGCTTTGCTCAAAAAATGACCCGGAAAATTCGTACACTTTGAGGTTACCTCACACCTGCAATTCCAATAGATGAAGCTATTTTCGGTGCCTTTTCATCCAAAAAACGTTCTTTGATGACAACATGAAATGATGGTATCTGACCAGGCTTTTAAGGGAAAAACTAATTGCTCAAAACAAGTAAGTAAATAAGGAAGGCAAGGGCTGCAATCGCTCAGTGGTCGCTTAAATACGCTTCAGGGACAAATGTCAGAGAATTTTAGAATTTTTCTCGAGATTTCGTCCCTTTTCTTATAAAGTTTTCCGGGGTGTAGAGTGTAGTCAGACCTCGCACTCAAAAATGGCGTGCCTTATTAAGGAAATAAGGAGGTTTTTTAAAAAAATAAGGAGAAAATAAGGAATTTTTCGGTTGAAATTAAGGAGAAAATAAGGAGCTTGGAAGTAAATTTTTGGGTAAAAATCTTGATGATTTTTTATACGCACACCCCCTGCACGCTTTTTTAGGCTCATAATCAAAAATTACGAAGTTTTTCAAAAATTCCCATACCCATATTCAACGATTTTACACTAATTTAATCCACTTAAATCCACTTAAACGCAATGGGCCACGTTCAGAAACGAAACGTTCATGACATCTGGGTAAACTTTCACGACCAAAGTACATCGTGAGAAATCTAACCTCAAAGTTAAACTTGACAGCGTTAACTCAACGAAACGAATGTTCACTCAGTGAAGAATTTTTCGTTCCTGAACGCGGCCTATGAATTACCATGGTTTAATAGTAAAAGTTAATTTGAAATTATTAACCTTAGCTTACCGCTACTTTCTTATACCATGTCAATTGTTTATTTTGTGGACTGTGAATATTTACGTGTAAATATTAATACAAATAATCCACACAACCCACAAAATAAGACTATGGCTCTTTACAACATTCCATTGGTTGTAGTTCGTGTTTTGAACCTCAGGATAAAACTGTACATTTCTCAATATGCTACATTCCTTAATTTTCTTTTAGGTGAAGTAGAGATTTGAGGTCAGAATTATATCAAATTTGTAAACAACACAATAATTTGATCAAATGAATTTAAGTTTATGTAGGTTTTTTTTTTGTTTGATCTACCACCAAATAGTTTGTTGGGAAAGTTTCCCTCTTAGTACATCAGTGAAATAATAAAATAATGATTCTTCCCATAGATGACTTGGAACAGGTAGATTCCATTGACCTTTTCAAACCTCCAACAGGTCGCACACAAGTGGCGTCCACCAAAATTTTGAAACTTTGGGACCCCCTCCCCCACTGTGCTCTATTGTCGTTAGATTGTTTCTTAGACTGACTTTTTGTAAAGTCGATGCTTTAACTGACTTAGTATGACCGCGCTTTTTAGCGTGAGACAGAGGCAATTCTTTCCAAACATTCGTCCGTTACCTTCAATTCTACCCTCCCTCCCCTTCTTCAACACCGCTCATCCCATTGAGTGGGAAGGTAGCAAAATTACTGTAATCCACGTGGATATTTTTCTTCAGTAAAATCGACAACAAGGAACTACATTTCTATGGTTTGTTTACTAGCAGTAGGAGATCGGGTGAAGATTTACGATGACCCTATTGCTCAGTATTCTGCCGCGCAGCGATTTTTTTTTATTATCTGTTATCCAAAAATGTAGTTTTCTCGTCAAAATTATTGAAAAATAAGGAAAAAAAAGGAACTTTTTCAAAAATAAGGAGGAATAAGGTGGTTTTTTCAAAAATAAGGAAAATCAGGAAAATAAGGAGTAGTACGACCCCTGGTGTAGTGAGTAACAGTTTATTTTATAATCGCTCTTTTTTCACAGGCGATAGCGGTGAAGAAAATTAGTAGATCTAGTCTTTGTTTGTAATTTAAGAAATTGAATTTTCGTACTACGTCGAGTCTTATCGAAGGACAATCATATCGAACTTGAAGAACCATTTATCGATTCATCACTGATAAATTGATGCAGACCGATGCATCCTTTTTAGTCAGTGTCGACTTTTTTCCCAGTCAGATCACAAGCAATAAAAATGCGGATTTTTTACACTGATTTACATATATTATTACTCGTTCACATAACAATACCTTGATTCAATCGTGCATAGACTATGTAACCTTCTTGTGACATTTTCTTTTCTTATTGATTCGGACCATTGGTACATCAATGCTATCACGCTTGTCGATTTCGTTGTAGTTTTCGACGGCCTGTGTAATATCGTTGCACTTTTCATTAGGATTTAGTTCTAATTCAGAATGGCAATCATCATCAGGATTGCTAAGTGCGTCCTCTTCGACACCGTCGGCTGGTCGTGTAGACGAGAACTCGATTTTGGATTCGCTGCAATTCAATTTTTCTACGATTTTCCTAAATGATTTCAGGTTTCTTTGGCTTTCTTTGGGTATTTTCTGATCCACCAAATTATTGATCAACTCAATCAAATGCCACCTGGACTCCTCATCTTTACACAACGGCTTCAACGATAGAATCTCTTTCGATATAACGTTCAGTGATCTGCTCTCCGTTGGCTGATCATCCATCCAAACCAACAATGCGGCCACAGTATCCGCACTGATTTCTCCCTTGTCGTTCATCATCGCTTGCAATATGAATTTCAGCACCGAGCGTAGAGTGGTCACGTTGGATGTTTCTTCGCCTTGGATAGCAGAAAGTGTTTTGCTAATCGACAACTGAAAATATTTCTGCTTCTTGTACTGAATCAGCGTTTCAAAGAAAACGCTCAGAATTTGAGTAACTATCGGCTCGATGTCAGCGTTGAAATACATAACAATCAATTTCGCCATGATTTCCGTTTCGAAGAAACGACCATGCACAATTAGCAAACAAAATCCATCCACCAATTCGCAGGTGATGTCAACATCCTGACTCGAACCCAAGTAACGATTCAACAGTAGCAGTATGTCTGTTGCCGAGACTAAAAACAAATTCGATCAATTTAGAATATCAACTTGATGCTTGTATCAGTGTCACTTACTGTGTTCGTCATTGGGACGTGATATGTTAAGATTATCGTCTAATGACTGGCCTGCCAGTAACGCACTGTTTACTAACGCTGCTGGTGGTCTACTATCCGCTTTGTCGTGTTTATCCAAAAATTCGATGCCGTATCTGCAAGAATAATTGCGGTTAGCATATCATCCTTGAAAGGAGAAAATTTGTCGTCACTGCCAATGATCTTGGGGAATAACTGTCGCTGAAATTTTAATTCTATTCTGCACTGGAATTCTGAAGTTTTGTTCTCGAATTTGGGAGAAGAACAATTTTAAGAGTCATATCGCCAAGACTTCAGGCGATTGGGGAACAAGCGGTCTCCGATTTTAATGAGTGATAGCTCGTTGGATTTGTCTTTCAATTCTAGTAAACACGTATCTTTCACTTTTTCAAAAAAAAAAAAATATTTACTGTGAAATAGCTCAAAAGTAAAGAAATGTCAGAGGGTACCGAAAACAGTTCTTCGGCAATAACTCAACAAAAAATTATTTTAAATTGTTGTAATTTTGTATGAATGTCGGCCTTGGAAAGACCTACAGGTAGAGTATACGCAATGCTTGGTGCGAGTACATCCACGAGAGTTCCAGATGCTGTTCCAGCTGTAAAGCCCTGAAAAAGGAAATCTGCATTTTGGCACCAACTTTTTTTCCAAGGCATCTGTGGGATTGCAGCACAAAAGTACTGGGTTCATTTATATGTGCAACGACAGTGTGTTAGGCCAGCTACAACACCCCATACTCAGTTCCGTGGAACACCGAAGCTGCAGAGAATCCGGACTCTCCGAACATTAACTATATTTTTAGTCATAACTCTTGTGGATGTACTTGGTGCGAGTGCGTATACTCTACCTGTAGGTCTTTAAGGCCGACATTCATACAACATTACAACAATTTAAAATAATTTTTTCTTGATTTATTGTCGAAAAACTGTTTTCGGTACCTTCTGACATGTCCTTACTTTAGAGCTCTTTTGACAGAAAGTAAATTTTTTCCTAGAATTGGAAGACGAATCCAACGAGCTATCACTCATTAAAATCAGAGACCGCTTGTTCCCAAAGTTAAAAAAATCGCCTGAAGATTTGGCGATTTGACTCTTAAGCGTTAAGCTTCTTGTGGAAGACGCAATCTCAGCCGAAGTCAGTGACCTGAACTAATTTCATTTTTGTACCAAACGTTACATGTTATAGACGCGGTTGAAGAAAACATTTGACCAGCTACCTTTGTAAAATAGTTAATTATATGAAAAGGGATAAACAGTTGAACAGTCGTGTGTTAATGAGGCGAAGCCGAGGTCAACAATCACACGAAAACTTGACTTTTCTTTTTTTAAACCCGAGACTTGTAGTGGACGTAATGTGAATCTTAAACAAATTTTCTGGTTTTTCCCTAGGTGTGTAATGATCCACTTTCGACCACAGGGAAAACAAGAGCAAAACCACAACTGTCTTAACCATAAACTGCTTCTAGTTTACGTACTTCTCAAAAACTCGACTTTTCAACGTGTAAAACTTGTCAGATAAATAACTAATTATTTCTTGTGGCAAAATTACAAAAGGGAAGGTCGGACTATCTTATTTTCGCCTACAAATATCTGTCCGAATATTGAACTGAGCCGCTAACTTACGACTACCTTGACCGAAGACAATAAAACGATGAATGGAACTGCGACGCTTCTCAATTAAATGCACCGATATTTGTCATCAATATACTAATTGTTTTATAATGATCAAATCATATCAACAACAAGTGGCATACCGTGTAGAACGTGTAATTTTGTCTTCATGTTTGAGATGAACAAAACTCAAATTGTGGATTTTTTCAGCGTTTACTTATTGTAAAAGAAGACTCATGGAGCCGCATCTACAGTTCGAAGGAAAGGAACTGGAACATTCATCAGAACATACTCTGGGGTGAGTTTCAGTTTTAAATTTTTTTTTGTGAAAGTCCCGATTTTTTACCGCTATTCCATCTTTCCGGAAGGCTCCGCAAATCTAAAAAAAATCGAAAAGAAAACTACCGTTGAACATTACCTGTCTATTAGCTGGAAAATTGCTCTAATGCTCGTAATCCAAATAGATTTAACTTGATGGCAAAACAGCTGCTTGCAAAACGCTTGATATGCATAATTAGCAAGTTTGCTGCATAACAAGCCGAAAGTGGCCGTACATTTCAGTGCCCAATCTCTCAACTCCATATCATCGGATTCCAGTCGAACGCTTATGACATCCTGAAAGGATTTTTTTTTTGTAAATGTTTTCACCATCGGAACTAAAGTGTGGTAGTGTTGCACTTACTTCATACAGTTGATACATGGACGGATTGAGATGTGTAACTGTTTTCGAGCAAACTCCGTGGAAAATGAACTTAAGTCCTCTCAATAAATTGTCGCTAGTGATTCGTTCGAAGTTGGAGATGATCTAATCAAAAAGATTAAGAAAATTAAAGGTGGAGTAGTAAGTCACAAAAAAGTCTACAAAAAATAACGGAAAAAATCGTCGATCTTCGAAGATGTTTTTTTAAACATTTTGTGGACTTTTTCACTCGCTGAAGCAGTCAATTTATTTGGTCTATTTGGAATTGAAATCACTAGTAAAGTATGGGGCCATTAAAATAGTGTGCACGCTAAAATACTTTACGCATGCGTTGGTCAGACACTCCCTCCCCAACCTTTAAAATTGAGATAGTTTTCCAAAGATTGGTCATCATTTGTGTGAATTGCAAGGTTTTTTCTATCAGCAAAACACCCTATTGAAAGTAGACCTGATAAAATTTTAACTTCAGTTCAGTTCACATGCAGAACGTTAGAGGTCATTCTTAGAATGTGCCACGCTCCAAAGGTGGAGAGGTGTTAGGACCAAGCTTGACAGTGTTGAAGATTTCATAAATTTTGAGTGACTGATGGTTTGACCACCCCTTAGTCACCGATCCACTGAGACGACTTTCATCACAATTCAGAAAAAAAAAATTAAAAAATCCTTTGAAATCCCTTGAAATGCTTCAAGTCATAATCCATCCACAAACCCTTCGTGTGCTGTGGCAAGCGCAAAACGTTAATAAATTGCTTACCGTTGCTTCAGTTGAAAACGGAGCTATCAGAAATAGCAGTTGTTCCTTAACTAAACCGATTTCTTTCTCCACTGCTGCCAATTTTTCGCATTCGTTTGTCTCCAACAATTTTGTCTGACTTTTTCTCAGTTCTACCAATTTTACTGAAAGTGACTTGACGTCAGTTTCTGTATTCGAATCCAATTTCCACGATGAAAAACTTCCGTCCGGATCGATTGGATGCAGAATGTTCTTGACAATATCGACGTAAAACTGTAGCCGACTATTCGACGATGGTATCAGTTTCTCGCAAATGGTGATCAGCGACTTGGTTAAGTTTTCGTCGCACGTCGCACTCTGCACCAGTAGATAGACAATGGTATTCTTGACGCTTTCACGACCACTCTGATCACTGAAGTCTATCATTTGTAGCAATTCGATAAGACTGAGGAAAATGCATTGCGAAGAAAGTTTGTCGTGGATTGGTTTCTTCCGTGTGCCGAACCTGAAGAACGAACAAATTATTATTTTCAAATTATAATTGTTAATCGAAATGGCGTACCCGGCAATAGATTCACATATGGTTGGCAGATCGGGTAGAATTCGTTCGAGATGATCGAAGTAGGTGATGTCACTCTGAAAGAATTCGATCAATGTAACCCAAAAGACACTCAGTTCCGGCGTAAGTTGATCGATATTGATACAACAATGATAGCTAATGTCCTCTTCATCAGTGGTTTCAGTCAGCGGCAATACTTTGATTAGATTCAATGGATCTTGTGACCTTTACAGGAAGTGTGGGCAAATTTTGAACATTAGGACTTCGAAGCAAAGTTTCTCAAATTTTACCTAAACATTGCCAGCAAAGCCATTCGAGTCACATTCCGGAAACGATACAGTTCCAACTCGTTCTGATAGAGTTTCAGGCTCGTTAAAAACGCAACGAATTCATTATCACATAACGTCAACCACTGTGGCAGCATATATTTCACTGCAACCTGCAAAGCAAATGGTTTACCACAATGGTTCGAACGAAAAGCATTTTCCTGAATTTTTGTTTCATACCATCCGTACGGTCTCGGAAGAATCGGACAATCCCCGTTCGAGTAATGTTAAGCGCTGATCAACAGAACACTTGTTCAACGAATAATTGCTCATGTGCGCCAGGACAGTACGCCGAACTCGAACATCAGCGTCTTGGAGCCGTCCCAGAATGAATGGAATGGTGCGCTCACTACGAGCTATCGAGGAAACGACAGCTTGTCGTACCAACGGGGCAGGATCGCATTCCATATGGAACTGAAAGATCTGGATGACATCGTCATTTGGATCGTCTTTGTTTTGCAGTCGGCAGAGAGCGTTTATTGCTTGAACTCGAACGTGTGGTGATATGTCCTACGAAAACAGTTTATTGTTACGCATACACAGTATCAAAAGGATGTCGGGAATACAATTTTCTATGTGAAAAGAATGTTATCCTTTGCTTCTATCGTAAGCTGTAAGAACTGTACAGAGTCGTTGATCCACTCAAGCGGCTGACTTCAAAATTCATCATTCCCTACACATTTGAAAATCAATCAAATCAGTTACTAACCTTCAGCCGATCCATCATATACGACAAAATCTCGTTGCAGTGAAATTCCTCAATTTCTCCATTATCCGGGAGCGAATTCAACATTTGATTCACAAATTCACAGAGTCGTAGACGAATGGTTGCATTGGGACTGACAGTCTGAAAGCATTGAAATTATTGGTTCATAATTTGTGACACAAAAACAACAAAGGAAAGTGTCGCCTAGTGTTTTAGGTTCAAAAATGATTGCCTGAACCTGAACACATCCAATGATAAAAGACAGTCAGTCTACTTACTTTGAAAATCCAAACGAATATTGAATCGAACAGCGGATGCATGTCTTCGGCTTGAAACGTTGACACAAATTCAGCCATAAATTTCAGACCAGTATTGGTGAATTGATTGATTTCGGATTGCATCAATTGCTTCAGACAAACGATAAATACTGTCGTGAAGTCATCGTGTTCCATCTGTAATTTTGGAATCGAATTTTGTTTCGCACGAAGAGTATTGGTATGCAAACAGAACTTACTCTGTCGTACAGTTGCCTTAATTCCTTCGCATAAGTTTTGTGATAGGCCTCGTCGCTCTGTACTTTATATAAATATTTCTTCACTTCATTACAATTGACGTTTAATTCACTATCTGTGTCTGGTATCACACTTTCAGGCACAATTTTCCTTTTTCGTGGCATAATCAATGGTATTTCTTTCCGTCAGGTTATTTAACTGAAAAATTTACTTCATTCGATTTCGGTTTGTTTTTAAATCTTCAAAATTCAATATAAAAATTTACCTGTCGTTCGAATGGTCTAAAACAGATGTTCACGCGCATGTATGTGTGTGATTTGTTTTGAACGTTTTGAACTAGAATGGTATGATAGAGCATGGATAAGGTAGCATTTGGATGTGGGTCGGTAATTCAATTATTTTGTTTTTTTGATTAAATGTATGAAGGCACGGCCACGGGGTATTCACTCTGCCTTTGTATTTCGGTATGTCACTCGAATTGCTGGTTTACAAAAATGACAGTGGCTCACATCAAAATCAGCTGTCACTAACTTCAGTACGTTCTGTCAGATTCAAATCAATCAAATTCATCAGTTTTGGTTTTTCTGTTTTCTAAATTTTGATTTTGTTTAATTTTACTTTATTTTTGGTGAACGCTTTGAAAATTACAGGAGAACTAAAGCAAAGTTAGTCTTATCTAATAAATCTTAGCCGTAGATAACGAAGGGTCAACAAATACATTTAATTTTAGATGCCGGTATACTGTTCTGTTCCACAATGTACGACGAAAGGTACAGGTGGGATGCACCGATTTCCTGCTGATCCACAACTGAAACGGAAGTGGATGGATGTAACAAGAACGCAACATCTGCAAGATTCCAAAAGCTGTAGAATTTGTCGCAAGCATTTCAAAGATAGCGATTTATTAATCGACCAGGATGGAAAAAGAATATTAGCCCCGAATGCAGTGCCCAGTTTGTGTTTACCAATGTCATTTATCTGGGATCATTCATATCATGTGGTGGGTATAGATAATGTAACAATCTGAATAGTGTACACGATACCGATGTAATTTGCATTCAAAATAGGTCGGTCCACCAAAAAAACGACATTTTAAGCGATTGAAGATAACTGGTCCAGGGGCTAACATCTCAGATGTAAGTTGAACCTGCATATTTCTTAAATATGTTTTAACTTTCGTTTGTATAGGATAACATTGGAAATGAAATTGAAGTTGGCGCAGCCAGGCCAGACAAAAGTGCTAGTGTCGGTTCTTACAAAGACATGGAATTTTTACGGTCGTTGGAAGAGAAAATACTTCAACAGAAAAAGGTATTTAAATTTATTGCAGTTAAACGACTAAGTTCACAATACGATGTAACCCACATGCCTTATTCCTTACCGAAAAACCGATCCCGATCCAAAAATGAAACCTGTAATTTATAGCATGTCCACCTTCCACGTATTTTAGTCGATCGTTTCAAGTGATTATCTTTACGTACTCAAAACTGAACCTTTTCCTAATAGTTTGCGATGTAAAAATAACGTTTCAATGTTTGCTGAAATGGACTCAAAAAAGTTTTGTCATCAGCGTTTTGCACACTAATAAGAGTACTTATCACTGAAGGAAGCTGCTAAACCTCAGAATAAAAATAAAATTCTTTTGAGCTGTAGTGAAGTGGACGACGACACAAGGAGTTAAGTATGGTTTCCACTCAACAAAAAGCATTCCGTGAGAGAGCGAATTATCAAATAAACAAAGTAAAAATGAAAATAAATCAATTTTGTCTTTCACACGGAGTACTTTTTTGGTTAGTGGAAATTAAGCATGTAATGTATTGAACATGTCGCATAAACCTAAAATTTTAAAATAAATAGTAATAAAAAGAGTGTTTTGATATCAAAATTTATAATTTTAAGCGTCATATTTGACCGCTAGCCAGCAATAATAACAACCAAGGCCTAATATTTGAGAACGGATTCACAAAGATTCCTTAAAATTCTCAAAGATTAGCAAAAAGAAAATTTTGGTGTTTTTAGGTAATCTCTTCAGGTTTATCAAATATTAGGCCTTGATAACGACTCACCCCTATATACGACTTAAATTTGAACTGCCAAACTTTATTTAAACGGAATAAAACAGAAGCATTATGTAAGATGTTAACTAATTAAGGAAAATCAACATTCTCATATTGCAACATTAGTTGTAGCATCATTGATTCTTAGGATTTCAACGATATCAATAAACAAACAAATTAAAAATCAAAATTCTTTTCGTTTAAAAATTCCCTAAGATGTTTGGTGATTAAATAAAGCCAATTCAGTAATACCTACAATGGTCGAAATGAAATTGTGATTATTTGACTCTTTCGTATCACAATAAATTGACCTTTAAATATAGTCGTCAACAATGGATATAGAAGCATTATATTGTTAACTGGAAATGCAAAAATGTGCACTGAGCTCGCTATCTCTAAGAATATTATCGTGTTACACCACTCAATAGCCTAATGTCTCCACTGGACCATTTTTTTAATTTCCATTGGTACTAGGAAGTACGATCCTTTACACATGTTTGTTGACCCTTACAAGTTATTAACCGATTGATCAATTTTAATGGTTTTCAAATCTTCTGTGAAATTTTTAGAGAACTAATTTATATGAATTAACTAAACATAGCTAACGCCGACCCGTACGAAACACCTATTCGTATCAAAAGCCTTTAATGTGAAACTCTTCATTTCTCTTACTTCATTTTCTTCTCTGCTGAAAAACTATTCTCCCTTTAAAATCACTTACATTATCCACTCTTTGCCTTGTTATCATATACAACTAAATTGCCAGAGGCAATATAGACAGCCCCGTACGAAGACAAATTTCATAAATTCCTATTTAAACAGCTATATACCGCTATATTTAACTATATTTCACTATAAATAAACATTTCACAGATAAATATATGCTATTATATAGCTCTATATGCCTGTATATAGCTCAATATAGCTGTATATAGGTATATATAGATGTCCGTATATGGAATCCCTGAAACTCCACACACATAACAAATTATTCCCATGTTAACAGAAACTCTCTAAGTATCATTTTTCCCAAGATATTTCTATTTTACTAAAATCCAATATGGTCGCCGGCAGCCATTTTGTTAGGAGACCGGAAATAGTACCGACGCTTTACATTCGTTAATACCTTTCAAACAAAAAAAAATTCATGAAATTCGGTCAAAATTTACTCGAGATATTGTCAAAATACATCACGTTCACTGTACTTCCGAGTAGCCAGATAAGAGCTCACTCCAAGAGACCTAGCTCACGGAGAACATAATTTCATAAAAAAAAATTTCCCTGATTGGTACGGTCAATACCTATCTAATAAAGCTAAAACAGACGAAATATGTTCAAATGTGGCCGACCTACAAGCAAAAACTGCTTGCCGCCCTGTGCCTGTTCCACACCAAGGGGTCTAACTCACGAGTCGGTCATCCGATTTCCATAAACTTTTTTTTTGTCGATCGGTATTGTAAATACCTTTTATTTGACGTATCACTTAAAAGTTTAACGTTTAAATGTCCGGAGATATCTTCGAAAAATCGTAAAGCACTTATTGGGCCACAGCTCGGGAGGGGTCGATCCAAAATCACTCATCTTCGGACTTAGCCTGTCTTTTGACATTACCAAACGGGAAAAAAAAGAATTTTCAAAATCGGATGCGTTTTACTCAAGTTATCGTGCAGACAGACGGACAGACGGACATTTTTTTTTTCGCGGATTTGGCATCTCTAGACAACCACAATAGGTTTCCCCTTACTCAGGGAGTCCAATTCGACGTCTTACAAACGTATGCGTAAACCTATAAGACCCCAGTACTTCGTACGGGTCTAAAAAAAGAATTCTGACCCGACTAAAATGCAAATTATTAAGCGTATCCTTTGATTCTTATTTAGGAAAACTTGGCACTATCACGGAGACTAAAGAATAAAACCGCACAATTGAAAAGACTTCAACGGAAATCGAAAACTCACAAATTAGACGATGGTCAAGTGTTGGCATATCTCAGTAATGTTAAAAAGTACAGCAGTGCTCAAATTCAGTTTACCGAGATGCAACTTCGAAATTCTAGTCGAAATCCTCACGGTCGAAGATATAAACCGAAAGAGAAGAGTATGTGTTTGGCCATGTACAAAAGTGGACCTAGATCATACCGGTTTAAGGAAAACAACAAAATCATGGTGCTTCCATCTTTAAGCACTCTGACCCGGCATAGTGCGAAGATGATCTTTCGTACAGGTATCGTACCCCAGCTATTTTCGTTTATAAAAGAAAAAGTGAAGGATTGGACGGAAAAGGAACTATTATGTTCCTTTGGCTTTGATGAGACTGCGTTGAAGTCAATACTGGAATACAGCAGCACCGATGATGAAATTATTGGATTCGTTGAAATGGGTGGAATCAGGCGACCCATATTTGCAACGCACTCATTAACCTTTATGGTACGAGGCATATACCGTCCATTCAAACAACCGGTAGCTTATTTTTACACCCACGGTCTGAAGTCACATGAATTGGCTGAGCTCATCTTACTTGTGTTAGAGGCTGTTTTTTCCACTGGTAAGTGTTTAGGTATTTTCGGAATTGGAAAAAGTTGCACAATCTGTAGAGAGCGATTCTTTTGAATTTCGACTGACCGAAATCGGCGCTATTTTAATAAAAAATATCTCAGACTGGTTTCGGTGCCAAGTCGAAATTCAAAAGACTCACTCCGATTATTTTAAAAGACAGCATCCGCGAACGTACTCTGGTGCACCTATGGAAGTAAAACTATTTTTTAAATTTCAGGCCTCAATGTTATACATTCTGTGAGCGACCAGGTGGTAACCAACGAATCAGCTATACATCGCTTGATGGATCGCCACTTTGTAAGATCTCCCGGTTGTTTGTTAAAATACAAGGTTTGTGACAAAACTATAATACACGGTTACGATGCACCACATTGGCTTAAAGTTGTCCGCAACAACTTGCAAGTCAAAAACTTCAAACATTTTATAAGTGAACGATGGAACATATCTACCCCAAAAATTTACGGAAAATCACAAGTGGCTTCATGGGATGACGTCGAAAGCGTTTATGATCAAGACAAAACTGGATGCCCCCGTCTCTTGCCAAACATAAACGGTGAACACATAAAGCCGGAGAGACTTAAAATGAAAGTTTGTGTAGCAACTCAAGTTTTCAGTCAAAAATATAGCAACGTCATGGAGGACTTCGCGGACAGGAAACTCATACGAGACAGCTCGCGCGAAACTGCTCGAATGTTACTATTTTTCAATGACTTGTTCGATAGCGTGAACGGATCTGGTCCAGCGCAAATTGCGAGACTGAAAGGATCCATAAATGAACGTTCAGTCCATTTTGTATTTTGGGACTGGGCGTTATTCATGTTGTCGAAAATGGATTTCATCGATAAAGTATCGGGAGAAGTCAATCACCATTCAACAGTCATAAACAAGATCCAGTCCACCATCAGAGGATACCAAGAAGTCACGAGGATATGTTTAAATAGTAATATAGAAGAAGTTTCTTTAAGGTATTTCAAGTTTTCAATCTTAAACATATTTTGAGTCTAGTAAATACTCGGATGCCACACCTTCTAGTTTATGAATTCATCTCAATGAAAGTATAAAACGGTTATTGCCGATCAGCCACACACTCACAAATTGTATCAATAATCTCTATGTCATAACAGTTCTATATTTCATTGCATTTTAGTGGGTTTTTTCGTTTACAGGATATAAGGAATTGTAGAAGGTGTGCAGTTGCATCTATATACAAATATTTATGTGAGGAACTATATTTGATCTTGAGCTTAAGTTTTTCAATATAGTTTCTGGTCTACATTAATATTCGTTCGTTTACTTGGGTTTTAGTGTATGTCTTTTCAATGTTCGTTATCGTGATTGTCTTTTGTAATATTTATAAACTGTGTCGTCTATTTGTTAATTCTTTGGCGTCATTTTGACTTCAGTTAAATTTAATTTCTTAGAAACACGGACTCCGACGGATTAGAGAATTTCTTTGGATGCGTAAAGTCGTGTTGCCAAATAGCGTGCTCAGTAACGCCCCGGCAATTTCGTTCCGGCTACACAACAATGATTTTAAATAATCTCATGAACGCGAAGTCGACTTCTACGAACTGCGAACCGGACCATTCTGTAGCTCTCCTAGATGATGTACATGATCTCATTGAAAATCATATCTCCAATGTTCAAATGGAGAGCAATGAAACTCGAAACCAAGTCGAGGATTCGTGTTCTGATGTATTGTTTGAACCGGAATTCTCTGAAAATGAACTGAACTTTTTTGAATCACGGGCATCCGAAGAAACTGCTAGCATTGCGTGCTCAAAAATTTTAGAACGAATACATTGTGATAATTGCCGGCACTATTTACTAGCCGAATTTGAAAAAGATGAAATTGCAACTGCTTCAATCCCCAAATGGCCGTCGCCGAATTTCATAGAAATATTTATAAAAATATTTGAGTTTTCACTACAATCGATTCCATTTGGAGCATCGGAAAAATCTCTCAAGAAGTTTGTTATCGATGGCTTCCAGGTGAAAAATGAAATTAGTGAGTTAACCATAATCGGCTGTGCCGATCACAACGAAGAAGTTAAGAATATGCTTCTTGAAATAGCTGTAATCTATGCCATCAGAATTTTTTGTAAAAATATTAATGATATACTCAGAGGAAAAATCAAGGAACTTCCACCCAACCCTAATTCTATTCAGGAATTAGCCAGTACGTTTTATTTAAAGAAGACCCGCATCCGTAAGCACTCTGATATATTTAAAACTTAAATTTTATTTTCTTTTATAAATAATTTCTTTTTAATTTGTTCATTTTTAAATCTTTTAAAACATTTCAATCCTTTTTATAAAACAAAAAATTATCAATTTTAACATTTTTATCTTTTTTTTAACTTTTTAAACTAATAAAAAAATTGAAATATTGGGAAGTCTGAAATAATGGAACTAAAAATAAAAATTTAACTTAAATATGATTGAAAAGAGTTACTCAACTTTGTATATTTTTTTCGAACGAATTGTAAAACTTTTATAACTTTGAACTGTAAAAAATAAAAATGTCTGGGATATATTATAATCTGATTTTTCATTCGGTTCAGAAGTCTTCCCTGGCCCTTGAGGAACTTAAAATTTTCCGTATAAAAAATAATCTCAGAAAAATTTAGTCTAAAACAGATTGCTGGACAAAGTTGACAATAATATTTTCTCAAAGAAATTGAAACAATGTAATTGAATAACTGAATTCAAGACAAGCAATTCGAGTAATTATTGAGCCATTCATATTACTTTACATCCGCCTCCAAATTTTGTCCAATAGATTCATTAAATAAATATAAAACGATATTGGCTCGTTAACCATAATCACTGTGTTATCTTTAACAAGTCCATCGAATGATGGAAAACAAAATTAGCGAGTTAACCATAATCGTGGGGCCGAAAAGCATCTGCAGGTGTCCCTAAAAAAATAAACACAATTCGTTGACACAACTTTATATAAGAAAAATAACGAAACAAGCAATCGAGAAACTAGACGATGACATACATGAACTTTTTAAATTTTCAACAAAATATTTGAGAAATGATCATCTAGATTTTGCTATATTTAAACATTGTAGAACTGTATTATTTTACATTATTAATATCGTTAACAAGTTGGGCTCGTTCCGTATCACATCATATCTTTCATAATTTTCACAAAAACCTATAAATTTCCCACCGGATCAAATAATTTTCATTTAACAAAAATCACATTAATTTACTATTCCATTTAATTGAAATAAACCAAACTTGCAAGTGAATAAATTCAACAACAACAAACAATTTTTTTTTTCTATTATTGTTGGAGAAAGTTTTTTTTTTTGTAAATACGTAATGTCACAAATCCATACACATATCCAACTTCACCATGGTTTACTTTGATTTTTTGTTGCTCGAAACGAAAAGTGAGGTGACGCATCCGTGGGCACGGCAGAGTAAAATAAACCAGGCAGGAGCGGTTCATTTTCGAAACGTCAAATAAGGGACCTAATACACTGGATGAAAATGGACTCAAATGAACACTGACATAAGTTGAAAAATTTTGTTCGCAAAAAATATAGGGCTACTAGATTATTCAGGTCCCTAGTCAAATCAGCGCTTCTGCCTGGTTAACTTTACTCTGTCGTGATGAAGGGCATGTGTTGGTCTGACCACTGACGTCTTTGGTTCCGTTGCAGCCGTGTTTCATAAACAAATGTAAAAAGGAGTGGGTACGGGACAGTTATTGGTGCAACAGGTCAGTACAATATCGAAGAAAGGCAAAATTACTCATACCTTCGATATTATGTTGTGGAGACCCTTGAATGGGTTATTTACATTCACAGCACGCTAGATACCTGCTGCATCAATTCCTATCACGTTTAAATTTCTTTTAATTTTTTTTTTGTGAAGTCGCTGCAGCGGAATTAAAGTCGTCATTGGGACCAACTGATGCGTATTTTACTCAAGGCACCGAGACCTCCAACACACTCTGTCACCATATTTCAATTTCAAAAGCGATTGCTTGGTCAAACACATTTTCCATTCGCACGTAGATAATGCAAATATGGGTTGAATCAACGCACTTCAAGCATGAGTGGTATTCTAAATAGGGTACTGAAACTTGACAGTGTGCCACACAATTGTAAAACATTGTAAACAATCATTTCATACAAAATTGTAATCTATTTGGCAGCTGTCAACTATGATCACGTGTGCTTGAAGTGCGTTGGTTGAATGCAAAAATATAAATTCACCTGACGTCACAGGTCTTCAAAAACATTCCATTCTTTTTCTTTCGATTTTACGGCTATCGAATAACATGGTGTGAAGTAGTTCAGTGAATTTTGTATCAATTTGCTTTTTTGAAATGTTTCTGATTTACTTCGCATAAAATTTGTTATTGCTGTCTATAATAGACAACGAACTAACAACTTGACTACGGAATCCAGGGGACCCATTTGAACATTGTATATAAGTCAATCAATCCGCCCACCCATAATAGATACGAATATTACCAGGACCGGCTAATAATATAAAAAAAATGATGTTCTCACGTTCTTAAAAATATTCGATATTAGAGCGCTCACGTTTTCTCCGCTTGACTGGAAACCTCATGCTTAGTGTTAATAAAGTCAGTATTAGTCAGAGTGGGAATTCGTCTTATTCTTTGAATGAATTAAATTTCTTATACCATCACAAAAAGATGTGTGTCGCAAAGGTGTTATCGACTAAAATTAACGATAACAACGTTGATGCTGAGAGGCCTTCATTGAATTATGTCTTCGATCATAGCACTGTCGATACTAAATTGATGAATGAATTCGATTCCGTAGAATCGCAGAAATTAATTGTAAATAAACAAAACAACCGTTTTGACTACAGTCAAAACTTGTTTGTGTCGTAAATCATCGAATAATGCTAATTGTAACCGTTACAATTTTTAGTGTAATGTGAACATTTGTTCGACTAGAACGTTTTGTTTTTTGGTGGATTTGTTATAGCATAAAACGAATATTTATTTACAAATTTGAGAACCAATCGAGAAGTGCAATTGAAAATATGTGCAAATCAGCTAAAACATGTTATACTGACTAGACAAGATCTTATCACTTGTCTGGCAGATTAATATCCAAAAATAGAATTAGAAAAAAAACCCTTCAAAGTCACATGTAATTCGACACTCTCTGGCTGAGTGGAAAAACGGTCTCAATCAGTCGTATTTATTCGTCTTCAAAAAATAATAATTTACATTTACTTCACTAACATTTAATTTAATTGTTATTTAGTTATCTGCGAACCTTATTAGCATGAAAACGTGTGCCGGAACAGCTAAATAAAAACTAGTTTAAAGACAAATTCAAATTGAGTCATCAAAATTTAAAAATTTGTGAATATATTGTGTACGTTGTTTCGAATTGTCTAAAAGCACCAGATTAGTATCCACTCGGACCAGATCAAATTATTTTCCCACTCCTAAGGATTGAGCACAGGATTATTTGAAAATGAGTTTGGAATTTTATAGAAGTCTGGACTCCTCAGAGCTAGAGTACAGGTGAATCTTTACAAATTTTACTTTCATGATAATTGTGTACTGTTTACAATTGACCGAATAGTTTTGTTTACTAAGAATAATTCTGGGCTAGTCACAGTTTTGAGCTCTCGCAATATATATTGGTCCTAGTGGTATTTAAGTCTCTGAGAAATCAAACCTATTCATCACCTAAAATATTTTTAAATTTGAGTGATGTCTTGCGAATCTAGGTGACTTACTTAATAAAATGTAGTGACTATCCGCAGGCGCCTGCCAATAGCCAAATTATTATTAAAGATACTATTGGCAGACAATGAATTTTTCCTTTCACAAAGACTATTCGCAGGCGAAATGACGTGCCAATAGCATCTAAAATTCAAAAATGTGATTATAAGCAGCTAACAAGGAATTGTGAGTTGAAAATTAGGGATTTTCTTTTATTTCTTTATGAAGGTTCTTTAGTATGAGAATGTTAATAAATGATGACCGAATTGTTTCCTCGTTTGAACCCCTACTATTGCCTACTATTTCAAATTTGGGATAAATAATATTTGTGTGTGTAAGACAGGGTCATAAATATGTTAAACTTGTAATATAAAATAAAAAATAAAAAATTATTAAATAGAAAAAAAAAAAAAAAGACAGGGTCTGCTTTGAGAAATCATTTTTTTTAAGCCTTCTTTCAAATTCTCGAAAACATTTTCAAATTTTCACAAAAATTTCCTAAATTTTTCTAAGATTTCTCTAAAAGTCCGTGACACATTTCTGATCAAAATATTATTGAATCTACTTGTCACGTTCAGTCAAAAATCAACCATTATTGTGGATATTGTAAAAAGTCGATTTAAATTGCCTTGGACAAACAAAGTCTAGCAAGTTTCTTGGTGTAGAATCATTCCAAACTCACACAATTTTATACTAAATGCTTTCTACTTTTGTAGTTTGGTTCTGTGTCCGATTAAGTAAATTCAGTTCGTTTCAAGTAAAATCTAAATCAGATGTCCGATCAAACCAAGTTTTCGATTTTCATTTTCACCTGAGCCATGAGCAAAAAATCGCGCATGTAATTTTGCTATTCGAATGACGAATGTATGCAGCTCAGTGATAATTTACGCATACCATTGTCACACTCGGCCAACGGCATCTAGCGCCGAAAAAAGTATTTATCACTCGGTTGCATAAATAACTAATATGCAACTCAGCATCACATGGTACAAATTTGCAAACTTTAGATTCCTCTGTCGCATAAATCGTTGTATGAATCACGGTACAAGTAGATAACTTCATTAAGCTCACGATGTGTATGATGACATACGACCTGCAGCCTCGTGTCACAATTGGACATCTAGAGCCGAATAAAGTACTTTGCACTCGATGAATAATCATTATTTGACTGTGCTTAATAAAAGCGACTTATTTGTAGGAAACCTTTAAATTAATTGTGGTAATTATGATTACATTTAGTTGATAAAAATGTACAAGAAACTTTACTTAAAAAAAAAAAACAAATTTCACTTTCTCGGTCATGAATTTGCTCCACTCAACATTCATTTTATGACCACTATCTACCCTACCTATACACAGTTTGTACGGATTAAATAATTTCAACTGAACTGAAGTGAGTTTTATAAGAGCTGCTAATCATTTCTGATGTAAGTTATGTGAAATATACCTCGGTAGAAGTAAGTTTTTAGCTTATAGTAAATATGGTAGTAATAGTAGTAGTAACAATAGAGAATATGGGAAATCAAGGCCGCGTGACTGTAGGTATTTTTATCGTCCCACATTCAATAAAAATTAAAATTTGTAAAATGTGAAACGAATTTGGTATATGGAGAATCGAATTTTTCGTAAATTTGACATGCTTTTACAACTTAACTTAGGCTTAGTAAGTGCACGTTATAGGGTAAATAACGACTGGAGACTGCAAAGCGCTTGAGTGACGTTAAAAAACGTGCTAGGCTGATACAGTGAAACTTTTTAAAAGCTTTCAAAAGCTTCAAGTCTGAATCGTATTGCATTTTTTCTACGTTGATTCATTACGTTGTTCATCGTGTTTTAAAATGTATTCCTTCAATTTACTCAATTCGTGACTCAATTTTTTAGCTTTAAGTTTTACAGTCGTGCCAGACCATAGAGTTATACTCTATGTGCCAGACTGATGTATAACTCAACAAATAAATCAAATGGAAACTCTCTTAGGTCCATAGGCCAGTTCTGTTTTGATGCAACTGATCGAAAGATATCTTCAATAATACCCTTATAGCATTCGGCATGTCTCCAGACGATTAAAAATGATAATTGAAATTCCCTAAATTTAACAAACCTTGCCCATGAATTTTGCATTTACAATGCGTGGCGTATCTGCAGCTCTACACACATTTACTTATATATGTTACAAAGAAACACTCTTCAAATGAACGTGCGTCATCACGGTCTTCACATAACGTTCAGATACATAATTAGCGTGAAACTCTTTGGAAATGAGTCATGCGGAATCGTTTTTGATTATTATTACTTTTATAGGGGACGTCCGTGAAATTTAGTCATGAATTTTCTTCACCTGTTTTCAGCTGCTCCACTCATACAAACAAAACTTCTCATACGCCTTTTCACGGTTTGGCCACTAGTACAAGCGTCTTCAGCAGTATAAGCGTGGAAGCACTTTTGTTTGTATGAGTCGTCCAGCTGAAAAGCAGCTGAAGCAAATTCACTGACGTCGCCTGTACCCTATCGACGATAAGTGTCTTTAACACGAACAAAATTCAAGTCATCCCTCTTGTGTTTTATGAATCTTTGCTTCAGTCTCACTGTGGAACATTGAATGTTCGTCATTCTGAATAAACTTTGATCAACTATAAATTTCCTTTCAGGTCGCAGTTCCACATCGATTGCAAAGGAAAACTACCGACATTTGTTTCCGACAACCTGCGTCCGGTGGAGAGGCAGCGCCGGAAAAATATTAATAATGTCAACGAAGTTCTGGATTTACTGAATGCTAAATTCAATTTATTTCGCAAAGGATTTCAAAACGATTCACCAAATGAGGCTGTCGGCAGTGTTGTCAAGCGTACGCTCCACGTAGATACGTTTTTAGATTTCATACATTCAACAGAGCATCCCGCAATCATAACCCCACCATCGCCTACCGAACAGGGCAGAAATCAGATTACCCATCGGGACATTCGTACATTTATCGGAAAATCATTTAATTTGGCTCAGTTCAACCTTTGGAGAGGAGATCGTGTTGCTATTTGCTTACCCGAAGGACCTGTCCTCAATCTGTGTCTACTATCGACAATGGCTTATTGTACCTGCGTACCGTCCAATTTCAAACTTACACCTGACGAACTTATAAATGACTACAGACATCTGAAAGTCAAAGCAGTTATCGTTCCGTATGACAAACTGATAACAAATAAAAACGACGCTTTGACTATACGCTTGAGGGAGGCTGGATTGCAATTGATTGGATTGAAAACAACGAGTGATTCGGACATAAGATTTACTCTGGCTGAAGATCCAATTAATGTGGAAAACAATAACACCGAAATTACAGTGAAAATCACTGGAACACCCCCACTGAACGAAACCAATGACATAGTAATGTTGATACAAACATCTGGAACTACGGGACAGAAAAAAATAGTTCCCTACCGGCTGCAAACGTTATGCATATCGACTGTTTGCGTCATTTTTTCGCTCGATGCCAGAGATACCGACACAATCATCAACATGATGCCGTTGTTTCACGTGGGTGGTATTATCCGAAACTTGCTGACTCCCATTTTTTCCGGTGGATCCATTATTCAATGCAAGGTAAATTGATGCAGATTGAAGTTTCATTCATGAGGGTGTTCAGGGTTGAATTGTTTTCATCCATTAAAATTAGGCTTGGAACAGGTCAGGTTTCACATGACCTGAAACTGAAGTGAAGAAACCTAATTTAATTCAGGTCAGGTTCAGGTTGAGTCTTAAATTTTCATTCAGGTTCAGGTCAAACCTGAAATGCGAAAATCCAGTTCAGGTTCAAACCTGAAATGTGAAAATCCAGTTCAGGTCAAGATCAGGTTCAGGCCAACCTGAAATGAAACAGGTCACACCTGACCTGTTCCGAGCCTTATTTGAAAACACTTTTTTAATTACTGGAGAGGAAACGTTGAAAAGGCTTTGTTTTCCACAGGGATTTGACCCCGTACTTTTTTGTGATATTTTGGAAAGTCAAACAAAGCCGATCTGGTTCTACGGCGTGCCTAGCATGCAACAAAATATTATTCAAGTAGCAACAATGCGAAAACTACCGTCCAAATGCTGTGACTTAGTGACGAAAATTTGTAATGCAGGCGCTGGACTGGCACCAGCATTGGCCAAAGAAATCAAGTCCGTGTTCACTCAGGCTGTAATTTTACCATCATATGGAATGACTGAATGTATGCCCATATGTGCCCCTCCCATCGATTATGCGTTAGAACTTGACGGTACTTCCGGTCAAGTTATCGGACCTGAACTTGCTATATCCGTCGACAATGAAATAGTCCACAGCGACAACATTACCGGACATATAATGGTGCGTTGTGGTCCCTGCTTCGATGGTTACGAAGGCGTTGACAATTCGGAGACTTTCGATGAGAATGGATTTTTCGATACCGGTGACATGGGCTATCTCAATAATGGATACGTTTACATTACTGGTCGTTCGAAGGAAGTGATTAATCGGGGTGGAGAGACCCTATCTCCGTTGGAAATTGAAAATGTGCTGATAGGTCATCCAAAAATCGCGCAAGTCATGGCATTTTCAGTACCTCATGACACATTACAGGAAACTGTTGGCTGTGCGATAGTCACTCGCGGTGAGTAATCCATTGAAAACTATACGTAAATCGTCCCATTTCCGTGTTTTACGCATTTTTCGCATCACCTACAAATCACCCAGACTTCAAGCATAAACCCTGAAGTGCCCTGATTGTTTGTCTTATTTTCAGATCAGCATTTACGTCCGAATCTACGATCCATACGAAGTTTTTTGGACCAAAAGCTGCATTCATCAAAACATCCCCAGTTGATTGTATACATGAACGAGATACCGAAAAGCAACGTTGGAAAAGTAATGCGCATCAATTTCAGCAATCGACTGAACATACCCTGCATCACCAAAACTATGGAACTGACACCGTCTCAGCTATTGTATGAAGCCCATTGTACAACAAGTGGACCAACATTTGACGTCGTATGCAGTACCGTTAAATGGTCGGTGAGCGATGTGGTCGAGGCAGTCAAAAAGTATCCGAAAGTAAAGGCTTGCACGGGATATCGAAACGGTGAAAATTTTACCTTATTTATTGTGAACATGCTTGACGACGTGGACGACGAATTAGTGCCGAACGTTAAAAATTTCCTTCGGTCGAAATTACACGACTATATGCTTCCGACCGACGTAGTCGTTGTACGAGAACAAGTGTTAAAGAACTGGGACTCAGTTGACGAGAAAAGCTTAGCAAATTTGCTTAAATCACAGCAGGAAGAAATCAACGACCCTGTTACATTAGTGTTGTGTGACCTATTCGGTCTGGCGATCGGTATAAGACAAAATGAAAATGGTACCAAATTTCCGGCTGATGGCAGTTTCTTCGACAATGGTGGTGATTCTCTCAAAGCCGGATTCTTGATATCATTGATCCGTACGAAACTAGGCGTTACAATACCGGTGACAACATTGTATGAAGTTGACTCTCAAACACCTGCAGGACTTGCAGCCAAATGTCGTGATGGCATGGCAAAGGACCATTTTCTGTTGACCAATGGCTACGACGAATTTCGAAAGAAAGAAGGTGATGCCGGATCAAAGCAAACGTTTGAGAACTCTAACTACAAGAAACGAATGGAATCGAGACCGAAAAGTAGCTCGAAAAATCCATTCAACCCATTGATCATGTTGTTCCAAGCGTCACCGTTTTATTTAATGCAGCCGCTCGCACAAATTCTGCAATGGATTCTCTTTGTGCATATTCTGCTGTTCCTGGGATCGGTTCATCGAAAGTGTTTAGATATTTCATTGCCGAACGTACTATGGCTCCTTTCATCTTTGGTAATTACGAAAGTTTGCATGAGCATTATCCTCCCCCTATTCGGCATATTAATGAAATGGCTGGTAATTGGTCGCTATCGTTCCGGTACGTATCCCTTGTGGGGCGGTTATTATCTACGTTGGTGGTTCGTCAACAAACTACTGTTGATCACTGACACTGGTATATTCAAACTCAACCCTCAACTATACATTTGGTATCTGCGACTGATGGGTGCCAAAATTGGACGAAACACCCGGATATCATGTGACGCCAAAATTGGAGAATATGATTTGATCAGTGTGGGATCGAATTGTTTCATTGACGACTGTATAATTAAACCTTTCCGGCTGAGCTGCGGCCACATGAATCTCTCGAATATTGTGATTGGCGATAGCTGCGCCATAGGATTTCAATCGAATATAGTGTCTGGAACCACCCTTTCCAATGAAACCAATGTTGGTCCACAAACGACTACATACACAAGACACATGAAAGCCGGTGGATCATCAGCACACAAAGATACTGCTACCGGTATTGAGTTGGGGAATTTGTGTAGGGAAACGTTTCCTCAACTACACATCTTACTGGAATGTTTCGTCGGATGGCCAATTGTTATTCTATCGCAAATCTTGGCGCACATACCTTGGTTCTATTGCCTTTACCTGCTGACGGAGAGTAGATCATTTAGCAGTAGTCCGAACGTCACAGACCTTATTTTATATTTGACACTACCGGCCCGAATTGGTTACTTTCTACTTGCCGTGATGGTTCGACGCTATGTCGTTCATTTGCTGTATATAATTCTGGTAATTTTGATTAAGCGATTGATCATCGGTAAATTCGAAGCGGGTCCACGAAAGCTAGACCAAATGTCTTTACTTCGATATTGGCTGATGAAAACGTTATTGGACAAGGAAAAATGGCAGTTGGTATCAACCATAGTAGGATCCCATTATGAAGGCATTAGTATCATATATCGTCTGCTGGGGGCTAAAATTGGCAAACGTGTTTATTGGCCAGGAACGAATATTCATGTGATCGAATACGATCTATTGACGGTGGGCAATGACGTGATTTTCGGTTCAAGATCGCATATTCTATGCAGTGATGCAAGTGAATCCGCTCCAGTTACTATTGACGATGGTGCTATGAGCGCCGACGGTTGTGTAATTCTGCCAGGAGCTCGTATCGGTCGAAACGCCATTCTCGGAAGTGGCGGACTGTTGAAGAAACACTTTTATTTGGCTGATGATTCGATATGGTATGGGTCGTTCAATGGTAATGCGGTTAAGTTACGCGATGGGACTATTCAAAGGAAGTGCGCCTCAACAATTGATGAAGGCAAAAAGGATAAAGCAATGGGAGGCTCAACTTCAACAACTATTTCGATGTCAACCAATAACGACGATAACGACACAAAAAGACCATACGGGCGTGCGTTCTGCGATCGTAAGGCGAATTACTTCGTCTTCCCACTCGCTCTCATTATATTCTACAGTTGCGTCATACTATGTATCGGTACTGTGCTGTGGTGCGTGCCAATGCTAGCTGCACTACAGGTAACTGCTTTCTATATTCGGTCAGCTGAAGTATCTGAGTTTGGTGCAAATCAACCAATTGCCTGGCATTTAATCCTCGTTCTGTTCAGCTCCTTTTCACTTTTGTATACAGTATTAACCACGTCCATGTTATGTCTCGAAGTAATATCCAAGTGGGCACTACTCGGTAAACGTGAAGCGGGATCATTTAATTGGGATACAAGCTCTTATTGTCAGCGATGGCAGATATTAATTTTAGTACAACACATCGCTCGAAAACATTCCCTCGACCTAATGGGTGGATCACCTTGGATTATCTTGTTTTTCCGGGCTCTGGGCTGTAGAATTGGAAAAAGAGTATGCCTTTTCCCGAACGGTGGTGATCCAGTCATGACCGAACCCGAATTGGTCGTACTGGAGGACGATGTGGCGGTCGACAGGGCTGCGCTCGTTTGTCATTTGAATACGTTCGGTGAATTCAGCATCAATCCGTTGTGGGTCGGAGCAGGATCAGTTCTACAAAATAATTCAAGACTGGCGCCGGGTGCTCGTATGCTGGAAGATTGTACATTAATGGATCGTTCGTATATAATACAGGGGGAAATCGCTGAAGCTGGGTCTGTATGGCAAGGCTATCCCGCAGTGAGCACTAGTTTTGAAGAACAGTATGCATTGTATTCAGGTAACAGAGCATAAGTGATAAATTTGTGGCTTTGATTCAATTAGGATGTCCTTTTTCTCTTAAATTAATCTTTTTCATAAAAAATTTGAGCTACCGAAATATTGTTCCACTCGTGTAAAACTCTTTGGAGCTACATGAACACTATGTAAAAGAGCTGTCGTCGAGACCTATATAAATTCTAGTCAAAGATGTGGATAAAACTTATACTTCAGTAGTTATTTTCCCAATGCTCCTTTTCTACACGCCCAAGAGTCTATACCGTTACACGCCATCTATACGCTTTTGATATGCTAGTCATTACATTAGGAGCACTGTGTCACATTATTAAACAAAACCCCTATGCAAAAAAGGTTTATTGATTGATGGAACGGTCTCCGATTGAGTTCTTTAGCAATTGTGACAGCAAGTCTTCTAATAAATAACTTAACTAACAATACAGTGCACTCGAAGTAGTGTGTAAATGGATTTTCAAACAGAAACATTTACGCACTAGTCACTAGTACATAAAAGTGATGACGCTTGTAAAAGTGATGATCCCACTGCCCTACATAAAATCATCGTCCTAACGTGTGCCTCAACTGAAACTTCGGGCGTACAATATGTTGACAACTTCAGCTTCGCCTCAACAACATCGTCTACGCAAAATTTCTATTAGGGCAAGCAGATTTTAGTCAAGCAACGAAGCTGACAATAACATCGATGTATAATGTACTAGAAGGCCAATAGCACACCTGTTGGCTTTTTTTGATAACCATTGAATGAAAGTTTTATTATTTCAGTCCTCTATTTGAGTGACGTACGTCAAAGTCAGCTTCGGTGCTAGAGAGTACTATGATTATAGCTATTTTTATAGACAGGTATCACTTCTCCAATTCTATTCACTTCTGCTTATTCTTTATTTCTATCTATTTCTCGGATAGACCCATCTTGCCCGTTTCTATTCTGTAGACTCATTGAAGAGCATAATCTGAAGTGAATCATAACTCGCCAATCAACGTAATAATCGCCTTTTCTATCTCTTTAAATATTCATTCCTGGACCCAATACCACATAGGGGTTTAGATCGGCTTAAGATCACCTGAGTTGGAAGTGAATTTCGGCTAACAGTTCATTCTTCATTCATTCGTTGTTTCATTCTTCATTTGTTGTTTCAGCATCGGTTCTCATAAAGCTCCAACAAAAATTCTAAACTCACGCAAACAGCAACAGAAAACAACAAAAAGGCCAAACTTTAGGTCCAAGTAAAGTCAGATTCGCGTAAAAACGTTGGTACGTTTAGGACTAAACCTATCAATTTCCCAGATTTCTCTATACTGTCCAAATCTGCTGACAAGTTGAAAGCCATTTATTTGTCCGGTTTTCTCAAAATATCGATCTCTGAAGGATCACAAAAAATATGGAACCGACGTTTACACCACAAATATTCTATTAAAATTGTACGTGCCACATGCCACAATGAAGTTAACTTGCGTTGCGCTTGAATTTACCCGAAGGTTGGGTTCCGTGTGTTATTTCGGATGTGCTTTACTCCCAGTGGCTTATTAACTTTGAGTTTTAGGAACTTTTTTCCCACATTTTCTCGTGTTTTTACGTATTTTTCCAAAAATGTTTTTTGTGGAAATTTGGATTTTCCGACCTAAATCTAACCGTTAATTTTGAACACTTTTCGAGCGGTGTTACATCACACACCACAACTGACACTGTCTATCATTTTGCCACTCTTTCCATCTTCTTTCAATTGATGAGAGACATCTGATAGCTTGTTTCATTAACTTTCAGTGGATTTGAAACATCAAGTCGTACTTGTGTACCTTTACACTCGCCAAACCATGAAAACATTAAATATCACGCGTCAAAAGTTAAGTGTCCACTCCACTCAACAAAAAGTACTCTGTGAGAGAGCCGTGAGAGAGCGAGCTTTCAAATAAACAAAGGAAAAATTGAAAAAATTCAATTTTGTCTCTCACACGGAGTAATTTTTTCGTAAGAGGAAACAAAGCATTATCGGAAACCACACTTTTTTAGTTCTCTCTCAGCAGACCTTGCAAACAGGTCTAGGGATCCAGGCGATGTTTTCCTTAATGGTGGAGTATGTTTATGTTATTCGTCAAAGAGAGAAATTTGATATGAAGGCGGAGCTTACTCTCCGTATCAACGAGTAGTGTGATGCACATCGAACGATCAACTCGTTCGGCTTTATATCGCGTATTTTCGGTTTCATTTTTATTCTCCTTCTTCTTCTATACATTCAAGTTCAACCTTGAATGGTGTGTATTATATTTGGTTATGTTGTTTGTGTATTTCATGGTGTGACGAGTGTAAAATTGTGTGCATCACAGAAACCACTCAATTTGTGAATTCGTATACCACGAGAATAATTTTTGCATAAGGTAAGCGATGTAGTAGCTGACCGTGCATGAGTAACTGACCGGTTACATATTTTATGAGTTTTGGAAAATAATTACAAGTTAAAATTCGCAAATTAACGTTCTAATTAATCTTTAAAGCCTAAAGATTAATTTTGTCATGAAAATAATGGGAGTATTATGTTTAGCTTATTTGATATAAACATTAAATGAAACCAGTGCACCATAAAGTAAAAACCCATGTCAGTACAAAATTGCACATTTCTTAAGAAAAGCGTAAGATCGGTGTGGCATAAATTAGGGTTTTTATTGACAAAAGAATTATTAATGGACAATGCTTTGGTGTTTTGAGGTATTAAATCGTTCAGCAATTAATATTAATAACATCAAAAGTGTTAAAAAGTTAATATTTGATTAATTACATGGTGGTCAAAACAATGCATCCAAAATATGCCATGTTTGTGTAGTTGACCGCACGAAATTCCGTACATTTTTCTTCATGTGACAAATTCACCTTCTATGTGCTTTGTTGTGTACAAAATGATTTGTTTAAAATTCGTTGATATTTTGGGTTGGTTGCTAGGAATCTCGCGCCGCGTCATTCACAATAATTCACATATTAACACATTTTGTATAAGGAAGATGTCACTTTGTGAATTATTGTGAATGACGCGGCGCGAGATTCCTTAACACCTTTGGGTTTTTATTCGTTTTAATCATTGAAAATGGTTAAAAAAAATAAAAATTAATTAATTGTCAATATGTCTGATATTCTACGGAATGGGAACAGATAAGATTGAATTCTGACGAAAAAACAACTAAGTTTCATCGAAACCATTTGGTGATATTGATAGCCGAAGTTCAAAAATTGTTAGCCGGTCAGCTACTACCTCACTTACCTTACGTTTGTACACAACATACATACTTATGCAAAACTTATTCTCTCGGTATACGAATTCACACGTATACTGTAATTTCGTGGTTTCAATCCAAGTGATGCAAATAACTATTGTGATGCTCAAACTTGTGATAGCTTAAGGGATCAGGTCAAGGTCAAGTGAATGTTCGAATTCTTTGTATTGATTAAATAACTTAAATTTAAACAAATATGTGCTGCAATCGATGTTAATTCCAAACAAATGATTTTTTTACCCATCTATTACTTTTATTTCCCGTACACTTTGATATAATTTTATTATTAAATTTTGCATTTATATGTAATTTTCATAGATTTTCACTTTTTTTGTTTAAAATTATATTTTCTATTTATAAATTGAATGCAATAACAGCAAATATAATAATTTATATAATGTAATGTATAGGTCAAAGGCTTCCATTTATTTTATGTACATAAATATAGTAAATATAAATATTTGTTCTTTTGTTTGTTTGTAAATAAATAAATAAATTTTCCTTTTGATTTTTCAATTTGAATATGATTTTCATTTCCATCTAATGAATTTTTCTTTGTGTTGTAATTGATTTAATGTTTTGGCTGTTGAATTGAATTGATTTTTAAAATATTTTCTTATGCGATTACGGGACATGGTGTTCATTCTCTATATGATGTCATTGAATGCACTAATGTCATTTATATGCAACTGACTGATAAATGCTTTTTTAGAGATAAGAAGCGTAAATTGTCACTCGAGGCCGAGCTATTTTCCTTACACGTGCGATGTATGCGAAAAAATCAAAAGTCCCGAAAAATTGGCATGTGTCTTGATGTAAATTTTGTGCATAGGCGATGCCAATCTCGAGCCGAAGCCAACATTTCGCATGGGTAAAAATTCTGTCACGATACAAGTTAGGAACGCGCTTGCATCTAAAACGCCAGATTAAAAAACAAGAATAGACCGGCTAAAGCCTGGTGAGGTCTTTTTTCTAATTTCTGTTTGGAACTACCAACTACCAACTATTTGACCTACCAAAACTACCACATTTTCGAATTGCAATGTTAACTGTGAACTATCGGTTATCAGATAACAGATAATTATTATTTGCCTGGTGTTGATATGCTCATGGTGGCTTTGCAATTTTGAATGTCAATCCAGCTCACAACTACCAAAGCTACCGACTACCAAATTTCCGATTTATAAATAGCCGAGCATGTAGAATAATTTCGTCAGTCGGTGCGTAGTTCTCGAATAGTAAACATCTCTTCCCCAAAAATTACGTTTGGTAGTCAATTATAGCCTTGGTAGTCCAACTACCAACTACCAAATTTTCGAATTGCAATGTTAACTGTGAGCTATCGGTGATCAGAGTTTTTTTACTTGAGTTTCTGATTTCTCCATATAAAAATACATGCAAAATTCACAAAAAAAAAACACGAAAATGTGTCGGTTTTCAAAATTCCGCGAGTGTACGTCAACATTTTGAATTTTTTTATTCTGACGAGTTGTGCGGTTAAAGCCCGAGTGGAAGCCGATTACTCAACTTATCGGAAGCAAATTAGAATTTATGGGTTTGGAGAGTTGATATTAACCGCATATCCGGCGCAAATAAGCAAATGTCACAGATTTTATCGAAGACAATTTAATGCATGGAAGAAATTCTAGAGTTCTTTTTTAAACATTGGAAAGATAATTATATCCCATGAATCGCACAAAATGAAACATATTTCCTAGACACTGGTATTTTATCGCACACGATGACGTCTTCTGTCGACCCGAGACGCGCTCGTAATGCGATAAAAGGTTAACTTTATTTGAAAGGTGGGAATGATTCCGTTCTTTTTGAAAGGGATATATCATAGCCAGTCAGAATTTTATCTCCTAACTTTATAATCCAGGTTCCAAAGATCTGAAAATATTTTGAGATCATCGCGGAATTGAACGAATGATGAATTTTCGGTTCCAAATAATTGAAACCGACTCCAGGAACCAAAAAATTATAATTCGTTCGAATTCCGCAAATATTGACACATCAAAAAAAGAACCGAATTATTCTCAACCAGCCCACCTCTTAACTTTATACGAAATCTGCTGCACTAATTTCGTTTTCATTATCATTCGGAATGCTTAATACACGGTAAATTGTTCCTAATTTGACTAATTTGATCATTACAATGGATCATTTTTGTAATCAAACATGAATTGGAGAACATTACGGTTAAAACATTCAATATGATTGAGTTGATTGGTTGTTTTGGTTTGGATATTAGATTAAATATTTTTTTTTTTTTTTATTTAAATTTAAAACAATTTTATCACAAAATGGTAATGGTTTTTTGGTATATGTGTAGATGTAGATAAACATGATGAATATCTATAGGATATATTATAATCTGGAATAATTTTAATAGGTCCTTAAATGCTACAGGTTCCATTAAATTTTTTTTTTATTTTTTTTTTTATATCGTTTTACTATTCACCATTCATTGCACCATACGAACATACGAATGGTTAAATTTCAATTTATTTAGGTATAATTTTCATTTATTTATTTATTTTCGATAATGGTCTGCAGTTGTAGCACAAGACTTCTGGACAGTTTCAGTACTGATTGCGTATTGTGGCGTTCAGCCATTTCTATTAGAAGCAAAAAAAAAACGGTTTTTCAGTGTAAGAATCTGATTTGAAGACCGTTATGCATGTTATAATTACCATTGAAGAATTTTATCACATCGGTAAAGTCCATACTGTTAGATAAAATGATATCCCTGTACGTTTCTAAAAGAGCCAATGCTACAAGCAAACAAATCGAGTGAAAATTAGATTTTTTTACAGTTCGAGACATTGAAATTTTAGCATAAATTTGCTTCAGCTGTTTTTCAGATGATCCATACAAACAATCAAAACTGTTGTTGATTTTGGATGGTTCGATAAAATTTAGGAGTCATATCGCCAAATCTCCAGGAAATTTTTTTAACTTTGGGAACAAGCGGTCTTTAATTTTAATGAGTGATAGCTCGTTGGATTCGTCTTTCAATTCTAGTAAACACGTATCTTTCACTTTTTCTAAAACAAATTTGTTTTCTGTCAAAAAAGCTCTAAAGTAAAGACATGTCAGAGGGTACCGAAAACAGTTTTTCGGCAATAACTCATGAAAAAATTATTTTAAATTGCCTTGGAAAGACCTACAGGTAGAGTATACGCACTGATTGGTGCGAATACATCCACGAGAGTTATGACTAAAAATATAGTGAATGATCGGAGAGTCCGGATTCTCTGCAGCTTCGTTGTTCTTCTATTGATAAGGTAAAAGAATAGAAAATGACTGCCGTAGTACCGTTCCAGATGCTGTTCCAGCTGCAGAGCCCTCAGAAAGAAGGAAAAAATCTGCATTTTGGCACCAACTTTTTTTCCAAGAGATCTGTTGGCTTGCAGTACAAAAGTGGATAGTGGGTGAGGCCAGCTACAACACCCCATACTCAGTTGGAACAACGAAGCTGCAGAGACTCTCCGAACATTCACTACATTTTTAGTCATATCTCTCGTGGATGTACTCGCACCAAGCAGTGCGTATACTCTACCTGCAGGTCTTTCCAAGGCCGACACTCATACAACATTACAACAATTTAAAATAATTTTTTCTTGAGTTATTGTCGAAAAACTGTTTTTGGTACCCTCTGACATGTCCTTACTTTTGAGCTATTTTCACAAAAATATTTTTTTTTAGAAAAAGTGAAAGATTCGTGTTTCCCCATACTCAGTTGGAACAACGAAGCTGCAGAGACTCTCCGAACATTCACTACATTTTTAGTCATATCTCTCGTGGATGTACTCGCACCAAGCAGTGCGTATACTCTACCTGCAGGTCTTTCCAAGGCCGACACTCATACAACATTACAACAATTTAAAATAATTTTTTCTTGAGTTATTGTCGAAAAACTGTTTTTGGTACCCTCTGACATGTCCTTACTTTTGAGCTATTTTCACAAAAATATTTTTTTTTAGAAAAAGTGAAAGATTCGTGTCTCCTAGAATTGAAAGTCGAATCCAACGAGCTATCACTCATTAAAATCGGAGACCGCTTGTCCCCCAATCGCCTGAAGTCTTGGCGATATGACTCTTAACACCAAATGAGAAACTACGACTCATAGGAGACACCGATCACAGACGATCATATCCCCAGATGATCATCCCCACAAACGATCATCTCCAAGGAATAGACTGGTCAATTATCCTATCTTTTGTTTTGATTTGGCACTTGACACTGGACTTGAGTACCTCTGCGATACTAATCTGTCATCTTCAGATAGAAAGCTTCTTAACGACTTTCTATTGAAAACTGGGAGATTTCCGTATTGGAATTAGTAAGGCTGGGAAGTTGGAGACAAAGGATACCTTATCCGTGTTTTCGCTTCTTATCACGGAAGCCCCTGAATAATTTGGCGAATCTTTTGCTCCAAAAAATAGCAGAAACCGTTTGAGCCACTAGGAGCCACTAGGAGCCACTAGGAGCCACTAGGATCATACGCTTCGTGTGGGAGATTTATAACTATTTAAACGTTATAACGATTAAAACTAGCGATTAAAATGTTGCAAAAACAGAAACGAATCTTTAAAAATCGACAAAGGACGGTGCAAGGGCTTCAACAACTTCATATACAGTCTCTTTGATTTTGGATGTGAAGTTATAGGCCACTGGTTCTACTGATAAGTACTAAAAGTAACAAGAAAAATGTTTGTTTCAAAGGCTCTCGGTTGCATGGAATTTAGTAAATTTATGGGAATTCGGCAGCTTCAATTGTTCAACGGATAAGGATTGGTTAACATAATTTTTTGCGCAAAATAAAAAACCAAAAAGAAACACTTACCCAAAAACAGAACAAAATGCGCTGAGGCAACATGTTTTGCAGCCCATATAACTTCCCATGTGGAAAAAACGTCTGCGTAAATAAGTTCTCGTTTGAAATCCAATAGAAACCATCGATAACAGAAATAAAAGTGCGAATAGTCGCCATGAGCGTCCATCAGATCATACATTTCCGAATCCAATATTTGAATGAGCGACCTATATGCACCACGGTGAGAGAAAATATTTTTCTCTTTTGTTTGACTATTAAAATCGGATCTCACATACCTCATGTTTGCAAAGTGCATATCCATTGCGTTTCCGTTCGGGAAATTTTCAATCATCCGTTCCATTAACTGACAAAAGCAGCCATAACTGAGCGATTCATCGTCGAATATAACTAACAGTGGAGCGACAAGGTCGCACATTCCTTGCATATATCCGATGTCCAGATGTTCCCATACGTAGCTGCAATTATTAGTGCGGTTTCGCAGTGCGTTTCATTGACTAAATATACAATGGACCTACGTGCATATAACGTTTCGAAGTTTGTCCAAATTTTCATTGGCAAAGTACCAGTAGTTCCTATCACATCTTTGTACGTCTTTTTCTATTCGATGTAAGTTCAATCCGAATGCTTCCAAAAGCTTGCACTGTAAAATTTAGTGAAATTTTTGACTGTGAAAATCGAACAAGTTGGAATTGATTATCAATTAAAAATCTTCCGGCTAAAGGGATAGGAAAGCTACAAATACGTATCCCCATGTTGTGCACGCAAACAACAGAGATTTCGAAAGACGGAACTAAAAATATCCTTACACTATAAACACCGCCACTTGAACTCGCCGGCGAAACACAAGCAGACTTTGGCTCTTGCAACGTTTCAGCTTCCAACGTAGCACTGACTTCTGTCAACGGAGGCAACCCCTCATCCGAATTGGCATTTTCACACGCGACCTCATCGCTAATGTTTGCAATGTCGATTGAAGCATTTGTTATGATAAATGCGTGATGTGAACTGGAATGCATCTGATCGGACGATTCGCCAGGAAGTTCCGAAAACTGTTCCATATCACCGAAATCATTGGCCACAGTTTCGTAGGACGATGTGGATGGTGAACTTTTATTACTATCGACGGCATTTGGTTCGGTTTCTTCAATCGGTAGACTTAGTTCTGATGCTGCCGTAACGGATTCGGCTTTATCTTCATCGGCTGCAACATCTTCACACTTGACATCTGCATCGGGCACATTACCCGAATCGGTGCTGCTTTTGTTTACTCGGCTGGGCTTCGGTGGTTCGGCATTCTCACCATTTTCACCATCACCAGTCCCATCGCCAAAATCTTCTGGATCGGATAGATCTGAAAAGCCGTTCTCTTCGAACACATCGTTGTCTATGTCCATTTCCATGTCAACCAATTTGTGTTTGTGATCACTCCCACTCTCCGAACTTAACTTAGCAACAGCTTGAGCAGTTTTCTCTTTATTTAGCTGCTGGACAATAGCTTCGACAGCTAGCCACGCACCAACTTTCTGTTCATAGCATTGTCGAGTGGTTTCATCGACTTCACTTCGTTCTTCAGCCGTTGAGCCGAAGCTGTAATTGTAAACATTTTCACAAATTAACAATTAATCCAGACAAACGTCACTAGCGTGTTAACGGGATAACGCATACCTGTAATGGCCCAACAAATAAGGCCAAACCTCCTTCCGAATTTCGTGCTGTACTCCTCCAAAATAGACCAGGCGATACACCTCGTCATCGTCGGAAACCACACCATCTTCCGAGTGTAACGATTCCCATTTATCTTTCGTCAAACCATCCTCGGTGTCAACTAAAGAAAACGAGACAATTTCGCAAAACCGACTTCGGAGCTCAACACAAATTATAAAACCTTCAGGTGTTATCCGTCCATGTACCAGGCCCGATAAATGGGTTCGAACCGTAGATAGATGTCGGCAGTACGCTAGCCATCCGTAAAATGCTCTCGAGATTATTTGTCTCTTCATTGTGGAACAAACAAGTGCGATACTAGCAGTCTGATTGGCTTGTACCTGTTAGGGAAGATATTGTCGCATTTCATGAACGTTCAAAGCTATCGAAAATAAATAAATAATTCAACGTACAAGCTGTGTGCTCTCCGCAGGTATATCCAATGAAATGCTTTTATTTGAGCAGTCACTACTATCGTTAGTTGAACAACTACTTAATTGATTTCGCCGTGGACTAGTTCGTCCCATTTCCAATATTGGATGGCTTGCAACTGAATTCAATTTATTCCTTAGCTCATTCACTTGGAACAAAGAAAGGAACTCACGGAATTCTTTGTGGTTTGTTTTATTTACGATACGAAAGACATAATCGGTCGGAAGCTCTTCGCCACCTTCCGGTACGGATGGCTGAACAATGCGTCGCCTTCCTTTCGGCGGCCATGGAAACTTTTTTCCAATGCCGCGTTGCGACCACAGTGGCGGATCGAGCTGTCCGTGAGGAAGAAGACCTTTAAATTATCGATTATGCGAGGAGCATTAGAAACACAGTCTTCATCGCGATTAGATCGTCATTTTACCCGTTTCTAAGCATCCCAAAAACTGTGCCATGTGCCCTCCTTCAGGAAAATGAATCGGTGGTCTCTGAACACCATCTTGTTCAACTAAGATAACAGTGCCACCGGTCTGTTGGCCACCGGCTTGATGACAATGGACGTAAACGATGTCATCGACATTTATGGTCATAAAGTATGCCCAATATGAGCTGAAAGTTAGAGGAAATAAAATCGCTTCTGACACACAATCTGCGCTGGTTCTTACCTTTTATCCGTGACATCGTTTTCCGAATTTCGGTTCATTAACTGATTCGGCGTCCATTTGATATTTAAGGAGTGAGCAGTTTGATGCAAGGTCAAATATCCCGGCATTGGTTCACTGACATCTTTCTGTTGGTGAACGTTAAACGAAGGTTGTCAAAGGTGTTCCAACATACGAATCTTAATCGACATTACTTACTGGCAACACAAATACGTTATTCTTCCCATACAGCAATGTTTCGCGGGAATTCTGATGCAACGACTCAACGTAGTCCTTGGCCACCGACACCGAACTGTTGGACTTGAATGATCCAGTGCTACCACTTCCATCTTCCGAACTAGTGTTTAGGCTACGTTTAAAATTGAATATGGGACGTCGAACAGTTGGTGGCGTAGGATGTCCAGAACTGATTCGATGTCGCTGCACCAACTCATCGGCTGGTGGATCCGACCAGAAGTGATCGATGGTCTTAGTACGTGAATAATCCAAAGCGCATGGCCCCACCAACAACGAACTAAGTATTGAACCATAATCTGGATCTGCGACCAAAGAATCACGATCGTAGTATCGCGTGGCATTCGACACCAAATGGTCAATAATTCGGGACAATTTCTTTTCGTACAAAGCTAATCGAATCCACAGATATCTGTCGAACAAGGAATTTAACTTTATGAATAAAACCGTCGACTTTACGCATTGTAAGGTCTTACTTGACAGTGGTGGTCGGAGGACTTGTAGTTGACATAGAATTCGTGCTATTTTTCTTAAGGATAGGAGGTTTACTTGTACTATCACCACTCGATGACGATCGCTTGGTTGGATCACTGTTTTCGATGTCTTGTATCATTTGACTTATAAATGCTGCTTCTTCACAATGTTTGCCCACTTTATGCAGTAGAGCCGTGGTTGATGAAGTCTTGAATAAACCTAATGCTCGACGTCGGAGTCCTTGTCGAAGACATGCCTCAACGGCTGTAATAATGGACGCTAGTTATGAAAACGAACAACAGAGCCGAAAATATTATTTCTTTTTCACCTGCACAAAGAGAAGTAACTGAGCCGGACTCTTCATGGATAAATTTCCGAGTGACTGCCTCTTCCATTACTTGCTTTACCTCTTTTTTCACAGCAGCAATCAGCCGCTCTTTAAAGTCCATGTTGTCTAAATGGTAGAAAAAAGCAATGTTATTGTCACTAAAGATACAAAGAATGAAGATAACATCCTCTAGAAAGGACTGGTGATGCCAGCAAACTATTTTGTCTGAAATATCGAGTGAGAGAGCTACAATATGCATTATTAGTGTAATGGTAACTCAACCCAATACAAGTGCCGTTGTGTGTTATCTATGAGCTTGTTTCCTATCATGAGCCTTTATGGAAATTTTGCGAAGCGAGGCCGGAGTGTACAACACATCGTATGATTTTATGCAAATCAGCATCATACTGTTCGAAAATCGCGAAAAAAACGTTGTATGAATATCGGTACAAAGTACTTTATTAGGCTCATATTGTGTATTACCACACACGGCCTTCGGCCTAATAAACTACTTTGCACTCGATGTCATAATAGTTATGATTCTGAGTGGCATAATAGTTATTTATCACATCGAGTGCGAAGTACTTGATTAGGCTCACGATGTGTAATTATCATAATACACATCGTGCGCATAATCAAGTACTTCGCAGTTTTCGAACATTGAGATCTCAGATTGCATAAATAACTATTATGTACGGTGGTGAGATCTTCATTTTTCTCGCACTGGCGCATAAATGTTTGTTTGTTGGTTCGTATATCTAAGGCCAGGACGAAAAGTCCTAGAGACTTGGCATACAGACTACTAAAAAAAAGTTAGGACGAGTGTGTGAAAGCTCTTTCACTTTCATGCGTTATTTGACGCATGAATATTTGTTTTGCCGATTTACGCTGTGGATTTCTTGAAACGCGGAAACATTTTGTGACACGTGAAAATATCTTTGACGCTTGAAATTATTTTTATCTGTCTAGAACGATAATCTCGAGCTTATCCCTCTAGGGAGTTTTTGTTTATCTCGATATATCTGTTCTCGACAGATAAAATATGATATGCACCTATTGCCAAACTGTTATTTTGACGTGTAGCCATTATGGCCCACGCCTTCGGCTAGGGCAATAATGTCCTACACGTCAAAATACCAATCTTGGCAACAGGTGCATAATATATACTACATGCTACATGCGTCGAAAACCGTACTTTTCATGTTTCAAGCACGTCTTTCGACGCCCTGAGCATTTTACATCCCATTACAAAACTCGGGATAGAAAAAAAAGTCTAGTTTTCGTGTGTTTTTTGGGCTTCGCCTCGGATCAACAGAATATTCACACGAAAACTCAACTTTTCATCTTTTTATCCCTAGTCATGTAAAATACTACTAAAGGAATTTTCCGGAATCTTTTGACGCATGAAATTTATTTTTGACGCGTGGAATCTTTTGTCATTATAGTAACCCCGAGCAAAGCCGGTGGTACTTAACTAGCGTTGTATATTTGTTCAAAACACTTTTACTTCCTACAATGACTCATGAAAGATCTATTGCGAACCTGTTTTTAAAGTATGTAACCTAAGCAAATAAACAATACCAGGAAGAAACCTTATAAACGTATGTGATTCTTGTTGGAACAAATTGTTTTGACTTTATATTATGATAAACAAGTATGTTTGGCATTGAAACGAGTTTTCAGAGCAAAATATTTTTTTGTTTTTCGTCAAATCTAAACATCGACAACATTAGAGAAATAAATTTCCAGCAACGGGACCCGCTCTTCGAGTAGACTATATATATGCTCTCACTATGCTAGGAATAGTCATTTGTGTACCTGTTTTGGACGATTGATTTTAGGCAATTTCGCGGATTGTACCAGCGAAAGTGCCTTCAATCAACCGTCCCAAACAGGTACACACGTGAATTTTCATGCAAAGAACAGAAAACCCGAGAAAATATGAAAAATTGCCCTCATTGTCGGCCCGAAGCATGAAAATGCATTTTAATTTTTACCATTGTGCATTAAAGTGCCACACACAATTTTGCATGATGATTGTGGAACGCGAGAGAAGCGTGTTGTGACGTCACATTGTATATAAGTCAAATTAATTACCACTGATTGAATAGATTTGTTATAGGCTGCAGCACTGCGACATTAATCGAGTTAGAAAGCAAATTGAACGCAGTGGAGTGAGGAGTTTAAAATATTTGTATTGAAGTCTAGGTACTCGCCTCGAACACGGCCTAGACTGTTAGTCGGTACGGCCCTGTTCGGCTGCTTATCACTGTAATCCAATAATTTAATATTTACAATAAGATATTTGTTTGTATGGTCGTGACAGAAAAAAAAGCTGTGGAAATTAACCGATATCGAAATTCATTTTTTGTAATTCCATCAAAAGCTGGGTCTCTTTTGTCAGTTCTTTGCTTGTTAAATAAGAATTTATTTGAAGTCTGTTGTATATAAACTATTTGCGAATACAATTTTATCCAGCTGTTACTTAAGGTACATATATCCCCCATTATCTAGTCGGTGTACATTCACATCAAGCACACACATATTTTCCATATGGAATAATTTTTAATGCTGAACATGAAAACTAATCGATTTCGAGAGTTCATATCATTTTTCAGTGGTAGTGACGTAAACGAATGATATATACGTATAATATATAAGAAACACCTCAGGTGTATAGCAAAATACCGAATTACCAATTTATAATATGAATAAAGGTATTCGAAAGGTGTGCGTTACTCGCCTCGTGATGATGATGATGAGGGTTGATATATAATGCTATATTACATACAATTTTTCGGCAGAATTGTTTCTCATTTATTTTTAAATCAACAAAAAAAATTCGGACGGGCGATGGCTATTTTTCTTTTGCGAAACAAGACATCCATCATACGAAACTTGGAACATTGATTGGAGCGTAAAAAAAATGTTGGAGACCATCCATCAAAACCGTACCAAAGTCTATTGATTTTGACTTTGAATTTAAAATTTTCGAGGTCAAACCCCTAATCTGTATATTGTTTTGTAGACTCTCCCTCTCTACGCACTTTCAAAATATTGATTTTTATTTTGGCAAAAAATTTGCTACCAATTATACCTCGTAACTCGTTATGTATTTTTAAGGCGAATATGTCCATTTTATCAACCATCAAAACAATGTTACAGAATCCGAAAAGAACAACTAATCACTTCTATCAACCACCATATTCAGCATATTTCAGTTGAATTTTCACAGAACCGAAAAAAGCTTTTCACATTTTAAATAAAAATGAAAATATGACAATCGTTCGGACGAAAAGAAACACCCACGTATGTAACAAACTCTCTTCGGTTCTAATTAACTTTACTTATAGCTCGAATCTAACAACGTAAAAATTCCATTTTAAATCACCAACCTGTTTGTCCGGACGACATATTGTCGGAATGTGCAATGATGCCACTTTCGATGGAAAACCAACCGATGTGAGGCAAAGAAAATCGCTTCGCCACAATTGCCACTGTTTACCTAAACTTCAATGCACAAAACAAACACACCAAGAGCACTCTTAGAAAATAAATTCAAGGTTACGCAAATTCTTCTGTAAAATTAATTGAACTTTTCGTGGCACACTTCTCCATCCTGTTTTACATGGCTTATGGTAATTAATACATATTCCTTTTATGGTGTTCTCCTGTCGAGTCCAACTTTTCGTTTGTGTGTTGTGTGTGCGTTTTTTTTTATCTTCTTTGCTGAGAATTTTTTCCAACGCACAATACGGTAAGGATGTGAGAATACTTATCGTGTAAATGTCTGTTGTGCGTTTTGCTGTGCACTCAGACGCCCAATACGGTTCTCATAACTTATGTCATGTACGGTATACAGTGGAAAAAGCGTGAAAATAACAACAACAACAACGCACTAATGAATGAGGAGAATGATGAAAAATCGATATAAACGAGTGCTTTGTTAAGCTTTCACTTTGTGTGTGAGGGGGAATACGATTTTTTGTAAGAAGCTTTTCATAAGCTTTCTTAAAAGCTTTTTTAAATGTTCCGTACTGGTATTTACAGGTGATGTAGATTTTATCTTTGAATCTGATTTAGAATTCATTGACTTGTCCTTTTTCACGAGTGCGGTAAGCCTTTTTTTGTCACTTATCTTACCTTACCTTACCTTACAAACCTTATCTGAATGATTTTCTTCTTGCTACTTTGTCACCGGTGTAGGGAATGCCAAAGACTTCGATTATATAGGGTTGCCATTCGTCCTCTTTTTAGAGGGCATGTCCTCTTTTTTCGTCTAATTCTTCTTTTTTGTAAAAATTCTAAGAACATCACTTTTTTCACACAACGTCCTCTTTTGTCCTCTTTTTTCTAAATATCAGGGCTTACTTTAGAGAATTTTAATTCTGAAAATTCCGAAAATTCTGAAAAAATTCCGACAAAGTTCAGATAAATTCTGAAATAATTTTTCGGAATTTTTCAGAACTTTTTCGGAACTTTTTCAGAATTTTCGGAATTTTCAGAATTAAAATTCTCTAAAGTAAGCCTTGCTAAATATTGTTAAATTTTAGCAAAACTTAACAGATGTGGTCAAATTTTACGGAAAAAATTTCGCTGCGCAGCTATTTCTAAAGCTACATAGTTTCTACAGCATTCGAATGATATAGTTGACTAGTCCTCGCAGTCAAAAATTCGACTCCATATTTAGGAATTAAGGAAGCTTTAGCATTATGATTGGGAATTTTTATGTTTTTATATGCATAAAATAAGGAGTAAACCAGGAGTATTAAAAAAACGTAATTAAGTTGATTAAAAATGCAACTAAATTGGTGTGAAATAGGCAGATTGTAGGAAATTCGTGAGAAACGGAAAGGTTTTAGAAAATTTTCCTACATTGGTCAGAAACAGTCAGATTTCAGAAAATGTGCCTAGAACAGGCCTAGATTTGTAAATTATTAAGAAACACGTTTCTTATTTTTTAAATTTTTACTTCGAAACAAAAATGGAGTATCGAGAAAAAACTCATGAATTTCTTCTGAGATAAGTGCATGTTTGTAGCTTACAGTTCAAGAACACCAAGTAAAGTTAGCAAAAAAGTAAAAGAATCACTTTTCTGGAAAATAAGGAAGAATATGAAGGTTTTTATAAAAAAAGGAAAAAAAGGTCATGTTTACAAATGGTAGGTACTGAAACCTCGGATTCGCCTCAAACCAAATGAAATTTTAATTTTAACTTTTCTCACTAATTATTTGAATATCTATTGGTCCACATAGAATAATAGAGCTAAGACTCTATATTTGTCCGCTTTTCGTCCTCTTTTTCGAATTAAAAGGCGTCCTCTTTTTTCGTACAAAATGTCCTCTTTTCGAATTTTCAAAAATGGCAACCCTACGATTATAGTTCATGGCATGAATGTCTTCTTCGTTCTCTTCACAGTGTTGTAGCCAAAGTTGAATATTATACCTGTTGCCTAGACTGTGATCTTTACTTTTGCAATTTTATCCTCTTGGACAGATTTCGATTGAATAGAAACTCACTGCGGTGCGGCAGTTACTTTATAGAATAAATTTATTTTCAACATATTGTAACGGAAAATCACAATCTAGCAAACCGTTAGTCGCACAAAATAAGTACAATTTCGATGAAAGGTTGAACATGAATGTGAGTAATAGAATTTTGTTGTGTATTTAAAATTACAAGATAACAACTGACGGAGGTAACAACTAAAACTTGCTGATGGCAGTGGCTATGGCGAGTTTCTCCTTTTACAAAACCTTTACAGCCAGTTACGAGTAGTTATTTTCATTACTTGGGCATAAATTTCAGAATTTTTCGTAAGGCACTTTCGCTCACGAAATTGGCTAAAATATACCGTCAACGACAGACACGTAATAGTACAGAGTGATGAAAAGTTGAATTTTTCGGTACTAGTCGTAAGCTTGTCCTAACGAGGAGCCAAGTAGAACAAGCTTACGACGTGTAACGAAAAATTCACCTTTCATCACGAGTCACAAACGACGTGTTTTGTGCTTGAAAACTGAAATGACACGAAACCACAACAACATTAACTCTACACTACAGCTATTTCAACAACAAAGCATGCACAATAAATTCACGCCGTAAGTACGGTCGAAATTCAACATGGAAAGTGCGGAGGTTTTTCTCAATGAAAGTGTAAAACAGGTATGGTCTATTGTCCGCCCGGAGGACATAAAAATTTGAGTTTCGTACTTAAATGCACTCATTTTCATATTATTTTGACATAAAATGTCAGTGCGTTTAAGACGAACTCGCCGATCGACCATACCTGTTCTAGACTTTCATTGGTCTTTCTAACGTAGCGTCATTTTCATACAATGAAGCGTTGAAATGTATTTTTCGGTTCACTTTTTCATCGAACCATTCCCTTAAAATTCAAATTTTAGGCACACTTACGGCGTGAATTCGCGGCGAAAGTATCTCCTTAGCCGCAAATTCCTCTCTATGAGAAGTACATAAAAATTGAACTTTTCGCGGTCATAGTTTACGTGTCGCCGATTTTCAGTCTTTGAGCACAGAAATAACTATTTCATGCGCGCGTTGTGTGTTTCCTTATTTTCTTATTTTTCCCTCGATAGGCCATGAGAAAATTGCGTTTTCTTGACGATTGGTCGAATAACATTTCTAGTGAGAAAAATGTCGCACTTTCTCTCCCGTGGTAAGAAAGTAGAACTTTTCTTATTCGAACTGTCACTTTGTTTATGTTTTCGAAAATGATAAGGCGAATAGATGTTTTCGTTTCGTGGAGAAAAACGGCAAAACACAACATTCATAAAAAACGTTGCGTTCATCTCTGGGAGAAATTCATGCCGTAAGTCTGCCTAAAATTTGAATTTTAAGATTCGATAAAAAATACATTTCAACGCTTCTTTGTATGAAAATGACGCCACGTTAGAACGACCTCCGCACTTTCGATTTTGAATTTCAACCGCACTTACGGCGTGAATAAGAAATTCCAACGCGAGTGAAATTACTGCCCTTGCTTCGCTCTGGCTTCCAACATCGCTCTGGTTGGAATTTCCTATTTTCTCCCATTGGTAAACAAATTACTATTGTTAACCCCATGGGAAAAACAATTGTTGATAAAACAGACATTTTCTCACTTGCCTGTCATCAGAGAAAGCGTCAACAAAACACCATCTTCTCACCACTCAAGTGCACCACGGGTCACTTTGCTTGAAACCCTTTATAAACAAACTAATCTCAAGTGAAATATTAGAGTTAAAGCTGTGCGGTGTGGAGACAAATTGATTTATTAATAGTTATTTATCTACCAAGGTAGGTATGAAGGTATTTTTTCGCACTAGACGTCGTGTGCGAAAAAATACCGGCATACCTACCGTGGTAGATACAACGTTTTTCGCAATTTCGGGCCATAATCACCTTTCCAATGCAAAACATGTTCTACATTTTGTTCCAAAATTCTTGTGTATACAGAAATTCATTTGAACGATCAAGAAGGCTGCATTATGATACACATTGCTATGTGATGTAAAGAGACGCGTTGAATGAAATCGAGTAGTCAATGCATAGTATATACGCTTCAACAATACGTTCGGTATAATTGTGTGACTCTATAGCCGAATGGCTATAGTCGCTGCTTTGTGTTCCAAAACCTTTTGGTGTCGGGGGTTCGATTTCTGGTCAATGCAAGATTTTTATTTATAAGAATTTAGCCTTCGTTGAAGGTAATAGGTTCTTTAGCGTGCGAAAAAAAGTTGATATCGCACTGCGTGCGAAAAAAAGTTAATATCGCACTGTGTCCAAATACAGTGAAATAAATACCTTCAAAACGACATTAAGTGGATGCATGGAAATGTGATGATTATGGACCAGAATTGCGAAAAAATACATTCACGATTGCATGTTAAATCCATTTTTTTTTCTCTTGGACCATAGCATCTGAACCAAGCACTAGAACAGATTTTTTTAACGGAAATTTAGCCTCTCTAATATGATCTGCCACAAAATAAACAACATTTTTTGAACTGCCACAAGTATAAATTTAATGAGAGCCTCCAAAGTGACACAAGTTTAAAATTTTTAGTTCACTTTAACACGTAGGCAAGTAGGTCATTTCAAACATATTTATAGAAATTCGCACAAATAATTGTCAAATAATGTTCTTTAATGGAAATAGGTCAATAAACAATCAGATGAAACATTTATTTATCGAAACCAAAATACTGTCAACAACTAAAATATAGTACACCGGCAACTCTGATCATTTGTAATGACAATATAGTAGGGTTGCATACGCAGGCCCCTCTTGGAAAATCTGTTCTACTGCTTGGTTCAGATGCTATGGCTTCGACAGAATCGATGATCAAATATTTTTGTGTTAAATCTTTGAATTGTAAGATTCTGCCGGAAAAATCCAAAGATTTAACACAAATGTTGTTTCATTGCAACCAGGGCCTATTATGTAGAATTAAATTTGCAAAAATTCCCACAAAATTCTCCACAAATTTGCAAAATTTTTCAAAAAATAACTTCTACACACCTTCAAAGTCAAATTAATTGCTTTATTCACTTTAAATTGTACTAAAACAGACAAAAGAACGCAAAGACTTGCAAAATGTGCTGAAAATGAAGCGTAAATTTGTGCAAATTTTTGTGAATTTCTGTGAATTTTTGCAAATTTTGCAAATTAATTCTACATAATTGGCCCTGATTGCAACGATAAAGAGTAGCCTTGTTCGTCTATCAAAATTTTCGAAATGACAACAAGTTGTTGAAAGTCAAGGAAACGCAAAAAATGTTCATAGTTTCGAAGTAAAGAGAATCTCTAATATAATACAGGTCAGGTATACTTTCAATGACTACAACCTGGAAGTTTTCAATTAGCTATATCACGTTCTAGCAAAGAAATTTCGGTCAAGTCTACGTTTGAGGAATAGAACCGGGCTTTATGCTCGGCTATGCTTGCTGAATCGTACAATTGTACAGAAATGGGCTAGTTAAGCTCAGTCGATGTCTTTCAAAATTTTAAGGCCAGGTTAGGGCGTTATGCATTGCAAATGTTTACATTTCGCATGTAAGGCACTTTACCTGGCCTTATTGATGCCGCATTTGGTGTCATTTTAAATGTGTAGGCTTTGGGTTTAAACGTGTTTTTCGCCCTTCTTTAAATTTTCAGGATGTCTAAACATACCATGAGGGAGATCACACAGATCGTTGTTTTATTCACGGCTGTAAACTTTGGGGAGGTCACGCAGATCGCTATTTTATTACATTTGAGGGAACACACCTCTTTCGATGATTTTACATATGAGGCAAGTGAATTTCTGTATCAAATCCCCCTTTTATCGTCAACTATGGTGTGTCACCCGCGTATCTGTAACTGTTTCATGTATCCGTATCTGCGTGACATCACTAAGTATGCAGCCTTGACATGAAGTCATGACGAACGTGTGCACTTTGTAAACTATTTAAATTAGAGCCGAGGCTGTACGAAGACGACAAATCGACCAAAATATATTCAGTCAAAGCAGTCGAAAGTCAAATCGTCGCCAAACATTTAGAAAAGTTGTGTCCGACATTTACTCAACGGTGAGGATTCGATTAGAATAAGAAGTTTCTGACTTATGAATCATTCTTAGGAGCATCGAATCCTTGATAGTTTCAATTCATCGATTTAATGTGAAATGGTTTTGATCTGTCACTCAAATTGAAATGAAAATTTAGCTGAAAGTTATATTGAGCTTCCGCTACTCACTTATAGATTAAAATTGTTTCTTAAGTACCAAGGGCACGGGTGTTTAATGGTATTTTTAGTCTGAACGACTCTAAATTTGTTCATGACAACTTCGGCTTGAGGCTTGTCTGGTGGTAAGGTATAAACCAACGGACGAAAAGCGAAAGTCCTCCGATTTGAGCAAGAAAACAACAACAAACGAAAGAGTCATAACGAAAAATTTGATATAAAATAAAGGCTTCCTTTGCATACAAACATTCTAAACAATTTAGCTGTTTCCATCGGTTTTCCTTGAAATACACATCGATAAAACGAATGGAGTTTTCTTTCTCGTTAACAACATCAAGCCCGAAGGGTGGTGCTTGGTTTTACATAATTTTTTTTTTCTTTGATTTTTCGTTTTTGTTTTAAATATAATTTTTCATCTGGCTACATCGACAGTAAAGAACTTGATGTAAAGTAAAAGTATAAAATCTGAATAACTCAATGGATGTTAAACAAATCTCCAGCTGATGGTAGCGGCGCCAATCCACCGGTCACATCGGGCAGTTGCGTTAAGTCTGGTAAATTTTGCAAATGACTTCGTATTTCACGTTGTACGTCCTTCACTTTATTCAGTTTTGCATTGTATTCCTGGCGAAAGAAAAAAACAAAGAAAAATTACAAACAAACTTAAAACAAAGTCACGGGCACTGTTTGGGTGATTCAACGAATGAAACAATTTTGAAAAAATGAGTCATCGAATTTGAGTTGAAGCAAGGCGTAAATGCCACAAAGCCTTAGAGTAAATAATGATGCCTTCGAGGACTTCCAGAAGTCCAACTCTAGACAAGTTCAAGTTTAAGCAAAGTGCACAACCCTTCAGAGGAGTTTTCAGTCTAAATAACGTCAAATGAATAGTACAGATCCTAACTATTTTGAACTTTCTAGAAGCTCTAACGGATTCCATTGTCTTGGAAGACACTCACGTCCTTTGAAATTAGTCTAAATTAAAATTTCGTGTAGTTACCTGCAGCCTCTGTTCAGCTTGCGCTAGTAGATCCCGTTGCTCTGCCTGAAAATCCTTCAACATCGTCGTCAATTTCTTACGATCTTCCATCTCTGCACACAAACGGTTATTGTATTCGTGCAGAATTTTCGCCGCTTCGTTAACCTGAAACACATTGACCATTACGTTAAATGCTTTCTCCATATTTACTGTCCCGTTGTTGCAATTTCTACTGTACCTGTGCAGCCAGTTTTGCAGCTTGCTCTTTGTCTTCTAATTTACTGAGCATAGCAACTTCGGACACTTCTGGTGGAAGGTTAGCAATTTGTTCCCGGACGACAGCGTCACTTGACGCCGAATTCTCCAATTCAGTCAACGCTCTAATCAACTCCTCCGGCTCTGCAAGACAAATTAATTTCGTGATTGGAATTTCAATTTTGTTACTCAGTAAAATCTAATTACCTGGCGGATCACCTGCGTTCACTTGTGGACTAAGTATTACATGTGTTTCAACCGTACCATTCACTTCGACGGTTTCACTTTTCACTCTCTCCCGTTCACGACCCCATCCATCTTGTTTGCTAATTTTGTGCTGTTTTGCATCATCTTCGTGACGTTTCCGTTTCTCTGGTGGTTCGGTCTTGGGTGAATGGCTGCCATCGTCTTTATGTAATGCTTCCCGAAATCCTTGAACCAATTTCGCGTCGTACACCATTCGATCCTCCCAAATTTTCAATATTCTGTCCAGACTGCTAATCGTTTTGTTGTCCGATCCACACGTCTCTCCGATGTGAAGGAACGCCTTTTGCAGCACCTTCTGAAATTCCTTGCCATATTCCGGTCCCTTCTTTTTACTATTCTGAATGACATCGTTGGCTAAGTACATGAAAGTCAATTTTTTGCCCTTTGGTGCTGTGGATAACGATAAAATTTGTTGCAGGTTATGTTATGTCAATATGAAAGAATTGAGGGACGCTATGTAATTAATATAAGACTTTGGTTCGACATACCTTTCCGCATTTCGTTGTACCATGACTTTGTTATATGGGAGTGATGTTTACGATGATGTATCAACCACAGGGACAGAGTCTGTATGCTTTGTTGGCTTGGATTTAAGTCAACAAGTTTTTTAATTAATGCACTCTCAGTAAAAGCAGACATTTCGCGAATTCAAAAATGGTATCAAGGACCAGCAACAAATCGAATTCTTCTATTTTTGACTTGCGACAGTTTTATCACGTCAACTCGGTTCTAATGTTCAATGTTTTATGATGCGAGGCTCTAATGAGGAAAAAATGGATGTTTTGACATCTTTGACATTTGCATTTCTGTCAATCCTGTCAATATAAGGAAATATTCAACGGCTGCTCGGCCTACTAAATTGCTCTACTACATTTTGATTCCAGTGCTGTCGAACTTTTTTTTCAGACTAAACGGAAAAAACACTGAAAGAGCTGATATCAATGTTATTTAAACAGATCAATTAAAGCATAAACCAGGTATGGTCTGTTCATACAAACCACTCATGCGAGATGAGTTTGTTTATATGAAATCGCTATGTCCTCCAAGGTTCTGAAAGAACAGGTTAAGACACTTTCGAGTTGATCACGAAGGCGGGTTGATCAAAATATTCCTGTTGCGCCAACTAGGGTTGGAAAATTTTATACGACGATTTCAACTTAGCAAAAAAAAAAATTTGTTTTCAAGTTGGCTTTTCAAACATAATACATGTCTGAATTGTCAAGATTTGTGTTTCACCCGCCTTCGTAAGTGTCGTAACCTGTTCTTTCAGAACCTTGATGTCCTCCGCTACATACAAAGTTTGACATTCGACCATGGGACAAGTGGGTTGGCCTGTAGAGGCGCCACCTTTTTTTCATAGTACTTCATTCTCTGCGGCTTATTTTAATGTGAACCAACTTCACTGCTGTGACATTTCATGGGAATGAATCAATGTGAAGTTGTTTCACAAAAAATAGTACAGTGAGATTGAAGTACTATAAAAAAAATGTGGCGCCTCTACAGGCCAACCGACTAGGCGAATACCTTGTGTTGACGTTGATTGGAACAGATAGGATGTTATACAGAATATATACGGACACATAAAGTATGAAACACCCTGCTTCTGGGTGGATTTGAGTTAACTGTCAACCACTAATGTATTTAGAATACATTTAGAAATTTAGAAATTTTCATAAACTGCTCATAGTTTTCTCAGGGCTGGTCAAATTGATACAACCAACACTATAGGTCTCTTCCATCGTACGGTAAAAACGAATTTTGACAGGCCGAAAACAACCGACCATCATCCACAGAAGCAAACATAACCGCAAATTAAATTAAATTTGTTCGTTAAAACTTCAAAGTGAGGTTGTGTTGACTTCTCTGTGGATGACGATTGACATTTTGAACGGCCTAGGAAGAAATCCAAAGCTAATATAACACATTCGTGGTCGTTGTATGTTTGTTCCAAGGCCATATGAATTGTCAAATTTCATCCACAGAACCATAACCCCAAAAATATTTCTTAATTCTTAGTAAATCGCGTAGGCGACGTTGCTCGATTTGTATGAAATATCACGTAAGCGACGTTGTTGTGGATGAAATTGTCGTTGTTCGGGTTGTCAAAGGTCGTGTTTACAGTTACTTGGAACATGGAACATTGCGGTCGTAGATTTTTGAAAAAGTATTCTGGTGGAAAGATATCATCAAAAGTAAACTAAAATCCAGTATTTAAAAAACTCCCAAATGTATGCTTTTCAGCAAAGCACCAGTGCCTCTTAAGAGCAATGGACTCTTTGCAAATTCGTAGCCTACAATAAGGCGAAAAAATATTCTTTTTTTTGATGATTTCTCTGAGCCAAAATCTTCTCTCTTTTTTAAAGTAAAACCAGCTCACAAAAATCTATCACTTTTAAAGGAAAATTTGGATTTGGTTTGTGAGTCATAACTTACCCCTTTGGAGAAACCTGTGAAAATTACATAAATTTACAAAATGTTCAATGGTTTCCAAGTGGGATAAGTTATCACCCACAAACAAACCAATTGTTCCTTTAAAATTAACACATGTTAAGGTGCTTTAAAGTTTCAGTGAATTGTGTTCATCCGAGGCAAGGCCGATGTTAACAATCACGCGACAACTACTTTTCTAAGCAGTCGAATTTTATGGAAAATGTAAAATTTTGACAGATCACCAGATCGCCATTTTATTGGTATAGATACCCAGTAACATATGACTTTTCATACAGTGGACTTCACCTACTAATTTTACGACAATCTCTACAAGCCGAAGCGCTGGAATATTCGGTTCAATCAAATTTTGAATTTTACCAACTCACTTTTTGGGTTGATTTTACTCAATATTTCACCTTTCATAAGGAATGGGCGAGCTCTCTGAATCTCAAGCGAAGTCAACTATAAATGTAAAAAAGTCGCTGATTTGTTTTATTGTTTGATTACTAATTTATTGATTTGATTGTTGTGCACATACAAGTACATAAAAATGACTTTCATGTTCAAAGATATCTTTCATTATCATGGCAGAGCAAAGTAACCGAGGCAGGAGTGCTTGATTTGACTAGGGACCAGAATTATCTTGTAGCGTTATTTTTTTGCGAATAAATTTTTTTCATGTGTCGGGGCCGAAAATGAGGGAGTTTCGAGATTTTTCTCGGGTTTTCGACCTCTTACATGAAAAATTTTTTGAGTATCTGTTTTGGACGTTTGATTTTAGGCACTTTCGCATGTAGCCCTCACTTCGTTCGGGCTACAACTCGCGAAATTGCCTAAAATCAAACGTCCAAAACAGATACACAAATAACTATTAAATTTATGTCAGTGTTGATTTGGTTTTTGATTTTTATACAGTGTATTAGGTCCCTTATTTGACGTTTCGAAAATGAACCGTTCCTGCCTGGTTTATTTTACTCTGCCGTGTTCATAATCCACTGAAACTATCATTTAACAAAATGCAAAATCATTTCTGCAATCCAAATGATGACACTTGCTCCGCAAACATACAAATACGCAACGAACATACCTTCCAAATTCTTTAAAGTGATAGGTTTACGATTATCATGCACTTTCGCCGGTCGTACAACGGCTGTCTTTGACCTTTTATCCCAGAAGTCTATCAGTCCAGCAGCATAAAAAATTCCGATTTTTTCGTTTACAACTTCCGTGAAATAAAAGTTTTTGCGCAGATAGGATACCATCGCGATGGTCATCAGATACTGCTTGCAGAAGATACTTTGCTTACGATTTTCTAGTGAATTTTTATACTCAATCAATGAAGCGGTATGCATCAGGCTGCCCTTGAAATTTGTGTCAGCAATTTTGTCCAGGATGTCGTCAAAATCGGAAAGAGTCACCACTTTTTTACTAAAAATAGAAATTTTAGAATTGTCATTTTATAACGTAAAGCCGGCCATAAGAACCGTTACATGAATGCAAGATTGCAAGAACCTCCTAAAACCGGAGAACGTCTTATATATTCATCTCGGGCAAAGCACCTAGCACAATAATAGCTATTTTGTGTCCCATTATTGGTTTTAATGGCATCAACCAAACCATGGTATAAAATAGATAATAATAGTATTAAATAGAGTCAATAGAGTAGTGTTTTGACACACCAAATATTCTACTACTATGCTAGGTGTATTGATGCATCAGATGCGAAAGTAATATGTGGCAACTTTAAGTGCGAAATACTGGGTTGGAGTTACCTAAAGGGACAATTATTTTTTAGTGTAAGTGTTTAATCTAGTAGAAGACAAAATATGAGTACAGTCACTAAGGAAATAAGTTTCATAACCCTCTACACAAAGCATATGTTTGGTCGAATAAAATGTTTGGTGTATCAAAATACGACTACGTTTAATACCACATTAGTGCCATTAATTGTATCGATTACAATAGTGGTATGCACTAATGGTATTAACTGAGTGAGATGCCTATGTTACGGTAACATTGTTACCATACTATACCACTGATTGTTGAACGATATTTCCATTTTTAGACCCGTACGAAGTACTGGGGTCTTTTATGCGTTTACGCATTTATCCGTAACACGTCGAATTGGACTCCCTGAGTAAGGGAGTAAGGTCTAGAGATGCCAAATCAGTGAAAAAAAAAATGTCCGTCTGTCCGTCTGTCCGTCTGCACGATAACTTGATTAAAACGCATCCGATTTTGAAAATTCTTTTTTTTCTTGTTTGGTAATGTCAAAAGACAGGCTAAGTTCGAAGATGAGTGATTTTGGATCGACCCTTCCCGAGCTGTGGCCCAATAAGTGCTTTACGGTTTTTCGAAGATATCTCCGGACATTCAAACGTTACACTTGTAACTGATACGTCAAATAAAAGGTATTTACAATACCGATCGACAAAAAAAAAGTTTATGGAAATCGGATGACCGACTCGTGAGTTAGACCCCTTGGTGTGAAACAGGCACAGGGCGGCAAGCAGTTTTTGTTTGTATTGACCGTACCAATCAGGAAAAAAAAAGTTTTTGAAATTATGTTCTCCGGAGCGTGAGCTAGTTCTCTTGGAGTGAGCTCTTATCTGGCTACTCGGCCGTACAGTGAACGTGGAGTATTTTGTCAATATCTCGAGTAAATTTTGACCGAATTTCATGAATTTTTTTTTTGTTTGAAAGGTATTAACGAATGTAAAGCGTCGGTAAAATTTCCGGTCTCCTAACAAAATGGCTGCCGGTGGCCATATTGGATTTTAATAAAAGTGATATATCTTGGGAAAAATGGTACTTAGAGTGTTTCTGTTAACATGGAAATAATTTGTTATGTGTGTGGGGTGTTTCAGGCATTCCATATATGGACATCTATATATATATCTATATTCACCTATATTGAGCTATATACAGGCATATAGAGCTATATAATAGCATATTCATCTGTGAAATGTTTATTTATAGTGAAATATAGTTAAATATAGCGGTATATAGCTGTTTAAATAGGAATTTATGAAAGTTGACTTCGTACGGGACTGTCTATATTGCCTCCGGCAATTTATTTGTATATGCTAACAAGGCAAAGAAAGATAATGTAAGTGATTTTAAAGGGCGAATAGCTTTTCAGTAGAGAATGAAGTAAAAGAAATGAAGAGTTTCACAGTAAAGGCTTTTGATACGAATAGGTGTTTCGTACGGGTCGGCGTTAGCTATGTTTTATATATAAATTGGCGTATCCTGCACAGAATTGCGGTATTGGAATTTCATTAAATACGTTGGAAATATTTTTAAACATATTACAGAGCAAAAATAACCATACACATATGCGCCTCTCTTAAAAGGAGTTGTATTGTGACCATCAAATATTCTATTTCTATACTAGGTGCTCTGCTCGAGCTCGAGATTATAAGACATTCTCCGTTTTCTGAAGGTTCTTTCAATCTTGCATTGATTGTGATGACAAAAATATGCGTTGTGCTAATGCTGGTTTACTCTTATTGAAGTACAAGATTTTTTTATTAATCTGAAGTGCTTCAGTCAAAAGAGATACTCGTTTATACTATAAATGGTGACATTCTCGTCATCTGGGAAACGTTAATTACCTGGCATAATTTTGAGATGATAGATCCAAATATTTTGCGTATCCGTTAAGCATGAAAAATGTGAATCCTTTGCCTACCATTTCGTCAATGGTCTGAACTTCGTTGGCCTTTGCTCCCGATTGCAGAAAGTTGTATAACGAACCCTGATAGATGGATCGTATTACAAAGCAAAACAGTACAAAGTTCACAATTAAAAATCGCGGAAGAATCGCACTCGGTGTTGTAGATAGCGAAGAGCCGAATATCGTTGCAATATAGTCCATGAAAGCATTATGATAGCGAATACCGAACACTAAAGTATTGATCTTTTTCGAACGAAAACTGATTGCGAGTACCGTTCCGCCGACTAGTAAGAAAACTATCAAAATCAATGTCCATGCTATCGGCTTAAAGACTCTGCCAAAATTTTCCACTTGAGTGTACTTTTTACCTGGCGGCACTACAAATCTCATATATTCAAAGAATACTGGTAGACTGAAGTCTAGCGTGTCGATTCGATTATTATCGATGGCCACATTTCCTATGAACATGTCAGCCTCATTGTTTTCAACCTTTCGATAGCAGCTATCATATGCTGCCACTGATGCTTCATAATCAAAATTAGCCGTAAAGTTCAATGAATACGATAACGACTCTACGATTTGAATCACTCGTCCCTTCAGAACCCGTTCACCGTTCACATCACTTTCGTCTCGCACTATGTACGGAATAACATTTTTGTGGGTGGCTACTCTGATGGCACAGCCATGGAAGTTTTTCAATTTTGGTGGAAAAAAATTTTTCGTCTGCCACCCTCGAGTTTGTACATCAAATATGTTTATAGCTCGCAGCATTGTGTCGTTGCAGTTCACGGCATTGTATGGAGTGAACGTTTGCAGGGAAATGTTTGTACTTGTGCTGAACAGAAAGCTTACGTTTATGAGTAAACTTTTCCATAGCTGATACACAAATTTGTCGAGGTCACCCGAAGTGTACCTTCTAACGACAATTAAGTGGTTGTGATTGTAATTCATCAAACTAGGCAAATTCTCTAACACGTCTGCTTTCGTTTCAACAATAGCAACCGTACTTTTGCTCATCAACCGCGTTTCATTTGTAACTAAATTCATCAAAACGGTTACACTACCCGTACTGATACAACGTTCAAAAGACCGATCCATTAACTGAATATTTAGAGGATATGACAAAAAATCCAATTTAATTATACTGTTGAGTGCGTCGCACAAATAACTGCTATCTTCTTGTATTCCAATGGCTCTACCCGATGCACTTGATACCAAGCACACCAGCGATGTGTAAAATAGGGACTTCTTCATAACCACTCACTGGGAGTTTGTCAATCAACTGAAATTCTGAATTTCTACATGAAAAAATGTATAAATTGTGTGTATTTATGGAGGTCCAATAATTAATTGTTAGCGCCCATATCATTTATTTATGGCATTATTATGCGGTATAAACAATAGGGTGGGTCGACTTTTAAAGTTTCGTCTCCTTTCAATTGCATAAATGTAGTTGTGTAGTCCACCAGACCAATATCCTTTTCCAAAGGGAATGCAAAGGGATACACATTTTAGTGATTTAGAAATAATCAACAGCAGCTACGATAGATATTTCAAAATAGCTCAGAACAGGTCAGGTTTACCTGAACCTTATCTGAAAATACATGAACCTGTTCTGTCCTGAACCTGTTCTGTCCTGAACCTGATTCAATCAATTTTGATCTGGTTTGATTTTACCTGAAACCTGAGTGAATCAGGTCTCATCTGACATGAAACCTGACAGGTTGGCCTTTTGTAAGATAAATTCAGATTACTTGAAACCTGATTGAAAGCGGGTTTAAGAATTATCTGGCCTATAATTTAGATAATCCTGATTTTTGGCAGTAGTCGACCAATTTCGAGCTTTAATCTATTTTCTATAGAGAACTTCGTCACTGAGTTCTGGTGCAATTCAATTTTAAATCGCTCCCCTCTAATGCAACCACAAGTATGCGTGTAGTGCATTCATTTATGTTGGTTGATAGTTAAGTGTATGTTTCGTTAGTGTATCATATACCAACCTTTTTGTTTTTTTTCGCTGTGATTTGAAGTTAATCGACGAATAATTAGAAGGCGCGAGTATCGAAAGTTCTCATTTAATTTTGTAACGGTCGTGGGTCGGTCAACGTTAGTTCAAGCGTGAAAGATTTCGTTTGTTGTAACGATCTCATAAATTGAAAATTGATCTCTTGTAGCCTTTTTAAAAGTTTTGGAACCTTTAAAAAGCTTCGCAGAGTAAAATAAACCAGGCAGGAGCGGTTCATTTTCGAAACGTCAAATAAGGGGCCTAATACACAGTATGAAAATGAACTCAAATGAACTCTGACAGAAATTGAAAAATTTTGTTCGCAAAAAATATTGGGCTACTAGATTATTCTGGTCCCTAGTCAAATCAGCACTACTGCCTGGTTAACTTTACTCTGTCGTGCGTCAAATGACCACATTGTTTTTTTTTTGTTTAAGTTCCATGCGTCCCGTTGAAGTTATATGGTTTCACTAAGAAGTATAGTTTCAGTCTCAAACATTTAACCCATAATGGCTAGCGACTGTTATAATAGGCACTGTACGTCTATTTAAAAACTCGTAACAAGAGTAGGTAAATCTGAAATTAGAAACGTTAGAAACCTTTCCATGTAAAGCGAACGCTGCATTATAAAAAAAAATCGCTTTGACGTATATTAAGCAATTAATTCGTGGTGGGAAAGATAAAGAAAAGCTTGACTAGATTTTAAAGGAGAAATAAGAAGTAAGGGAGATTATTCATATGTCTTAAAATTCAAAAGGATAAATTTTCTTTTCTTTTGTATTTATGATGATCTTCCGAATTGAAAGCTTACTTGCTTAAAACCTCTATCTTTATAGTTGCTTTTAGTTGTTTTTAGTTGTCCATCATGCATAAATATAGAACTTGTTCAACCTCTGAATAATTAAGTAATGGAAATTGTTTTATTTTTACCAAATATAATATTCGACGGTAATAAGTAAATGATTTTCGTTTATTTAAATGTTGTTTTTATAGTCATGGTAAAACTCCTATGTTTACGTCATAAATTTCATGTTTATGGCAAGGGTGAAGGTCAATTAAGTCAAGTGCAGTTGCATTGTAATACAATAGCTTTAAAGAAAACTACCTAAAAAATGTACTCTTAGCCCTTTGCAGAAGGCAAGCAGAACATTTAAGTTATTAAATAGTTATTTATGTAACAAGAATCGTATGAAGGTATATTATCGCACTAGATGTCGATTGTCAGCCCAAGGCGAAGCCGAATTTATTTAAATATTGTTTTTATAGTTATGGTAAAACTCCTATGTTTACGTCATAAATTCAAGTTTATGGCAAGGATGAAGGTCAATTAAGTCAATTGCAGTAGAAACTATGTTTTACCCGCTACCTATGGAGTTCGCTGGTGGGCAGAACATAACACTAACTTCTCAAAGCTTGTATTTGTCGAGTTATTTAAGATTTAATTTTGATGCCAGCACTGAAAGCCCGTTACTTAATTTATGCACCGTTCAACCACAGTTTTTACAGCAAAGTCGTTCAAGACCCTATAGTGCCTTGGTTAACATAGCGCCATGATCCTAGAAATCCTCCACAACTTGTTATGGTTTTCAATACGATGCTTCGTACATTCATTGTTCTGTTGTAATATAATGTCCAAGAGCGAAACTGCCCATTATGGTATCCATAGAAGATATTTATTTTGATATTGTAATCCCATCCGAAACGTTAGCATCGCGATATACAATATACAAAAACAAATGGCCTTTACAGGTTCGCGTGATCTGCTACTATTTATTTACCATTAGTGTAGAAATTGCTAGAGTTTATTTCTTCCATGCCAAGCAGTCGATTGTGCATTGTTCAATCATAACACAATGCGAATCAATGGGACTCACTGCCAAATTATCGAATACGGTCATAGTGTTTATAAACGACGTAATTATTCTAGGCTTTGACTTGATTGGTCAAGAATCTTGACTCAAGATACTGTACTGAACAAAAACGTTACATCTGACATTCATGCACTAGAGTCCGACTCTAGTAAAGTGATCTTAATTATGGTATCATCAGATACCGTTAGCGGAGGTTTTAGTCAGTTACACCAAACAAAGCACCATAACAGATTAACGGTCATTTGGCCCCTTATTTTGGGGAATGCAGTGGCATTGTACCACCATTAAAAACTTAAGCTATATTTCACGGTTCCCCTCAACCGAAATAAAGTTTTATTTTTGGGTACCCAAAAAATGAGTCTTGATATGGATGAAGGGACCCCTAAGGACTATAAAACAGGTTTCCTTCACTCCAGGTCTGCTGATCTCCCCATAGTAAAATTTTCAAAATTCGTTTTTAGAGGCATCTATGGTAGGTTTTCAATCTTTTTTAGCTTATATTAAGATCTCTGAGCTCAGAAACAGCTCAGTGAGTCCGTCAATGAATTTTATGGAAGAGAAAAATAATTCATTCATAGCCGCAACACTAATTTTTAAATTTTCGTCAATTCCGTTCTGCGACTCATAAATCGACTGCAAACCATTGACTAACATCTACAAACAAGTTCGGAATGTGGCTTAAACTAATCTACAGATGTCTAAACTTAAATACAAAGAAAGAAAATTTGCCAAAAAAATGTTTTGTGGTCGTTGCAGTATGTCAAACTTCGCCGATGCTGATTTTTCTTACTTTTTTCCCAAGAAAAGAACCTTCGAAAGTAAATAAAATGTTATGGGAGTGTTTAAATAAGCTGAATGGATCACGGACACTAAAGCAAGAAACAGAATACGAGTCTAAAGATCACATTTCTAAGTTTAATCAATTAAACAAAGAATAGTATGTTACATACCAAGGATCGCGTCGCTCCATCCCTGGACGTTTTCACCACCTGGGTCTAAAACACACCTTTTCGATCCGTGGTATGTATACTATTTTTCTTCCTGGAGTACCAAAGTCACATTCCGAAAAAAACATAACAACAGATTTGCACGCCATATTCAGCTACGATCTCAATACCACATGCGAGATCGCATGCGATATCACAAAATCTGATGCGAGATCGCATTTAATATCACATGTGTAGCATTTTCATTTGTTATAGTACATGACACATCTGGGAAAGAATAAAGATAGGATCGAAAATGACATAAGCGGAAATGAAAATTGAGAGAAAAAAGTGTCGGAGAATGTTGCTCTTTCGGTACTAAATTTGGTGAGCGAATTCATGTAAATTTCAAATCATCCAGCAAAGAGTGATATTATCTCGGATTATTCAAAAAACGGTTAGTAAAATATTCCTGGAGTTACCACGTATTAAAGGGACTCAAATTCAAATGGCTTAACATAAAAATCAAAACGATGGAGTGAGAGTACTTCCCGGTATACTAATATTACACTCTAGAGGTAATTAAGTAAATTTGTCAAAGGTTTACAAGGTTTTTTCAGTTTTATTGGATCGAAGCAACATATTTAATTTGAATTTTAATAAAAGTTACCGAATTTCCTTCCATTTTAAGTTTCGAAGTTCGGCATACTAAAGTGTAAATACAATTTAGGAAAGTTTAATATAATTTATTTAATTGTGTGAACGTTTGTGTTCGTTTGTATTTACTTCAAACGTCAAATTGCGACTTTTAAAACACTCCGATAACATTTTATTTACTTTCGAAGGTTCTTTTCTTGAGAAAAAAGTAAGAAAAATCAGCATTGGCGAAGTTTGACATACTGCAACGACCACAAAACATTTTTTGGCAAATTTTCCTTCTTTGTATTTAAGTTTAGACATCTGTAGATTAGTTTAAGCCACATTCCGAACTTGTTTGTAGATGTTAGTCAATGGTTTGCAGTCGATTTATGAGTCGCAGAACGGAATCGACGAAATTTAAAAAATTATTGTTGCGGCTATGAATGAATTATTTTTCTCTTCCATAAAATTCATTGACGGACTCACTGAGCTGTTTCTGAGGTCAGGGATCTTAATATAAGCTAAAAAAGATTGAAAACCTACCACAGATGCCTCAAAAAAACGAATTTTGAAAATTTTACTATGGGGAGATCAGCAGACCTGGAGTGAAGGAAACCTGTTTTATAGTCCTTAGGGGTCCCTTCATCCATATCAAGACTCATTTTTTGGGTACCCAAAAATAAAACTTTATTTCGGTTGAGGGGAACCGTGATTTTCATGTAAAACAGAGTACTTTCTGCAGCTGACCACTATGATCATTTTTGCTTGAAGTGCGTTGGCTATATCAGAAATTCTGATTTTTTCTGCAAAACCCCCGTCTCTGTTTTGAAGCTCAAATAAATTTTTGCAGAGTTTCTTTTGAATTTGGCAACAACGTGTCAAGCCAATTCGAAACCGGTCCAGCTGTCAACTGACAATACATGACCAAATTCCTTAATCTGTCGTAGCAGTCTATTTTTTTCAAAGTCACGTACCCATCGTGTTCAAATCAATCTGGCATTGTCCTTCATCATATCAGTCTATTTCTTTCCCATCGTGTGAACTTCGATCTTTCGTGTTCAAGTCTGGAAGTTTTCCTACAATCTTGAACGGAATTGAAAATGTGCGACGAACAAATAATGGACGAGAATTTCGGAACGCATCTGCAATTAAACGATTTGCCTTCAGAGTTGTACGATGAGATTTTCAAGTATCTTCAAATGGACGATTTGGCAAACATGTCTCTCACGTGCAAAATGTATAAAGCATTAACGGAGAGCTTTTTCAGTCGATTCTTTCGGAGCGAAGTAATACACATCTTCTCGAGAAAAACCGTTAGAATAGGCCAGAGATACCAGATCCGCTTTCGTCAGTGTATTCGATCCGTTGAGGTCGATTTTGAAACTGTGGATTCAGTCAACGCGACGTTTTTATTCATTCGAAATAATTGTGCGTCGGATTTGCGATCGTTGGTGCTGTATTCATACGAAAATAAGAGCGGAGTGGAAGATATTCATGTGGACATCATCTTGGATCAGATTAAAAATGTGGAAATTTTATTGGTTAAAGATGTGTGCCCCGGCTACCTAATGAAACATTGCAAGAAAATTCACACGTTAGGAATTTCAGCTGATGACATAGATGCAGATCGGAACGATTGGTTCAGAAATTGCAATCCCAAATTAGAGACTGTGATGTTGTCCTATTGTCTGCGTGATGCAGGTTCATTCACAAATTTCCTTCGAGTTAATCCCCAATTGAGTGCAATCGTTTTGAAGAATAATGACTTGGGTATCGACAGTCTCTGTTCGGCAGAAATCACATTGGATTATGCGGCTGTGCAACTGACCGATCAAAGCTCACCTTTATTGGATTTGGCCAAGCTCAATCGAAGATCAATGAAATCATTGGATTTATTGTTATCGAATGAACACTACATTTATCCCTCATTCGACTTGGTGGCTGTACAGGCAGCATTCGACTTGGAGGTAGCTGATGGTCTACATTTCGTAGCTACTCGAGAAAATTCACACATTTTCGAAACTATAGGAATTAAACGGCACATTAAACGTTTATGTATTGAATTCGACAACGACGAACTGACGGTAAATATTTCCGAAAGAATTGTCAGCGCTTTCCCAAACTTACAATGCTTATGGATTTATCGTGGATTTTCTGAAAGAAATTCCATCACTGAATTGATATTGCCAATCGTCAGCTTCGCAAAGAACATAAAGGCGATTTTTTTCGTCTCGTCTAAATGTGACCGTATATCAAAACGTGACGCAGTCAAACTGAACACAGCTCGCTCAAAAACGACGAATGCTTCAAAGGTCAAGATAATTACCGATGGCTCTGTTTCATCGAAGCTCAGTTTAGTCGAAATCAACCGCTGCCAACGTCGGAACGTTTTCTGTCCTTTATGTCATGAGTCGGTGATCGATTGGGAATTACTGAATTATGTCTCTGAAGCATTCTAATGAAGTGAGATGAACATTTACGATGAACTGGATATTCATTTAATTAAGCTAAACATATCTGATGTTACATTTAATAGTGAATTAAAATTATTTAACATCATTATGGTCAATTTGTCTCTTATTTCCAAGCGAAACTCACTAAAAACTTGAAGAACTCTAAGAAAATTATTTCAGCGAATCCATAGATCTAACCAAGACAGAGTAAATACCATTAGGGAGTACTTGATTTGACTCGAATTAGCCAATCCAAAACTCTCCAAATCAATTATTTCTCTCTTCCATCTCTTCTTTATGATGGATAAGTACTAAACCGATTCTGTGTCAAAAAAACGTCCAACTTTGTCCTACTTGTTCTACTGTTAAGCGCAGGACACTTGTCCTTGTTATTTTGCGTCGCTATGAGAATGGGTCAACCGTTGGGGTTGTCTTTGTTAGTTTAGTGATTCAACGTATTCACACATTTCGTGTGAATAGCACGCAAAACTGTTGGACCTACACTCACTTTCCAAGAATGAGAAGTAGAGTATAAGTCACAGTGACAGAGTTGTTCTGTAAAAACGGACCCCTCTTTGGCTCAACGCTGGCCATGCTATTCACTTGGATAGTGTTAAATTTCGTAAAATATTTCTTGTTCCCATCATTCTGAATATTAGTTATGAAAGCCTTAAAATTGGTATTTGTCTTAAGTCAAGACTGAGTAAAAGTAAAATTACGTAATTATGTCGGGCGTCATACAGAATGAGTCCTAAAATAAACAGGAAACACCTGTAAAAAAAACGCCAAAGGGTGAGGAGTAGACAAACGTAGAATAGGTATTTGTTCGTCGAGGAAAAAAATTAAAAATTTCATTTCAAATGTGTTGTTAGTGACGAAAGTGTTTCAAGTCGATAGTCACACGAGAAAGTAAAATTTCCACCTTTTATCAAGGTCAACGCAGCGTTTTTCGCCACAAAGGCTTCCGAAGTTACAGCTGGGCTGTAAGGCTGTCGAAGGGACAAAATTACAAATTTTTTTCGGAATTTGGTCGCAAAGCAAGGTTTGCATGAAAAGTTGATTTAAAGATCATTCACTTGTAGCCTTTCCTTCGTTCGGGATAAAACTTTCGAAATTTCTTAAAATCCACTGTCCGTAAATAACTGTTGCCCCCAAAAGAAAATCCTCTCCTAATAACATCCTCAAATTCGTTGAAAATTCACAAACAATATTCTTAAAATTTTAAGAAAATCATTGAAGATCAAAGTAAAATGCTTGAAAATCCTATGAAGCCGACACAAAAATCCTTGACGGTAAAATCTCAGAAAATCAATTGAGAATATTTTAAGTAGAAACTGACAATATCTGCCCCTCGTCGAATAGAGTCAATTGAAGCAAAAGACAATGGAATGAAAAACAAACTTTTTTTTAAATTATAAATATCGGATTTTTGTTTGTTTTTATTTATAATACAATTCCACAAAATGGATTTACCTTAAAAATATTAACACTATTTCAATAGATTTTTGATACAGTATGTACAAAGTTATGACAATAACATCTACGACACTGAACTTTTACAGTAAATTGATTTTTTGTAATTTTTTTTTTGTTTTTTAATTTAATGTTTAAATTTTCAAGTTATTGTTTTAATTCATTTTAGTGTTTAAAACATATAATTTAACATGAGATAGATTAAGGGTTTCTTGTTTGTAATTTCACTTAATAATGATTTCATGTTTTCCTTATTTCTTTCTCTCTTTTTTGTAGTTTCGATAAATTTCTTTTCCCCTTTTTACCGTTGGATTGATGCTTTGTGATTTTTCTTTATACTTAGAATTTTGCATATTTTCATAAAAATTTAAAGTTCCCTCTTCCGGCTATGATAAACGTTTTGTTATTACTTCTGTATTCAATGAATTACAAAATGATGGAAGATCATTTCTTTTAAAACTATTTGTTTGTTAGGCTATGTAATGTACGGTGTCATGTAAAATAAAACCTTCAATTTACCAGAAAAGAAACACAATCCAAAATAAATAAATTAGGGAATCAACAGAGTATCCTTGCTATACCAAGTTCATGTCGGCTCTAGATGTTGTGGGGAGTGATCAACGGTACACTAAAAAAATCCAAATTAAGGCAAACTGAGCAAGATCCATTGTTAACCATTGAGGAACCCTTGACAAATGTTTTAAAAAAGGAATCTAACGCAAAGAGATGGTCTCAGTTTTGGTTTGAAGTCACTTTACCCCATACACTATGTAGCCTTTAAATAGGTCAAGTGTATTCTATTCAATGTAAATTTCAAACAAATTACACCTTCCTGCATTGTATCCGACATTCAACATTCGTCCAACGTGAGAATCAACGACTCGCAAGAAGAATAGAGTTACTATTCTGTTGATATACCATTGAGACCTATTTTTTTTAGTAAAGCAATGATTTAGAATAAGAGAATATCTAAACTCTGAGACGACGAGTAAGTGTTTTATATATAATCTTTTACCCGTATTCTGAATCTAACTTTGGACTTTGTCAAGAGTTATATTAGTTTTGGATAAATGGGTGAAATGCACAGAGGAGAGGGCATTAATTCCATAATAAATAGACTCCCGGATGAGAATAAAAGTCTCAATAGTTCGAAATCCGCTAACACGCCTAAAAACACAATAAAATTGAGGCTACGGTTATCATATTCTAATCAGACTTTCATTTTACACTAGAGCTATTACACTGATCATTCCAACAATCTTCACCGCCATAAATTCGGCATAACGAGTTCACTGATTGTTTCTCTGATTAAATGAGAACAAAATTGAAGAAAAAAAAAATTATTGCCGTTGGACAAAAATACGAAATTGTCGCTGATATATTTGTTGTATGTAATATTAATGTGTGGAAGCGTGATGTTCATCAACAAAAATAAGTTTAACAAAAAATAAGAAATTTCTCTTTTAAAATATTCACTTTCGGAATGACTTTTAGCGTTCAGTATGGTTGCGATTTATTTTTATTATTAGAAAAAAAAAAAACAAAATGTTTGCAGCCACAATTTGACTTTGAGTTTAAAAAATTGTTTTTCTTTTTACTTAATTTATTTAAATTTAAATTTATTTATTTATTTTTTTAATTCTTGCGTTGATGATACAGACATCCGAATTAGATTTTTGTTAATAATTTTTATTCTCCTCTTAGTACAATAATTTTTTTTTATAAAAAAAAGAAGAAGAAGGAAATAATTTGTTTTTAAAACAATTCTCCTTTCTCTTGAATATTTTTTACTTTCAACTTTAAAACCACTCTATCACTTAAGTATTTTAATTTTTTTTCTTTAATATATTTTGGGATAAATCTATATGTGTTAAAGTGTCTATTTCCATTTTTTTTTAAATTTTTTATTTCTTTTGTTTTATTACTATTGGCAAATTTGTACGCCATGTGGTTGTTGTTTTCATTTATTTTGTTACCGATAATTTTTTTTGTTATATATATATAGAAATCTAGAGATATTCCATTATGCACACATTTCATTTAGTTTTCTTAAGTTCATCATTACATAATTGTTGCTATAATATTATTTTTTTGTTTTATTAAATTTCTTTGTTTTTATTAAATGATTTCCTATTTTATTGTTTACTTTAATTATTTTATTTCTTTACCTTTTTTTTGTTACTTTTGTAATTTTTTTTGTACAAATATTGAGTATTTTCCTCATACTTCGCTCAACTTCCCATAATTTTTACTTTTTTTTTTGTTTAATCTACATTTTTCTTTATTTATTTTTAATAATTTGCTTCTTTTTATTTATATTATTACTATAGTTTTCATTTCTTTGTTTTTCATTTTATTAAATTAATTTCTTTATATGCGTTTTTAAAAATACTTCCCTAAAATGTAAAATTTGATTTTAATTTGAATCTTTTTTTTCATTATTTAATACATTTACATTTTACATTCAGTTTTCTTTTTAATTTAACAAAATATAATTTAAGTTTTTTTAAGAGAAACATTTTCCATATAAAAAAAAATTATAAAAAAATAAAAATCTTCGTCACTTTCTTCCGCGTCTACTACTTCATTTCCATTTTATATTTCCATAATATTGCAAATCGATTTTAAAACAAACAAAAAAGAAACTTTCTCTCCCTTCTATTTAAAAGTTGAAAAATGATGTCCAGAACAAAAAATATATTCAATTTAGTTAAGAGTTATCCTCGTAATGTTTAAAGCTTTTAAAATATTGTTTTTGTTATAAAATGCAAAGTTTTGTTTATTCGTTTTTTTTTATTTGCGCGAGTAGTAACTTACATTTGTAAGAAATAAAGAGCGCGAGTAGTAACTTACATTTGTAAGAAATAAAGAAATGTGTCCCTTAATCGCACGAACTTTCTTTCGATTAGTGAACGGGAGACTGTAGAGTGTGATGGATATTCCAACTAAATCGTGACACTTGTAACGATACAATAATTTGAATGAAGGTGGAAATTATGATTGTCACAAGGTTTTTTTTAGAATTTCGAATAATGTTACAGAATTTATCGAATGATTGCAGTGATAGGGGACTTATTTCGTAGAAATAAGCTAGCAGTTTCATACTAAGGAGCTTAAATAATCATTTGACAATTTTATACGTAAGTAGTTCAATGGAAATCAAAAAGGAGAAATGAACCTCCAGCGTCCACCTACGCTTTGCTTGATGCAAAATCAAAATCTAAACGATAGGTCATCAAGAACTTGAATAAATCTGGATATTTTGCCTTTTTGTAAGATGGACATACACTTTCTTTTTACAGACGAATATATTCGGGATATTTTTCAGTTGTCAAAGTTTTAACCGTCAAATATGAGAATAATGTCAAAGTACGAATGATTTATTTGAGAGAATAAGCGCGAGATAGTGCATGTGTGGTCAGATAATATGGTTACATCCTTCAGTATTTGACATTGTTCACTTAAAACATTGAAAAAACGAAACACACTGTACCGAGACTGAGTGCCCACATAAATATCAGTTCCTCGCAAGGCAACAGTTTCAAATTTCTACAATAGTTTTCCTATAGTAAAAAAACATGTTTAATGACTACCACCATTGAACGCTATGAACAACGGAAGTAGCCTTAATGTATATCTTAGCCGTCAAACATCCTGAATCGGATTTGGTGCCAAAATGGAGGAATTTCAGCCCAAATAAAGAGTGCAACCGAAAAATAAAGTTTTCGTTGATATAACGTTGGAGGGAGTGTGACAATTCAAATTTTTATATTTTCAACTTCTCAGGCACGACAGGCTCAACCGCTCAACACAGCTTGTATTTTTCAATTGCATTCGTCATTTGGCTTTAATATTTTCATTTCGACACCAATTTGGATTTTATAGGAAGTGTAATGTCTGAAACCTGCAGACCAGAGCCTATTTTTAGGGGCTTAATTCTTAAAAATTCAATAAAATTCATCAAAATTCTATTGAAAAAATTCCTCAATTTCGAAAATAGTCCCTTTGACCCGGATGGACCTGCTATGCTAAGACAAGTCGTAGAACAAAAAGTTTTCGTATCGGATTTCATTTAACAATATTTTAACCCTTAAGACTGAGTGACTGATATTCCTGAGGGCTTACGGTTGTAAAGGCATCTTGATTTTTGGAAAATTTGAATCCACGCCATTAGTCGTATAAATTTATACGTCAGAGAGAGCTTTTTTCTCCTTTGTTACGATCTGTCAGTTTTTCTATTTTGCGATTTAGTATGGAAATGAAAACTAAAATTGAGATATCTTTGCTGTTTTGGAATCGATTGACATTAACAAAATAATAAAATATAAAAAAATATTTTCACACAATCTGTTAATGCCAATGGATTTCAAACACATTTTAAAGCATTTTGGTCCAAAAAATATGAAAAACCACTTAAAACAACAAAGATATCTCAATTTTAGTTTTCATTTCCATACTAAATCGCAAAATAGAAAAACTGACAGATCGTAACAAAGGAGAAAAAAGCTCTCTCTGACGTATAAATTTATACGACTAATGGCGTGGATTTAGTTGAAACAGAAAAATGATAGATGACAGGTGTGACTGCTGCCACGAAAATGCAACATTATTCGCTATCAATCGAAATACAGAAACTCTCATGTGAGGTTGACAATCAGAGCCGTATGGACAATGTATTGTTACGACATTTTCCTAAACTTAAAACAGCAAAGATATCTCAATTTTAGTTTTCATTTCCATACTAAATCGCAAAACTGACAGATCGTAACAAAGGAGAAAAAGCTCTCTCTGACGTATAAATTTATACGACTAATGGCGTGGATTTAGTTGAAACAGAAAAATGATAGATGACAGGTGTGACGGCTGCCACGAAAATGCAACATTATTCGCTATCAATCGAAATACAGAAACTCTCATGTGAGGTTGACAGTCAGAGCCGTATGGACAATGTATTGTTACGACATTTTACTATTAAACGATGACCTTAAGTAAGTTTACAATAATAGTTCGGGTGATCTTTTCACAAATTCTATTTGCATAAGACTTTTTTCGGCGAGACATAATACGTTTTGATTAGAAGTATTGATTCTCAACTAACTCATTGCACTAATGTCAAACGGTAAGGGATGTTCGTTACGTAATTTTGATTCACATATTCTTTAGATAAATTTCGCGGATTTGTCGGTTTGAAATTTTAAAATGAAAATAAAATCAAAAAAATAAATATCTAAAAGTCAAAAATATTAGCGTGTCCTCTCTTGCCCGGAATACGGACGCGAACTCGCCACCTTTAACGTAACAACTTGGAACAGTTTTTTTTTTGTCAACATAACTTAATGCACGATAAAACAAGTGGAAATTATTTACACGAAACGAAACGAAAAAATAAATTTGAAAAGAAAATAAATAAATAAATATTTTAATATCTACGCTGACGTTTTATAGAGACCACACACATAATCCATATTCACAAATCACAACAAATGTTTAGCTGTCTCCAGCTACACTCTTCTTTTTCGTTATTTAATGTAATGTTAACTAAATGTATGAAACTTGCCTGTCGTATTTACAAAACTATCATCTAACCTCGCATTCCTTGCCCAGCGGAAGTGGCTGACATCCCTGCAAATTAGTTCCGCTCTGTTGGCCATCTGTCGGTGCCAATTCACCCGAAGGATGTTCCGTTTTATCGTCACTATTTTTGGAATTGCTGGCAACTGGATCCGGCAATGCGTTACTGCGGTTAGGTCCGACTGCTTGCTTTTGGTCGTCACTGCTTAACGATTCCTTGTTATCCACAACGTTATCCGTTCTGCTATTCCCGTCGCCCTCATTCAATTTACTATTTTCGCTATTTTGTTTATCACTTGAACTGTCATTTGCCTGGTTGTTGTTAGCCGCTGTACCAGTATCGTCGTTCGGTAATTTCTTTTTCTTTTCATTACCAGTGGCACCACTTTTATCACTTTCACTGGCCATCACATACCCTGCACCATCCGATTTTCGAGCGATTTTCAATCGAATCGGTGTGATTATCCTATCGTCCGACGTGCTCGCACTGTTATTCAATTTCTTACCGTCCACATCTTCTTCGCTACGATCGTCCGTTTTCCGTTTACCAATTCGAATGATTAATTTTTGCGAATTGTGCGACACATCGCTGCTGATGATTTCGGCATTGTGCTTTTTTCGCTTCTTCTCTTTCCGGCTCTCCCGGTCACCTTTCGACGATTTTGATTTTTTGGGTTTCACCACCTTTTCGGCCTGGTCAAATTCGCCCATTATTTGTTTGCGATAGCTCATGCTTTCGCGCTTCAAATCCTCCAACGAGGGTATGGGTAAACTAGCCAATCGTTTCTTCGGTGGTCGCACTTCCATTACTGTGTCCATGGAGCCGATTTTGATTTTCAGCGTCGGTGTTAGTTGGGCCTGCTTCGTCCGTGTCATTCGTTTATCCGCTGGTAAATGATTCGAGGCATTACTGCTGGCGTTGGAGCAAACACTTCGCCGTCGTTCAGGCATTTCAATTTCGTATGGATTGTCTAACAGTCTCAACTCACGGCTCATGCTAGCTTTACGCTTTTTCATATCGATGACCGCGTAGTCTTTGTAGTCATCTTTGGTCGGTATCGATGACATTGAGTCAACAGCTTTCGGTATGCCAACGGAACGAGATGCTTGGGTGGATAATGTGAGTGGCGGTTGATGGTCGGTCGGTTTAACAGAGTAGCCAACATCGTCGTTGTTCATATCCTGCGTCCAATACTGACGTAGCAACTCTTTCTTCCGCATTCTACGAAGATTTGACCCTGGCGTTCCAGTTATTGCAATTTGGGAAATCGCCAAACTTGGAGCAGACAGTAGAGGAGGAATTTGATCTAAATTCGCGTTCGGCTGTAAACTCGACGTGTAATTGTCAGGATTTGCATGTGGTCCCTTGATTTTCAATTTAAATAGCGACACCTGTGACCTACGATATGTATCAGGCTCAATAGGCGGTATTTCCTCCGGCGCTTCGATTACTGGTGTGGACGATTCTAAAGCGGGTGTTGCGTCAGGTGTTTTAGCTTTACTGTTACTTGCCTTTAATGCAGACTGTAATTCTTCTTCCATTTCCAAATCAATTTCTTGTAATGTTTGATCAGCCGTACCGGACGCAAACGCTCCAAGCAAACTATTGTTAAACGCTTCCGTGTTGGTGTTATCAAACGTGGAATTGTACGTCCGCATGTCAACTGGGGCAAGTAGTGCTGCCGGCGATACTCCATGAATTGACGCAACAGGCGACAGATGCGATTGAGCAATGGATGAAATACTGTCTCGACGAATCGGTGACGGTGGTCGTAGATCTCTCATGTCGGAATGGAATGGTGCACGGGGCTTGTGAGCATTTGAACTTGAAAATTTTGGCGACTGTGACGGTTCACGACTTCTGAACGTTAACATTGTTTCTTGTCGATGTTCGATAGACTTTTTGCGATCGCGCATTGCTTTCAAATTTTCAAAGTTTTCGCTATGAAGATCCTCGTCGAAATCGAGATCATAAACTGTGCCAGACAAATCGGTCTGAATGTTCGTTACATTTTCGAATTCTTGCAGCACTGGAATCGGTACATTATTTGCCGCTTTGCCTCGTCCTCGACCTCTCGAACGTCCGCCTCTTACAGTTCCAGTAGCACTTCTTGGACCACGACCACGTGCTTTAGTTGCCGAAGCTTCGGTTGCAGCAGCTGCTTTGCCTTTGCCACCACTACTTTGATTTTGCAGCTGTTGCTGGCGCAGCAGGTCAGGATTACGTGGGGATTTGCCGGGTGATTTACTCGGTGATTTAGCCAACTGTTGCTGTATGTTTTGGGCTGCCTGTTGTGCGACGAATCGTGTCGAACGTTTCAGAGGCAACGTTTTCAATTCACTCTCATTGTACGGCACTTTAACACTGGCAGTTGGCGTATTGTTGATGTTTTCCCGGTTATGCAGGGGAAGTTGTGGTTGTTGTGCATCGCTTTGATTCGTTGATTCAATCAGATGAGTTTTGTTGGACTCTGTAGGAACATTGTGATGTGATTGACTGGCATCGGTGTGTGATGTAGTCACTGACAACTGGGGCGTATGTGCTATTGCTGGAGACACAATAGCTGCAGTTAATGCCATATTGTGTGATGATGATGTAAATGCAGCACCGCACGGATTCGATGGATACGTCACTGAGCTATTTATCGAAGGTGTAATCAAACCGTCCTTGTTGAGCGCTGTGGACATTTGCGAATGGACAGATGATGCTCGAGGTATTTGATTCGTAACAGCCGAAGAGAATGATTGATGATATGAAGTCGGTGGAAACAATGCTGTACCAGGCGACGGAAATGGCATCTGAATATTCAGACCAAGCGGGGGGAACAGTGATACAGGCCCGTTGTAGTGGTTTGAATTGTTCAAATTGTTCAGATGAAGGTGTTGACTCTGTTCATGGGACTGTTTCTGGTAGTGCAGCGAAGAAAATGAATGAACGTCCGTTGCAGTACTGGAAGAACGATCGTTCAGATCACTTGGCTGTTGTTGGTTTAATTGACATGGTGGACGTTCTGGTTGCAGCATTTCCTCCTCGTTACACTCGGATGCCAGGCTTGGTGACGACGATACCGACCGCCTTGTTTGGATCATTTCGTTCTCCGTCCATTTATCATTGAACGAGCGAATGTAGGGTAATCGATCATTTTCGTCAGAGTCTCGAATCATATGGCTTTCCGTTCTGTACTCTGCTCGCACGGACGCACTGAATGCTTTTTGTTTGATAAAGTCCTGTGAAGCGCTCAGGTCAGATTGGAAACTGGATTTGCTCTTGTGATCGTCAGCATTCGAAATCATCTCGTCAGCAGACGATGTTATGTTTGATGACTGAGATGATGGTGGAACCTAAAAGAAATATTATTTTACATTAGTAATAAGGCCAGTGCTGAGGCGTCAGAATAAGGCCAGCACAAATTTGTGGCGTTAACTCACCCATCGTTCGTCCGATGGAACAGATATCGTATGGTTCAGCTTGTTTTCCTCTTTATTATCGTCCCGGTCAGCATCATCAACACCATCATCGGGCCTGATTTGATCACCTTGCATCGGTTCACTCATCTTACCAACGTTAGAGATTTCATTGCACGTGTCCATCGTGTTGTCGGGCGATGTATCCAGTTCAATGACTTGTGGATCATTTTCGTTGACTCGAACCTCGTCCGGTTGTTGCTTTTTGAATTTCTGTCTCAATTTGCTCACCAAATCCATGGACTCTTTGGTACTGTCCTCTTTAAAGTCTTGTTGAAATAAGTTGTCCACCGGGAATGAAAATGTAGACAAATTGGGCTGGATATCCGTTGTGGGTATTGAAAAGTCGGATCTGCCGAAATTGTTGTCGTCGAAGGGAATCATAGGTTGATTCGATTCTTTAGTTTTTGACGGTGAGAACATCGATTGTTCTTCAACTTTTGCTTTGTCATCGGTAATGAGATTGCTTGTCGCTTCAACATCGACGGATTTCAGTTCAGTGGCTGTAGGCGAGGGTTTCGTTTCGTTGAAACTACTCAAATTAATGCCGACCTTTTCGTCACCACCAGTTATATCAATAATTTCGATGTCAACACTTTGGGCAGCTTTAATATCGACATTCTGATGTTCCATATCTCGGACTGGATGACCCGATCCAGCTTCTGCTGTCGGCGAACTTATAAATTTCATGTCTCGTTCGCGTTTGCTTAGAAGCTTATCAAGATTTCCCGTACTCTTGTTCAATTTATTGACAGAACTGTGCTCAGCCTTTCGTTCGATAATCTCTTGTTCCAGTGAAGGTTCCGCTGATATTAATTTCTTGTCCGTTTCCCGTTTCTTAGGAGAAAGTTCACAGGACTTGCGGCTCTCTTTTTCGAATGACGTGTTGTCGTAAATATGTTCGACTGCTTTAGCGGCTTCGTCAACTTTATTTGAATGTCCTTCGGATTGTTTGGTTGGTGAGTCATTGCCGGCAGATTTTTGCTCGTTAAGTAAACTTTGTTTCTGTTTCGTAGGTGATGATTCGCTGGACTTGCGTTCGTACGGTTGTTTTGACTTTGTAGGCTTGCTGATCTCTTCTGTTGCGACCACTGTAGTTTTGTCAGCTGTTTCGATGGTTTCGCTTGCTGTCTTGGTACCCTTAGCCAAATTTCCCGATCGCAGGTCAGCAGATTGTCGTCGATTACATGATATACTTGATCTTTTGCCACCACGGCCAATTGATTTTGGAGTCGTAGGTGTTTTAGTTGATGGCTCATCTCGTTTGAAGGTTTCGGTATTGCTGGCACTTTGATCCAATTCTCTGTTTGGCTTCTTGTTGTTAATGTCTTTGCGACATTTTTGAGGCGTTTGCTTGACTGCTTTAGCTGAACTGATGCTGGGCTTTCTTTTTCGCTTTTTATAAGATTCCGAAGCATTGCTCGCGCTGCTTGACTCTGAATCACTATCTGACGAATCATTGCTCGTGACAGAGCCAGAGGATTTTGAATCCTTGTTAAGAAAGGGCAAGTCCTTGGCTTTGTCACTTTTAGCGTCTTTGACAGAATTCTTCGCAACGGTACTAGCTTCTTCATCTTCGCTATCGGATGACGACGAACTGGATGAATACGACGACGACGAAGAGCTCGACTCTGAACTAGTCCCACTTGAAACAACCACCGATTTCTTTTCGTCTTTCCGACTTGGTACGGTAGTGGGCTGAGCTTTTGGCTTCTCCTCCACTGTTGCTTGTACATTTCCTTGTGAATCGGGAGCCGGTTTCCCCAGTCCACTTTTAATGTGTTCTGCAGCTTTTTTAGCGGCCTGTCTCTGGGGCACGTATGCAACGAGAATATCTTTGTCCACCGTTTCCTTTTGCTTTTCCTTAACATCAGCAACGGGCTCAACCGATGGTTCTTTGTCTTTGGTAGGCGTTTTGAGTTTTTGTGCATTTTTGCTAGGCCGACCTTTCGGTCTTTGTGGAGTGACAGGAGCTTTCGTTGGCGTTGAATCGGGCTGTTGTTGCGTAGATTCCTTTTCAACATCTTTTGCTGGTTCTTTGAGGTCTTTCTTCTCCTTCTCGTCGTCTTTTGTGTCCTTTTTAACAGGACCAGCAACTGTTGTTCTCATCATATTTTCACTAGCTTTTTTAGCTGCTTTCCTTTGTGGCACCACCAGAAGATCAACGGAAATATCGGAAGGCTTATCCTTTTTGGTCTCGTTTTTCTTGCTTTTGCTTTCCGGAGGTTCACTTTCCAGCTTCTCAACAAATTTATCTTTGTCCAATTTTTTGTCTTTCTGCACCGTATGTGACACCTCTTGTGTCGAATTGTTTTTCTTGTTCTTCACTTCTTTAACATCCTTAGCAGGTTTTGTTTCTCGTTCGTTTTTCTTCTTTGTCTCCTCTGCTTCTTTCTCTTTCACATTTTCTTTGGGCATTGGTATTCGTGGCGATGTTTCCTCGTCCTTATCTCGGAGAAGTTTCGCTGAGTTTACATTAAACTCTTTCATAGCTGCCTTTGTACGGAAGGAATGCTGCTGAGAGTCGCTGGCCGTATGATCGGTCTTCTCCTTATCCGTACTTTCTTCACTGTCTGAATAAATTGCCGTCAAGATTTTCTTTGTGTCTGCCGCACTACCGATGTGTTGACCGCTGCTGTTTCGAATCGGTATTAATTCATCACTTTCACTACCCGACGATTTGCTTCTATTCAGTTCGCGTTCCATTTGTCGCAAGGATCGATTTTTTGGTGTCCGCTTTTCATTCACTAATAATTGATCGTCATCACTGGAACTGTCCAATGTCTTTTTCATTCGATTTATCGAAACGGCACTTATGCGTCGCTTCCGTCGATCCGTCTTCGTAGCCGTATCTTTCTCGAGCGGTTTTTGCGCGGTCTTCTTGCGAATCGACGGTGTCGTCGATTTGGAGGATTTTATCGATTTTGTGGCATCAAAATCACTTTCACTGGAAAACGTATCATACACCGAGTCAAACATTATGGACGACATCGGCATAGACGATACCGACACCCCATTTAAGTGAGTTCGTTTGTTTGTCGACTGGGCTAATTGTCTCTTTCCTTTCAATTGTCCGTTAAAGTCAATATTATTCACTCGGTCATCGGTCGGAGAAGACGATGCTGATCCCGAACCGGTTATGCCCGATAAAATACTTTCTAATTTCAATATAACACTTTTATCACTTGAATAAGCTTTATCATACACCGATCGAACATTGTTCGCCCGACACACCGCTTTAATTACGTTATCGTCCAATTTGTTCGATTTGATTTCGTTCAGTACGGACACTTGTTTGTGGAACGTCTGTTCGCGCATTTTGAAAAACGATCGACTTAATTTCTCTCGTCTACTGACCATATAACACAAATTTCTAACACGTTCTAAGTCCTGTCTTAGATGCACAAACATTTTCATTTTTTCAATATCGGCCGGTTCATGCTTATGTTCCACCATATCGACGTCGTCCCATTTGTGCGGTATCAGCGATTCATTGCGCAGTGACTTTCGCTTGATGATCCAGTAGTTGTAAATGCAGTAAATTGCCTCCTGATCGACGTCCATTAAATGGCAACTAATGTCCCGTATATTCACATGCTTCTCGAATTCGGCCTCGATTTCCTGCACACGTTTTTTCCGCACAATTGTCTTCTCTTCCGATGTCATGTCGCGACGTTGTTTCTTCCGTTTGGTGTCTTCTTCGTCCGATCCCGATTTACCCGCATTGTTATTCGATGGACCCTTGTCCTTTTTGCTCTTGTTCAAACTGTGCTTCTGACAGTACGAACGCAACTTGACGCCATCCTCGGCATTCTCATCTTCGATGATTGCACGCATCTCCAAACCATGCTGGAATGCACAGGTAACGTGATATGCGGTTTTACAAGTTTTCACCGAACACTGTATGCACGCGCCGACACGTTCACGGCACAGTACACAAATTAGTGCCCATCGACTGGCCGGAATACTCGAAATTTTCGTTATCGGTTCCATTCGATCCACCGATCCGATGCTTACTTCAGGTATCCACAGAGCGCAGGACACGTGCGCCCATTTGTGACCGGAACGTGTTGATTTCATTGCACCGCCTTTGTTGGGACAAAGCACACAGTCGGGACGTTGACCCATTGAACATGTTCGGCAAAGCCATTGACCTAATGGAATGTAAAATCGAATTAGTTGGATGTTCGTTTGAGAACGAGTTCTGAGGTTTGTGGGGATGTAAGACTGTGAGGACTTGGACCATGTTTATACATTACTCGATAAGTGAGAAAATGATGCAATGTCATTGTAAAATCAATTGAAAAATTACATGGGGCTGTTACCGACAAAAATGTATCTTGACACCCTGTCGTGCTACCTTTTCTGAACAGGAGAAAAGTTCTCGAGAAGTTAAACTGACCAACACAAATTGCTGGAAAGCCCAGAAACAATTGTGAAGTAAAGGATTGGTTAGTGGCTATAGCTAGAGCATCCGAAGTATCGAGAAGGACAACAGTTATTGCTGTAAATCGGAAAATTAGCTATGAAGCAACAAGAAAACGCTTGAATTAAATAAAGGGTAATCCACATTTCTGTGAAGAGAACAGCGTTAGTAAAACGTCCACCTTAAATTACCTCAAGACTACATTGCACTAATACAATCAATGTGCGACTCACATCAGTGAGAAGGAAAATTTACACAGCGAAACCACTCACCTGATGGTATTGCTGTGATTCCGTAGCATGCTTGATGCACACAAATGTTACAACTATCACAAAACACCATTTCGTTAGCTTCCTCCGAATCTGGCGATCGACACACATCACATATCACATTTTCATCGTACTCAATGCCTAATCCTTGCTCACTTTTCACCATTGCTTGAATTTTGTCCCAACATCGAACCTGATTTTGGAAGAGAAAAAAAAAGATTAATTTAGATCGTACACTTGACTCGGTTGTGTCAGGACTCTTTTTGATACGATTTTTCATAGTTTGACTTTCTGGCTAGGGAATCCAATCGGTGAATTTCATTTTTTTTTTAAATACCGGTTGGACTCACTATTCCTGGCCCGTCCAGTCAAGAACCGTGTCATAGAAATAGTTGGACAAAAATTTGTTTTTCAGGTCAACAGTTCAAGTTACCTCAAGTTCTTCAATGACACGCTCGAATTGGTCTTCGGTGATACTCGGAGCACCAGCTAAGGCCCGTTCGCCATTAATTATTTTTAACCATGTGTCATCGAATTGATCCAAATCGTAGGCACATGCTGCTTCAGCCATAGCCGGTGTATTCGATAAATAATGTTGTTCGGAAGAGAAGTTTTCGTCTTTCGTGATGCGAATGAATTTATTTTTCGGTCTGAAAAACACGTAACAGAAAACATTTGTGAAAAAATGAACTTCACTCCACCGCTAGTCGCATCGGCCTCGACTTACAGTTTAAAATCTTGTCGTCCCGTATAAAACGATTCATGCTGCTTCGCCGATACGGTCGGCTCCGGCAACGAATCAGGATTGACAGGCACCTGAACGCCACGTTCCCATTCCTGTTTCCATTGATCTGTAATCACCCAGTATTCATCGGCCGCCAACGGTTCCGAATCGGGCAATTTCATGGCACTGATGAGATCTTTTCGAAATAGTTCGGCCGGCGCCTCCGGTGCCGAACGATTGTATATGCTAGATATTTTCAGATCGATAATGGGTCGCGGTTGCCACGTCGACGATGTTGCGCCATCTTCGTCATCGTCTACGGCGGTTGACGGTGGTATTTTGCCTTTGGTCGGCGGTCGGCCCTTCCGCCGCTTGGTCGGTAGCGGTTCATCATTGTCGAAACGATTTTGGCGTTTGTTACGTTGCGACATTTTTTGTTTACAAAAAAAATGTGTTTTTTTTTTGGTAAATTGTTCACAAGCTGGTTTGTCTATACCACTTGGACAAAATGAGCACGGCGTCCAAAATAACGCTTGATTATTTCGTTTTTACTTGTTTGGTTGTACATAAAAGCAAACGTTTAGAATCCTGAAACGGAGAAACGTTTTTATTGCAAATTGAAAGTTGAATGTTACAGGGTCGATATCGATAGGGAGGCTACGTAAGTGCTTTAATTAGTGTAAAATTCTAAAAATGGACTGCAGCAAAAAAAAATCGCATCCATCAATCTGACGATGTTTATTTATTTACTCCGAACTCATCGTCAATACACCGAATTATTAATGGATTTTTTAATGCAATTAATAATTCACTGTAAATTATGCACTGCACAATTACCAGGATGGAAGTTTTAAATCAATTTGATATTTTAAAAACGAAGAGACACTGGAAAATTCATTTAACCAACATTCCCGTGTCGACTGGCAAAAAAATTATGTCTCTTGTGGAAAAGAAGTAAACAGATATGGTGGAATGGGTGTTCGTTCACATCCTAAGTAGATATCAAAGCTGGAGCGTCAACAACAGGTGAGCGAAAATAGTAAAAGAAAAATGCTTGTGTACCATCCGTATAACATCAGCGGTTATTTGTTTTCTAATAAGTAGTGCAACGACCTCGAAGGACATCGAAAAATAGTAGTTGGAGAATACGGTTGGAGGGTGTTCGATGTGCAACAATGTAAAATTGAATACCGTGGTAACCAATGAGAAATGATTCTATTTACCTTAGCTGGAAAGGTGGTTTGCTTTGCTCATTCTTACCGCTTCTTATTGAATTTACCGAGAAATTTACAGAGATATTTTCGTCAAAGATATTTAGTGTCACTATAACGGGACTATTGATTTTGAATTGGATCACTTCAGGCTAATTCGCAGAACTACATCATGTAACCATGGTGACGTTTTCACAAAGACTTTACTATAAACCCCCGGCTGCATCAATCGAACTAATTTCGAGTCCAATTTGAACGAATTAGATTCTTAATTGATACAGTAACTCAATCAAAGTGAAATAATTTTGAACGTTTGGGGACCTACCAATCTACAGCTATTTCAGTTACATTCTGTTAACATAAACTACTCTGACTGACAAGATCCAAACACGGTACACAGATTGAATAGAAATAAATGAAAAAAAAAATCCAAATCAATTACAGGAAATGCAGAATCCGCGAAAAAAATTGTTAGCACCCGCAGATATATACAAATTTAGAGTTATGATGGGATGTGTATTTTGGTTACATAAAAGCCCTCCAGCATATAATTCAATATTAATTGAAATTTTATACATATACATTCCAGTACGACCTGAGATAATAAGCAATAAAAAAACGTCAACAACAAGAACGAAAATTATTTTCAGCCGTACCATGACTAGTCGACCAAATTAATCGAAAAAATATTAAAAATTTAAACCGAAAAGCTGTAGTGCAAATAAACAAATCATAAATAAACTGGCACGCAAGTACCATTGCACATCCTTCATTATTAGTGGAGTTTAGATACACCCTAAACATATATACACATATCTATGCATGCGTAGCATTGGATTTGTTTTTGTTTATTTCTATTATACGACAAAAAAAACTAATAGAAAATCCTATGTCCGAAACATCGAATGGATAAACTATTTTGGATGAATACCCGACGATACTAGCGATTTGTAAATAATTTATTTGCTAAAAATGTCCAGAAAATAATGGATTTTGAAGGAGCGAACCATGCAATACCTACTCTCAACATTTTTTTTTGTACTTACTACATAATTATATAGAATGTTCAATGATTGCAGCCTTTTTCATATCTTATTGTACAATAAGCAACCTGTAAATTGAAGAAAATCCATTATCCACTTGCGAATTTGATTTGCATTTTGTGCATTCAATACAGAACGTTTTCGACTTGCAACAAAAAAATCGCATTTTATTTTCACAATTTTTATCATCTAAAAATCAATTTTTGCAAGATTTTCGGTTGTCACTCTCTTATTTATTATATACATTCTCCCGCAATCGAAATGAAATGCATTTACGAATTTTTATTATTTGCAATTATCCGACATTCACACCATTTTTTCCACAATAAATTACTGTCACTAGAACGGGCAATTGTGCCACTTCAATTTATCACCAAAATTGTCCAGAACAATTGCATTTTTGACCGATAAAAATGTTTTTTTTCGTTATAATTTTCAATATCCAAAGTGACACCAGAGTAAACAACAACCCATAAGCAGCCATCATCATCGCATAAAATCATTTCCCGCACCAGAATATCCGCGTTAATTTAATGGCCGTTCCGATTTCAATATTTTTTTTGTTACAATTCAATTAGACTTCATTGCATACCACTTTTTGCAGCATTTATTAACTATTTTGAGTAATTCACAGACTTAGACATGGCCGCCTTCATTTTGGAATCCATTTTTATATATAATTAAATCGTAAATTTCTCAAAATCATTTTGACAGATTGTAGATGGCACCACTTGGTCGTTCATCTATGGAAATATTTGGCTGTTTGGTACGTTTTGTTGGTCGATCTATTCGACGTTCACGCGGTCTTTCGGTCAACTAATCAATAAATTGTTGTTGTGGAAAAGAAATAATTTTTGCGCCATCGAAACTGACGAACGGTTGAAATGATTTTAATTTATAGTTTGTTGCACATCTTCCGATCCAATTTTTGATTGACATAATTAATTTTGGTAACTAAATCAATTGATGAAGTTGAAGTATGTACATTGCTAACTTTGATTTAATAAAGAGGGTGCATTACCTTCCTTTTTTAATGCTTTGAATAAGTTGAAAAACAAAAAAATTTTAAACTCATACAAGATTACAAGTAAAGAACTTGAGCACCGGTGAAAATAAAAGTGTCAAATGCTCGAAAACGAATACTCGCGATCTCGTTTATTTTCACCAGGGTGCTTTCATTTTAGGCTTTTTTTGGTCGGAAAATATTGTTAAACAAACTCAAATAACTTTAAGGCCAGTTCATGGTCGCATATATCGCAAAAATGTATGCGAGTATGAACTGGCCTTAAGAACTCAGAAGATAGAATAAAAATGTTGTCGCATTGTTCTGCTAGTTCAAATTTTATTATTCCCTAAGTAAAAGTTTTTCCTATTACGAAATTCGCACTCACAGTAGAGATGGTGGAGAGGCGGGTCATTGTTTTGTGCTAGTACGATTGCGTCGGTTATAAACGTCATAAAATGTCAACGCATCATACAAACATTTTTTTACGCGAAAGAATATTTTGTTTTGTTTCTATTCATGTATATAACTCAAACAATGATTTCAATTAAGAACAAAAGAGGAAAACATCGACATGAATAGCATTCACTTCACACTTTTGTATTTCTGATGGAGTATCACTCATTGCTGGTTTTCGGTGTGATGTTGATGTAGTATATACACCGAGAAATCTCTTGTGGAAATGAATAGTTATTTTCTTGGATTGCGTGCAATATGACAAATGTAATGACTTGAACTTATTGTCTGGTGATTCAATGGACACTCTGTAGTTATTATCGGGTTCCATAAATTCTGTCTACTTTGAATGCTCTAGACTCGAAGGCTTAGAGGTATAGGTATTGGAATTTCAGTGGTTCTAGATTTGAAACGTTCGGTGGAGCAAAGTAGTTCTGGAAATTTGACAATTAAATGATTCTGAACAGCACCTCGAAAAAAATATTTTGGCTGTGAAAATACATGAATTCCGCTGGAATTTATTTTTTTAGATTTTTTCCAGCTGACGCAAAATCATTGAAATTCGCTGTATTATCGATGAAACGTACCACATTTCATCAACAGAACAGTCCTGAAAAGTCCACCCCCTAGACACTTCGACAAAGAATATGGGTATGTGAGTAGCAGGAATAGTGTCACACCCTGTAAAGGTCTCAACAAAATTTTACTGGGACGACGTTATTGCTGAACTTTAAAAAAGTGTCATTTTTAAGGCTCCGGGAACGGTTTTTCTAGTATCGCTTCGGCGGTAAGTGTTCGTCATTTAGGGATGGAAGCAACAAAAGAGACAATATTTTTATTGTTTGGCTTGCAACCTCAGGAATGACGTTAAAATTGTTATCTATCATTCGGCATATAATCAGGTAGTAGAGCTAGTATCATACTAGTAGTATGACTGTAGTAATTGAGAAAATGTAAACCGATTGACCAATGAAAGTCTTTCGCTTTCATTCATTAATATTCATGATCGTTTTGGGCTATATCATTATCCAAAGCATTATCACATAATTTATACTTACATCAGCAGACAACATTGTTATAGAATGTTTTAGAATTTTGTAAGTGAAAACGGTAGGTCGAGGAAAAACCATATAGACATGTGGTTTGGTTGTTCGTTTTTTGGTCTTGAGATGGGAGCATAAAACTTGTGCTGTTTGTTGTTTTGTATTGTTTACTGATAAAAATTGTTAGGAATTTCATGATTATTCTAACTTAGGTCATTTGGGGAAAGGGAAGAGCAATGATAGGCTCTGTTAAGCTTTTTTGTTTTTGTTTTTGTTTCGGGCTTTCCTGGATGTTTCTCTTGTCTATTGCTAAAACGTAACGTTAAAAAACCCGGCTGTGCCATTTGATGATAAAGAACCTGATCAAAAAAAATCGGTTTAGCCATTAAGATCATCTGCTATCGATAGCAACGACAAACATAAAGCGACAAACAAAAGCTAGACTCCTTTTATATCGTAAAATGCATGTTTGAACAAACGAAGTAAATGATTTTGTAGCCAAAGCTTTGATCAAACACTAGACGATACTTTCAACAATATAAGGACCAGATTTTATTACCAAGTATTTAATTACGATCTATGTCGTAGCTAGATGACAACGCTTACAATTCACAAATATGTTTGGAAATGGAATTTGTAGGAAAACATATAATTCAAAGTGAATAGAGAATTTTCACAATGAAAAACATGAGATTCTTCACTCAATAGGCCGTGATAAAATGATGTTTTGCTGATGCTTTGTCTGATGACAGTTCGGGGGAGAAAATTTCCATTTTCTCTCCTCTGGTTTTATCATGAACCTTTATGGATTTGTAGAGCCGTTTCTTTTTCGATAGACGATATTGTTTCCGCAGCATTGATAGCAGCACTTTCTACGTTCATTCTGTAACTTTGAACTGTTTCAGCTCTTCGCTTGACTCTTCTTACAAAATCTTCAATATTTTTTCTGCGTTTCTCTCTCTCTCTCTCTCTCTCTCTCTCTTTCTGTTGCGCCCCTCCAATGCTCTATCTGCAGTTAGCTTCGGTGCTAGAGAGAACATTGGCCCCTGTCATCTCCTAGAAAACTAGATTGTGGAAATTGTTATCGTCACTATCGCAAAATACCAGCGATGGCACTGCTTTCGAGTTGGTCTTTTGAAATACGAAATTTAAAAATCAAACTCATTTGTTAGGAAATTAAATTTTCGATCCATGAAATTTTTTTTCGATGAAGTGACAGAAGTGACCTACTTGCCGACAGCGTCAATCACAGAGAGTCATGTGAAATAGTGCTCAAATCCACAATCTATAATATCTGTGTGAGTTGGCGTAATTACGATGTCCTGGGCAATCGGGTACTTCTGTCCTTTATAGTAAGTTAAGAAAACGAATTTTAAGACTCGATTCGAAATATTTATTTTTTCTATAATAAAATGTCGAAAGAAATTAAATTAACAAATTTTTCTCATTTTTTTTAAAGAATAGAATTTTTCGCCATTTAAAAAATCGTTGAAGTCGATTCGATTACAATTTCTTTTTCTCACCTAAATACACTAGATTTACAATTATTTTATGTACAATAATTTACACATTCAAACAAAATCAAATGTAATTACAATATTAAATTATGCTAATCATCAACTCCATCATATAATACAGATACACACTCATTCAATCATATTAATGCTCCTTTAGTCTTGATTGGACACTCACTAAAATTATTAGGGTTACAGTTCCCCAATTTTTCTGAATTTTTCATTCTTTTTCAAAATTGCCGCGCTTATTTACGATATTTGTAGCTTTCCATTTCGCAGAAATTTTCTATTTAAAATTCCAGAATGCGTAGCTATTTCTCTAGCCCGTAATGGTATTTCTGTGCAATCGATGTAAAAATTACCAACCCGAGGCGATGCCGAAGTTGACATAAATATTGTAAACTAACAGGATGTGTCACTTGATGAAAATGTACAAATTTGATTATCGATTATAAGTAAGCTTCCGGCGTTTTCTGAACTTCATACTAGGATACTAGGCTTAGGATATCAATTTTATCATATCTCAACGTTTTCTATCGAGTGGAATAACCTGGTAGTTTACAATACATCGTTCGTATATGGATCGTATGTGTAAAATTTCAGTTAAGCCACAAGTTGGGAACAAAATTTTATGTACAGCAGTGGTATCCACATTTCTACAAAACGTCACTTTTACGCACTAGTACGTTAATATATGGAAATCCCTTCACTCACTACTTCAATGGCACTGTTGTACATGAAATCAATTTCCGTTTCATTATTACTCCTGTGAGCTGGGCGGTGCATTAGTTTCTCTCTTTGAATTTTCCATTTAAGTATCTTTTCATTTCTCCTAATTCACAATTCAAAATTCGGTTGGTCTTCGGTAACCAAGTTCACAACACAAAAATCCGAACAAAAATACAACTTCCGGTAGAAAGAGTCATGTCAGGGCACAGCGTAAGAAATTCAAAATCTTGTTTTATGCCATGCGTTACGCCCTTTCCGAATAAAAATCTCATTAATAAAACCAACCTAAATCCACCACAATGAGTTAACCGAAATTGAAACTCCCACTTTTCGTGTCATGAATAAATTTTGGTTGTTTTCTCCGATGAAAAACAATTTTTCTGATTAAATTCATAGAAACGAAAGTTTTGGTAAATTGGTAAAAAATTAAGCGTTGAAATTATCAAGACTCGCGAGAACACATCATTCACATCAAATAGCTCAATTTACACTTACATAACCTGAAGAGCAAGACCAAATAGAAATGAAAAATGAAAAAAAAAATTATCTAAGTTTGATGAATGGGTGTGTGTGTTCAAAAGCTATTCATATTCAATGCTTCATCCGTTCGTATAATTTTTGAGCAAAGTCCAGGGAAAACATGGATTTTTTTCTTTGAATATTTGATTGATTGTAAAGCAATTAAGAGAGAAGTTGCTAGTCATCTTTGTACTAAATTAGCTCAGCATGAATTACAGCCGTATCGGCGATTTCTTCATTCCAGCTTTGACTATATGGAAACCATCCCACCTTACAATCAATGTTAATAAATTAATTAGTTTTAAATCCTCGGTCCTACAACGTCTACCGCTATTTAATCTTCTTTTTTTCCTGTCAGAATCTCGGTCATTCGTCTATTATATCGGGTCTAAATGCAAGTTGTATAACAAAAACAAAATTGAAATGTCTGGCACTTTACATAAAAGGGGGAAAAGGTGTGTGAACGTTTACAATATTATTGAACTTCGCACACGAAATATGTTTCGAAGCTGCACGGCGAATCGTTCCATTTCAATCCTTTACCGTCCCGATTCCACAGTTCCATGCAATTTTCTTCTTCGCCATTTTCGTATCGGAAATTGTTCGGTTCGCCAGCATTCCAGTTGGTGAATGTTATCGGACGTCCATTAGCCATCCAGAAGAAATTTCCTTCATCGGCTAAATCAGTTCCAGACGTCCAGAAATGGTCGTTACCGAAGCCTGTTCGAAAAGATTAGTTGAATTTCTGGCTATTTTCTTGACTTATTTATGTCTTTTACCGAAGTCTTTGATATGTTTCTCCAGATTGTCATTCTCTTCTTGTGAAGAAATGCTAGCCAAATGCATGCCATGGAATCGACAATATTGGGCTGCCTTATACCAGTTTGCCTGTAGGTGTAAAGAAAGGACATGAAGTTATTTCAATGAATAATTATTCCTACTTTTCTTAATTGTTGACCAATTAACAGCTATCAGTACCTTTTGGCCTTTTTGCCATTTCAAGAAGAGAAGAATATCAAATTTCTCTAAATGTAAATGCTACGCATGCAAGGTCTATTTTCCAGAATCTGTCACATTTCTTAAAAGTCATGAAATCGTGAGTTTCGAGAATTTTCAAGAACTTCGAGAATTTTCAGGAAAGAGAATTTGGGAAGATCTCGAGAATTTTCAATAACTTTAAAAACCGAGAAATTCAAGAATTCCGAGAATATTCAAGAATTCGAAAAATTTCGAGAATTTGAAGTTTTAAAGAATCTGGTTGAAAATCTTGATGTTGGATGTTGAAGATGGTGGTGCAGCTTATACACCCAAAAATACTCTCTCTCAAACGTTGCGACAAAAAGGCGACCAAAATCTTGTAAAATTCTAAACAACCTAATTTGTTTCTAAATTTGTTTCAGCTGCTTTACCAGCTGGGCCACACACACAAACAGATTTCATAGTTACACTGTAACACTCACGTGGCATCGTAGCAGTAAAACCATTTAAACACCCATGAGTGATGAGTGAATATGAATGGACCAGCTGTTAAAATAGTTGAAGCAAACACAAATTCGTTTGCCATGAACAGTAACAAAAACCTTCAGATTGATGCTTTCATTGATCTTTCGTTTACTGAAACTAGAAACGGTATTTTTTTCACCTGTTCACAGACCCGTTCATATTTACAACCGAAAAAGATTAATTTTCCATTTGATAACAAAATAAACCGAAAGGTAAACTCCAATCTCTTTAGCTGTAAAAGTGATCTGAATTCGAGACGAAAGAAATTTTATATTTTCGTATTTTTAAATGCACTCTCTAGGTGGTGTATATATGTATAGCTGCAATCATGCGGAAAGGTTTGTTCGTAACGACAACTAAGTATAGATATCAGCCCAACGGATCTAACTTCACCAAATTACAGAAAACCTTTTCAGACAAAAACTTTTACATTTCTCCTATTTCATTCTTATTACATCGATTTATTATTAATCTTCTCTCAATGTACCATTATACACGAGTGCTGACAACAAAAGTACAATTTATATGTGCACAGTCATAATGTAAAATGTTGGTGGCTAGGTACATTCATACAGGTTGGAGTAACCAGTAATTTTGATATTTACAATTATAAATTTCGTTTACCTTGAAAAACACTCCCAAATAATAGCGCTTTTCACCAAACTTTAATAACGGCATCGACCAATCCACATGGCTGGCGCAGGTCTGGTCGTTCAGTATTTCTACAATACAAAAAAAAAAACATGAATGAGTAAATTAGTCAATTAACAAATAATAACTCTTGGGTTCCCACTCAATACAGGCGACAAGTATTACATTTTGCATAATAAAATCTTTTCAGTTCGTTTTTCGTGTTAATTTTTTTCTCTCTAATTTTTGGTGTTGCTGTTGCTGTTTTATTATTACTTTGTTGTTAGTCTGAATTTTTTTTTGTTTTGTTTAAAATTGTTGAACACAATTTTAAATTATCCGTTATTGTAAGTTTTATTGGCAATTTTTCTGTTCAAAGACGATCAAAAGACATTCATCTTCCAACAATCAGAAAATGTTCGTATATTTGCAATGCGAGATGAGCCAATTAACAAATTGTTGTGCGCTCATTAAATTCATTGAATTGATGTCCTACGTTTCACAATAGATTAAATGCTTTCAAACTACCACAGATATTGCTGTGTGGCGAATAATTAATAATTAGCGACGATATAAAGTGTGGTATGTTGAGAGGTGCTAGCTATAAATCAGCTGTACAAAAAAAGAGATTTCTTGTGTACGGATTTATGTGATTTCGGCAGATGAGGTCAATGAAAGGTACGTGTAGGACGAATGTGTTGGTTCATTCGAGAGTAACCTGTATCTTTGTAAGTTTAAAGAAATTTAAGCTTTTCACTGTATCACTTCTGGTGACTAGTGCCTGTTATATGTAAATTTAACGAAATTTGTGAAATTTAACGAGATTTTGAGAAAGGGCATAACTAAAGCCTATGATACATCATTCGAAAGGTCTTGGCCTAGAACTACTTTTAGTGTGGTATGAAATTCCAAAATGGTGCACGGTGCGCCCTAACCAACTTTTAATAGAAGTGTCGGATAACAAAGAATTTTTGAGGTCGGGATGCAATGACTTCTCATGACCACCCATGGTCCGTCGAGTTGCCTAGCATTCCAATTTATATTGTGATTAGTAGAGGGACTAATTGCAAGATCGTTCGAATAAAAATAGTTATTCTAGTCCACCTGGTTGCAGAGCAGTGGCCTTGGAAAATCAAAAAATCACAATTTTCAAAGGATGATAACAGCAAGACGATGCGATCTGAGAATTGAGTAAGAAGCTGTAGTGGCAAAGTTCGATGAGCCCTTTCGAACGCATATAAAACTTTTTCCGAAAGTATTCCGGAATACTCGTCAATAATCGTCAATACCTCCAATATAACTCCATTTTAAAGTTTCATAATCCACTAAAAGTAGTTCTAGGCCAAGACCTTTCGAATGGCTTTAGTTCCGTTGGGGGCATTTTTTACATGATAACCTTGCTATGCCCTTTAACGAAATAATATTTTCATAAATTTTGCAGGAATTTTACAAATAGGCACTAGGTACTCAGTAGAAGCTCAAATTTGTCAATCAACGACACAAAAATTTACCCTTTTTGGTATTATGGTAACTCAATTCAAACTCGAAATTACCACAAAAATATTCGTGAGCAGGTTTTCGAATCATACTCCGAACTCTCTTTCAAAAGAACCTATACCAATGCTATGATCCCTTCTATCAAGGCACTTATATACTGGATTTATTCCTTTTCTTTTTAAATATGAGTCACTGAAGAACTACTCAGATAAAACTATTTCAAAAATGAAGACTAATACTTCAATATTTCCATGTTAACGAGCTTGAAACTTTTGTTCAACTGAATTAAAAACCACAAGAGTATATTGTGCACAGAGTTTTACAAGAGCTTTATCTTTAAAACATGGACCAGGTGCCAGATGGACAGTTTTTGTCACTAGATGTGAAAATTGTCAAGCCGAAGCCGAGATTGATAAAACATCGTACAACACATTCTTCGATTCATCACAGGTTATTTATGAGTGTAAAGGCGGCTAGTCGAGAGGCCCAATACACATCCAGTACCAAATAAAGTACTTTGCTCCGACTTTTTATGCAACAAAGACATCTAAAGTTCGCAGTTTTCGAAATTAGGATGCTGAGTTGCATAAATGAATATTACCTCCCTAAAAACCGACAGGTAATGGAACCTTTACCTATCTGTTTTTCGTAGACGATGAACCTATTTTTGCAACTGAACCACTTGAACGAAAGACGAGAGAATTGTTTCGGAAAAAAAAAATGTTTAACGAAAGAATATGCAACATTTATTGATGAAGCAATGATCACGCATTCAAACCCACGACTTTTTCCGTTCAGTTCCTACTGCACATGTACGTAAAAGACTTTTTACTTTTTAAAGAATGGCTATTCTTATGCCTTGTGCGATTCCATTATTAGAAGTTAATCGAGCAAAAAACAATTGAAAAATTCCAACCTTCAGGCGTCCAATTAATGAAAGAAAGGAAACTGATACAGCTTCGCTAAAAACGCTGAAAAATGCTAAATATGGCGATCGCAAAACAAACGTAAACCAATCAACTTTGTCACGAATGTGATGCAATAACTAAAGTTAATTTTTTTGTAAACTATTTCACGACAATACCTCTTGTAAGTCTTCTAGTTGTAATTGAATTTCATGCGGTTATTGTAAACAGAGCAGATCAATACATAATGATGAATGAGGCAATTATGGTATAAAATCCATAATTCTTTCAAAATTTGCATTTCTGTCCAGACGCGACTAAAATGCATGACGAAACTTAAGTTAAACACTTGGACGATACACATTCAAAGCAGCGACAATAAATGGAAAAAACAACAATTGCATCTTCCCACGATTTGATGACTCTTGAAAATTTTGGAATTTAAAAGAATTTCCTCTTCAATCTGTAGGACCATCAAAAGGATTGAGTGGGTTTTGAATAGCGAAGCGGCATTTAAGAAATAACTGTTATTTTTGCACTGAATTCTTTAATGCGAATTTATTTAAGCTAGTTACTTCATATATGCAGAAATGTAATAAAAACCATTAAAGTAAGACAGTGAAACCAGTACCATCTCTAGCAAACAAAATTCGTTTTGACGCTGTCAAAATACCACCTTATTCCTTTGCATGAATTTGCTTCAGCTCTTTTTCAGCTTACGGCTTTACTTTTTTCACCCGTATAAAGACGTATAAGCACTTTTGTTTGAATAAGTAGCCCAACTGAAAAACAGCTGAAACAAATTCGTGTCTAAATTTCACTGACGTCGACTGTACAAGATCAACTACTCTATTTAGCTTGATCAATCTAATTTAAGTGAACAAATTGCAGAACTATTGACGCATACAGATTAAATCTGAAAGTTTACTCTATTCATCTGAACGTTTACCTGAACGTCTATAATAATTGCAAATTATACAGTCAAGGGCCTTTGCTACTAAATGCAATATGTCCGTGCGACAAGATTGCACAAGTTATAATTAAAAGTTCAAAATAACGAGTTGTTACAACGAACAATGTAATTTGAATGTAAAACCAGTAATGATGTGATGTACGTTTGCTCGCACAAAGATATGACCACACCGCACGAAATGCAGGAAACTAATAATGAAGACATAATTAGCATATATGACTCTTTTCAAATCAATAAAAGCTTCTCGGTTATTATGCACATTTAAATATACAGAAATGTTGTTTGATATCTTCGGCAACATTTGCGCTTAATAAGTAACTCGTTTCTAGACACATCAAACCAAAAAAAGTTAGGAACTCTCATAATTCGCATGGGATGAGTCAAAATGTTGTTAGCTGTTTTAAGTGAGATGTAAATCTCAGAACGTCACAATTTAATTCAAAGAATTTTTAATGTGGTAATTCATCATCCAATAATGTACGAAAAATATAATATACCGCAGCACGTTTCGCTTGTTATAAATCGTAACAAAAATTCAAATAGAAAAAAAAACAACTTGAAATTGACCTTTACGTAAAAGACTTTTTTCATGCGGAGTTTCGGTTTAAGTTATATTTATGGTTGACATTGACTTTTTTTTGCCGAATTCCATAAATTTATAGAATTAACTCTCTGTTATGGATCACAGCTAATAAATTATTATCAAAAGAACACACGCACTACGCATAAACGCACCGGAAATTCTAGTTTAGACAGCTTTGTAAGTCAAAGATAAGACTAAAATGGGTTCTCATGTATTCTCAAAATGTATTTAAAGCCTAATAGAAGTCAATAGAAGTTGAAAGATTTGATAATTATACGGATTCTTTTGATTCTACTGGAAGGATTCTTTTGAAAACAGCATACAAAAATCGGACATATTTTGTTTACCTATTTCTTACAGCACTTGGAAAGTCGTCAGAATACATTTTTCTTAGACAAATTACTGCCACAGTAGTTAAGGGTGATAGGTGAACATATTGTTTTTTTATAGGGTCATATAGTTATGGGACAACATGGGTACTGTTGGATGTCAATTTCTCATAAAACAATCAGTTTAATGAATATGGAAATTCACCAAAATTGCTGAACTTCAGAGAGTTTCCCGCTTTTGCCCATCAAGGGAGGGAATAATTTTTTTTTGCCATGAAAGCTCAGCTTTACAATGACATCTCACGAGCACATCATACTCCAAAAATTCGAAGCTTTGCTAAATTCTTATAACGGTTTAATTGTTGCCAATATCATATTTTGGTTCATAGTAACGAAATTGATGCAAAACATTCGAAGACATTCAAAGTCTATTTTGGGTTAATCTTAAACAGTTTCCCGTTCAACCATAAAGGTGAGGATCGGCAACGATATTTTCCAAAAATCCTATCATCACCTATAACCCTCAACTCCAATGGCAGTAATGCTATTGCAAGAAAATATATTTTTACGATTTTCCAGGTGCCTTCTCTAACCACATGTGATCAATCTCTTCTTGCAAACGGGATCATAATCGACAGCTGCCAAATAGAGTATTATTTTGTATGAAATGGTTCTTTTGTAGTGTTTTACAGTTGTGTGACACACTTAGTATCCTATTTAGAGTACCACTCATGTTTAAAGTGCATTGCTTCTTGGCATCTTTAAAGATGTATTGCGGAGAAAATACTTAAGGAATAAAAGTTATCGCCTCAGTTTAACATTATAATCTCGATAAAAATACTATCGAGTCGACAGCACATCCAAGGATGTTAAAATAAATCAATTGAACCAAAAATTTATTAAAGTTTGAGTCCAAAATATTTACACCTTAATTAAGTAATGTTTCAGACTAAAAATCCTTCGGATACGCATACAACCGTCGAATGAACTCTAAATTATGTTCCAATTTAAAGAGTCTGAATTTTATCAGATTTTATCACTCGGTCATGACTTCAAAGTAATTTAAATAAAAATTAAAAACGGAAACAATCAAAGTCTCAGTCACTAACCTGTAAATCGCTTCGCAAATAGTAAAATTATCATAATTTCATTGTGAAGTGAACACAAGTCTTGACACAGATTACATTTTGGCAAGGAGAACGAACCCATTTTAATAAAAGAATTTTTTGAATCAATAATTATTTGATAAGGTTGGTTGGTTTTTGAATTCCGTAAAATTTTCAATATTTTTATTACTTCATTAAGCGCTATTTGTATGCAATATTCACTTCCTCATCTTCCTTCCCAACATGTAAATTTATGTTCGGCCAAAATTGTTTTGAGAAATTTTTGAACGAAAGATTAATAAACAGAAATTATTGCGTCGTCGTCGTCTTTTTGGAAATATTTTTTTTTTTTTAAATAAAACCAATGTTAAGGTCGAGGTATCTTTATGGTTCATTGTAGGTTGGAAATTAGTTGACTTTTAGTGAGGCTAATCTAAAATTCCGTAACATCATATTGAATGGGAACTGATTGCATAGAATTGATAGAACTTATAGTTCTACGATCACTAATTACAAACGTGGAATTGTAATTTTATTAAATTTTCACACACTGAATTGAAAGAAGTATACAGAAATCGAATCAAAAATTAAGTAATAAAACGATTTGCGTGAACGAAGGCTCTTTACCTGAAGGTTGTCTAAATACTTTCGATGAACTGATCGCCGCCGATGCATTATTGTTGAAAACAATAACGATTATAATTAATTTCAAATACATTTAGCCGATAGAAAATTACGCCATAAATAACACAATTTTAACACAAAATTTATATTTTAACGTGCGTCTCAGTCGGGTCAGTGTAATATAATCATTAATAAAATAAATAGACCCAAATCGAAAAAGTAATATTTCGTTTACGTAACACTATACTGACTCTGCACAACAAAAAAAAAGCTGTACAAGAGGCGCAACCAAGTTTTTAAAACAGAAAAATCCAACTGAATTTGAGATGTTAATGGCTATGAAGTGAATGAGTGACTGAAAAATAAATTCATCGGGTTGATGGTAAAAAATATTTTTTTTTTCTTGATTTTAGTCACTTTTTTTGGTATATTGCAAATGAAAGAAAATAACGAGTTTCGACGAGTCTGATACAAATGGATACGTATATGTCCACATTGGTTGTATGTATATATATATATTGATTGTGCATATATTTCATGAATTATAAATAAAATGTCACCTTGTTTATTCATCCACTTGGTGTGCTCCAAAGTTGGAGCACTTTAAGCTGTTTCGTTGCTATTATATTACGAAGAAGAAAAAAAAAACCGTCGAGACCAAGAAAATTTTTAGCCGATATGTTCATAAACGATTAATATAGGTAACAAGCATATACATCATGAAATATATGTATCGGTATTTGTGCTCCTCCTCGTGATGATGATTATAACGACAATCAAGAGGGAAAGTGATCTTGTGGTGAATATACACACACGTTTGTTTATGCGTGCTATATAGCCCGTCTTCGATTTGAGATGTTGCGACCTTTGTTGTATTTTTATTGTCAACATTTTTTTTGCTATGCTTTTGACTCTGAAGTGTGAAATTATATTGGACACAACAGAAATTGTAATTTTATTTCAAAAGAAAAATATAATTTTTTTCGTTGTGAAAAATGATCGGCCTAAATAATGTATTCTGTAAATTTGAACAGTCTTGAACATAGGTACAATATGACCATAATATAGACGATTTGACCTGATGTTTGTTTCGTTATTTGTACAAAAAAAAATTGTTTAGTTAAAGCAAACGAGAATAATGTCATTGCTGAGGTTGTTAGACTCAACATCAACGAAGGTTTATCATAATTTAGACAAGATACAAGATGAGCTTCAATGGAAAACGTTTACTCATAACGAATAACCTACAATGTATTAATAACAAAAAAGTTTCATTTTACCACTTTTCCAATCATTGATGCAAAATCGGTTATTATATGCATGATTAAAGGTTGAATGTATTTTATATGCCCTTTGTGGCACCACAGACAAAGTAGAAACAAGTAATTGTGGGAATAATTAAGCCATTAATTTCGGTAATTTACCGAATTCACATAATTTCCTGCATTAAATGGTTCAGCGGAGAAAAAAAAACTAAAATGCGAGTCGTACACGCTACATGTTTATGAATCATCAAAACCATTAAAAGTAGTGCACCTAAAAACCATACAAAATGGTAATGTCACTGTGGGAAGTTTGTAATTTAGGCCCGGAGGCGAGGACCATTACCCAAACGTCAAAACAGTATTTTTCATGCTTACGGCCTGAAAATGGGAGAAACCGCTGTTGGGCGAGACTACAATGACGGAGGTTGCGGACTCAAGCATGAAAATATCATCATTTTGTGAGCACGAATTACACATGTTAACATCAAACACCGTAATGCAGCCACGCTATGATATGAAGTTTTGCTGTTTACGACAACTTTGAAAAAAAAAGGAAATTGTTCATCATCTACTATCGGCAATAGTCTCAATAGACATCATGTTATAGTGAATGTTTAAAAAAAAACGAAGTACTAGATTTTGAATTTTAGAAGACAATTTGTTACAAGGTATCGTTCATAAAGTATGTCGCGAGAGAAATACAAGATATGGATAAAAATGTGATAGAAAGAGATGCAAATAGTTGTCACTGGTTGCATATTTTATGAATGATCTCCAAGAATATTGTAACCTGTAACTTAACATCTGTTATTGATAACGACTGCAGGACCTTTGGCTAATGCGATCTGTTATATAGTAAAAAAACGTGTTCAAAAATATAAGTAAAATATTTGATTCCAATCTCTTTAAAATAGTTAGTTCGAATGAAGTAATAGATCTGGATCTGCTGATATGCTTGCCGTCTGCGAAAGGTTCAAAAATATTTGAGCTCAATATGGAATTAATTAAAAATCACAAACAAGAACTCTATCCATTAATCAAAGTTTGGTCTCACGCTTTTTTATAGTCCACCAATGGTTAAGCTAATCATTGGAATTTTCATTTGAAAAATGGAATCGACAAAATTAAATCTCATGAATTATTGAGGAATCAAACATGAATCGATGCATTGTTTCAATTAAAATTTCTGTTCATTCGACCACAAGCTTTATGCAATAAAAAAAGTTTCAACATCTTTCGATGCAAATATTTGTCCCGGAATTGTTTGAAAGAATTTTTTTTGTTTAAGATTTCTATTCGATAAAAAAAGTTGCTTGAGAAATATTGGCGATGAGTCAATCTTGAGACATTTATTATATAGGAAATAGTCCAAACATGCACATGATTAATCAGCTAAAAAACGGCAGTGTCAATATAATCTCGTTCCCAATAACGAGTTTAATCTGATTTCAAAAAAACTGGTAAATATTTTGTGTGAATTGACGATTCAGACATATTCACTGCGTTGGTTTGATAGCTTTTTTGGTGTCTTTATAAGACCATTTTTTTTGTTTTAAGAAGGAAGAGCCATTTAAATATCAACTAATTGTAAATTTTTTTAATTATACTTTACGAAATCCTCAATTTGTCTTCATTAAACTGTGTGTATGCCAACAAGTGTCTAACATCATAAAATAAAGGTTAACATACAAGGCAAATTCAATCAATAAGAGTCTTAGTCTTTCCATAATTACACCACATTTACGTTAATTAATTTAAACCTTGATGCTGATAAATCATAAAATATTTTAGCACCGTTTTAGACATTAGCTTGGGGCAATAACTTTTTTTCTTCTCTCGTTTTATTCCAAATATAATCGAAATTCGGAGCAAAGTGTAAAATTTGAGATCAGCGAAATTAACATTATTATGATACAGTGGAAGAAGTCTGCTGCACGAGCATGATGGATGTGGTGTCGTAATTCAACAATGGTCATAAAACTATTTAATTTAAAAATGACACAAATTTAGCTTTTTGTTCAGATGTGTGATGAGAATCTTACGTTACATGTTTTATAGAAAAATGTCTTTTCATTTTTTCGAAAAAAATCTTTGTCGTTTTACTTTTGCAATTGCGAAACGAAAAAAGTTGTTGAACAGAAAATTTTGTCATACACCTTTGGAATGTTATGCGTATATGGCAAAAAAAGGCACTTGTATTAAGTTTCGTGTTTTTTTTTTGCGAAAAAAAGATATTCGTTTTCTTTTAAAAAAACATTTTTTCTTGTTCTGTTTTTCCAAGCATCAACTTACACAATTTAGTAAAAGTCTCAGGCGTTGTTATATCGTATACATTTACATAAGTATATCAGATGGTTTGATACGCATTGCTTACGCTATACCATAATCTCCTCGACGTGTGAGTGGTGAAGATGTAGTTAGGTTTTACCTTTCCAATCGAAATTATTAAAAAAAAGCCCTTCCCCTCAACCTCGAATTCCAATGGGTTTATAGGAGACAATCCTAGAGGTCATCCCAATCATAAAATAAGTATAAGACAGATGTCGTCTCAACCACGATATTCCTTTATACATAAAGTACAGAAATGTGTACCCGAAAAGTGAGTGTGGAATAGAAGTATCTCTCTGAAGCTCATTGAACAGTGAAGTCATTGAAACTCCGACGTATCAGACTCTGAAATAAACTTTTCTTTCGAGCAATAATTCGAGAGAATATTTATGAATAAAATGTTTTAGAGGTGTGGACTGACTAATACACTAATCACGTCGCGATGCAAAGTGTCCGGACGATATCACTAGTTATCCCTGGAGTCACATAAAGTCCTTAAATTGGAATTTACAGTTGTGGACATTGTGGCCACTACATGATATATTGTGAAAAGTGGATCAAGCAGAACGTCTTAAACAACAACGATAACATCGATTTCAATGTTCAATATTTATTCACTCCGTTGGCTTTCGAAACCTTTGGTACTGTTGGCCCCAAAACTGGTTTATTCTTTAAGTTAAGTAAACTGATGATAAATAGAAGCAAAGGTGAATTCGTTCACTCGATTTTCTGTTATAATTCATTTCAATCGAGGGAATGCTATAGCTGTGCGTGATAGTATCTATTTTAAATGTTTGTTAAAATTAATGAAGTAAAAGATTTTACATAAAAATCTATTGAAAATATTTTGCCCAAAAGAAGTAGCACATTTGATGATTGAACTGGTAAAATGGTTGTCTATAATCACTTTTCGCGTACATTTAAATTCTCGATCAAGGATGTATCACTTTTGGTCGTGCAGATATTGACGAAAAGTTGATTTACTCTTGTTCAACAGCTTGAAATGGTAAACAAGTGGCATGCATACTTGTCTCGAACAGTTATTACGAATTCAATTAAGTCAATCCAATAAAAAAAAACTTTAGTGTTTTCACCTAGTAAGTACCGAATGTGAATTGAAAAAAAATCTTTCAAATGGTTACAAAACGACAAATTAAGAATGTGTGTAATTAGCTATAATAAAAATGTAAAACTATTACAAATATGCAAGTATTTTTATCGCTGGCTGTTAGTGCAATATAATTTTATGTTCGTACGTGTCTCTTAATTTAATATGGAGTAGTTCAACTGCAGATTATAAAAGTATTGAATGAATGTATCGCAGAAAAAAAAATAATTGAACGCAATGCTAATAATGTTTATTGGAAGAATTGATATCAGCATTCTTTTATCATTTATTTATTGCCGCTCAATCACTTTCACAGATTACGGAACGAGTATTATCAATAGAGAAATTAAATTCCGAAAAAAGGAAATTTAATTTTTCTAAGATGTTCGGAGCTTTTGTTATGTTTCGCATTAATTGAAGATTCGTTTAGGTCAAAGACATCGATCATAAAGTCAGAAGCAATTCGTCGTTAACCTAGTCATTAAACGCTTTAAGTATTCCCATTAACCCACTGGTATTTAGAGACGAAAGAAATAAAAGTTTGATTCGAAAAATTGATAATAATTAACTCCCAAGTGACACCTGCCTTGTTTAATTGCCAGAAAATCATCATAATACGAGTCCACGTGTTCCGATTCCACACTTTGCAGTGATTCGGGATCTCGGTCCAAATCCTGATACTCGGGATCGTCATTGTCACCGTCAATGTTGTAATCGTTATTATTCCGTTTGATTGGTACTCGATGCTCTTGGGCTTTTACATCGACAGCCGATTTCGGCAGGATATCGTGTAATGTGGGCAGCTTATGTGTTGGTCTTTTGTTCGGGAATAGTCGCCGTTCGAGAAAATTCTCTAAAATCTGGGCTGTGATTTTATTTTGCCGTTGAATTTCCCGAAGTTCATCTGGACTTGGCGCGCCTATTGGAGAAAACAAGGCAAGGTGAAAATCACTTGGAGTTAATTATGTGTTATGTTAAAGATAATTCTGAAAAAAAGACGTCCAGGGACGAATTGATAAACTGAATATGAAGGCAACAACTTCCACCGGAAAGCAAGTCAAAGTTAATTTTTAATGGAAGAGATTGGAATGACTACCAATGCCCGGAATTGTCAGTCTTATAAAAAATACTGTAATACACTACGGTGGTATAACACCCAGCCCATTAAAATTAATATCATCAAGTGTTTCATGCACGAAAATGTCTGACAAGAAACAATTAACTCGTCATAGTTCTGGAAGCTGCAATCATAAATTTAAAATAAACTGAAAGAAATAAAGGAAGTTGTAGTTAGCAGTTACAGACCAGTTCAAACACATTGTTCACTACTCTATTAAACTCTATGAGCCTTGCAATTGCAAAAACGGCAACCACGTCACCATGTTACTATCGGACCTATTACTTCATTTAATCTAAGTATTTTCAATAGATTGATTTCAAATCTTTCACTTCATTTTTTAAACATGCGTTTTGAGTCATAATACGACTACATAATTCAGAGGTTGTTGCTTATTATTGAATTCGTTATCGATTCCAGATGCTAGCCGTCAGGAATTCTCCACTCAACAATGCGTGCAAAGCATTCAATTGTGCAGCGGCAGTTGTCGATCCGACGTTACCATCTATACGCTTTAAACAAGAAGTTTTGAAACTGCCAGATCGGGCATTTGGTAACCTCATAGAACTGTGATACGAGAGATAACAATTGTTAGATGGCAAAGGATTGTGTTATAGTGGAAGTGAATTGCTTTGGGGGAATAGGTTAATTGAATTTGAAAGGTTGAATTTGAAATATTGATTATTTGGACATTAATATGAATTTAAATTGGAATTGAGGTAGACTTGGTTTTAACTGAAAGTTATATTGATTTAGTGTTTAGTATTTGATTGAATTGATTGTGATGATGACGATGATTGTAACTATGTCAGCTTACTTAAGTAGACACTAAAACCAAAGAATAAATAAATAAATAAACAGGTTGATCAGCCGAATGTCCCTAGAATAGAGGTACCAATCGCAAGAGATCGATAAATTATAAACATTTCATCTATAACATCAAAAACAAAAAATCACAGCATGGTAACACCGTAATGAATTCAACATTGTAATATCAATAATACCGACGAGATGTCTCATTGTCTCATCATACCACACGCGTCTAAAAATATTGATAAAAACTGCAGACACACACAAAATTCACAATCCATGAACTTGATGCCACAGCGCATATTAAGTGTTAATTAAGTTTAGAAATTATAACGTTAATCGTTGCTAAAGTGACAAAAATTTTCTCATCAATTTTGACGAAGAAGAAAAAAAAATCACCAAAAATTTTGAACATAAAACGTTCGTCAAGACAAGGTTGAGCAGCACATCATATTTGAACGATTCGAACGAAGGTAGATAACATTGAGAGGAGTCATTTTTTTTCTCTTCATCTTCTTCGTATAAATTGAAATTTGTTACGTTCACAGATTGGATTGTATAAAAGCCAGGATGTCCATTAAAAGTTTATATTGGCATAATTTACTGATGATTCAAAATTCCGATACGAAAATGCGTAGATTTTACATGACCTTTCGTTTGTTTTTCTAATTAAAGGTTTTATCTGAAATTCTAAAAGCCGCTTAGACTTTTACATTTTATTGTGATGTTACGACATATATAATACGTTTTGAAAAATCTGTTAAACGATATTCATCTGCAAAATTATTTTTCATTTGATATCCACGTCCAATTTGCTCGAGTCTTATAAAACTGTACCGTTAAGTGGCGTTTTTCTATACCCTATGTGTACATCCAGATAAAAATGATCTATTGCGAAACCTTGATGAAACAACACATTTTATTTTGAATTGTTTGATCTATGGCAACGAAAGGAAAAGATCGATATCACCATCCGAGTATAAAACCATATTTTCAGTTTGCAGGTCTATTGTTAAGCCACTTTTTTTTAATAATTTTCTTTTGGCTACACACAAACAATGACCATTACAGTTTAACAAAACAAAACAACAATGGGCATCAGATGGAATGTCTTTTCGAACGTTAATGAGTTTGGTACATGTAATAGATGTATGTGCGATTGAAAACGATTATGTATGGCGTCCGAGCTTCACAAATTATGCAAAAACTTTGAATTTCGAACAAATTGTTTTTGGAGAAATATTCGGAACGATTAGCTTCTGTGATTTAATTCTATTAGAGAAAAAAGAAAATGAATTGTGACATAAGTACACCTGTCTTACCCATTCCAATTAGATTAAAAGCGTTTCGAGTTTTCATCAGATTGTTTCCTATTCAACGGTTTGCGCTCCTGGTAAAACCAGTTGAGAGCATAATATTTCATGTACTTAAACTAGAAGCTGACAGGTCATTTATGAATAATGAGATATTGTGTAAATTCAGCGAAGTATCATCCATATAATTATAGCTTTTAATTAAAGAATTTAAAAAACAAATGACCTAAAATTAGCTCAACTAGTCGGACGAGCTACAGACTGAAACACAGTGCAAAACACACCACACGTAACGCACTTGAAATAAATACCCATAATCCGTAAATAATCGACTTAATTAATACAATATCATTATTTCTAAAATACATCGAAACCATATCGATGACCTTTACTTATATATTCAAATATAAACCACAAAAAATTAGTAAACAACCGATCCGAACATTTGATAAATAGAACATGGTAATCCATGGATCTACCGCAATGAGCATAATTTCTATATAATGCAATAAACTACGGCAAAAACTAGTACTGTGCCGCATATTGCTTTATTTTTAAATCATATGCAACTCAACCAACAATATTCTAAAGATGTTGAACAAGTTGTGTAAAGAAATGTGTATTGCATCAAATCACTTTGTAAAAACCATTGTAAGCTAATTACAGTTTATAAATAAATGATTTTTTGTTAGCAGTCAAGTTAATGGTTGTTTGGAATTGCAATATAGACGTGTTGTAGGCCGGAATAATTTCTCTTGTATTTTCAATGAGCTATGAATTGTATTACACCTTCTCATCGAAGTACATTGATATACAATGTGAGCGCATTTCCTTTCAGTAAAACATTTTGGTTGCAAAATAAATTGTCTGCAGAGTACAGATGCTCATGTATCGGTGGTCATTTAATAAAACCTCTGTGGCTGACCAAACATTTATTAAGAAGTTTAAGTACATATTAACCGAAACACCGAATCAACAGCAGGATGCTTTTACACGTTCCGCTCATAACATCTGCCTTTAACGGAAAGACTCAAACACCGCAATCAATGTCAGCGTCCGACGAAAAACTACAAAATGCGGTTGTCGATGGAGGAAAGGCTTCCAAAGATCCGAAAGACAATAATAACTTCAGATCAGAAGAAATTGCTTTTATTACCCGACTACATTCCCGCAGGAAGTGGACAGTCGACCTAGTAAGCATGTTCAGTGAAATCGTATCAAATGAGTGCTGAATGCCCCGAATGTCATCCGTCATTATTAAAACTTAGAACATGTGAAACGTGCACCAAAATCATAAGATAGAAACAGAATTACTGGTGGTCCACAATGTAATTTAAGGAAAATTTTCAAAAATATTCAAAATTCTAAGTGATCTAGTTGAAATTGTTCCCTGACGAACAAAACCAAAAGAAATTGTCTGTATGAAAAGTGAAAAGTGAAAAGCTTAGTACTAGTTAAGTACTAGTAGTGTTAGTAGGTTATAGTAGTAGTAGTCTAAGTTAACCACGTAGTAAGGTAAGTTAAAAACAGCTGTTTTTTCAGAACCTTGGTCAAAATTACACTTTTCAGGAGCGAAACACGAAAAATATCCAAATCTTCATTAGGACACTGCAGACATTCTTATATTTTCTTTTGAATTTAATTTGCTAAAATTTGTACCGAGAAACTTAAGTTTGGTCTCGACATACCGGTCTTGCTGTTCAACTCAAATCATTTTTCGTAATTCCTAGTTTTATGGTGGTAACTACATCTTCTGGCTGCATTTACTTTAAATGTTTACTTTAATAAGCATTTTCTCCCATCTGCTGAAACTTTAGAAGCCTTTTGTTGTGCCAAAAAATGGAAATTCCATTTTATCGGGTAAATTATGGCCCACGAAATGCAATTTCCAACATTTTTTCCCTCGTTGAACAATAGTTATTTTCACAACTCAGGCTATAAACTCGTCATTTCGCCGAAACTTCGGGAGCATTGTCGTGAAAAACGTTGTGTTGTTCGATATGAAATCTTTCAACTTTTTGTTCCCTAGGTGAACAATATATGTCATTTGATCATTCTAACAGAGATCAGAGGTTAAATGAAAAACCCAAGTCCTTCACATTAAATTACTTTTTGCACTGAAAGGTTTTGGTTGACGGCAAAAATCAGTTCGACTGCAACAATTTTAATGTCTCGCGGTTCGTAATAATTAATTTTTTGAAAGGATTACCCACACATGCAAATTGTTTAACGCATTTATTATAACAAAAATGTGTCCGAAAAAAGCAAGGTCGGTGTTTAACCATAATACCAAAATAATCAATGCATGAATGAATGAATGTTAAATTGGTTTTCTACAACAATGCACCTTCTTTTCAGGTCTATACACACCACACAAGTCACAAAAGATATTAGACTATTATAGATGGCATTCGACAACACCTTAACAACATCCATATGATGATAAATCAATAGCGATTATAATGTAGGAATTGTTGTAATTATAAAAAATAAAAACACTCCAAGAGAGTGAGATAAGCATAGACTTTCGCTGGGTATATAATATAATAAATTTTTGTTTGTGATTAAAACGAGTTTTTTTTTATATATTGAATTTTTAAGCATACAGGGTCCGGCAAAATACAAGAAAATTGATATTAATTACGAGATGGTATTATAGAAAACGAATTTGTATTATGAAAATAATCGACGTAAGTTTGTGCCTTGTATGTTTTCCAATTCAAGCTCGAATATAAATTTAAGCAAGTCATCGACGTCTCATTTCATTGAGACATTGTAATTCGAAAAGTGTGACTTTAAAGATCCTTAACCCTATGCATGAATGAACGAATGTTGTCTAACAAATTTTCTATGCAATTAGCAAGGTCATCAACAACAAAAATAACTGTAACACATAATAGATATAAATCATGGTCTGTGTGCAGGCTACGATCAAGCTCCGGTTAAATATTTCAATTTTGTAAACAAAAATTCTTCTAAAATAAGGCCACTTAAAGTGCTGAGAGATGATTGTAGAAAATGTTTTGACCGTAAAGTATGACTGGAAGGCATTTATTTATCATCAGAAAAACCTTATGATCTTGGTCGTACACCTATTTTCATTCAAGAGTGACACACAAATGTGAGACATTCTTAATGGGTTAATCAATCTCGAGGAATATATCCATTAAATTCTCACAATCTTTTTTTGTTTCAATTACCTCCAAGTTATCATCAACGTAAGACATTATCATATTTTGAGAGAAGAAAAACGCAGGAGTAAAAAGGCAGGCATTCTTTAGACTATTTTTTACCGCGTTTTTTTGCTTGAATGAATTTATTTCATTATTTAAAAAAAAAGCGAACCATTCTTTGACGACCTTGCCGAACAGCCAAATTATTTATCATCTTTAATAAAGACTTCAACATTGATTCATTGTGATTCATCAATCTTTGTTAATCTAAAAGATGAGTTAAAAATTAAGTAATTTTTCATCCATTGCAATAATACATGTTTCACTCGTCAATACATAATGTGTGGTACAAGAATAAAAGTTTTTTTTTTCTTCTTTAAGTTATAATATTTCATACAGCACGGCATGAAGCCATTTCATTGTACTTAATAAATAAATTTTATTTACTCTGGCATTGTGTTGACCGAAAGGGAAATTGTAATGGAAAGGAATCACATGAGAGTTTTTGTAGCATTTTATGAAAGACACAAAGTTAATATGCAATAACTTAAAAGCCAATCGATGTATTTACTTTGCAAACTTTTTAATGCAAACATTGTTGGCGAAATATTTTATTTTTAAATGAAATCTTACAGACCCAATCCTAAATCTTTGCACGTGAACTGATGCGATATTGTGTTGAAATTCGCCGTTTGAACTGACTGTTGTAACTGATAATTTCTGAACGTAATAGTTCAATATGATGGCATTTAATTAAAGTAACACTGTACCGTAGCACTGTTATTTGATAGCAGAGATTCGGTTTTCATAAATGAAGCGAATCGGTAATGATTAATTTACAGAATATTATCTACAGCCAGAGAATAGTATATTGTCTATCTACATCCGACAAAACTAGCTTAAAAACATTTATCTCATTCGATTCCTTTTTCTGTTTCTTCAATCTACAACGAGGGGTGAACCACTCTTTTTTTTCGAAGGATTATTCGGACTATTTGGTGATTATTTGGGAGTGGCTTACCCCTCGATCTACAATCTCCATAAAATCTGTTGGCCTGCAGGTACTAGATTTTTATTGCACTGCACAATGTGAGCGTTATTTATGTGAATTCCAGAGCAAGTACTTCAAAGTCTAAGGAAAAATGTTAGTTGCTGTTGAAAATGTGGAATTTTATTTTAAAAAAAATCGTTCAACTTGAAAACGTTGAAACGTTCATCTTTTTATGAAATGAATTAGTATCGAAGTACTAGATTTTTTAAATGCAGTGCATAATGTGCGTCTTTTTACAATATAAATTCTGGATGAAGTACTTCAAATTCTAAGAAACACAAGCAAATGTGGGTGCGGTTGCAGTTGAACTTTTTAAAAAGAAGAAAAGTTTCGAGCGTAGCTATTTTGAGGGTAGTTTTGAAACGTAGAGATTTTTCCAGTACTATTTGAAACTTACCCATGAATTTTCAGGAAAGAACCAATGTTTCAAAACTTGGTACACACAATACTTTCTGCAAACCGAGTGTAATAGACATGTTTTCTAATTCACGCCGTAAGTGCGTTTGAAATACAAAATGGAAAGTGCGGAGGTCTTTCTAACGTAGCGTCATTTTCATACAAGGAAGCGTTGAAATGTATTTTATTACATACGCGCGGTGTTCGGATGTCAAAATTACTTAAATAGAAGAATAATTAAAAAATTACACCTCAGTTCTATGTTGTTGTCTCGTTTTCGCTTATGTAATAAAATCGAGTACACACTTGTCGCTATCAGTCTCGGCAAGCCTCGACTTCTTCGTGACAAGTGTATAATATATGTATATTTCATACCTAGGACCCGAAGAGTGCTACGAAGTCCAATATGAAAAATACTTTGTGCCACCGAGAATTGAAATACGACGGATTTCAATATCGATAACTAGATTGAAATGTCCAAAATTACAACACCCGTTTTCAATGGCTTATTACAACACTCAAACCAGTGCTGAAATGAAATTCGTATGAGTTATTACAGCATTCGTTTTAAAAAATGCAAAGCAACGTGATCGATCCAATTCGAAGAGTGATTGTTTACAATGAAAATTCTGAATTTTTGTGCATTTGTCTATTTCAATTCTCGGTTGGCACAAAGCATGATGTGTTACACGTATTGTAATGAGATTTTTTCAGCACACGACCCAATTTTGGGTCTAGTGCTGAAAAAATCAACATTACAATACTTGTAACACAACATACTATTTCATACCTAGGTCCCGAAAAGTGAGACTTCGTCACACCTTTTCTCCGTCCAATATGAAAAATACTATTGGTACCACGGACTAAAAGTCTTTTCTAGTGTATTCGATTTCTAAAGGGAAACTTCTCACACGCAAAAAAAGACTTTTAGTCCTAGGTACGAAATGTACTATTTCGGTTCACTTTTTCATCGAAACGTTCACTTGAAATTCAAATTTTAGGCACACTTACATTGTGAATTGAGATTGGTTGTGGTTTGAATTTCGTTCAACAAATGAAAATCTAGACTTGTATTTTCAGAATTTTGGTAAGACACACGGTCGTAAGAAGAAGGAAATCAATTTTATGTTGAATCATTTACAAACCACAACAACTCCTAAAACAAAAAAACTTGTAGAATTTCACTTTTCTATCACCGTAATTATTAACAACCCATTTAGAAACAATTAACTGAATTCAGATCTAAACACAATAAATTGAAGACATCCACTTCTAGAAGACGCTTTTTAAATGAAACCTGGAATTCAAACAAGCGATTTGTCAGTAAAACTTTGCAGCACTCCTCATTATTACCTAAAGCTTTATTTAATCAAAGGTGCAGTGTTATGCCAATGAAAATGGTCATAACAAATTAAAATATTGTTTAAATGATTAAATGATTAAATGATTTATTCAGCACGTTTGTCAATATTAACGAAATACTTTTCACCACTGTACTATCAAACCCTCAGCAAAATACTAAAATCAAACTTGTACTTTAACTCTCCATGTCGTTGCGATCCCATAACAACCACACCACTCGAATAAATTATCCTATTTCTCGAAATTAATTAAACGATTACGTTTTATCCACAAAATGTTTAACGCTCATCTCGCGTTCGTCACAACATCGAAGCATTTTGTTGTAAGAGGAGAAAACAAATTAATTAATTATGTTTTGGAGATGAGGAGAAAAAAAACATTATTGCATTTTGATTGAAATGTAAAGTCTCTTCGAAAATTTCTAAATTATTTAAAGAGTTGACTGGTGAGTCGCGAGACGACGATGATAACTTTACAATTACGTTATACAACAGACAGAGATATTTATGTTAATCGGTGTGTTTTCAAAGGTTCAGCTGATGATAATTTTTCTTTTCAATTATTGTGATTGATTTTTACTTTATACCTAGTAGTACTAAATACTGCTCAGATGGTTAACATGCAGGCAGGGTTTTTTTGTCTTTCTAGTAAAATGACTCAGACTCTCGTTGGGACTTTATGTTTAACGGGTTTTGTTGATGGAATTGCTTTTACCACCAAAAACCATAAATTTATTTACATAACTTTTTTTATGGAAATTGCCAATGTAAAATTTACAGCGCTGCCTTCAAGCATTCATGATACGTTATCTTATTAAATTAAAAAATCGAAAAATTGGCATTCAATTTTTTGAATTAATGAAAGAGAAATGAAATTGACTTACCACGATCTTTGACAATATTTCCATTTCTTTGAGTTGTCGCAATTGATATACAAAACAGTAGCACTAATAAACGAGCCATTGTTTAAATTTAATTAAAAGAAAATTATGATCAAACAAAACAATCAGTTAATTGATCTTTTAAATGTTTTTTTTTTTTCTAAATCACTCCAAACAAATAGACATGTAACACTGAATAAACACACCGAAGTTTGTCTAATAAAATTTTTTCTCTTTAAATTTTCTGCTTAAGCTTTTATTAACGACAGGACTGAATTCGATATCGATGCTTCAACGTTAAAAACCGTTTTCATACTGGAATCTATATCTTCTCTACAAAAACATAATATAAATTTCTGTGTGATGCTATTCGCACGATCTCAAGTGGTTTCTGTTCCGATATATTTTTATTACGTTTGGATGTGTAATAGAGGTCTTTGGGTCTCCTCTAAAGACAAGCCAGCATATATGCAACCGACTTAATACACGTAAAAATATCCACAATTCACTCTCTCTTTTAAAATGTTGTTATACACAATTATAGTTTGCTGTTCGTCTTTTATAAATGTAGGTGTCTTTTCGGTCGGCTTTATAAATAAATATTTAGTCGTCTTCTCAATGAATCGTTTGGTTGTAGTGGTAATTAAAAAAAACATTATTACCAAGTAATATCACAGGTGAAACCGTTTGCACGAAGATAATGTATGTCTCGTGCAATGACGATGGAATTGGTAATAATAAGTGCAGAGATTCTCTTTAATCTCGTTTATTCTGAAAACATATTCGGCGGATAAGATACGTAATGGTAGGTATATGTGAGGCAATCGCTTAACCAGATCCGTATATGTCTAGGATATGAAGATTGTGCAACTTAGCCGTTTTACCGATGGAATGGGTCTTACGTTTTCTAGGACAGTTCAAAGGCGATTGTTCGACATGCGCTGCCCTGGTTGTCATTACTTTTTTTTAGAGCTTATTAACCGTTTAGTAACTGCTAGTAATCTGGTTTATTGACAACGGCAATAAGAAAATGCAATGACCTCCCAACCAGAGCCCCTGAGTGTATGTTAAAACAAGTGAAGTAGTAGATTTTGTATGTGATAATTTGAACAAGAAAAGCAAGAGATAATATTTGACAATATGCGCTACAAAAGGTTAATAGATTATAAGGTTAAATCCAACTTAATCTAAAAAGAGCTTTTGAGACTGTCTAAAAATATTCTCATTCTCAATATTCTTATAAAAGTTCTTAAACATTCCGTCATACGCTTCTCGAATTCAAGGATTCGAGATGTTATGTTCGAAAACAATGCGGCTTTTGGACATAATAACAATAAATAATTGTTAAAGTATCTTTAGCCTGTTGTGAATATATTTTCCAAAGAATCAATAAAAAATATTTTATTGAGCAAAAAAAAGTTGATCTGCCAGTATGTGCAAGTTATTTGTTGATGTCTTTTTATAAACGACGCATGGGATATTTTTTAACCGTCCTGCATTTTCCATTCCAAGTTTTTAATATTATTTAACACAGACTTCGGTATTTGTTTATCTACTTTTTGACCCTGTACGAAGTAGTGGGTACTATAAGGTTTAAGGTACCGTTTGCAACACTTTCGATTCGCAGCATGGAATGAGCGCCAATTGATTGCCTGTGTCTAGAGATACCGAAATCGACGGCCGTAGAGTGATAGGTGTAGTTACATATGAAGTGAATCTTTTCTTGTGGGGTATACAAGGGAAAATTTAACCAGAGATGCCTTATTTGTGGCATTACATTCTTTATTTCAAATGTAACCGAAGGATGCAAAAAAAGAACATTGAGAAAATCGTGGTTTTCCTAGAAGTCTCGATTTTTTAATTAGTATTTTACTCTTTCAAAAATGGCTAATCATTTGCTATTAACGGCAACGGCAAAACCAAACGATGAGGTCTTAATATTACAAAACTTTTGTTAAAACTATTGAAGTAATAGATTCATCAAATGCGAAAAAAGGCTGCAAGGCGCAATCAGTAAATACTTTTTAAGTGTAGTGTGCAGTAAAAGATTTATTGATGCCGATAAAGCCTAAAGCATTAATCTAGTGTATAAGTTGAGTAGATACAAAAACGAGAATTAACTACGTAATATGTCGAACTGGATATGCAGTCATAAAGGTAGGATTATACCGTACACGGGTTCGTATGGGACTAATCGCGGCTACGATCTGAACTGGTTTGTTTTGATTGTAATTCTTCTATGCAAAAAATTGAACGGTTCAAGGTGAATTTTTGACTTTGCTCAAAGATATGTTAATTCTACGATGGGTAATGAGAACTTTCTGGTTTATCAGACATATGGATGTTTGACCTTTTAAAAAAATAACATGAGACAAGGTTATGATGATGACACCAGAAAGCAGCCATGAACTCATGCTACAATTTTTTGTCTTACATAGTAGAAGTTATATCAAAACTTTTGAAGTAGTAGATTTATTAATTTTCTACTGTCATGAAAAGGATCCATTTAACAAGGATTAGTGTTCGTCGAGAGTTCTTTGTCAACTGACCTTTATTTAAAAAAAAAAATCGTCCAGGAACAAGCGTAATTGTGAGAAAAATTATTCACTAATGATCTCTACGCCTAAAATCATTAATTTTAAGATGATCAGGAAGAATGTGCAGCCAATGCTAACGAAGCAGTTCCATAAAACAGAAATCTATCACTAATAGGATATAAACCATTTTTGTTGATGTGAAGACAAAATCAATGAAACGAAGAAAAAAAAAGAAAAATTAAAATAACAGCCAGGCCTATCTTAATAAAAATTTGCATTTAAATAAATAAAAAAAAAAATTATAATTTGAAAACAAGAATGTGTGATGAATCCGCATGTTGGTCTTATATTATCGGTCGCTATAATAAAAGTTTAGCGTTTAACACTGACTGAGAGTGTTTTGTCTCGTCGACGACACAAAGCTTGCGGAGAGGGGTAATAATAAGAAATCGTAAGTTTATGATCATCACAATGTGATGTACATACCTTTTTCTGTTATACGTTGAGAAGGCTATTTTTTTTATTTTGTTTTTACAGAAGTATCATTATCTAAACAAATTATGAATCCATTTGCAGAAAAAATGATCATAAACGAAAGAAGGTTTGTTACGTAGTTACATTCGGAGTTTAAAAAAGTTATTACAAAAAGTAAACCCGCATAACCCGTTCTAAATTTTATGCGGCTGGCAATAAATTGTTGTGAGTTTTTGCTTCTTCTGCGACAATGAATATACTGCAACCTAAATATCCTAGCAATTTAATGTTCTTGCAATTAAAATTGGAATATCTATAAATGTCAATCTTAGGTGGTATTCAAAAGGTACAATAAGACAGTTTTATAGACATACTACTGACAGGAAGGGTTGTTAGTAAATCCAACGAAAAAAGGGTTGAATACAAACCTGGCTGTCAGAATTACATCTATAACATTTTCATAATGTACGTACCTTATAGAGTTAAGTATAGTTTCCACTTAAAAAGAGCACTCCGTTTAGCCTCCGTTTACATGACAGTTGTAAAATAGAACAAAGGAACTGTCACGTAAACGGAGTAAAAAATTGAAATAAATTCAATTTCCACTCCGTTTGCGTGACAGTTCTTTTGTTCTATTTTACAACTGTCATGTAGACGGAGGCTGAACGAAGTGCTCTTTTTAAGTGGAAACTATACTTTAGGTAGCGTACAAAAAATAACATTTTTAAAACGAAAAACATTTGCGATAGTTCGTTAAATCTATTACTTCTTTTGCTGGAAGTATTCCGTTGTGTTCTGTAGGAGACTTTTACTTCATTTGTTTTAAGAAGCATCGATGCTTAGCTAAAGATGTAGCTTTTCGTTTCGTTTTTAATTTTTGATGATATCTTTAAGCAGAATCTTTTTTGAAAAATGTAAGTTGACTCGACACTGACCATCACAAATGAGTTATCTTTCAATAAAAAATAGATTTGTTTGTAGTAGTTTGACCAGTCCTGCAAAAAATCAACAATTTATGCAAAAACCAAACAATTTTGAATGGAGGTAAGTCGAACATCATCTGACTACGTACTTTATGGATGACCCCTTCATCACGCAAGTTTCACGTAACTTCGATCCCATACACATTGATGGTTTTATAAATTCAAATTATTAAAATAGCAAAGAAAAAAAAAAGAATTATTTTTTCCCCGTGTTTACCAAACGACACAAGCGTATATCTATAATTGGCTGAGGAAGGTAACATTTTTTGAAAAACCACTATTGATGATCAAGGTCAATGTGTTATATTTTCAGATTGATAAAATGAATTACATATAATATCGTACATGTGTGGTGGCGCACATAATCAGAAAGACCTTGCTCATTATTATCTATCTGATTGTACTGCATTCGGGCGATACACAGCAGCCACAATATGATTGTAATTAATATTTTCGTATTCAAATTACATTCTTGAATATTAATTAGTTCAAATAATAGAAATGTACGATCATCGGCAACTCGCTTGCAGATTAGATAAATTGTTTTGGTGACTCTATATTTACTTAATCACATGCTTTCAGAAATAATTGTTAATTAATAGTTTAGTAGGTCCAAAAATATACTCTAGTAAATTATACACCCGCTGACGCATCAGTATGATAATGAGTAATCGATATAAATAAAAATCTCAGAGCTGCCACGGCTTTACATGCAAGTTTTTTGACCTCGATACAAAGAACTTTTTTAAATAAGTTTCAGAAGTGATTACACTGGATGTTGGATGAGTAGTGTGATCATCTAAATTCGTGAAGCATTTGAATGAAGTCTGGGCACTATATTCACTTAAGACGAATCGACACAACGTTTAAATTTTGTAGCCTAAATTAGTGCGAAAAATGATATGTTTTCGATAATAACTTCCCATTCGAGTCCTTTCTGGACAAAGAGGGACCATTGTTTTGTGTCAAGAAGTGTTGGCTTTGAGTAAAAATGATAAATGTTTGTTAGGATGAAGCCTACTGTGACAAAACTCAGAATTTGTTCCAATTTTAGTGAACTAATGCGTTTTCTCGTAGTAAGTTACACCACCACAAACATTTATTATTTTTACTCAAAGCCAACACATTTTAATACAAAACGATGGTCCCACTTGTTCCAAAAAGGCTGCAGATGGTAACTTATCATCAAAAATATATAATTTTTTCGCAAGGCTACAATTTAGCGTTGTGTCGATTCGTCTTAAAAAAGAAGGTGACTGTTAGGAGTCATTCAGAAAGTACGAATGTTTTTAAGGGTGGAGGATCGTGCGAGGGGGTAATGGTCCAAAATTCGTCATTTTTATTATGTGTAATTTATGAATGGTCCCACAGGACGACAGGACATCATAAAAGGAGAGTGTTATAAAATTCATCATTTTATTGTGTGAACTTTATGCACAGTCCCTTAGTACATCATGAGTCAATGTACACCCAAGGTTTTTTCAGAACTTTGAATGTACCGACAAGCTGCAGATTTAAAACTTAAAAAAAATTGGTTGCATTCTTTTCTGGATGTGACATCTCAATGTGTTGACTACACACAGAATTGTTATTGATTCTTCATGAATTACATGACTATAGATTCGCTAAAAACTAAATAGCCAAAATTAATGGTTCATTTAGTGCCTTACTACATTTCGAGTCATTGTCTTATGTTTACTGTGATTCAAATATCTTACACTTTATACAGATGACGTTAAATCTAGCTGAGATAAATAGCATAATCAAATCTCCTTAATTTTTGAATTAAACGCGCGAAATTGAATCACCTCAAAGCGTCAGTGGCTTCCAATTTCTTTCGAGCGCGATCCGCACCGGCGACCGCTGCACTGACAGATGAACAAACGAAAACAGATGGTTTTGGAAAACAGTAAACAGAGTACAGCACATTCATCACATTAGTTAAAGAACTGAATTTAATTGCACTGTAAAATGGAAAATTCGTTCGTTCGAATGGTCGATGAAATATCAAATTTGTCCAAAGCTGTGAAATATAAAGATTTCGACGCTAACGTACGCGGCAAATGGAATAACTACCTCAATGAGCTGACTAGTCTAGACTTCAATGTAATGAATGTAACAGATGTAGAGGTAAGTTGAACTGTTGGCTAATTCTTTTGTTGTTTTTTTAACTCTGTCTGTATCTGTAAAGAACTTAACTGTGAGCCGTAATCATCGTATGCTAACGGAATGACTCAATTCCTCAAATTCTCAACAAAAATTTAATTCCAAAATTCACTTCCAGCTGCCTAAAGAACTCATTCTGGCAATGACAACCATTCCACCGGAGGAAGACATGCTCATAGTTAAATCTAGTTTTATTCTAACGTCGATGGGTAAAAAGCAGAAAATAAAATTGAGCGAAACGGATGTGAAAGTCGCATTGGAATGGCTTCTGAATGCAATCCAAATAAATCTATGCGTAGGTTTATGTGACATTTTACGAGCCGTTGAAGTAATACTGAAGAGCATAGAGAGTGATAGTCCGCAGGTAAAACCGAATCCTTTGTAATAGGAACCAAATTTGTTATAACTAAACCGACTTCCAGATTGCTGATAGCTTGGTGGCAACCAATCGTGGCATTTTAATGATTCTATTAACGAATCCGGCTAAGCTGCAAGACAAATCATTGAGCTACGAGAATTGTTTGCCAAGTGAAATTCTGCTTTCAACAGTGTCATGTTTGAAAACGTTACTGAATTCACCGGTAAAGATCAATGAACCAGAACTGAATGCAATCATGACAGAGGTCCACAAGCTTATCTACAAAAATGGTGCTGGGAAATTCAGTGAATCCAATTACTGTGTCCTGATGGCGAGTGCACTAAATATTTGTCGACAAATATGCGTCAGAGATCGGGACATTTGTTTGAACTTCATCGGTGAAAATATGGGCGCAGCGAAAGCTTTTATGATGTTCGGACTATCGGATGTGGATCATTCCGTGCATCCGCAAAAAGTTAACGTTTCTCAGCAAACCGTAGAACCGGTTACGTTTAATGCGAACAAAGGTGGAAAGGTGCCGAAGGCACGCAAGCCGGGAACAATGTTCAAGGGAAGAAAAAAGGGCAACAAAACGAAAAACTTATCCGTGCCCGACGAGTCAAAAGACTTCAAACTTTCGGACAATGAGTTTAATGGTTACACAACCACCAGTGACTCTGATTCAGCAGATCCTAGTCGTCATAAGAAGTCCGTAGAAATTAAACTGCGATTGAATGCGTTATCACTGATTGGTGTTATTGGCAGACTAGTCGATACAAAATATTTATTCGGCTATTGGCACAGCCTGTTCCCCTCCGATATTGCTACGCCATCCACGGTCTCCCTGCTTAATGCGGCAGTTCGTGATCCGAGTCCTCGTTGTCGCATAGCCGCATTACAAGCTGCCACAATTATTCTGCACGGATCTAAACCATTTTTGTCACAAGCCGAACAAAACGACAAACCTCATCCATCGTACATTCCGTTTTCGGTTACATTGGGCGATATGATAGTATCGATGTACGCGAGTTTGAATCAATCACTGTCAACGGAGGGCTCGTTGCCAGTGTTGATACAGGTGCTGAAATGTCTGGCCAGCTTAGTGCAGGTACACAGTTCGGGATTGTAACAAATAATGTAATGGTGAAGTTGACGACGTTTTTCTACCGATTTCAGGCAACGCCGTTTAATCGAATGAATTGCCTCATTACCAAATTGATGGTGTTCTTACGTCGTTTGGTTTACCATAAAGGTATGTGTATGCTTCGGTGATTCAACGCTAAAATAGTCAAGTCGTTAACGTTCAGTAATTTCTAGATCCATCCATTCAAGTGAATGCTCTGATTGTCATTTCGTTGATCATCAGACACAATGAAATAACAAAGGAACTTTCCGATTGCATTGGAGCACCACACATAGCAAGCAAAAAACCGAAAGTGCAACAGGATGTACATGGTTCGAGAGTCGAGTGGTATGAAAATCTTTCTGTACCACATTAGAGTCGGTGTTTTCACCAATTATTTCCAGTGCCGAGATTGAGGATGAAGAAATTGAGGACTTTGATTTCCAAGAACAAACAACTGAAACTGAAGATTTGGTGATCGGTACCCAGTCAGTTGACATAAATGCGGTACCGAAAATATCTTGGCTGCTGCAAGTGGTGCTATCGAATTTAGGTGTGACATTGAACGATTCACCGGTAATAATTTTATTTCTTTGATCAAAATCACATTCTAATATTTTCCCGTTGGTCAAAAGCGTAATCCTGCTGGGCAGTCAGTGACAATGGTTCGAATTGAAAGTATGATCAGCAGAAATATTTACCACCGTTGCTGGTTCTGAATTCTCTTACTTTTTTTCCCAAATTCAAGGCCTTCAAATGATATCCACGATTGCCACCCATTTCGAATTGGTAAAACATTCTCTACAAGAAATAGCCGAAGCAATCAGCAACTCATTCGACAGTGACTGTCTAGAGATACGAATGCATGCGGTAAAATGCTTGGATGTTGTTGGCTACTGGATAAACATGCATTTGACCAATGAGCGTAAGATTGTACAAATTAAAATGAATTACTTCCACCCGATTCATGCACACTTTTTATTCCATCAATGCTATAGAGATGACGAATAGAAATGACATCGAACTGTGTCTATCGTTTTGGACGACCGTTATGCCGAAAGTGTTTGCTGTCATTCAGCTTAACAATGATGTGGCAGCATTGAAGTCGATTTGTTGTGATTCGCTTTCCAACATTGGTAGTTACATCTTTGAAAGATTGGAGGTACGGACGTGTACACCTTACCTTATCTAAATATCTAATTCGACCAACGATTTTAGCATAAGAAACAAATGGCTTTGATATCTCTACTATCTGGCTGTACATTCGATGAGGAGTTAATGGTGCAAGCGGCTGCAGTGCGTGCCTTAGCAGTTTATATCATGTTTCCGTCTTTACGGGAAAACGTGTTTTTCGTTGAAAACACATCGGACGCGGTGATACGCTCATTGCAACAAGATAACTTGGACATTCGAATAAAGGGTTCATGGGCGTTGGCTAACGTAAGTGATGCACTCGTTGCGAATGGCTCTGACACAAATGAGGAAATTGTATCGAATGACTTGCTGAAACGATTGTTCGATGTGTCCTTAATATGCAAAGACAATGACAAAGTACGTTGTAATGCTGTACGAGCCATTGGCAATTTGCTACGGTTGTTAACCTTGGACCACTTGAAATTGGAATGTTGGACCAATTTGGCATTACGTTCGGTGCAGGAGTTGAATCACAATATTTGCCATCGGGGTAATGCAAAATTGAATTGGAATGCCTGTCATGCTGTTGGTAATTTTATGAAAAATGCAGCGATGTTCAGTCCAAGTATCAACTTAGATTGGCAGGTGAGTTGATGATTCAGATGCCGAACCCAGGAGATTTTAAAAATTCAATTCGTTCAGGATGATGCTGTAAAAACGCTGTGTCAGGTTGTCGTTCGTAACGCAAACTTTAAGGTACGCATTAATGCAGCGTCTGCATTGGCAGTTCCAACGGATCAGATCTTTCTGCAAAGTCATTTTGCCTATATTTGGTCAACGCTTTTGGAAGCATTAGATCGATCCGATGAAATAACCGACTTCAACGAATACCAACACAGGGACCACCTTACGGAACAGGTGAACAAGCACAATTTTCAAAAGAAAATATTTTTCTCTAATCAATACGTTCATAGCTGTGCGTAACAATAGCCCACTACATTCAGATGGCGAAAATGGAGCAGCTCATCGCAATGGAAAAAGAAGTACTGCGATTTGACTCAACGAAACGGAATTGGTCGCGAGTAATCAACCGAATGATACCCGAGAAAGCCACACCATTAATTGCGGCCGCATTGAGATTAAAGAATTTGTTGACGGAAGCGGTAAGACCCGATCAAGTGAAAGCTCTAACTATACTAACGAGTACTTTCGAGTCAATACTGAATTGAAATGTTAAACTAACCCGAGATTTTATGAAATAAAAATTTTGTTTTTCACGATTATTTCGGAGCTTCTTACCTTACTTTCCACTTTGCGTGTCACTGCTCCGACGATCACGAAAAGATTCGGTTTTGAAATCTTCACTTCAATTTCTTTTAATGAATTTTCACCGGTCTTCACATCTTCAATGGATTTCTACAATCAAACGTGCACTCATTTCTTCTTCTTATTTTTACCCGATGCTAGCTGAGGAGGGGCACCAGAAAGAGCCGACAGCTCCTTCTTCAATTTCAATAATGCATCGACTTCCGGCTGCCAAACCGTTTTGTCTGCGGAACCCTTTAGCGTTCGAACTTTCTCTCCCTGTTTGGTGATCTGCTCTTCCAGCTCCTTAATTCGTTGCGTTGCATCGGCCGGGTTCACTTCGGCAGCGGCTGGTTTTTTCTCCGCTTCCACGAACGATTGAAGATCTTTTTTCAGTTTCAGCAACAAAGCGATTTCCGGATCCAAAACTGGTTTTTCCGTTTTGTTCGCCTTCAACAATCGCACCTTCTCGCCCTGCGCTTGAATCGCTTTCTCGATGTCTGCAGCACTCTTAAATTGTTGTTGAGGAATTGCGTTCGGTGTTGCTGCTTCTTGCTGACCTCCGTACTTTTGTTTTAACTCCTCCAGTCGAGCAGCTTCAATCTTCGCGAATAGTGGACTCGGTTTACCAATTTTATGACCGGCTTCCAAGTATTGTACCATGAACGGTTGTCTGAAAACATGTTAATTGATTGTTTGCAGTTCTTTTCTAGACTAAAAATCAACTATTACTCTGTATCGACTATCCTCTGAGTGGTATTCAACTGTTGGAAGATCGTTCGCGATGTCTGTGGCATGAATGGGAACAGTAGAGATGCCAACAAGTCTGCAAAGAAAAATCTGGCTCGTTACATAAACAGCACAAAAGGCAATTCGTTCTTCTACTCACAAACTAAATTACACGTAAGCGCTATAACTGTAGCTGCTCTAGCCTTCTCATCGTCCGATCCTTTCAACAGCACCCAAGACTGTTGCGTCTGCATAAATTGGTTACCGTGACGAGATATTGACAGAATATGTCTTAAACCATCACGGAATTTGGCTCGTTCCATGGAATGAACATAGCCCTTAATTTCTCGATTGACCAATGCCAACAAAATCAAATCGTCCTCCTTCAACGCGATTGGCGGAATGGTTGCGTTGAAGCTTTTCTCGCAAAAGACCAGCGATCGATTTATGAAATTTCCCAAATTGTTCAACAGCTCGGAATTGTTTCTCGTCACGAGATCCACCCAACTGAAATTGGAATCCTGTCCTTCTGGCCGGGCGGAAGCCAAGTAGAAGCGCCACACATCAGCTGGGATACCGGTGTCCTGGGCATCGTTGCCAAATACACCAACACCACGACTCTTGCTGAATTTACCGCCCTCGTAGTTTAAGTACTCTGTTGCCATTATATGTGATACTGTGGTGTAGCCCTTGTTAATACCCAACAAGGTCGACGGGAACATAACCGAATGGAATGGAACGTTATCCTTTCCAATAAATTGGAAATATTCGACGTTCATGTTTTTGTCTTTGGGCTGCCACCACTGTCGCCACTCATTCGTGTATTTATTCGTTATCGACATGTATCCAATGGGAGCATCGAACCATACATAAAACACTTTGGACTCGAATCCTTTGTATGGAACCGGAATGCCCCATTTCAAATCTCTGGTTATGCAACGTGATTTTAGACCTTCCTTCAGCCAGGACCTAGTAATCATCCGCGCGTTATTCGACCACTGATCTTCGACACCAGTCAGCCAGCTTCGCAGTTTCGGTTCAATCTGTGGTCAACGAGATAACAGACATTATTGGATGTGTTCTCATCACTTTTCGTTTGTCATTTTAACAAACCAATGGCAAATTGATGAAGAACTGATTCGATTGACGAATAACTGGCGCTGAACTGCAGATCTTACACCTTGGACGGACTAATTCGATTGCATTGACTAGCTTACCGCATCCGTCACACTGGTCACCGCGTGCGTCTTCATAGCCGCAACCTAAGTGAGGACATGTACCTTCCACAAATCTATCGGCCAGAAATCGATCACAATTTGTGCAGAGTAATTGATCGACAGATTGCGTCTCCATGAATCCAGCGTTCAGCAGTTCCAGAAACAATTCCTGCGTGATCCTGTATTACAAGACATTGAGCGGTTGACATCTTTTCGTGATCGTGCAACTTACTTAGTTTGTTCCGGTGTGGATGTTCTACCAAAATAATCGAATCCGATGCCAAACCAGCGGTAAATGCCGTTGTGAATCTCAAAGTATTTGTCACAGATTTGCTGTGGAGTCATGTTCTCAGCCAATGCTTTTGTCTCGGTAGCTGTGCCATATTCGTCGGTGCCGCAAAGATACAACGTATTGTATCCTGCTATGCGGGAGTACCTATACATTTTCATCGGAACATTAGTTTTGTCGGTTGCAATCGAAAATATTCTCGTAAAAGTCACCTGGCAAAAATATCCCCAGACAGAACCGACCCGATTATGTTACCCAAATGGGGAATGTTGTTCACGTATGGCAGGGCGGACGTTATCAACACGTTCCGTTTCCCAGCAACCGGCAATCTACGAAAACAATATTTTCAATACCAAAGTCACGACGTCAACCACTACCTCTGCCTTACACCGTCCTAGCTTCCTTGATGTCCACCGGTTTGTTGTAAATGAATTTCTCCCTCGCTTGATCAATTTCATCCGCTGACACCGTCTCGGCAATCTGATTCGGCAAATCAGCTAACAGATGTGGCTCGTCGCCGACCTGCTGGCCCAAAATAATATGATGCAATCCACCGAATTTGTTGGCTTGTTCCAGCGACGAAAAATGCAAATCCGTAAGAGGTAAGATCTTCAATGCTTCGACCACCTCCGGTAATTCGGCAATTTTCTTGTACCAAATCAGTAAACTATCGATGTCATGGGCACCTTTTAATGTACCATCTGGTGCTATCAATGACCATACAGCTACATCAGCACAAGTTATTTTCGCGCCAGTCAAATATAAACTTTTGCTGAGCGTGTCGTTCAGCGATTTCACCAATTGATTTAAAATTGGACGTGCATTCGGATCGGCTCGATGTCCTCCGGCCAAATTATGGGCTAGAACTGGTGCTAGACGAGTTGTTGACCATTCCAGCCACTCATCCAATGCACCAACATTGTCCTGAGTGGGAAATAAATATTTGACGGCAGCATTGCTAGAGAAGATTTCGGTTCCGCAGTCGAGTTTTAAAATCGGCAAATGTTGCACATCGGTTGTAGATGTGGCTAGATTTGAAAGCGATTTTTATTGTCAACATAAGAATTGCATTATGCCACACCAACAATTTCACACTCACTGCTAATATTTTTCTGCTCCACAATAACCTCTTTCTTGGCCAATTTTGCGGAAATCAATAACTTCAATCCAAATGGATTCCCCTTGTTTGTATAAATGATCATGTTTTTGCCACTAAATTCTGTTGATGCTGACTTTAATGATACAATTTGATTAATAAATAGAGCCGATGAAACTGTCACGTTTAAAGGAAATTATTTGCCGCGTGTGATCAATTTCATCAGAAAAATTGAGTTTGACTGACTGATGTAAAATTTATAGTGCATAGAGTGGGGATGTATTTTCGTTTAGCCGGTACATTACCTGTGTGTAAATGTCATCGAGCTGTCATTCTTGGAATGGCTAAAATCAACGATTGAGAGTTTTTAGTTTTTTTTACTTTTTATATCGACCACCGTCGGATTTTATACTCATTGTTTACAACAGCACGAAACTGAAGATCTTCGATCGTCCGAAGTTTCATTCATACTCTTTAAAAATCAATTCCAAAGTGAGCTTCTTAAACGTTTGTTAGATCTACGTTCCTAGGACTTTAGTTATGAGGTTATCACTTTCATGAGTGAGGCTCAATGTTCAAGTTTCTTATTTAACATCATCATATCATAAAGTTATGCTTAGGTGGCGCTGTCGATCAAAGGAAACCACAAAAATATATGGGAAAGACCAAGGTTGTCAGAATCTGCAGAGATTCCGGTCAGAATCTGCAGAGATTCCGGTCAGAATCTGCAGAGATTCCGGTCAGAATCTGCAGAGATTCCGGTCAGAATCTGCAGAGATTCCGGTCAGAATCTGCAGAGATTCCGGTCAGAATCTGCAGAGATTCCGGTCAGAATCTGCAGAGATTCCGGTCAGAATCTGCAGTGATTCCGGTCAGAATCTGCAGAGATTCCGGTCAGAATCTGCAGAGATTCCGGTCAGAATCTGCAGAGATTCCGGGCCGAATCTGTAGAGATTCCGGTCAGAATCGGCTGAAATTCCACTCAGCTAATTGTGCAGGATGCTAATGATAACCCTGTGGAATGTTAATTATATTTCCTAGGAACGCTAATTATCTTTGTGGTTATAGTACCGACTTTATCATTTCAAAATGAAAATTATCATTTCGGTTATTATACCTTCATGTACTCTTTCGCATTTTAAGAATTATCATTGTCGTACACACTCGTAAATATAGTGTGGAGGTAATGCCATTCAGTTGCACAGCCTAGCACATAAGTTCGATGCCAATATCTTTTTTTTAATTGTTGACCTCTATTTACTTATATTTCACCAAATATTTTCACTATCTCACAACAGATGTCCCAGCTTTCTATTCCAGTTTTTGCTTTTAACAAACGGATAAGATGGCGTTTGTATCGAACTTTCGTGCCACAGCACTTCTGATTCGGTCAGATATGGCATTACCTCCACACTATATTAACCTTGGGAAAGACCAAGGCTGTAAAGTGTACAGCCCTGGAAATACTCGCAATCCTGCTGAAATAATGACAGCGCCACCTTGACAACTCTCGAGTGTAACTCTATGTCTCATATCATTAAAAAATCAATGTCATCGCATAAATAGCATTTATGAATATAAGAAATGCGGTTTCGGATGTTTTTATGATATAACACTACAGGCTGAAGTTAGGAAAAGGTATTGTATTATCCATTACACCCTTTACTATTGATAGTCCGATAAATCTTCTTTTTGTTTGTATCGAGGGCATAAGTATAATAGAACTGCTCGATGTATTGTAACAAAACTAAATAACCAATCTCTTCCTTGCCAAAACAAAAATCGAACAAAATAAGTCATCATGTGGAAGGAATAGATTTTGAAAATTGTTATCGTCACTACCGCAAAAATCAGGGATGGCACTGCCTTCGAGTCGGTCTTTTGAGATACGAAATTTAAAAATCAAAACCATTTGTTAGGAAAATAAATTTTCGATCACATTGTCCATGAAAATATTGTTCGGTGAAGCGACAGAAGTGACCGATTTTCCGACAGCGTCAATCATTGAGAGTCCTGTGAAATAGTGCTCAAATCCACAATCTATTTCGACGCCAGCCTACAATATCCAAAGTAAGTTTACTCTGCTTCATATATTGGGGGCTTCGGTTTTTCGATTTACACACATTCACAAACACATGCGTATCTCATACAAGCACATCGATCAGACATTTGTTCCATTGTGAATTACTCGAACGTATTGCGAAGAAGAGACAAATTGTCAGAAAAAAATTCCAATTTTTTGTTCAATTTCTTGCAAGAAATCAATAAATTTCAACAATGTTGTTCGGTCAAAGCGTAAAATTAATGGGACGCCAGTTGATGCAAAATACTGTGCGTAACGGATCCCATGGAGGTGTTCCCGGAGAGGTAAGAGTTATGGGTTTTTGATGCAGTTATGTAATTTTAACCTTAAAGACTGACTGATAATTCAGTGACAGAACACGGTACCACTTGATATTATAAATTGGCTGACCATTTTTCCAACACCCAATGCTCCCCAGTCACAAACCGGATCGTATTCCACGTTTTCGGTCTCGATTTTCATTATTTTGAAGTCCACAGATTTTGCTCTGTTTTGGTCAGCCATTTTTCGATTCCAGGCCTGACATCTCCTATTCAATTTTATTGACTTCACATTTGAAAAGTTTTGTTTCAAAACTCTGATTTAGGCAAAATGCTGCTTAGATTGTCATGGAATAATCAAACAAGCTAACGACGCTGGTTAATAATGACCATACGTCGAAATAGACCGTGTAGATCTCAGGAGGTTGCCTGCACCAAAATATTGTTAACATTTGAGAGAAAATCGTGAAATGGAGGGTTTAGAGTATCCAGAAATCCCATGCATTCAAAGAAACCGGATATTTCAATCAATCTTGACTATTCCAAATGACTGTCTTTAGATACGCTTAATCAGATGACGCGTTAAAGTTAAACGTTTTCAACCGACAACTTTTGTGTAAGGCTATCCACTTCATTTGGGTAAAAACGGGCTCGTCATCTAACTCTTCTATTTAATGTGTTTTATGAAAAGTCTGGCTCGGTCGTTATCCTAGACTGAAAATCGAAATAATTTTTGGAATTTAATTGTGATAAGAATCTCTTGAATGTGCCTCCACAGCTGTCGCGTCCTAATTTTGAAAACTAGCATTAACAAATCTGTTCGATTTGACAGATTGAATTCTCAAATTTTTCCCATTTCCTTTTCAGAATCTCCCGTTCCAGATCCAAAACAGATACCGATTAACTGCATTGTTCATTCTGTTCTTTGGAAGTGGAATCGCCGCCCCCTTCATGATTGTCAGACATCAACTGCTTAAGAAGTAAATTAGTCTAGGTAAGAGCATCATTCGGACGTCGTTGTTATCGATTGGATATCTAAGAAAATGAATTTTCTTTTTGCTTCAGATTGTTCAGAACTATTCATCATTCTTAGCAATTGCCGTTAGTAAAGGATGAACTCCCGCACCATCTTGGAAATATTTAATGTAACACGATTGCGTGTAATACAAAAATAGAAATTTAAATCGAAAATCGTTTCACTTGTCGACCATACCTGTTAGTCCCGTGGTACCACTTATGGTATTGTAACAGCAACTCCAAAAGTAACAAAAATTCCAAGTTCACGGTTTTCATGATTCATAAATTTATTTCGAAATCGTAGACCCCACCGACCCTCGCGCAACACCAATTCAGTCACAATTCACACAACTTAATCTATTTATGCTTCGTGATAGTCGTACTTTGATTTTGCTTACTTCCACTCAACACAATATACGGACTGTGCGTCTCCTTTTGTTTGTGCTGCAGCATGGTCAACGTGCCCAGTGGAGTGTCGGTACTGCTCATTTTCATCATCAGACCATCTTGTTCGTTTTTCTTCAAACGTTTTTCGATTTTATTTTTACCGGGTCCTTTGCCATGGAATTTGTGGGACAGATAACGGAACGCTTCCTTTTCGTTCAACAAACGGCCATTATCGTCGATATATTCCAGCTTAACATTCGGTCGATAGCTGTCTTTCTCTCTGAATTCGCTGATTGGACCGGCGTGGTAGCGATCTCGTCGCTGGAACTTATCGTCGTCTCTGCAATGAAAATTAAATTTATTTTTAATGAATAATTAACCGAGAGAACGCTTTATGAAACTCACGCATACGCTTTATCCTCAATTGAGTAATTCTTTGCCTGCAAATGAGCCATCCGCGTGTTACTGGGACGATTTGTTTCTTCCCTTTCCAAATAACCTTTCGACAAAGCCAGTTTCAAAGCGGCACCCATTCCGGAGCCCACATCTGGTTCTTCGTCTAAAATAGCCACTTCAGTCATTTCATTCGATTTGTCCTCCACTACTGCCTCCAATTCCGGATTGACCGAATTCCATGTTCCACCGATGTCTCGCTTTTCTTCAGCGGCCTCATCTGGCTCAAAAGTTTCTTGTTCGAAGTCCATCATATCGTTGGCATCCTCGTCACGATTACCAGACATTCCGTACGTGGGTATGTCGCCGAGCGTTCGACAAAATTCGGCAGTTGCATTCATACAAATATTATTGTCTTTAAATTCCGCGTCACCATTCTCTTCATCGGATTCTGCTTCCATTTTCACCGACTGATCGGTCTCCTCTGGCAACAATGTCTTCGTGATCAACGATTCCTTCTGTTTGATTCGACGTGCCTTGGATAGAATTTTCTCCAGTTCATTGTCTTCCTCTTCTACTTTGATATCCTTGAAGTCTGTATCGTTCACATCGTCATTGTCAACGGACTCGTTGTGAACACGAAGCCGTTTTCCGTAATCCTTGGACGACTCACTGGATCCACCAAGAGGTAGCAGATCTTCAGCCTTTAAATGTTGCCGCAGCTTCTTGACTTTCTTTTTCGGTTTCTTGAATCTGAAAATGGAATTTTTATTTGGTTTGGAACGAAATGGAAATGGTCGTCTTATCTTACTTGGCAATTTCGTCGTCAGTATAAACATCGGAGGCTAATTTCAATGACGTATCATCCAACGATTCCAATCTCTTTCCGGCTAATTTGGTTTTGATCTAGCAAAGATAATGGTTAGCGACAGAGTGTCAAGGAATTAATGACAAATGCTTACCTCCAACAATCGTCGTTTCTGAGCCTGAACATCTGCCAGATTTTCGCCGATGGAAAAAGAACTTGATTGTACACCATCGATTTCCTCATCATATTTACCCAAAACGTTCCGGTTGATCTGTTCACCAAATTGGTCGAATTGTTCCTCGTACACATCGTACCCATATTTGTTAGGGTTCTTTTTCTTGACCTCGGTATTCTGAAAATTTAATGGTCACAAATTGATTCATCTATTCAAACTCGTCGTTCTGTTCGCCTCTTACCTTCTTATATCTTTCATCGTCCACCATATTCACATTTATCAATTCATCCTCATCTTCCGCCAAAACTTCGTGATCTTTCAGCGTTAAAATGATCGTTTTACCTTCGCCGAACGAATCCAAGCCGTGCCCGACCTTCAAACCCTTCAAACTCTTCTCTCCATAATTGTTACGGTTCGCCTTTCTCACATCCGGCTTGGTGAATTCAGCGTCCATTTCTTCCAACATTTGAGCTCGCTTCTGAGCCTCAACTTTGGACTTCTCTTTCTCACGACTGTGTTCGATCCACGCATTTATGTCATCAAAATCGTCGGATTCGCCCAATCCCTTGACACTTTTCAGCTTGCTGTCGATTTGACGTTTTTCTTTCTTCTGGCGAAATTTCTCTCTCAATCTGAAATTATTGGAAACGTTAGTGATGTAGTTAAAAAGCGGAGTCTAGATGAAGGTCTCACTTTTCAGCCTGCAATTTTTCAGCAATATTGTCAGCTGGCTTGTGAAGAAACTCGCCCCACTCATCTTTATGCATCTTAAGTCCATCGGCACTTTTCCTGGGCTCTTGATTCGATGGCTGAGAATCTACTTCCAACGGCTTAAGGCCTAACTTTGCACGCAGCTTGTTGGTTTCAGATATTGACAACACATCACCTGCACCGCCTTCGGGAATCGGTGACGGCGATCTCGCTGGCCTTGAAATAATTGGAGCTGGTGGCGGTCTGCTGGAAATTGATGGTGCTGGCGGTGGTTTCGATGAAATGATCGGAGCTGGAGGTGGATCAATGACTTCCACAACATCAGAACCTAAATTAGACGAAAAATTAAAGTTCAGTTTGTACGTGACGAGTGTTTGTTGTTGTAATATATTTACTGTCGCTGTGATAGTCATCTCGATTCGATCCCCGTGCCGATCGACTGCTGCCATGCCTGGGCTCATGTCTCCTTGTTTTGTCAGATTTATGCTTCTTATGACGATCTTTTCGGTCTTTCTCCCGTTCTCGTTCCGATCGGCTACTACCTGTTGACATTAAAGATACGAAACGGTTGTGCTTTAATTGCATACAAAACGAACAACACGAGAGTTTTCTCTTGGGAAATGTCATGCGCACATTCATGCTGTGCGTGCATATCCTGAATGCAATACATTTTTAATGAATTCATCATATCTCTACTCTGACCAAGGACATTGGTACGCCTACATAAACCTTGTGGGTGTTTGATAGATTGACAAAAATTTCGGAAATATTTGAACGGTTCTCGGTGACATTCCTTTTAGAAATATAGATAAGGAACGGAATGAACATTCCAACCATGGATGCACATCAGCGAAATTACCCTCCACGCTACGAATTCTATGACGAAACTAGTTTTACTATTGTTAATCAGCCGAGCTGCTCTAGTAATTTTATTTTAAATCTTTGCTGAACGATGAAACATTTTTTTCTTTTGGTATTACAAGGTCGCCCAAACCAAACTTCGGTTAACAGAAACTATCCCAGAGAGCTAGAGATACTGAACAACCTGACCACAATTGTGATCGAAGACGTAACGCTGTTCTGCACCTGCCAAGAATACAAAACGTACGCAATTTCCTACCAAGGAACAAAGGTATACAGAGTTCTGCTACAAAAATGTGTGCGAACCGAAAAATCACCCTTTTCTCAAAGATATTTACAGTACGCGAAAACACCGACTGTTGCACTTATTGTTGCACCGGTAATCGATACAGCACATCGCTTAACTTTATTCTGTACGATCTGCACGAAAATGGAATAATGTCCGTGTTTAATACATCGGGACATTTCGGTAACTATGTTCAAGTAAAAATTGCTGGCCAAATAGTTGGCTCGATACAGAGAACGTCGGCCTTATTATGTAGGCCAAAGTTTTTGATTCGGAATGCAAACGGTGAGGTAATATTCAAAATCAAAAGAGTGGTGTGTTTACCTCTGTGCTTCTGGTCAGAGATTGATTTTTTTGTAAGCTACTGACTCTATGTTGTGACCATCAAACTGAATGCATTTTTTTTTCACCGGGATATAGGTCTACAACATGGATGACGAAGAAGTCGGAAAAATAACGAGACATTGGACTGGCTGTTGTAATGTGTCGTCTGACACATTTAGTATAAAATTTCCAAGAGATGCCGACGTTCTCACGAAAGCCCTGTTGATTGGTGCATGCTTATGCGTTGTGAGTAGAATGGAACTTTAATTCTAATTGAAAATTTCGGTTAATTCGAACGATTAAATGTAGGATTTTACGAGCTTTGAAACGGAAGAAGGCACTCTAGTTTAATTTAATCGCAACGGGCTGAGTAAATTGGAACATATCTTTGCTGGCCTGCTTCCCGAATGAATGTCATTATTTTGTGTGGATTTTCATCAAGAAATGTTGAAATTCGTCAATCAAATCATCTGAATGTTGTGGTGAATTAAATGTATATAAATGTCGAACAAAAACCTCAAATAATTCTTATTTTATTAACCATCGTCGAGGTGCGAGGATGTGTCGATTCGATCAAAATTCGATTAATTTGTCCTGGAATCCAGGAACCAGAGCAAAGACGCTACAAAAGATTTTGAACTAAATTTACCTCTGATTGCTTCGGCAGTGTCTCGGTCTCGTGGATCCGGAGATCGATCCCTCTTTCTGGATTCTTTTTTATGCTTTTTTGTAGAAGCCATGATAATTAATCTTTTCACTGAATTTAGGAGATAGGACCTTTTTACAATAACAAACTTGTGTGTTGTGTTTAGCTAAATGATTCTGTCACTGCTGTGCACTGTCATAACCGCACAATGTTGTTTTAAAACGTTTGACATTTTCTGGAGCACGTTCATTTAAATTTTTTCTGATGACTGCGTTCACATACCAATAGAGTGTTATGATGAACACGGTTCTGAAAGAACCAGGTTAAGACAACTCTGAGTTGATCACGAATGCGGTGACACACAAATTGAGTTCAGCGGCTACGAAGTTTATATGAAAAAGACAACGTAACAAAAACAAAATTCCGAATTTTCCTAAAAAACATTTTCTTCAAGTTGATTTCACACACAATCTGTACTGAGTGCGTTTATCGATTTCGGTGTCAACCGCCCTCGTGGGTGTCTTAACCTGTTCTTTCAGAACCTTGATGATGAAAGAGAAGAAGATATTTTGACAAGTATCCCAAGGCAAGTTGAAATAAACTGGTCTTCTATCCTCTCACTCTCAACGTACCTCGTTGAAAGAGAAGCAAATATTTTGACAGGTACCTCAAGTTATATTTAACTAGTCGTCGGTCTTCTCGCTCCGATCATAACACTCTATCCTCTATCCTATAACTGGTCCGAATTTTGTTTCTATCTTTCTCTCTTTCGCAAAATTTCGTATGCCGATCCAACATTAAAGATAAAAAAATAGAATACGACACTGGATATCTTCACATGCCTTCCAGAATGTTAAAAGAGAGTAGGAATGTTGACATCGAGCTCAGTTAAATTAACTGGTTTTTCCACTGTATAGTTTCAAAAGAGCGGAAAAAGACCACTTATTCAACTGTTTCAAAATTTGTATGTCCTACTAACTAGGAACAAACATGTTAATTTAACTGAGCTCGATGGGGAAATACACTCTTTTTGACATTATCCTTTAACACTATATGGGCAAATCCATGTAATTTCTTCCATCATGATGTAAGAACGGCGATTTTGAGAGTATTTCCGTTGTCCTACGGGTTTCTTATCTTCGAAAATGTTTTCGGGGATCCTCGATTCATAAACAAAAACTTTTGATCTTATTTTTCTAGCTTCTGTACGTCCTAGACGACAAATAACTATTGTGTATCTGTTTTGGACGATTGTTTTTAGGCAATTTCGTGAGTTGTACCCCGAGCGAAGTGAGGGCTACATGCAAAAGTGCCTAAACGTTATCGTCCAAAACAGATACTCAAAAAATTTTTCATGTAAGCGGTCGAAAACCAGAGAAAAATCTCAAAACTCTCTCATTTTCAGCGCCGACACGTGAAAATAACTTTTTTGATTCACCCAAAGTTCTGAAGCGCACTTACAAACTGAATTAAAAATATTTTCAACGCTTCGTCGACATCGCGATATCCCGAACCACAGCTCCTAGCATGAACACTGAATTGATAAGTGTCAAATTTAGATGCTTCAGTGATAAGAGCTGCCGCTTAGGATTGCTTGTATTGTATGTTTTAACTCATACAACGGAAGCAAGCCCTATTGGTGATTCCATCAGAATCCGAATTATTTCTATGTTCATGCTAGAAGCAGTGCTGTGTCCGAACCCATTAATTTATAAATTACATTTGGTAACAGTGAAAATGTCCTTACTACCACTAAGTGCCATCATTATCATTTGTTATCTACAGTCAAAGTGAACGCTTCTCTTGTAACTGATAAGAAACTAGCTGTGTGCTCTTATAAATTCGGGCTCGCCAGATAAGGACATTGTAAAAGAGTGTAGTGTGTGCGGTAAAACATGTGATTTTCTTTGGATAACATTTTTTTTTGTAAATAAGAATTCATCAACAGAACACTTTCTTCCACTTGGTGCCAACCCTGTATCGTTTTGTACATTTAAAGGACTGTAAACAACTTAAAAGCGACAAAATGTTGAAACTAAGTAGAGTCTTTTCGAAACACCTTTATTGCCAGAACATAGGTGCCGTCTCTGGGATTACACATCATAATCGCAGATTACATATCGGCGAAACCAACGTAATTGGAAATGCTGTTGATGTTAATTCGAAAGAGTATCAGGTGATGTTTGTAGATGAATATTTTTTAAGTGACACGGTTGCTTTCAATGCTCAATTTGTGAGCAAATTTTCTTCCATGACAAGTGAATAATCCGACAATTCTGAACAGGAAAACTTCCAACATATGTCCGCACTGGTAAACAATTTGAAAGATATCACTCAAAATGTTCTAAATGGTGGCGGGCCAGAAGCCATCAAACGGCACACATCTAGAGGCAAGTTGTTGGCTCGTGAGAGAATTGATCAGGCAAGACAGCTGTTCACAAAATTGATTCCCAAATGTTAATCAATTCTGATTGCAAATAGTTGTTGGACAAAAATTCCCCGTTCTTGGAACTGAGTCCACTGGCTGGACATGAATTATATGGAAATGAAGCAGTTGCTAGCGGTGGAATAATAACCGGTATAGGACGGGTAATGGGCACTGAGTGTGTTATTGTGGCGAACGATGCAACCGTTAAAGGCGGTACTTATTACCCGATCACAGTGAAGAAGCATCTACGAGCACAAGAAATAGCCCAAGAGAATCGACTGCCGTGCATTTATCTTGTCGATTCGGGTGGTGCCAATTTACCGCGACAAGCCGAAGTCTTCCCGGATAAGTTACATTTCGGTCGAATTTTCTACAATCAGGCCAACATGTCTGCACTGGGAATAACGCAGGTGGCGGTTGTGGTATGTGTGAAATTTTGATCGAAATGAGAAACGAAATTCATCGGAACTGTTTAGATGGGAAGCTGTACGGCTGGCGGCGCCTACGTTCCGGCAATGGCTGACGAAAGTATCATAGTCCGGAAACAGGGTACTATATTTTTGGCCGGTCCACCGCTAGTAAAAGCGGCAACTGGTGAAGTGGTAAGTTGAATTTTACCGATCCAACTAGGTTGTCAAATGAATGCAACGAAATTTATACTTTCCAGGTTTCGGCTGAAGATCTCGGTGGTGCAGATCTTCATTGTAAAACGTCTGGCGTCACGGATCATTATGGTAATTTTAGTAAATTCTCTACACTTCACTCCCTAACAATCACTTGCTTTAGCTCTGGACGATCAACATGCTCTCGAATTGGCTCGGCAAGTCATTGGAAATTTGAACCTACCATCCAATTACTCCAATAGCAATGCAATTTTAACATCTACTCCAAACATTCCTAATGCGGCTGTGAACGGAATTGAAGAACCGAAATTCGATTCGAAAGAAATCTACGGCATCGTTGGCTCCAATTTGACGAAGACATTTGATGTGCGCGAAGTAATTGGTGAGCGTTTTCATGGGCTTGTTGCATTTGCTTTTAATTACCAAATGAAACGATTCTCAAACAGCTCGATTATTCGATGGAAGTCGATTCACGGAATTCAAGAAAATGTACGGCGAAACTTTGGTCTGCGGCTATGCCAGGTGAGTAAATAGAAATTTTGAATTAGCTTATCGTCGGTATATCGTCGGCTCATTAGTCAGTTCGAGAAAATTTGCGGAAATATTTTCCGTGTTGAACAAAACAAAGGTGTGCCGTGCCGTCCATAATTAACATATCTGATTATTATCGTTAAGAATTCGGAATTAGGTGACGTCAAACACATTCAGCGATAAAAAGTAGTTCAACCGAGTGACAAAATGCGATAACAATTTCTTAATTGAATTCCAGACTGTACGGTAATTTGGTCGGAGTAATTGGTAACAATGGTGTTCTGTTTTCTGAAAGTGCTCTGAAAGGCGCCCATTTCATTCAACTATGTGCACAGCGAAACATTCCGTTAATTTTCCTTCAAAACATTACCGGTAACTTTTCCAAGAGAAATTTGTTCAAGGACCCAATTCACGTTGTTCTCCTTTGTTTCAGGTTTCATGGTAGGAAGTCATGCGGAACGGAACGGAATAGCTAAGAACGGTAAAGTCATGCCAATGTTATTTCATGCGAACATCTGAATTTTTGTCTATTTAAAAACTCCAGGCGCTAAAATGGTCACGGCGGTTGCGTGTGCCAACGTTCCGAAATTAACCGTTTTGATCGGTGGTTCGTACGGTGCTGGCAATTACGGCATGTGCGGACGAGCCTATTCACCCCGATTTTTGTACATGTGGCCGAATTCCAAAATTTCCGTTATGGGCGGTCCGCAAGCGGCCGGAGTCTTGGCTCAGATCACCGAAGAGCAATTCAAGCGATCGGGCAAAGAGTTTACGCAGGAGCTGTCCGATAAAATCACGAAACCGATTGTCGATCAGTTCGACAAAGAGGGGTCGGCGTATTACAGTACGGCTAGACTGTGGGATGACGGTATTTGCACATTCTGTTCTGCATTGCTTAGAACATTGTAATGATGAAAATTTGTCGGATTTCCGTAGGTATCATTGATCCAGCGGACACACGAAAAGTTCTGGGATTGAGCTTAACCGCCGCCATGCACAACGTTGGAAATGGTACGAAATTCGGCATTTTCCGAATGTAATGACTTCCGGTTTGTGTCGACCATTCCGAATGATGTGCATTTATGACACGAATATTTTTAAAATATTGACCAGGACCTGCATTTATAATTATAGTTCGTAATCAATTGTTAAAACGAAATTTTTACATTGAGAATGTATTTTCATATGGAATTTTATTAAAACGTTCAACTACGGAAGAATGGATGCATTAATTGAAGTGACAGTTTACCGGTAACCCGCACTATAAAACTGACTTCCCAATCCATACATTTCCCGTGCGTTTTTCGGCGAATGCTTGATTTCTCGATACTCAAATTTTTTGAAAAAATTTCCCGATAACTAGGCTATCACGATACCGCACTCTTTCCATGCCCATCAACCATCGGTATGTAATGTATTCAAAATAAAATCTACAATGGTATTAAGCCAGTCGGGGCCCGACGTGAAGAAAGTGGACTTGTTGATTGTTGTTGAGCGTTAACGAAGAGATATTTCGGCTCAGTTAAACGTAACTGACCTTAAGGGTGAAATGAGAGAAAAATACATACAAAATTTGTGTTTCGAAAATTCTAACTCTAAATTTCGATTATTTAACATTGTCCTCAAGGCCAGTTAAATTTAACTGATCTTTGCTCTCCGTTAACAACCTATTATAATGCTTGATTTCCACTTACCAGAAACGTACTACGAGTGAGAAACAAAATTGAATTTTTTAGTGTTTTTTGACAGCTAGCTCTCTCACGTAGTTTTCGTTGAGTGATAACCACACTTAGTCTTGATTTCCACTTACGAAAAAAACACTCCGTTTTCTCTCCGTTTACTCTTTAAACAAATGAAAAGAGTCGTGGTTTAGCAAAACGGAGGCAAAACAGAGTGTTTTTTTGTAAGTGGAAATCAAGCTTTAAGAGTCGTTCACAAATGACGGTTTGAATTATGACGACGTATGCAAAAACCGCCAAAAAAGCTCAAAATTCCATTTTGTAAATTAACCTCCGTCACACCCCTCCCCCAATTGAGTGACGTCATTAGAGAACAACAACGACTAACTTCCCAAAGTAATTAAAAAAAACTTGGGTGAACTCTACATCATCGATTCAATTCAATCTAAAAAAAAAAATTAAAAAAAATAATCGACCGAGACAGGATTCGAACCTGCAATCTTCGGATTCGAAGTCCGACGCCTTATCCGTTAGGCCACACGGTCATACTATTCGGCACGTTATGAAAGAACCTGCTGAATTTATGTATTGTTTCTAACCGAACCACTGATTGTGTAACTCTTCTAATTTACTTAACTAATCCGGAGTACTACATGTACTACAACCATTTTATTGATCTTGACCTCTTCGTCCATATTTTGTTCAGCTAGTTCACTTACTAAGTCTCTCAATTCGCTAAGAAGTTGTTGTAACTCTTCTACCTATCTAGCTTGTCTTTCAGTTTTTAATAAAAAGTCAATGGCAAATGACATGGCTAACAGCTTGGCTTTTTGTGAAACGATAATATTCGTCGTTAAGCGGTTTTGCAAACTTCTATGTCACGAAATTTCTAAATTTACGTACGTAATGGGTCAGAAATCTTGCAATTGTTTTCCGAACAATTTTAGTGTTCCCACTTACAAACTGACATAAAATTGGTCTCCAATTTTTTAATTATACCGATACCGAAACAAGAAAATGTTCCACTAAAATTGCAAAATACGAAACGTAGCATTGATAGACTGCTACGTGAGATTTCTGACCCATGACGTACGCCATGCGGACTACTCATGTGAAATGGGTAGAATGAAATGACATCACACCTAAGCAAGTTATAATTCCACAACAGTGTTAGACCTGTAGCTAAGGAAACACGTTTTCTTGTCGTCTGTGAGCAATTCTGATTTTTTCTTTGCCGAAAATAAATTGTTACAATCGTAGGAGCGCTCTGTAGCTGCATTGACAGACTCTCACTTCCAAATGGATTCCACGAAATTCGTTTCATTCTCACGGCCTAGCGATAGCTGAAATCTGTTGGCTTTTGCTCTGGAACATGTCTCAACGAATAAAAGAAATTGAACACAGATTCGGGGTTTTATTTGCCGTTTATTTGTTCGGTACAAAATTAAACAGTCTAGACTCTGAACACTTTTTTTTTAAATTGAAACGCGCTGCGGTCACAACGTATACTCGCAACAATTTCATTTTAACAATTTGCACAACCAAACGAATTAAATTCCTTGTTTTATCAACTAAATTGCAATTCGACTAAGTCCACCGCTGTTATAGTTCGTCTCGGTTGTAATCGTCTTCGTCGGCATCATCTTCATCACAGTATTTGGCCGTCTTCGTGCAGACAATGTGATCAATGTTGTCGGCTTGAACTTCTTTCATGAATTCCTTCAGGATTGCCTCTTCGTGATCCTCCAGGATTTCCAGACACTGTTGAAGTAGGTGGCTATGAGTATTGGGAAATGGAAAACGAATGGAGCTGAAAGCTCGGCAGAAAGTTAAGCCCGATAAGATTGGGGAATTTTAAGACAATTCGTGTATTTGATGGGAATTTAGTGATTGCAGGTCTGGACACGAAAATTGAAATGACTGACAGAGCATGCGTCTTAGTATCTTTGACCGAAAGTCAACAGCATGTCTCATAGTGCGAGGAGAGGGAGTACTACAAAGTCACTACGATGCATGTAGTGAAAGCTTAGGTAAAGTACGGATAGCTTTCATGATCTTTAGATGGTTTGTTAGGGCAACAGTACTCAACATACTTCGAGAAGTCGTTCAAACTATCGGAGATAAAAACAGAAAAAATTCGTTTCGGTTAGCTTGCCCATAGGGAATGGGTGCGTTGACCTTTTGGCTGCGAAAATCTAGCCGTAGGATTTAAATGAGTGATTCGGTAAAGAAGTATGAATTTGCGAATTTCAGATCGACGGAGAGACAATGTGGAGCAATTGCTTTCTCAGGTAAAATATTTGAACTAAAGAAATACTTACAAAATGTTCCAAACTTTTGTTCAAGTCACCGTCTTGTACAAAGTCCACAGAGCCCATCAACGGATTCATTTTTCCATCGTCCGTTACCATCTTTAATACCAATAGTTTCCTGGTTACCTTGTCACGAGCCTTAGCATAATCATCCATTTTTTTACCTGCAACATGACACAACAATCAATATCCCACAGTCATGGGCATCCAACCGTCTTGGGCCTTACATATCGTGTCCATGAGTTCCGTCAAATACGTTTCGGATCTGGAATATTGAACCGATTTGACTTCAGAGAACCCGTCCGAATCCATGCGAAAGCCGCTCACTTCGACCTTCTTCCTGGGATCGACTTTTTTGATGGCATTTTTCATTTCCAATATTGTGGCCTCGCACACTGAAAAGGATGCGGTGGGAGCGGATTTTAGTTCTCTTCAAATGTGTTTGTATAATGAACGTGACAAGGCCTTACCCAAACACTTTACATTCCGTGACAAAATTTTCGGATCGGTGGCATATTCCTTTGTCGGTGAATCGAAGTCGCCATGGTCTACGTAACCATCATCGGCATCACCGTCTTCAGCCCCATAATCATCATCATCATCATTACACCGCACCACCAACAACAAACTCATCAAAATACACAAATGACAGATCGCAGACCAATTCATTTTGTGATTGTTCCTGGTGAATCCCGCGAAAATCAGAATGTGAAATTTAATGGACAACCTAAAAACACGGTCGACTGCAATTTGTTATCACAATGTTTAGTCGGACACCTATTTATATTTTCCAGAAAACACGTTTCTCACCTATGATTGGCTGGTTTTGGTTGTGTTTTTTAAGCCATGTAAGTATGCCAACTCATATGTTTCAGTGTGTTATCGCCGATAATTCTATATAATGTATACCAGCAGTGCTATTGGATCGAAATTGTATGACATTGAGTGGAGTGGCGATGTGTATACATAATTTAGCGTAAATTCGACTAAAATCTCATCTCGTGAATCATTCTGTAGTTTTAACACGTTCTGGTCGAGCGATTATTCTTACAACATTTTTGTTAATCGACAGTACTCATCCTATCAAAAATGCAAAGAAGTAATTTAATATGGTGGCTCTGCGCATACAATCAACGTTGTCACTGTGTCTCTCGCGCCATTTTTAAAGAAACCCTGTTTGAAGGTGCAATCTGTACAATTTAAATGAAAGGGCGAACGTATTTCGTTTCGGATGCTATTAAACTATTGATGCTTTCCCGAATGAAAATGGAAATAATCGAGAACGTAAAGTTATCGGTCGAGAAAAGGTCATTTAAACTCGTTAATTTTTCCATGAAATAATGAACTTCGATTTTATACTCGGCAATGCATGGCTAAAATTCTGAAATTTGTTTAAAAAGAGGAGAAAATAGGAAATTCCAACACGACCCGAGTAAAAATAAAAGTCTCAAAGGTTCGAAAACTGACGTCTCACGTCTCACAATACAAAGGATTTGAGACCGTGAGACGTCTCTTTGCGAACCTTCGAGACTTTTATTTTTAGTTGGGGAGCGATGTTTTTCTCCACGAAACGAAAACATCGATTCGCCAAACCATTTTCGAAAACATAAACAAAGTGACAGTTCGAATGAGAAAAGTTCTATTTTCTCCACACGGTAGAGAGGGCTGCAGTTTTCTAACTAGAAATATAATTGGACCAGTCGCCAAGAAAACACAATTTTCTCACAATGATCAAATCAAGTACAGAGCCTATAGATACTATGATTTACTTGCGTTTCACCAAATATTTTTGCTGTCTCACAACAGTTGGCCTGACTTTCTATGTCATTTCTTATTTTTAACGAAGGGAGATGACATTTGGAGGCTTTTTGACGTTTAACTTACGAATGTCAATGCTCGAACCCAATAAAATGGCGCCTCACAATGAATCATCATCATCACAGATGCGCGAATGACACCGACTTTTCACCTTAGAAATATCTCTTCGTCATAGCAAAATTTGGTTGGCCTGTAGAGACGCCACAATTTTTTGCAGAACTTCATTCTTTGACCTCTCTATTTTATTGTAAAATGTCATCGCTGTGAAGTTGGTTTACAAAAAATAGAGTGCTGACATTAGTAATTTTATGGCGAAATGTACTATAAACATGTAACAGAATTATACAAAATTACATTTGAGCACTGCTCGTGCTACACATAAGTTCGATGCCATTGACATCTTTTTTAAAATGGTTGACTACGATTTACTTGTATTTCACAAAAATATTTTCGCTTTCTCACAACAGATGGCCCGACTTTCTATTCCATTTTTTGCTGTCAACGAAGGGATGAGATGGCGTTTGTATCGAACTTTCGTGCCACCGCACATCTGATTCGGTTATATATGGCATTACTTCCTCACTATATTTAGCTTGGTCTGTTCTAAGTGCAACATCGAAATGTCAAACGTCATCCACACAGAAAATATATACAAAATGTTGATAAAATTTACGGAAAGCGTTGAGGTTATGGCTCTGTAGACGACGCTTGACATTAAATTGCACTTTGCACTTGGAACAGATCTCCTGCATGATTTAACATCCATTCAACGGCTATTTTTAATTTCGTTTTTAATAAGAATCGAATATTATTTTATTATCAAGTCTCAATTGTCTTATGGAGAACAAAACTGCCAATATTAATTATGTGAAATATCACCCCCTTTTTTAATTGTCTGCCCCCTCGGTTTACTAATATTTTGACAAGTGACCTTGAACTTTTTTCTCTATTATTTTATGCAATCCCTCCCACACTGCTATCTATCAACTACTCTTTCCATAACTCATGTATCTATAACACATAATGTTTGTACATATTTTCATTGATTTCATAAGACAAACCACCCACCATTATACCTTTGTTCAATGCGGGAGTTCCAGTCCGTTCCAATTTGATAAAAATATATCACAGAGAGACACTTTTTTTTTCGAATATTTGCCGCTTTGATTTGTCAAGAATATTCAATCGCTTAACGTTAGAGAGGGCTGTGGCATCTCTACTTTATTTTTGTTGTGAGTCATTTTTTTGGTGTAGTAGCTTTTCTTTTGATATGCAAACATTTTATACATGTGTGTTACTTATATCGCATGTATACACAGTATATATTATGTCCAATAGTGTGTATAACAACTTGCGAACGCCGCTTTTGAAAAAGGGAAAAAATCAAAATGTATTTCAAATTTATCACCGAAAATTGTTTAATAAATTCAATCGAAACTGTGTGATTATGCAAAAATATCCCGTTTAATTGATCAACCACCAATTACCGAATAATTTTCCACATATTGGAAATGTTTAACAAGAAATGTGATTAAGAGTTTAAAATACAGTGTGACACTTCATAAATTTTGTTTGGCGATTTTTTTGGAATTGTCAGAGTTAGTCATATATCGTTTTTGAATTTTCTGAACGTTTAGATTTCGGCAATAACGTTTTTCTGTTCCGATCCATTTCGGCAATGTTAGGTATAAATTCATCCAGCGAGTGAATATTATCCACTACTAAACATTGAAGTGTCTACCCTGCGGTTCAAATAAATGATGTGATGATAAAAAAAAATATTTCAATGAACACATATAAAACGATAATATGCGAGAAGCTACGGTTCGGAACCGATTGCCACAGTGAATTGGACGATTCTATTTGACTGAAAAAAGGGGTTTTATTTTCCGTAAACTTTCTCTCTCAATTTCTGGCATTGCAATTAAAGTGACCGGACGCTATTCTAGTTAATCGAATTCGCGGATGGATCAGGATTTGCATGGTGTTAATTTGATGAAAATCGGTTAAAGATATCAAAATGTTTAATTGACACTTCAAAAGTGGGTTTCTGTTTAATACAAAATGGATTCGACCAAACAACCGCGCGCCATATTGCCAAGTATTGTAAAGACTAGTCTTGTTCTGCAGCTGACCGGAGAGGGACGTGTTATAGAAATGAGTGAATTTTCTGTGCATAAAAAAAGTGTTTTAAAAATTATCCTAACCGTGTGCTTAATCAAAGTGATTGAATTGTGTTCGATCCATTGAAAAGAAAAGAAAACTAAAAATCTGTGCTCCGCATAAACTGCAAGAGAAAAAGAGAAATAATTTCATCACATTTATTTGTTGGGTAAGTCAAAACCGAAAATCCCTCCAAGACATAAAAAAAAAATCTGAAACGTTTTCAAACGACTCCATCCCATCGCAATTTGCGACTGGAAATCGGTGAAAAATTGCCCGAATATCATTTCCAAAACATTTTGGTTACGATTGTTTGCGATTTTCACATTAAAATGCCAAGGCGATTGGTTAGAAAAACCTGCATCTAATCGACAGAAATATTTCGGTCGTCCGATCACCTCTTTGTGAAATAACCTTTCCTTTTCGGAGCATAATACCAAAATAACGCGTTTTTCTGTTTGTGTTTTCTATTCTCGATAATGCATCCAGAAAAAAGGCCGAAAAACGTTACCATTTTATCGGCTGGTTTCAATTTTCGGTTTGACTAAAAATATGAATTTTTATTCTAATCTTCCAATATTTATATTCCGCAACGTCGCATTTTATCTTTCATTGTACGTACATATATAATACATAACATATAGGAATAGGTATGCTCACTTTTTCGAAATGCAAAGCTTTCATACCAGTGTGCGCGACTTTTGCACACACAAATACATTATATGAGTCGTTGAATTCACCAGTACATTGACAGCGTTTTAACTTTTAAACACTCAGACGATAAGGTTTTTTTTACGTCACTCATATTGAAATTAAATAAACAACCTCGCACTGAGACGATCAGTTTCAACTAATGTTGAATTTTGATTTCATTCCAACGGAAAACCTCCTAGCACATACAATATTTTTGCTGTGTTACACAGCATTTTACCCAATTAATTTTTATCGAAATTAATTTTTGTTTTCCTTCACCAATATCAAGGTAACTGGGCTAGTAATTCGGTTTTTCTTTCCTAAAAATTTAGTTAAATTCCCACAGCAGTGAAATTTCCATCCGAATAAAAATGTTCATTTCCACATCGACGTTTTGCCACTTAACGACAGTGTTAGTTCGTGACAAGGAATTTTCGAAATCAAAATGAAAAACGTGTGCAAGTTCATGATTTATCCTTTTTTCAACCGTCAATTAATCCTCTTTCGTGAGTTATAATACCCATGGTAGTGAATTTAGTTCTTCTGGTGTGGTTTCAATGTGTTTTTCCAATTATTTTTCGTTATACAATTCCTGAAAATCTGTTAACTCTGTCGTGTACATATGACCCGTGTTAAATTTCATGAAACTGCTCATTCGAGCTGGGTCAACGTTCTGCGATGAGAATTGCTCTTGGAGTACATTACTATGACTTCAAATGATGCAATTTCGGTTGAAAAGCTTCCGTTCTTTAGTAAAATTTTCAATTGAAATACTTAAGTGACTATGCAAATCACATTAACCTATACGTCGACAGTTTTTGATTTGAAAGAAAAATTGTGTTGACTCTTTCACTACTGGCAACAGTGGAATTGGTTTTGTGACGTTAATTTTCTTCTTGAAACGAATTAGTCCATTGACAAAAAAAAAGGTCAAGTGAAAGATGGTCTTTACATTCAAGGGCAATCAAGATACCGCGTTCAACAAAAACCGTAAATTTAATATATTTCCGAATGTATGGTTCGTAGTTGTGCGGAGAGTATTTATAAAGGTTTTGAAGACTAACATGATGTTGGCAGGTAGTTCTTAAGAGCGTCCTTTAACTCATTCTTTGCGAGAAGCGTTTACTGTTTCGCTTTCAATTGATAAACAAAAACATATTTTTGACACAAAGTCGCTTCAAAATATGCGAGGATCATTGATTCATTGTCCGATTCCCTGAGTTGTTGACCGCGTGTGGAAACTCACGCTATCAGCGGTATCCTGGTTACCCGGAAGTTTTCAGAAAAATTCTTTAGATACCGGGAAATCGAAAAAATCGGGAAAAATATGTGGCGAAAAATCAAATTTACGATTTTAGATACCGGGAAATTTTACTCGGAAACCGGGAAGAAAACAAATTTTCCACACGCGTTATTGACACAAAACATACAATTTGTATGGAATTTTCTCGTACAGGTGAAACACCATTTCACCGAATCCATATAATGGTACCAGCCTCAAAAGTGTTACATAAAAAGAACTTTAGCGATGCGTTCATATCCACTGGCAATTTCAATAGACAAAATTCCGACGAACATGCCCTGTAGACTCCCCGAGTAAACCGATCATAAACACACAAAATATCGAACTTAAGAATTTGACATCACCTGATCTGAAGAAAATCAAAAAAAAATCTTTTTTTATTCTTTTACAACTCCCGAAGATAACTCTACCTGAGGTGTAATTAAACGTGTCGACATGGTCATCCCCTTTAGTTATTTTCACATTCCGTCAATATTTATACGTCTCATTCAAATGCTGTTCCGACACACATAGAGCCAACAGTTGTTGTTGACATTATCAGACCGTCTACAATATATCGTTGTATGCGGCTTGAAAATGGTTCAGATAAAAAAATAAAATTTTGCGACGTTTTAGGTCATTGGTGTTATGTAATGAATAGCGAAAAAAAAGTAATCGAAAAAATGAACCGTTCGAACCGATCTTCACGAACGCGTTAATGAAGGCACCGCGCACTCACAATGAATTGAGTTTCCGTAAAATTGTAAATTGTATCAAAACTGTACTTCCTTTTAGTATAACATAATAGAATTCGGTAAAGATGTTTGTCGGGCACACATTTTATATTGTCGAAAGAATGAAGAAAAAAAAAACTTCCATTTTTCAATGAACCGAAACGATAATAATAACCGAAACACACAACGATAGCCATAATAGGTGATTCTTCGGAAAATATCTATTCGAAACAATTTTTTTTTTCCTGTTGGAAATAATCTACTAGAACTCACTAACATTTTCGATGAGTGTATAATCCTCTCAAAATAATGAAAATAATTTTCGAAATTACTCTTAAATATACAATCTGTTAAGAAAATTGTAGGTGCCACACACAAAATAGTAGTCTTATCCGAGGTGTTAAAACTTATAGAAAAAAAAACATGATACACACACCGAAAATCGTAATATAAAATTATATTTCTTTTTCTCGTCTCTGTATAAATATATTCTTCGCGTTCTTCGATTACATTTTACACATTTTCAGTATGTGGAACCAAAAACACACATTCAAAAGCGAATCATACGAAAACATGTTTGTATCATTCCGAAAAATTCAAACTCTCGTGAATATTGGAATATAAATTGTTATATATACGTATGTATAACACCACTCATTGCCCGCGCGCTCTCCGATATACTTGAGTATATTCCGCGTATTATTTTCTATTCCAACTGAGATCTGAGATCTTCGGACGATGGGTGAATTCGTATACACATAATTTCATTTCGATATTACGAACACAATGTTAACCCAACCAAAAGGAAACAACAACAACAACACATGAATAAAAAAAAAAAGATTCATTTTCTGTTTCGGCAATTGCGCACTATGCTCGTAACATTTCTCTGCTTTTAGCCGCGTCTCGGTGAATCGAAACTTTGCTTCTTTTTGTCAAATCGAGTAGAGTTGCTTATTGTGTCGCACAATATTTGATTATGTTCCGAACAATTTAATCAACTCAAACCAATATTATATACTTGAACGGCGACAGGCTGACATAATCTAAAAAAAAAAAAAATTGTTCCAAGCTCCAATTGACTCAAATATTCTTGTTAAAATTGGTTTTAGATATGACGTCAATTCATACCATATAAAGGGGATGACACCTTACGGATATATTCTATTTGTAAAATTCAATTAATTTGATCGTCTATTGTCTATCAGTGGCTCTATGTCTGTGTATTGATATGAAACAAATGAAGGGTTAATCTGTATTCGTTCCAATCACTCCCAAAATAACAACACAATTCTGTTATCAATAAACGGCTGTGTTTACTTAAGATTCGTACGTCGAAGTTTACTAAACCGTATACATACACCATCTGGGGACACAATTCCTTATTTCGTTTTTTTTCTTCTTCTTTTCTTTGTCGACATTTTCAATTTATTCTTCCGCTATATCACACATTCATTCACGTTTGGCAAATATTTTGACGCTCCATTAACCGCAACCTTATCGTTTAGTCGGAAAAATCATGGGAAAATAATTGTTTCCGACTCCGATTTTACATAATTGACATTGTCGGCACAAACAGATAAATATGATGTAGGTTCCAAGGCTTGTTTTTGTGAATGTTACCCTGGAAAATTCCGAAAAATTCATTAAAAAAATTCTTTGAGTCTGTTACAGACTCAAAATTTCCAATAATAAGCCGTCACAGGTAATAACCCTTTGTGGGTTGTCTAGGTAGATTCTCATTTATTACCGATAGCCGTCATGGACAAAAGAAAATTTGAAGGATTCGTAAAGGTGACCTCACAGGCGTCCCTTTTCCAGTCGTTTATTTGACAGTTTTAATTAAAACAATGCAAAAGTTCTCTTAACAATACAATAGAAACGTCACGTCAAGCTAAACGGAGGCAAAACAGACGACTGTGAATTGAGACTAAGGCTTTAACAGTCAATTTACTTCTAGTTCTACTCATAGAATCATTGAAATAATTATGGGAGGAGTCTCTGACAGTGTTCCCATGATACATGCCCATGATCATAGCTCTCTTAAAACATGTTTTACATTTTGCTACCTCGCAATATTTTGATTTGTTGTCGATGTTTCATAACTCCGAACCGACTGCAGGTAAAATTAATTAAGCCGACGAATACGAAGTGTTATCGGTGCTGATGTTTCATGGGGCACAGTAAATTCAAAAGAAAATCATTTCGTTTAATCTTAATTGCTGTTCGTAAGTGCTCTCAGCATTTAGGTGCACATAAGTGTAACTCTTCTGCATAAAAAAAAAACGGGATGGATCCAGTGCATACAATATCCCACGTAGTAACACACAAAAGAAAACACGAAAGAAACATGAATGCAAAAGTCAAAACAAAGTACGGCTTTCGGAATGGACTTTTTTTTTCCTCCGACCATACAGAACCATATACACCGAGAGAACGAGAAGGACAACAAAAAAAAACAACGAATTCTTCTATTCAATTGCACTATACGTTACCCGTTGAGTGTGTGTTGGAACAAAAATAATGTTAACGCAAGCGCCCTTTCGTTTAATTCATATCGATTTTGTCGTTTTATTTAAATTTCGAAAGTGCGCAACGTATAAACTTTATGCATTGTGTATGATGTTCTGCTGATGAACCGTGTTCTTCACAGAGAGATGAACATACCGACTATTTATTCCTTGAATTGTACTACGGTTTGTGAGACGATGATTTTTGTTTATGACTCACAGAATTTACTATTGCCACCGACCAAATGTTATAACGTATTACGTATTCGCATTGCCAAATGCTGTGACAATATGTGGCAGAGAATTTTAAGACGCTGACGGTCACAATGGGTTAGTTACCAATTGGTTAGTTGATGCGAAGAGATTGCATATATGTTTAGCGTGCAGTACACCGTGCATGTACACATAGAACATAGAGCGTACTACTAGCGTTGTCAACTTGTAACTGAAATGTTTTCAAGAATTTGAAAATAAATAACAAGCGTCATGTGTAAATCTGGTCAAAGGGCGTTGCCAGGTCGGATGAAGCGAGAAATATTTTTTTTTGTACAACTTTGTGTTGGCGATAATTTTCAATAATGACAACATTGGTCGATATTAGCTCAGCGCAAAGGTTTCCAGTTAATGTGCACAGCTTCTTCATCATCACATCTAATCATACTAAATTTAGAAATTGATTTTTTTTTTCACGATATAACTGTGCTGTCTCCTACAAATGTGGTGTACTGACGTCAAAATAACCCGATGATTCATTGAAATATTAATTAGAAGAAAAAATGCTAAGGAGATTGAAGAAAATCGTCTTACGTTGGATTGGTAATTTAGATGCACTAAAAGCCACAACACCTTTTTCCACAAAATTGTTATCGTAATCACAAACCCGAACTATTCAAAATATTTACGTCCGTCGAATCCGTTTGTTTTTCTTTTTTCTTCTCTCTATTAATTTACTGTTAACAAAGCATGACGATTCCCTGTTGCGTTCGGCAACATCACCAAAGTATACACCTTTGCCAATGAGCATAATTTGGTTTCTCGCATTCTTGAAAATATCCAAATGTTCTAATGTTTGAATTACATCAACAAGAGAAATGTATATTCGTTATCTCTGCGTTGTTTGATGCGTTCCTCTCTTTCTCGGTGAATTTAATAAATATGTTGGCTGATATAAATATATAACTAACATGCCAACCGTGCTTTGTTCAAATAGCGTTTCGATTCTAAAAATAATTAATTTTTCTTTTCTCGTTAAAATCAAAGTGAAATTTTTCTTTTGTTTTGAGGTGGCCGATTTTGAAAATTTTTCTTCCTTTCAAATTGTTGTTGTTATTGCTGCTGCTGGTGCTTCGTTGAGTTACATAAATTTATAACATTGTCAACCGCAATTTTATAGTATGTCAACCGAAACATGTTGACTGTTCTCCCTTTTTTGTATTTTTTGCTTACAGTGGAGTCTTATGTAGGTAGAGTATAATACCTAAAGGTTCTATCTTAGATGAGTCTTATTGATTTTAATCCACCTCCACTGACACCATTTCTTCTCGTAACACAGCACAAGCCGGGGATTATTTTAAGTTCTGTGACTTTAGCTGAGTTGTCAAGACGATCACAGCAACGAACATCTTTAACGAATTGAAAAGACAGTGGGATGATTGAAATCGTCCAACGATTTCTGCAAAATGTGTATACAGTGTTTAAGGAGAGCGAAAACCAGTTAAATTTAATTGGTCTCGGGGTCAGCTGTCTTCATCAATGAAAAAAGAAATTGAGAGTTGAGCCCAGTTTAAATTTGAATGTGATTTCTCTCATTTTGACGTGTGACCCCGAGACCAGTTTAAACAAAGTGGTCAAAAATCGCTCTCCTTAAACACTGTATTAATCACTATCCGTCAAGGTAGATTGGCTGATCGTAGAAACAACGCTCAGACACATCAACACAAAAGTAATTTTCAAAAAAAGTAAAAAAAACCAAAAATTTCAATTTTCTGTACAACCACATCAATGTAAAGAACTCTGAAAATTAAATGAAATATTAACAGAAATTTTATGCATGAAATTATAATAGGACAAAGCGGCACGACGAAACCGGTGTCGGTGTGTGTTATTATTGTTTCTTTCAATCATGTTTGCCCTACCTACAGGAAGAGTTGAGTTAATATTGACTGTATGCGCTATGGTGTAGAGATATATATTTTGTGTCAAGGTAAAGAAATGTCTGGATACGAATTACGAATATAAACGGGTCTCCAAAAGCTCGCTCTGTACAATGAATAAAGCTGCTTTGTTCATCAAAAACTTTTGTTAATTGTTATATTACATTCACCACTTACACACCACAGTCGATTGCAACTTTTATTTAATTTTCTGTGCATCAATGACAGACATGACAGACAATAATGTCAATTTTTGATTTGTATCGCTGCTAATCTCGATGGCATAGAGTGGAAGTTTGTTAACAAAAATTGTTTTGTTTGTCTCAATCAAGCAACAAGTGAGAAAAATGGTGACTGAAAAAAAAGGGCGGATTAATCCAAACAAAAATTCACAACGCACATCAACAATCAAAATGCCATTAATTTATTCAGTTTAACTAAACTTGCACACCGAATATTACTGAAGTAACTGAACACATTCCCGAGCTGTACGCATAAAACGGATGGAAATTTCTTTATTGAATGTCGTGTAAAACATGAACAAGATAGATACAACACACAGTCTTGATGGGAGCAACGTTGCCGCAATTCAACGAAGCTCTCAAAAGAAAAAAAAAATGAAAAAAACAGGTCTAAACCTGCTTTTGATACAGAAATATAAGCGTAAATGACGCACATACACATTGATGAAACAGCAAGTTAGAATAGAGACACACTACACATCATATATGTACACATCATAATACCAATACACGACCATTAAATACACACAGTGCACATCTTTACAGTCCCCTGTGAGTTGTGTGTGCTCGTATGCATAAAGATTCTTTTTTTTTCGTCAATGGAGTATATACCAACAACCAAAATATTATTCGATTTGTGCCAAAATATTTTTTTTTTGTTCTGTTGCTGTACGCTCGACGACGCTTAATCACTTTTATTAGTACATTAGGTCCATGTCGGTTCAACTTCATGAAAAGGTTGGCTTTTTACTTGTTACTCGGCCATAAATTCCCAATTTTCGAGTTCCATTTCGTTCGCAAAACTAAATTTCCATTTTCCTTCTGGTTACAGGTTTCCAAATGTTGAACTAAACGAACAATGAAAAGGAATAGAGTCGACGAGGTTCAGTTTCGTGCGCGTCCGGCACATCCAATTCTAAATACTCAGCATGGACCAACTATACAATATCAAATTTCTGGTGCCACACCAATCAAAGCCAACGTATCCGATTCACCAACATCGATTGGTGGCTCAACTCCAACGGTTCAATATACCACATGTAAGTTGATCGACGCCTAAATCGATTTCGGCTGAATGGGCTTTGCTAAATATTTCTTTGTTAATTGTCTGTAGACTATCCATACACACAATCGCCGGTAGCATCAGGCGGTAATGTGAAAACCAGCCAATCGCCAGCTGGTGGTGGAACAGCTATCCATGTTGTGAATGCGGGAGCTGTTAATGTCACGAATTCAGTGCGACATAAAACTACTTTAACGGGTAATACTACATCGCCCATAACGCCAACGGTCGGAACAACGCCCGCAAGTACACCATCAAACATTCCAGGTGGACAGAGCGCTGCTGGCCAAGAGAAATTTCAACGTCTCAAGGTGGAGGATGCTCTCAGCTACTTGGATCAAGTCAAATACAAATTCGGCAATCAACCCCAAGTCTACAACGACTTTTTGGACATTATGAAGGAATTTAAGTCGCAAAGTATAGATACACCAGGGGTCATACAAAGGGTATCGAATTTGTTCAAGGTAAAGATTTCCCTCTTGTCACTGCAATGTGGGGCACGCCTCTAAAACATTTTTTTGTCCTCGAACAGGGTCATCCAGAATTAATCGTTGGCTTCAATACATTTCTTCCACCCGGCTATAAAATCGAAGTTCAGGCGAACGATCAGGGCGTCGCCTTCCAAGTATCCGTTTCTGTGCCATCACCATCCGGTGGAAATATTCATTTAACTCAGCCCACATCACCAAACAAAGGAAGCAGTCAATTTTCTATGCATCAAATACAGCCAGTCCTTGTGCCGCCATCTGCTCCACAACATATTCACATACCCATCCAACAGGCACAACAATCACCAATCGCTGCTGTACCGCAAAATTTCTCGCGTGATCGTTCGGCATCGCAATGCGGTAGCCAACAGCAACAGCAACAACAACAACCACCACCACCGTCGGCTGCAGCGGTAAATGATTTGGTTAACAGTCAAGGGCATGCATTACACCACATTTCTCAAGCGCATCAAACAATCATGCAGGCCGAACAAACCGGCAACCAAAATCAACCGGTCGAATTCAATCATGCCATATCCTACGTGAACAAAATAAAGATTCGGTTCCAGACGCAGCCGGAGAAGTATAAACGGTTCTTGGAGATACTGCACGCTTATCAAAAGGAACAGAAAATCATTAAAGAGTCCAGCGGCAATCTACAACCATCCAAGCAACTGACCGAAGCTGAAGTGTACAGCCAAGTGGCAAAATTGTTCGATCAACAGGAAGATTTGCTACGGGAATTCGGTCAATTTTTGCCAGATGCCACCAGTCATTCAGCCACACAATTTATTAGCAAAGGTCATGCGCATAGTGACCACAAGAAAGTGTCGGGTGCGTCGATGGCTCATCAGCCCAGCAATATTAAGCCATACAATAATGCTCAAAACAGTATGTCCAACCGGCTGGAGCGAATAGAGTTTCACAATGAAAAAGAATTCCATCGCGACAGCAAAGACAACCGAAACCATGTTAGCAATCAAAAGTTCGGCCATAACAGCCAGGTTGTTAAACGATCAGCGTCAAACAATTCAATGAATTTGAATAATTTTGGCCGTGAACGAGACGGTCCAATGCCACCGAAACGCCATAAGCCAATCAATCGAGATGTTACACTAGCTGAAGCATCGAAATATGGCTCATTGAATGACTATGCATTTTTTGATAAAGTACGCAAGGCGCTCAGAAACCCAGAGGTATATGAGAACTTTCTGCGATGCTTAACGTTGTACAATCAAGAGATTATTTCCAAATCTGAATTGATTGGCTTGATCGCACCGTTTTTGGGTAAATTTCCAGAACTGTATCGCTGGTTCCAAGAGTTTCTCGGCTCGGCCACTGGTGTCGAAAACGTGCCACTGCAAGCCACACAGCGACAAGACCGTACGGCCGGCGATTTGGCGCAGGAAATTGATTTGAACACATGCAAAAGACTTGGTGCCAGTTATTGTGCTCTGCCGAAACAAAGTGAGTCACGGAAATGCTCGGGACGTAATGCGCTTGGAAAAGAAGTGCTGAACGACACGTGGGTATCGTTCCCGACATGGGCCGAAGATTCGACATTTGTTACGTCGAGAAAAACGCAATACGAGGAAATAATCTACCGATGTGAAGACGAACGCTTCGAATTGGATGTTGTGATAGAAACGAATAGTGCAACCATTCGTGTATTGGAAAATGTACAGAAACGATTATCACGTATGTCGTCCGAAGAGGTGACTAGATTTAGATTGGACGACAACTTGGGCGGTAGCTCGGCGACGATACATCAACGGGCTATAAAACGCATCTATGGCGATAAGGCTTCGGAAGTAATACAAGGATTGAAGAAGAATCCATTGGCAGCTGTTGGTGTTGTGCTCAAGCGACTTAAGGCAAAGGAGGAAGAATGGCGAGAAGCTCAAAAGGTAATTTCGTCAACAATTTCGACCATTGTTGCTTGCATCTGAATTTTTCATTTTCATTAATCCATTTCGTGCGATATTGCAGGGTTTCAACAAGCAATGGCGGGAACAAAACGAGAAGTATTACTTGAAATCGCTGGACCATCAAGGCATCAATTTCAAGCAGAACGATATTAAGGCATTACGTTCCAAGAGTCTATTCAATGAAATTGAAACGTTGTACGACGAGCGACACGAACAGAACGATGAAACGCCAAGCGAACCGAACAGCGGCCCACATTTGACATTACCGTACAAAGACAAAACGATATTGGAGGATGCAGCCAATTTACTCATACATCATGTGAAGCGTCAGACGGGCATCCAGAAGCAAGAGAAGACGAAAATCAAGCACATTCTGCGACAGTTTGTGCCCGATTTATTTTTCTCGCCCAGGCAGCAATTGAGCGACGATGAACGTGATGATGGTGCGTGCATTCGGTGATCATTGCACCGTAATTCGTCTCTAATTTTGTCGCTCTGTTTTATTATTTCCAGATGACAAAGACATGGATGTCGACAACTCTGACACCGAAACGAAAATAAAATCTGAAAATCCCTCAACCTCATCAGCCACACTGAATCGAACGGACGACTATAAGGAGAAACCTTCCAACCAATCCACAATTCTAACAGACGCGTCCAGCAAATCCAGCAATACCAGTGATAGTGGTCCAGTCGGATCGGCAAGCGATCGGATCAAACTTCCCGAATCAGTTCACATAGCCTCCACCTCATCGCTGTCGACATCAACGCCGTTCTCATTGATGTCAACCGCAAACAATCCGTCGAGCAACGACGCTCAATCGTGCAATGTGAATAAAGTCAGTGTTAGTTCTAGCGGTGGTGTTTTGACAAGCGAAACTGTAAGCAATGCGTCGGTGGTGAATACAATCGGTGATAGTAGCTTGAACGATGTGAATATTAAACAAGAAATTATCGATCGAGATTCGCCGAGCCCCAATTTGCCTTCGTATGCCGTTAGCAAACATTCGGTAAGTGCCGTTTCATTGTTGTTGAATTTTATAAATATGAACAATCGTACGCAATGTCCGTTTCCTTTGCAACACAATTTGCTTGAATATTCAATGAGTCGGATGTACAGCATTAATGTGCAACAGTTCGTCCGGTATACTCGTATCCCTGAATCATCAAAAACTCATTCTAAAAACGAATCGGAACTTGTTTCATATCATATCACCATAATCCAACCCATTGCATCCATTGAATCATGGACACTTCTGACTTCTCACTGCAGTGACTATATGGATGGATCCTAGATTAGCGGTTCAGTGAATCAGTTAAATTACTCAGACAACGCATTCGATAAGACAGTGGGATGCGATGATGAAGTCACTTCCGACAGCGCTTATTATTCCATCTTGTTTAGCACAACTGTTTGTGAATAATTACGTTCAAATCAAAGCTCTGTCGTTATCGATGATAACATCAACTAAATACCGGTCGTCCAATCGGAATAGTAAAATTTTTGCAATTTGTTTTTCTTAATTATCTCCGGCTCTGTGTGCACGTCCAACCGTATTCGAATCAATCTATCAAGAGGATGAGTAATTATATAACTTTGTGTACAAACTAATTTCATGATGACCCGATAGCCCCGTTTTAGAACATTTTTGTTGTTGTTGTTGTTGTTGTTGTCCGAACCGTAAATCGCGTCTTGTTTATTGTTTTGTTATTGTAATCATGTTTTCATAATACTGAGTGTGTCAACATAACGAAAACCATCACATTCTTTTCCCCGGTTAGGTTTTCTTATGAAATTGAGTCGAACCAAAATGTCTTTTTGTTTATTTGTTTTGGTTTTCTTTTGTTTTTATTGCCCGTGTTTCAAGTGCACAAATATTTTACGGAAATCGAACAAACGTTGCAAATTGTTGGTATCGTCCGAAATGGTTCGAACATTTCATTCATTCCGCCCATTTACCCGTTATAGGAAGAAGCATACACACTGTTCCTGGCCAATAACAATTGGTATCTGTTCCTGCGACTGCATGCCATATTGTGCGATCGGTTGCGCACCATGTACGACAGGGCCAATGCATTGGCGGCCGAAGAGGCGAAATATCGCAGCAATCGGCGAGATAGTACCGCAACGTCGTTGCGATTGAAACCGAAATCGGACATCCAGGTGGAGGACTACTATCCGACATTTTTGGATATGCTGAAAAATGTGCTGGACGGAAACATCGACATCAATTCGTACGAGGATTCGCTACGCGAAATGTTTGGCATACACGCGTACGTTGCATTCACATTGGATAGGGTGAGTAGTCGGCGACACAATTGAATTTGTGAAACATTTCGATAATTTTGGATTGAACATTCGGTTTTAGGTTGTAACGAATTCGGTGCGACAATTGCAGCATTGTGTAACGGAAAGGGGCGCCATTGAGTGTGTCGAACTGTTCCATCAGGAGCAGCGTAGAAACAGTGCTGGCGGTTATTGTAAAACCGCACATAAACGTGTCGCAGCTGAACTGGCCTATCAACGACGGGCTGAATCAATCTTACAAGATGAAAATTGCTTCAAAGTGTACATTGTAAGTTATCGGTTGTTCGTTGAATCATCTGCGCCTGCCGCACGTTGATCAGAGAAAATAATCCGAGTTCCATTCAATCCACAGTATAAAATCGACTGTAAAGTGACAATTGAGCTGCTCGACACCGAGTCCGATGAGACGGAGAAATGTGTTTCGAATGCCCAGACATGGAATAACTATGTGGAATGTTTAACGAATCCAATGGCATCGATGTCGAACGCAACGCGAACTAGTGACAGCAATAATCTGGCCAAGATTGAAATTAAAACGGAAAAATCGGATGATGATGCGGTGAGTAGTTTGACGAGTCAATCGATTTTACGTTAACGATTTGTTCTTTGAATTGAAGAAAATATTTTTTTTTTACAATTTTTGGTTTTCGTTTTTCGTTTTATTTTTAAATTTATTATTTTGCTCAAAAGACAAATTGAGATTGCAAACGGCCTTATGAATGGAAATTAAAATGTGAACTGAAATGCTAACTCGTTCAATTTATTGTGGGAAAATTCTGAAATATTTTTCGCTTTTGTTTAGTTTCTATTTTTGTGCTGATGAGACAGTTAAATTCAATTAACACAGTGACCACTTTTGCCGACCTTGCATTGTATTAGTCAACACCTTCAGATTTTACAGAATTGTATTTCCACCATTGACCCTCGCTGTCCTCCGATGTAATCTCAATTCCATTAAAAATGAGTGTAAATGAGTGTTCGGCTATGAGATTTAAGCGAAAAGAACGGACGCATCGGTTCTACAAATACAGGGACAAACACCTAGTAGATTTCATCAGTTAGGTCGATCATTTCAGATCGAAGCACACAGATCATGGGATCCTTTGTGCTACCCTGTCATCATTAAAATGTTGACGCTCCCTTTAGGACCTCATCTCCTCCTCAACCTATTGCCTTACGCTCTACATGAACCACTCCATGCGAGCAAACCGATCCCTACGATTAGTTAAATGATCAGCTGCTAGGGCAGAAAGCAAAGAGCGACTGGCGTCAACCTCGCTTCATTAGACTGTAATTGACAGAAAGCCACTGGGAGGACAGCTGCATCTCACCCATAAGCTCGTATTCCGTATCAAGCCTGTAGGTCATAGTTGGTAAGGTTGTTTATACCCTATACAACCTCTAATTCACTGTTTATAGAAAGCTTATGATGCTGGGTGGATGCTCCATATCGAGCTGTATTGGAGACGATAATCTCCCAAACATTTAAATCCTGGTTTCAGACCCATGGATACTTCCAATTGTTAGGGTGAGCGCGACGAGCAAACACTTTTGATTTTAGATAGCACCAGTTAGAGCATAATGATGTTATGAACAGGGGTCAGTCAGTAAGGATGTTCGTTTAATACTCCTCGCGTGACATTTATTAATAGACAATTTCTAACTTGCCTAGCTGAGTTAAGAAACCGCAACTTCACTTAAGGCCAGTTCATACTCGCATACATTTTTGCGATATATGCGACCATGAACTGGCCTTAAAAACTGGTTAAACTGGTAGTTGCACTGGTCCATCTTCTGTAAGACCACCGTGGCCTGAGATCCACACAAGTGAAACACGTCGATCGTGATGACTTAAGCATTGCAATAAGGACAACTTTAAGTGAACAATAGTATTCTACAGGCTTTATGCGTCGAAAATCCTATTTTTCATGTTTCAAGCACTACTTTCGATGCCCTTAGCATTACATAACTCGGGATGAAAATAAAAAGTTACGTTTTGGTGTCATTGTTACCCTCGGCTTCGCCGAAAACTAGACTTTGCAACTTTTTTTCCCTTCTCATGTAAATAACTATTAAATGCTGAGGACGTCGAAAGAAATGCTTGGAACATGAAAAGTACGGTTTCCAACGTAATTGAAAATAACCGAAGAATCCTTGGTCACTATAGGCTTTTAGTCTAGTGAGCTTTATAGTAACTGTTGCGCTTAGTTTTTTGATTACGGTTTTCCTACTGAACTCAACCATTCATTCCGAAAATCCATGCAGACAAAAAATGAATCCATTTGCGATGTCTCACCGATTGAACGAGTTGGGTAATTCGATTCAAATTTTGATTAACACATCGAAACAATTAATTTACTTTTATGAGCACACCTTTTGTTTTCATTTACAATAACATTTTCAATTGTCCTTCGTCACGTAATAATTTTTTTTTTCAAATTTAATACCAGCCCAGCTCTTTGAATTGAAATTTGTAAACTCTTAACAGCAAACATGTAACTGTATGACGAAACCCGATTTGATATCTGTCAATTTTCAAATACTGTGGACCACATGTTCTGTTCAAACTATCAGTTCGTATCAGACCTCATATCTACTTTACTGAACAATAATTTGCGATGATAGGTTCAATTACCACTTGAAATGGGAATGTCTCGGAATGCGTCAATTTTCTTCAAGCGTAATTCAAACGAAATTTGATTTGAAATTTATTAGAATTTGTAGTAAAGCAGTATAAGTTGTCTTAGCCTAACCGACACTGCATACTAAACTCATTCAATGTTACTGACATCGCTACAAATCAGTGAATCAAACACCCAGACACCGGAACAAAATTAGTGAATCACTTACCGACCACTTCCGGTATTATAAGTCGAATCATTTTTAGTGACACAAACTGTAGTTATTGAAAAATGCAGTCATCTCGACACATTTACTGTGGAAGAAAATTGCAAACCTATTTCATTTCTCGAGTCCATCGGAATCCAACGGATAAAATTCGGAACGAAGTTGGTTTATCGAAAGTCAACAATTTTCTTTGTTTTTTTTTTCTTTCTTTTAAATGAAACTTTAGTTTGACTTTATCAGTTTTCCGTTCCTAAAACCAAAGCCAAACCCAAAATCGTAATACTAATGCAAAATTTTTCAAATCTTTTTTTTTCGTACCAGGTCAATCATGAGGTGTAATTAAGCATTACTTAGATCTAACACAAACACAAAATCATTCATTCCGAAATAAAAGTGAATTAGAATAAAAATGAACCGAAATAAAAGCAAAGCAAAATTTGACAGAGCCGATGATTTTATCAAATTGTAAATAAATGAATGAGGAGGAACATTTAAAAACAAAAATAATGAATTGCCATATAGACCGCAAGCTCACATGCATACCGCTTCCTCATTAGACCATGGTTTTAAACCTATACCTTATACCTAATTGTTGCATTACCTGATACGATAAACTTTCTCTACGATTTTTGGGCACTAGAAGAGCCCTATCCAGATTAAACTTAGTGTGTATCTCGACCGTCACACATCGTAGAAAATCTACATTTATATGGCGAAATGAAGCTATTGGCGCCAAATGTAGAACTCAATTGAATAATCAAATTTTCATTGGCAGGTCTGGCGTGCCTGACGAGTCAAACGTGACTTGTCATCCACGACATGCCGTGTTAAAAAATAGTGTTTCAAATGCATTTTAAGATCTGATGGTAGATACTAGATATACACTAGGTCAACCGACGTTTGGTGTTAGAGCACTCCTAGCACTCAAAGATAAAAGTCGCGGAACAAATGTTTTTCATATCGGGAAATGTAACAATTTGGCATTTGTTTCAAACCATGGTCTGAGGGACTGATATGTGGGTTCTCGGTCTAATAGAAATGTTTTGTCTCTATTTGATGAAAAAAAAAGAGAAAATAAATGAAACGACACAATCCTTTTCGATTTCGTTTTTTTAATAAATATAGTAGATGGAAAGGGACGTTCTAAGTGTTGTTTATATAAAATGAGAAGAAAAAAAAAATGGAGCAATTGAAACCGTTTTTTTATATTATGAAACATTTAAGCACACAATATCGAATATTGTTTAGATAAACGTTTTAAAAATGTCTGTTGGATTTGTTTGTAAAACGGTATACTCTTTCAATTAGTACTTTTCGACAACAACACAGAAGAGAAAAAAACCCAAAACAAAACCTAATTAAATGTGAATATTAATAATAATTAGAAATAAAAAGGAAAATAAATTTGCGAAATTTGATTTGAAATCGTTTTGTTATCAAATGGTGTTCGTACATCGTTTCCGTGAGCGCACTGTTCCAAATATATTCTGTCCATGCATTTGAGGTATAGCCTCAATAAGGCATATGTTTCGAGAGACTATCTATCTAACAATCGGTCATTCCTTTGAGATGTTTCGCCTACAGTGAGTAATATTCTAAAAGACATTTTCGACATTGATCAAAACTAGGGTGCATGGTGTTCCAAAATTATATGTGAAAATAAGTGTTGTTTTGAAAAGTTTGGCGCCCCTGTTAAAAACTGATTCGTCCAGTTCCGCTGATGTAAAGTGTTCATTTATTCCGACCAGTTCGGAAACCGCGCTCAAATATTTGATGAAATAAAAAGGTCGTGACTGATGGGTAGGCTATCTAAATATCGGCAATCTTACACCTGTAAGATTAGATGACATATTCGTACATATGATTGACATTAACAAAATTGAACTACTTTCTTACACAAACACTTCATTTATTGTGCGTTTCGGGTTTGACCTAACACCTGACCTTAAACCTGAACTTGAAAACCCGAATTTTTGCCGATCAGGTCGAGGGTTTCGTGTAGCGAACCTGAACTAGAAACACAGACTTCTGACACAGTTAACCTTAACCGAAACTAAGTTCTTCAAGCTTTTCAGGTTTCCAATGTAAGAAATCAGGTTGTTGTAAACTAAAAGTTTAACCGGTCAACTTGATCCTGTTCAGAGTATTAGTATTAGGCTTCCATCAGTTTCCAAAAACATCGATCAGTTACGACATTCTTAGGTATATGACGTATATGACCCAACGAGTGACATTTGTTAATTTTAGTAAATTTCATTCCGGCACCTTCGGATCCAAACACTCTTTTTGTATCAGAGGAGCCATGAAGAATCAGTTACCGACAGGGGTGCCAAATTTCTCAGAATTTTAGTGTTTTGACCGCTCTACAACACAAACTCAAATTCGGCGTGTTAGAATATATTGTTTCCTCTCATTTGTTCATTGTTCGAATAGTCAACCATTTTTCACCAGGTTATACGCGACTGTTATATTTACAGTGTGTTCATCTCTAGAAAACACATTTCACAATTTTTTAAGAGTTTTACAAGTTATCGAAGTTTCCAGTCAATTAAGTGCTTTGACATTGACTCGATTTGATTTACAACCCACATTTTATGATACTTTGGCGCGAAATTTGAATTCGCTAAAGCGTATTCAAATTTTGCGCAAAAATATCATTAACTTGGAACACTTAATTCTTAATTGACTGGGAACATCGATGACTTTACAAACTCTTAAAAAAAGTGTTTTTTTTAGAATGAACCACCAAATAAAAATCCGTTGCTAAAAATTGGTTTTAAATGAGCGTCAATATCAGTTTTTAAAAGAAAGATTTAAATGAAATCCATCAAAGCCCGAATTGTGTGAAATCAAAATGCCCTTCAAAATATCCGAAACATGTGCGTACTATTTTTTTTTTAATTACAATTAAAACTTAAATATTTCTTAGCTTCTTTGAATAGAATTTTTTTTAGTGTTTTATATTTACAAAAAAAAAATGTTTCCTTTCCCTATAATTACTTTTATTGTTTGTCCTGATATAGTACTTTTTGACTTCAAATGATTCTGCTTTACTATGATTTATGTGTTTAGCTTCGAAAAATATTTCGCAAAATTTCGTTTCAAAACCCAATGGACCATGTTGAATACAAAACAAAGTCTCCGGTAAAGAACAACTCGGTTAAGTTAATCAAGATAACAATAGGCATGGAAAAAAACCAACAATCGCCGGTGATAAAAGTCGTTCAAAGCTAGTCTCACATCGGCTGCTTTATAATTACTCTATGCTCGTACGTATTATATGATATTATCAGAGAAATGATATCAGATGGCGCTTGCGCTCCAGTGGCAGCAACGCCATCTGTTATCATTTCTCTGAATATTATAGTATTAGTACAACCATAAGTTCCAATCGTTGTAACATAAACCAGCTGATGCGAATTGGACTTTTCTTGCCACTGTAAACAATAAACCATCGAGTAGCATTCGAGAGATGGCATGTTGGTGTTGTCATTTTTAAACATAACTGGGTGCTCATGTAATTTTTGCGTGCCGATTAGCATCAGCGCCACCATGTCACCTCTCTAGCACAACTCTATGGAAAAAACAACAACCGAAAAGCAACTTATTGAACAATGAACAGGGGATTGTTAAAACAGTCTGAAGTTGAATTTAAATGAAAAAACAAGGCAACTTACTCTAGTTGCATCTAGCGACGCCAAATAGACCTAATTCAAATTCTTTTTTTTTTTTTTGTTCTCCTGTCAAGTGTGACAGCATACAAAAGACAAATTTGAATTAGTTCTATTTTGCGTTGCTGTGTTTAGCGCGTGATATTTTAAATTTATGTGTTAGGAAATGACTGACTTAACTGATTAAGATGAATTTTGTATTTCTCAGCGTCCATTTAACCAAAGATCTGCATGGTTAACTGTTAAATTAAGCCAAAGTGTTCAGTGACTCATAATCAATGTTTTTAGCATTTTGAACGCCTCTTAAGGTCATACGAACACCTATACCTGTTGATCGTCTTGAGGCCAAACGAAACAGTTAACCACGCAGATCTCCCGTCGATTGTGTCTTTATCAAAACTTCTAGTACTTTGCTTGCCTTTTTCATTTGCCACAAACGATTGTTTTCTTTATATTTTCAATTGTGCCTTTTGATCGTCTGTCCATCAGTGTAATTTGTTTGTTCAAAATTTTGTTGTTCATTTTATATACTTGGTTGACTTGATTTTATTGCAGTGAATTTTCTCTTTACGCATTTCTGTTTGACCTGGTACGATATTGAATTGATTTAACGAAGAAGAAAAAAAAACGAAAAATTCGACAAAGTCGTCTTAAACAAAATTTAAACAGAATTCGTTGTAGTTACTCTCATTTTCAATTCAATAAACTTGAACGCCGGCCTATGTTAGTCAATATATCATCGATAGGATAGTAACATTTTTATTGATTTGAAAAAGAAGAATAGAACGTCGTGATAAAACAAAAAACAAAATCTGCATGATCGTAAAATACACAGGTGGTTGGAGCATGCTTAGCAAATATGTACTTGTCTTTCCAGGACAAATTGTTCGTAATAAATTTAGTTTTTTTTTTGTTTTAAAAATGCCGTACCAATTGATCAATGAAATTTTCTATTTTAGGACCAAGAACCGACACGTCGTCCACTATTTCTACACAGAAACATAAGACGCTTCAAATCCCAACAATCAACGAAAACAATTTCCCTGCTGGATTCGGAACAATCGTATGTGTTAGGAGAAGATACTCGATTAAAAGTAGCCACTGAATCGACATCAAAGACTATTGTAAATACAACAACAACGACAACAACATCGTCAACAACAACGACAGCTACCGATTCTGAGACGTCTGGTAGTGAAGGTGCTGCCCAAAATAGAATAATAAACGATCCATTTTGGGGTAAAAGACCACCCGAACGGATAGGCACTGGAGCTGCAAATGATGGCTTCTTTGTCGAAGACAAATCGGAAGTTAAACTTAACTTGAGTTTGTACAAAATGGTGTTTGTTATGAATAAGGACGTCTTGTTCTACAAGAAGAACTCGCTGCGTAAAGCTAAACAGGTTGGTTGCATTTTTTTACTAATCATTTCATTTGCTCAATTTGCTTTGATGGAAAGTCTCTGTATTCACTGACGGTGTTATTTGCTTTGAACACTACCGTTCCATAGTCATACTTACCCCTAAGGGAGTGTCCAGGGAGAAGAAAAAAGAAGGGAGTATTTATAAAAGACGTCTGCGTTTCGGGAGGAGTGAAGATGTCAATGAAAAATAATTTTTTGTAAATAAAAACGCGGGAAAATGCGGACACCTAAGAGTTAAAAAATCACGAGATATTCGCAAAAAAGATAGACTATTGAAACGATCGTGTACCTTTCACGATGAAAAGCTCACGTTTGCTAAGACACTTAAATTAACGAGTAAAACGTTCGTACGTATGACACTATGTTCGTCTAATGTTGGTTGTCTTTGTATAGTACTTACTTCATATACATTTTGACACCAACAACTTACTCGTCTTCCTACGGCAAAAAAATCATTTTTGGTGACACCTCTTGCAAAATTTTGAAAATACGCTTTGGCAGACCTTGCGGAAAGTACTCACAAAGCACATCGAAACTGTGGACTGGACCTACCACACGAGACCTTTCGTTGAGTAATTTCGTATTCCTTCATATACTGAAATCAGAATGTGAATTCAGACTATAACTTCTTTGATGTGAATGTAACAGCGCTGCGATGCATACGTCCGAGAACAGGTCGTCCAAGTTTGTCCAATTCTACTTTCATGTTCGGTTAGCTCAATCGATAGAGCGATGGACTCACTGGATCCCGGGTTTGATCCGCCATTTAATCATAGATCATTGGTCTATGCGGTGCGGGGATGGAAACAACGTTTTATTTCCGGTAATCAGACACATGAAAACTGATTTCCCGGTCGTACATTTTCCTCTGATTCTGATCAGCTCGTTTTCCCGGTAACCAGTTTACCAAGATACCGCGTTATTTTCAAGACAGAGTCTTCGCTATTAGTAACATCTAATTAGCTCCAATAATAACGAAATTCTCACAATGCGACATCTACATTCAAATAGGCACAACAAGTTCCACCTCCAAATAAAAGGTGAAAGGAAATTGTCTCTTAAAACCGTGGAATTAGGTGCCAAGTACCGATTTTGACTTTCCTTGTCCATTCTTTCCTATCCTAGCACAATTCTTATGACAAATCAAACCTATACAACCAGACAGTGATATATCAATCAATTTCCAAAATTTTCCAGATGCATTCGACCGTTACATCCGCTATGGCGAAAAAGTTCCACAGCTTCGTATCCAGATGGAAGGACAAAAATGTGAACGACAGTCAGGAAAGCCAGTGTTCCGAATGGTTTATGGGCCGTCATGTCGATTTAGTGAGTAATGTGACAACGTTGCACCAAAACAATGACGTCAGTAAAACACCGTACCGAACATACAATCGATATAAAGTGGAACGGTTAAATGAATGTTAGAAGTTTATTATTTTGAAGATTTCATTTTTTTTTTAAATTTTATTTAGAAAATATTTTTTTTTAAGAATGTTGAGAACATGAATTTGTTTGCGCGTGTTTGAATGAGGATTAATAGCAAAGGAAACAGAAAAGAAAAAATTATGTAAATAAATTGACACAAACACAGATGGGGATTGAGTGAAAGAAGAGGGATGAATGAACATTTCTGTTTCGTTTGATTTTTCTTTCTTTCTTTAAATGACTTGAAGTTGAGGCATAAAGATAAAAATTTAATTATTATTAGAAGAGTGTAATTTCACCATTTTTTTTGAAAAAAAAGCAAAATCGATTTATTATAAGCATCAGAAAATTTATATTTAATTCCTCATTGCGAGGGAAGCGTAGACTGTTCTAAATAATTAGGTAAAACAAAACAATGTGCACACAGGCAAACCATCCTACCGAGGATTATAGTGTTGCGTGTGGGCATAAATTTGGATAATGATTAGATGATTGGCATACTGAACGAGGAGTGGGTGAAGAAAAAACAAAAACAAAAATTTATTTAAAAAATAAATAATTTAAATCTCTGGGCGTAATCTCACTCGTCCCGGTCCCCGGTCTGTTTAAGAACAAAATATTTATTCGATTTGATGTAAAAAATGAGAAATTGAGAAACGGAGGAGGGGAAAATATTAAACAAAAAACTGAAGAGAGATAAAGAAAGGCTTTCCAAGAGTTAATGGTGGATGGTGAGTGAGTATAAAAGTATGCCAAACACAATATAAATATTAAAAATAAAAACAAATGAAACAAAGGAACGGAAAACAATTTCGTTCTCTTTTTGATGAATAAAAATTAATTTGTGAACTCAATATTAAACAACACACACACACACATTTTTACTTTTTACTATTTGATAAGAGTTGCTAGAATTAAAACAAGAAGAAAAAATTAATTAAAAATAAATTTGACGAAGAAAAACAGCTTGTACATAAAACTAAAATATTTTGAAGAAAAATCCACTAAAATGTCAACAGAAAGACATTTTTTTGTATAATGGCAGTTAAAACTACTGTAAAATGTATTTTCCGTTAATTTTTATTAAATTAAAGTGTTTTTAGTTAACAATGATAAACGTTTCATTCATTAGCGATTGTCTGTGATCCCACAAGTATTTTCTTCACTCGCAGATCATCCCCCATTAAATGAGTTATTGCAAAACATCGACGACCTACGCAGACCTCCCACTCCTCCTTATTTTCCTGAATCTCCTTATTTCGTAGCGATCCTCCTGAATACTCCTTATTTTAAATTAATCCTGCTGATTTCCTACTTTTTTGACAAAATAAAAAAAAATGATTTCAAAAAGTAATGAGCTTCAAGCCGAATCCATCGACGCAATGAAAAAGTTGACTTCTGTGAGCTATTGGAACGACGTGGCGAAAATTAACAGCATCCACTGTGGATTCCACAATGAGCCTAAATATGTGGAGATCGCAAAAACGGCTAAAGCATTTATATGTGTTTGAGTCATGGCAATGCAACGCCAGAGCGAGGGTTTAGTGAAAACAAAAAGGTGTTGGACCATCGCCAAAGTTTGAATGAAGAAACGATTGTTGCCCTCCGCATTACGAAAGATTTTTTTGAAAAATTACGACGATTTGTCAAAGTTCTAAGTAAGTCGACAATTTGCGCAAGTGCACGATCGAAGTACGTCGAGTTTCTTGGCCTACAAAAAAAGGCTGAAAATGTACGAAAAGAAAAATCCAAAAAAGACGAAGACAAACGGCAGGATGGAGTGACGTCCGTTACAATCGAGGAAATAAATTCAATCGATCGATTGATGCAAGAAGAAAATGTTAGATTAAAATTTGCTGAAAGTTTACTCAAAGAAAGCAATAAAGAGCTTATTGCCTTCATAAATTCTAAGAAGGCCGTGGCTAAAGCCACTCTTATACATGCGCAGATGGTTTTGTTACACAGGCATAAACAAAAATGACGGAACCAAGCTATATTTGAGTGAACTTTTTAACAAAAAAAAGGGATCTGTTGAAACAGATAAAATAAAAGTCGCGTGTCATTCAAAGATTCAGTTTTCATTAAAGATGTTTTGTTAGCCCCGTACGAATTACAAAGGGGCTTATAGGATTACGATGCCGTGTGTAATTGATGGAATTCGAAGCAGACGGTAAGGGCAAAGTGTTTGCCTATGTTCATAGATGACGAATCTGCAATAAAAATTTTGTCTGTCCGTCTGTCCGTCTGTCCGTCTGTCACGTCGATATCTTGAGTAAATCAAATCCGATTTCAAAAATTTTTTTTTCCCTGAAAGATAGTCGAAATAGTGAGGCTAAGTTCGAAGATGGGCATATTCGGGTCGGCCCTTCGTGAGTTAGGGCCACCTAAGTGATTTAAGGTCTTTTGGTGATATTTATGGCAAAATAAACGATGGAAATGACACGGCAAATGATAGGTATTGTCAATACCAATCCAGGAAAAAAAAGTTTTTTAAAATCGGGTGAGTGGACCGTGAGTTAGGGCCTTAGAAGTGAAATGCTACTAGGGCCCTATGTATATTTTACATAGAACTCGAGTAAATTTCATTCGTTTTTCGTAATTTTTGTTTGATTTGGAAGGTAATCGAATGCCGAATAGAATGTTGTTGAAAAAAAATTAAATTTGGGTCCTTGGACTAAGGCCGATACTAGGGCCCTATTTGTATTTTCAATATAACTCGAGCAAATTTCATCCGTTTTTGGTAATTTTTGTTTCATTTGGAAGGTAATCAAAGGCCGAATAGAATGTAGTTGAAAAAAATTTTAAATTTGGGTCCTCGGACTGAGGCCGATACTAGGGCCCTATGTGTATTTTACATATAACTCGAGCAAATTTCATCCGTTTTTCGTAATTTTTGTTTCATTTGGAAGGTAATCAAAGGCCGAATAGAATGTAGTGGAAAAAATTTTTAAATTTGGGTCCTCGGACTGAGGCCGATACTAGGCCCTTCAAAAAAATAAAATTTTAGGGCGATTTGAAATTTTTGTTTCATTTGAAAGGAACGTCGTACGGGGCTTCGTAATTGCGCTATGCGCAATTTGTAAGATGTACATATTACATAATAATTTTACTTTAACTACATTAACCGGCGCAATAGGTTTACGGTCAAAGTAGGGTGACAGACGCACTAGGGTCACGTACGCAATAGATATACGGGTTTGTACGGGGCTCAGTCGCAGCAAACGCTCCGACTGTTCTGATGGCTCGTTTTATTAACTTTTGAGTAATTTTTGAGTAGGATTCTGGCTCAAGGTAATTGATTTAAAATTTAGTTCGAAAAACTGTTCTGACTATGAAAATCTACTGAATCCGCCTTATTTTTACAAAAATTCCTCCTTATTCCTGAATTCAGGAGATTATTTTTGGCGTGGGACGTCTGCCTATGATGTTAAGAAATTGATTTCTCATAATTCGCCAGATTTTGCTATAACTTGCTGCAAATTCTAACAAATCAATTTTCTATTATAAAGCTACGATGGCTCATTTTCGTGCAAGTTAAAAGATGTAAAAGACACCGTACATTTTTGTACATTTAGGTTGGTCATCACAGATTCAGTGTGGAAATTTTTTATTTTATTTTATTCAAAAACGTGTGGTAAAGTTGACTTTACTGCACGGATCCATAACTTTTCCTCAAGTTTTTGAATAAAACACCTTACTTGGCAATGGGGTAAATGATGGAAATGATACTTCTTGTGTGTTTAGCGACCTCGGCAAATTTCACAGAAGAAGTACCATTTGCCCCATTGGTAAGTAATGTACTATGAATAATGTCTCGGTCAAAAATATGGCACTAAGCTATATGAGTGAGTACCGTGGAAAATGGAAAGTTTACCAGATTTTGAAAATTTTCAGCAAATTTGGGATCACATTTTTCAGTGCTGCGCATTCACTTGAAATGTGCCGAGTCCTGACATTTTGCTAAACCCTAAATGTCAGCCCTTCCAAGTGAGGGACTTTTAAAAAACTTTTCCTTAAATGAAAAAACTCTGAGTCAACGAGAAAACAAACTTTTTTATTTAAATTGCACTTAACATCTATCTACTTCTAACCGAGTTTCGACTGCAGTCATCATCAGGGATTTTTTTTATCGACTAAAAAATAAATAAAACAAAATTTCGGTCATAACCACCCATATCACATCATTACTCTAAAACACAGATTCCATATGATTTTACGTTACTCGTCATTAACAAAGAAAACATCGTAAACCTATTATGGTCATAACGTAAAAATCAAAATTCGCATCCAACGAGTACAGAGAGCGAATTTCGTCAATACTGATCTCTCACTGGGAAATACCTTCATTTGCCTGTTGATGATAGATCGGATTTCCGTCTAACGGTACCCATTAATCCTGCTTATTTTGATGATCTTTTTGGTTTCATCTTTTCTCCTTCCGTCCGTCAGCGGTATGCTAAACATAAAATGGGACATTGCGTGATATGTTGCCATTTTGTGCCGGCGGTCATGGAACGAGTCGCACGGGATAGATCTCATTGTACTCGACGGTTTTCTATCCAACTCGATGCGTCCATCTACTACTTCACACATTATATTTGAAAACGGCAATTTACCTTCGCTTTGTCTTTCCACAGTGAATCTTACTGCTCCTTTCTGTATTGAATCCATATAATTCTCGAACAAATCTTTCACTAAGTCGAACTGCCCCGCATTTTCCATTTTTATTTTGACTGATTCTCCAAGACCAAAATTTGCCATTCATTGGTCAAATTGAAAACGTCAGAACAAAGACGTGTATTGCACCGGATCACTGTGGAACTGAACCCCTTTATTTTGCGAAATAAAGTATGCCTTTAAGTGTCTTAGCTTTTTTCAACGCACTGTCTGGCACCGAAGCACCGAAGCTGACTTTGACGTCACTCAAATAGAGGACTGAACCGATCAAAGTAGGCTATTCTTTTTCATACAATGGCTATCAAAAAATTTAAAAAAAATAGTCAACAGGTGGGGTTTTGGCCTTCTAATTGAGTGATGTCAAAGTCAGCTTCGGTGCTTGACAGTGCTTTGCTTTTTTATATCGCTACAACAGTCTTCATATTTGGGACGAATCGATACTTCAAATTAGCGATATAAATAAAACTAAGACACTTAGGGGAATACCGTAGAACAATGTTTTGCTGGAACACCATTCTAAGCAGGGACTTATCGATAAAAAATAAGAAAGAGCCAATATGCAACTCTTTTTTTCGTCACTTTCAGACACACTATGTAAATGTATGGAAAGAATCGTTTTTATCATTTTTCTCGAACAGTTTTGTTTTGGCCCTAAAACGATTTTCCGTTGAGAAATCCCATGTTCACAAAAATAAAGTTGGTCAAGAAGGCTGACTGCGCGTAATAAAAATATTTTGATAGTTCTCGAACTTATCACCACTTTTTGGATCAAACAAGAACTTGAACATCATCGTCCACCACCACGACTTGTTTAACGTTTGCCGACTTGGAGCGACGTCGAAAACTTCGACATCAACGGAAAATGGAAGGAATATTGGAATAAATCTCCACACTTTTCCAATAAAATCCCTATCGACATGAAAAACTGGCTGACTGGCGTAAGGCGCCTTGCCTACAACTACTCCGACGAGATTGGAAGATGTTGAATCGTATTTCGTCAGGATTACATAAGTGGAACTTTCTTGATTCCCCGAATAGTCATTGTAGTATCGATGCCTTTCAGACTACGAACCGCATTAATGTATTCTGACATAGCACTGAACAGATGCTATAATTCTTAACGATTGTCGTTGCGGAAATTTCTCGGTGCCATACGAACGCTGAATGAGGAGAATACTGAGAATAGAAGCTGGCTGAAGTGTTTGGTTCGTGTAAAACGTGTACAGCTTTACAGCGATACGCATATTTAGTAGTTTGGCGGAGTGAAACACACAGTTTTCATCTGTTACGTAGTCGCGTGCCAAACTACTAAATGTGGGTATCGCTGTAAAGCTGAGGTCCTACGCATTCATAATAAGTAATAATTTAATAAAATAATTGCATTAGTGAGGTCACAGCACTCATCAAAGTTCACCGAGGTTACATCGATTTTCAGAAATTTTCCGGAAGTCATATTTTCGGCCGTTTATCATCAAATTCTATGAAGTTATTATTTGCCCCAGGAGTACTCGACCTCAGCTTTCCAACGAACCCATACACGCCAGTGTCCTCGAAACCTTACGGAAATGAAATCCGGATTACGAAACCCCATTTTTCGACTTCGCACCGTTGACCACCAGCCAGGTGTGGAAGATCAAAATTATCTGAGACTGGTTTTGGGGCCTAGGCACCAAGGCCTAACTAGGCATATATAAAAAAGTCCCGGAATAAATAGCGCCGATTTCGGTCAGTCGAAATTCAAAAGAATCCCTCTTTGGATTTTACAAGAAATTGTATTTTCCTCACTAAGTTCTTTCATCAGATATGAGATGACGAGATGTATTTCAATTTTTGCACCACAAACCATTCTGATTATAGGGTCTGCCTAGGCCTGTGTAATCAAAAGAAAAACATGAAGAAGAACTACTGTCAATAGGACATTGCCTACAATCAGAGAGATCAAATTTTGTTGTTTTTTTTTATGTTGTATAGTTTACGACAGCATTAGTTGTTGAATTTAAGCCAGAGCACGGTTTCAGTTGTAATGTAAGTAAGAATATGATCAGCTAAAAGTCGTCATTCATTCGTCGCCGTCCTCATAGCAAAGAAAAACGGCTAAGAAATCAGTAGTACAAGCGAAAAGAGTGTGATTGTCGGACACGATAACATGTACGCGTAGATAAGCCAAAGTTCACAGTTTCATTGCTAAAACGTCCATTTCAATAACTTGTTTACGACTTGACTCTGAGATAATTTTAGAGAATGTCACTAAGAGATCTGGTTGAGCCGGACTGTTCCGGTGCCAATTCACTAATGAGATTAGGCAACCAAATTCGTCAAGATGCTGCATTTAAAGACGATGGATTGGGTCCTGGCGCATCGTTCGTCAATCGGCCGCAGCAATTCGGTTCCGATCAGTTGGTGAACGAGTTTCTTGGCCAGATCGCTCCACCGCAAACATTTCGCATGGACTCACTGCTGCAAGAAATGAGAGAAATCGACACAAGATCGTTTCACAACCGTATCGTTCGAGCTCCACCTGTTATTGACGAGGTTAACAGCGGTATCGATTGGGCAAATGAATTTTCAACTGAACTACAAGTCCATCAGCGACACGTCAGCGATCCGAATTTAATGGTTGAAGACAAAGGTTTGCATGACATGTGGAACCAGGGTATGACTGCCCCGTTCGATATGACTCAAACATTCAACGACAAACCGTGGGCCAAAGATTTCTTCGATGTAAACGAGTCATTTCAGCAAATGGTAAGATTTCACTGCTAAACCTTACACTCTTGAACTGAGCCACAATGTCACTGTTAAGAATGTCCTCGATCGGATCCACGACACGATTCCAGTTGCCAGCAACGGGCCGATAACGATGCCCGAAGACTCTGATCAGTTCAAATATTCCGAGTTCATGAAATTTATGCAAAATGTTGGCGACAGTGAAGTTGGCATTGAAAATGGTGCAGTTGGTGGCACGTCGGAGGATTGGGTGAAGGATTTTAACACTTCAAAGAAGAGTGATGGTTAGTGTATTGGAAGGGTGCCTCCTTGCAGGATATGCTGATTTGAAGTGTTTATATCTCTTTTTCAGCCGAATTAACGGACAATTACAACACTCAATTTTGGAATCGTCTACAAGACGAATGGAAAAAATTGTCTAGCGAAGATGCTAATCATCCGTGGTTATCCGAGTTTAACGATTACTATGATCCGTACAAGGTAGTTGTCACCAAAGTTTCTTTGAATGCTAATCCTAAACATGCACAAAATGCTTCCTAGGAATACACCTTTGACGAAGAGAATCCAATGACTGACCTCGAAAATGCGTTCGAAAAAGGGAAATATTTTCAATCGCAAGGTGATATACCCAGCGCTGTTTTATGTTTTGAATCTGCTGTCAAACAGGACCCTACAAACGCTGAAATTTGGGAACTACTGGGAACATGTCAGGCTGGTATGTCATGCCAGCTTTCTTCACATCGAAAACATTTGAAATTTAAACTCAATTTTGTTTCCCTTCAGAAAACGAAAAGGATCCGAATGCCATAGCTGCATTGAAACGGTCGCTCGAACTGAATCCGAATAATCCGAAAGTAATGATGGCATTAGCTGTTTCGTATACAAACGAAAGTCTGCAAAACCAAGCATTGAACATGCTAGTCAATTGGCTGAAGTGCAACGCAAACTATAAAAATTTAGTTCCATCGACCATGATACCGGTGGAAGATGAGATTATGACGAGCTCGATCAAGGGACTGAATTTGAAGGAGGTGCAACAACTGTTTCTAACAGCCGTACAACAGAATCATCCACAAGTCGATCCTGATATACAAGTAGCGTTAGGAGTTCTATTCAATCTCTCATCGGAATACGATAAGGCTGTCGATTGTTTTCAAGCTGCAATACACGTTCGTCCGGATGCGAAAACGTGGAATCGCTTAGGTGCTAGCTTCGCAAATGGCAATCGGTCAGTTGAAGCCGTTGATGCCTATCAACGTGCACTGGAAATTCAGCCAGGTTTCATTCGGGCTCGCTATAACGTCGGCATCATTTGCATCAATCTGAAGGCGTACAAAGAAGCGGTCGAACATTTCCTAACCGCACTGAACATGCAATCGGACTCATTGACCCGGTCGGGACTACATCAGGCCAAGCCATCCAATCAAATGTCGGAGACGATTTGGAGTACATTGCGAATGGCAATATCACTATCGGGACGCATGGATTTGCAGCCAGCTATTGACGAACGAAATTTGAATGCATTGAATTCGGCGTACAATTTGAATGGGTAGATTGTTAGAGGACACTATAGTTATTGCAATTGAATTTAGGTTAAAAAAAAAACATTTTTTGGATTATCATTTTTGGCTATGATGGCGTTTTTGAAACGGTTTACATTTTAAAGAAACGGAAACCAAAGTCGAAATTCTTTTTCAAAATTATTTCTAGCCCAGGGGGCACTATTATTATACATATCTACGATAGGGGGCAGTATTAAGTAAAATTCTGGAAAGTTTACATTGATCGATTTTTCATTTTTAATTTGAAAGTAGTTCGAAGGGATATTCTGGTTGTTGTATCGGCGTTCGGCTCGTCGGTATTGTTAGAACAGAACCGAGTATCCAAGTTTACTGTTGATTCACGACGTGTGACCTACGTTGTACAGATTTAAAGATGTTGGTAAGATCCTCGGACCTTCTTTGAGATAAAAATACTTTTCTTTCCTTCACTCCACTACCCTAAACAACTGTATTCGGGTGCAGTTCATAGTTTATCTCCTTTCCTGTTCGCCCAAGGTTATGAGAAAAAATTAAAAATGTGTAGAGCCTGAGTCAAGGCTTTTATTTGAGTCGTCAGACTGCGGTAGTTATACTACTCTAGAAAGTCCGAGGCTTATTGTTAGGAAGGTATTTCTTGAAAGTTTGAGCATAATTAATTCACTGGAACAATGTCTTATGTGCGGCAGTGAGATCTCCGTTTTTACAAGTTTCAATCATCGCACTAGTAAATGTATATAAGATTATCATCATTGAATGCAAACCGAGTAGTTAACGATCAAAAGTTATTTACATAACTAGAGAGGAAAGTGCCTTTTTGCTTTGCTAAATTCGAGATGTATTTGTGAGCTGAGAGAGAGTATTGTAGCAGTATTGTAACTCGTTGTATGTAATAGTAGTTTACATTGGAGGCTGCGACAATAATTCATTACATGAGGTAACAATTTTCTGATGAAATAGAACTCACAAGTGCGTTTTTGAGCAACAAGCTTCGGTAACTGTCTTTTCGACAAGTGTAGATTTTGTATATCCGAGCCGAAGGCGAGGTATACAACTACACTTGGCGAAAAGACAGTTACCGAAGCAAGTTGTTCACAAACGTACGAGTGAGTTTGCGAGCGTCACAAAGTTGTTTTCGAATGAATGAATTATGGATCAGTCTGTTTTACTGCCTGCCCTATGCGAAAGTTCAATTTCACATAAAAATCAACGAAAAATGTACCGAAAATAGGCCAACATGTAATAGATCATTTTCGCAGGGGATATGTAATGGTCAACTTTCGCATGGAGGCAGCAGTAAAGAACTTTACATTTGCCTCCAGAGACACTTTTAAGACTTTTTCAGTGCGGGGGCCGCTTTATGCAGGGGCCCAATTTTTTCTAGTAGGGAGGCCTTACATTACCCTTTAGACTAAGAACACTAAGGGCCCACTGCGGGGGATTTGTTAGAGAGAGCAAGGTCAACTGGGGGGGATGAGACAGGGGCCTGCGGGGGATTTGTCCCACGAGCTTGTATGTTAGAAGTGTCTCTGTTGCCTCATATTGAAAGTCACGAAAACACTAATTTTAATCAAAAACTCAGGTTCAGGATCCATACCTAATTTAAATTATGTTTTTTTCCTGATTTGTCATTATGTTTTTGGAATTTCTCTTCTTTTAATGGAACACCCATCAATTGGTCCGTACCTCGGATCTAAATGATTTTTTTTATTGATTTCGAGCTTTTGATGCATTATCTAAATATTTGGGTCACAAAAAAAGTTATGCGTCGCTCAGCCGTTATTTAGGTGACAACTTTGAGTTGAAGTATTTGATACTTACAGCATTTTTTCAGGAAATAATTTCCTTTCATTTCTTCATCCTTCATCCTTTGCTGAAGACGAAAATATGAAATTACGATAGATTCGAAAGAAAATAAATTTATTGCTCCTCATAAAATCCACATAAAAACTTTATTACAATTGAATATTATCAAACGTTTTTCACTCCGATGGGCAAAGATTTTCACGAATGCACTTGCCGTCCAACCTAAAGTAGCCGGACTCACAATTGCAGCCTGGTTGACAAACTAGCCAGTTGCACGTTGCATCTTTATACTCACAAGACTGACAAGCGCGTGGAGGAGCGCAAGGATCCAAAAATTCATTGTTGCCACAAGGGAGTCTTGCTGTCAGAGAAACAATTTTTTTTGGTTTCGATAAGAAATCTAAATTTCTAAACCTTTCGATACAACGAAGAACAGAGCGATTGCCATTAATGCCACTGCAAATTTGAACATTTTACCTTTCCGACTACTGATAAAACGACTAATGAATGTTCCACGTTTTTACCTTTCTTTTTATTTAGCTTGGTTGATCGATCAGTTACAATATTCTCTATTACATATTTTTCTATGTGTGGACACTCGTATTTTTAATTGCTCTTGATAAAAGTAGTTAAAAATTTAATCAAGCAAAATAATTTCGTATAATTGCTGATAGTGCAAAAATTACCATAAAATAACAGTTAAGGACAAAAAAATGCAAATGTTCCGATAGTGCAAACAATTGGGGTGTTCCAAATTTCTTTTCCAAAAATGTAATCATTTATTTATGTTTCAGTAAAAAATATTTGGGAAAAAAGACAAACAAAGTTATAGGCGGTGCCCGGACAAAGTGAAATTAGTTGATGGTGGAAAACAATCAGAGATCTTATCAAAGAAAGAAGAAAAGCGAGAATGTATTGGCATAGAACCAGGAACACAAGTGACAAAAAATACTTCAACAATATTAGCAACAGGGTCACCAAACTTACTAAACAATACAAAGAGAATTGTCTTGACAATTACTTGAGTTATTTGGGCCCAGGTAAACACAAAATAAATCAGTGGACCATTTGATTGGAAAATAAAGCTCAACGAGACAAAGTCCAGTCACATCACTTCTGCATTGCGACATACAAACAGCTTCGCATCTAGGAAGTATCAATCTTCAAAATATCTAGGATTAAATTTGGATAACAAATTGAACTGGAAACATCACGTCAAATAAAAAGTCCAACAGATGAAACACAAAACGAGACAAATGTACTGGCTGTGGGAGTGGGATACAACTCTAAACTAGACCTGTACTGCAAAAGATTGATCTACAAATCAATATTCGCACCGATCTGGATGTAAGGCTCAGCGCCTTGGGGTCGTGCTAACAAATAAAACACAGACATCATACAAACAAGTCAAAACAAGATACCGCTACTTGGCAAACAAGGAAATACACATTTTTACTAGATGAAAGACTCACAAGCAGAGAGTAACATTAAATCACGTTATTATACAATATTATGCAATCCGAGTGTTTATTTAGACAATTCGGTGTCCTCTTCACCGCAATCATCTCTAAAATGTCTCTTTTCTTCTGCTGACTCTCACGAACAACAATTTTAACTTCATCCCATAGCGGTGTATGATTGTTAGTAATAGCGTGATCACATAAGGCATTATGGTACTTGTTTTTAATGTTTATGGAATACGATAAACCAAGTGTGAACGATGTAACTTCGGCGTCGGATCTTTGAGTCTACTAAAAATAGACTTCTTCAACGTGTTATCACCTTTTTGAACCAGCATGACATCATCCTTGCATATGGCTTTCAATTTCCCAAATAGACCTTTAACATAGGGTACGGCAGCAATCGGGAGTTTGCTGAGGTTTGGTTGAAAACTTAAACTCTGCTCATTATAAACCAACTACAAAGATTGTTGAAGTCTGTGAGCTTGTCATATTCTTTTAATTTCGATCTAAGTTCGTCTTTTTCACTCGCGAATCAAACTCAAAACATCGGAACATTTCCCCCTCCATAATAACATGTAGAGTGGATTGCTCGAAGCAAGTTGCATCGAAGAGGGAAAATTGGTATGCATTTTTTAATAATTTTAAAAAATGTTGTTGGGCGCTGAGCGAATCGTTTATTCAAATTTGAATAAATAATTTCCTCGAAACCCTAAAACTTTTTCTTAAATTATAAAGAAATAAATGTGCTGTTTCTTGGCCTTACACACCATTTAAGAACTGTGAAAAGCAACCTTTTAAATTTTTGTTCAGCCAAGTTTAATTATTTAGCAAGCCATCGGCTCTGCACATCATAACTTCCAACTCGTCAAAATAAAAATTTGGAAGGAGTTGCATAATCCACTATTAGACATATTGAATGAATTTGCCTGTAAAATCTTTCACGGATGATTATTTTAGTAGATAAATTGTCCATCGTAGTCTCATAATGCTGTTTTATTCAAAACATAACCAATTTTGACAGCACGTGTTAAGTGTTATTTACCTCACTAGGTAAATACTAGCCACATTCCCTCCCTAGTAAAACAGTATTCGGGTATTGGACTATGACGAAAAAGACTTGGCCGTTGCTTATGTTGTTCATAAAGAGTTTTTCAGTTTTTAGCCCCGTACGAAGTACAAGGGGCTAATAGGATTACGATGCCGTGTGTAATTGATGGAATTCGAAGCAGACGGTAAGGGCAAAGTGTTTGCCTATGTTCATAGATAACGAATCCGCAATAAAAATTTTGTCCGTCCGTCCGTCTGTCACGTCAATATCTTGAGTAAATCAAATCCGATTTCAAAAAAAAAAAAATTCCCTGAAAGATAGTCGAAATAGTGAGGCTAAGTTCGAAGATGGGCGATTTTGGATCGACCCCTCCCGAGCTGGGGCCCCATAAGTGATTTAACGTTTTCCGAAGATATCTGCGGCCATTCAAAGGCTACACATGTAAGTGATACGTCAAATAAAAGGTATTTACAATACCGATCGACAAAAAAAAAGTTTTTGGAAATCGGATGATCGACTCGTTAGTTAGACCGCTTGGTGTGAACTAGATACAGGGCGGCAAGCCGTTTTTGCTTGTAGGTTGGCCAAATTTGAACGGATTTAGATGGATTTTGCTTTATTAAATAGGTATTGACCGTACCAATCAGGGAAAAAAAAGTTCATGGAATTCGGTTTACCGGAGCGTGAGCTAGGTCTCTTGGAGTGAGCTTATATGTGGCTACTCGGCCGTACAGTGAACGTGGTGTTTTTTGTTAATATCTCGAGTAAACTTTGACCGAATTTCATGAATTTTTTTTTGTTTGAAAGGTATTATCGAATGTAAAGCAGCCGTTATACTTTCTACCTCCTAACAAAATGGCCGTCGGCCGCCATTTTGGATTTTTTTAAAAACAATATAAATCGGTGAAAATAATTCTTACAAAGTTATTGATCAGTGGGAAGTGATTGGTTATGTGTGTGTGGTGTTTCAAGGATCCCAAATATGGATATCTATATATAAGATATATATAGTATATTGAGCTATATAACGGTATAGATAGTTATTTTGAGATATATACTAGCATATTTATCAGTAAATTGTTTATTTATAGGTAAATATAGGTTAATATAGGACTGAGGAAATTGTAGGTCAATTTGAAATTTGTGTTACGTTTGAAAGGAACATCGTACGGGGCTTCGTAATTGCGCTATGCGCAATTTTTAAGACGTACAAATTTCATAAGAATTTTACTTTACCGACGTTTACGGGAAGAGTAGGGCTACGGACGAACTAGGGTCACGTGCGCAATAGATGTACGGGTTCGTACGGGGCTCAGTCGCAGCAAACGCTCCGACTGTTCTGACGGCTCGTTTAGGGTAGTGGAATGAAGGAAAGAAAAGTATTTTTCTCTCAAAGAGCATATTATGACTGACACGACCTACGAGGTAAAGGTTCGAGGATGTTACCAACATCCTTAGATCTGTACAACGTAGGTCATACGTCGTGAATCAATAGTAAAAAAAATGGATAAGCCTTGTCCGTCATTTACTTTTACTGGTGCAATGCAACTGTTTTTTTCTTTTATAAATAAAAATAAATATTTTTCTACTTAACAATAAAAGGACTTTCAATGGCAATCTATTGACGACTACATCAACGATTAGGGTTCCCTGATTGGAAAATTCAATTGAGAATATTTTGCTCTGGAAAAATAGTACAACAGAGTAAAGACCATATTCTTGGAAGGAGTAGGAAATAATATGATGTGAGTAACAAACGTTCTGAGAAACAACCTCTGCCTCTCCATCAAGTCTGAGATGATTTCATGATGTTTTAATATATTTAGAGAATTGAAAAACAGCGATATGTAGTTGTAGTAGACGTTCTATGAACTGGGCTGCGGTTTATTTAGTTTATGTGCATATGCGGATATAAAAAGACGAATTTTTAGAACCAGTTCGAGCTAGACCGAAGGGCAGACATTCATAGAAAGTCCTTTGTCAGTCAAAAGAAAATCCTTACACAACCCTTTGAAAACTAGACAATTTCATTCAGAAAAATCTCGAAAAAATCTCAGGCACCTAAAGAAAATCCTTGGAAATCCAAGAAAATCATTAAAAATGTAAATCCTTGGAAATCCAGCAAAAATGGCAGAGAAAATTCTCAGTGAAAGTCCTGCGATGATTTTCTTTTTGAAAAACCTTTGTCAACAAAATTTTCAAATATCTGTTCCTCGAGCTAGACAAACATTTTTATGCCACTCAGCATCATAATATGCAAAATTTGCAAACTTTAGATGCCTCTGTGGCATAAAACATTGTATTTATCTCGGTGCAAAGTACTTCATTCGGCTCACGATGTGGACTAGACTTCTACTTTTGGTTTTACAATATACACACCAAACAAAGGAAAACTGATACTAGTCGAAGGACGCAACATCGAAGGACTTTCTATAATGGGTCTAGCCTACATTTAGGCTAAATAACGATTAAGCACCTTTTCTTCAGAGTGTTTGCATACTTCGAAGTGTGGTTCGGAAGTCACGGTAAGTCTGCGGTCGAGACTGAACTTGTTATTGGTCGTAAAAAGATGTTAGGGGAGGTGTCTCAACAAAGAAATCAAAGTAGTTAAAAATTTCATGACAAGAGGTGCGAAGTATTCACTGTGTATGCTTTCGCATAACCTCCCACTTACCATTGTGCACTTTGAATGACCCGCAAAACATCCGCAATCAGATCGTTTCGCTTCTCTTTTGATGAAAGTCGACTTAAAAATGGACTGTTGTTCGCGTGATCTTCCTGAAACCATTGATCTAATTACATCCATACAATTTGATGATTTATTAAATTTTATTTAAAAAAAGAAAGAAGAAGGACAACGCTCCATATATTTACAATGTACGTTCACCGATAACCATTTTATTTAACGAAATTAAACATACTTCCACATAAATGTCCGAACTGGTCTCTGTTTTTCATCAAATACAAATTTCAACAACAAAACAAATCGAAAGTGACACATCAGGCGTAGTACGATGGCGGAATGGTCAAATCACTCAGAACGGCTAATTGATTTTCACTGAATTTCAGCTGATGTGTTGCCCAGTTATCGTGATGGGTGCGCTTAAAGTCACCAACGGTTTTTCGAATCGTCGACTAGCGAGGAAAATAATGAGCAAATTTGAGTCGAACAATTTACAACAAAAAATCGACATACCGGTATGGGTTGTGGATCATTTAAATGAGCACCCAAATGTTCGAAGACATCCGGAACAAAGTCCGGTATGTCATACGGATAGGCAGATATGAATGCACACAAGCCCAGAACGCCACCGTGCCGCATACGAACGGATGATTCGGCGTCTCTGTTATCAATTAGAATTGGATTTGACGATTTGGATGCTTCCAGTGAACAATTGGCTAGCACACGACGAGTTGAGCTTTTGATGACTTTGGTTCGGCACTTGTTTTTGAATAGTTCAAGCAATTTGTCTGTCGCCGGCAAAAATGAACAGTGCAACAAACCACCGAGTACCTATGATAAAAAGTTTATAGCTTATGGCATTACCTTTGTACCAATTGAATGACTTACCTGTGCTGCTTTTTCGCGCACCTCCAGTACAGAATCCTCCAGCAAACGCAGCACAATTGTCTGTACTTCCGCTACCCATTCGTCTCGACTCAAAACAATGGACATATTGTTGAAAACCAATACTTGCAACAGATCAATAACGGCCAGCCGAGCCGACCATGACGACATCAGCGACACTTCGCCAACTTTCTGCAATGCAAAGCCCATACAATCGCTTAAGGTTAACGCCTGCGATATCATGGCGATTAGTGATGAGCACGTTTCACCGAGCTCCACATCCTGTTCGCAACGTTCCAGTAGACACGCGAATGGTAGCAATTCGAAATATGCCGCAATGTTGCCGTTGGTGTTTCGGTTCAGAACGCCGATGAGCCATTGACTCACTGAGTGGGGAATGATTCGTGTCAATTGACGGATGGAAAGGCAAAATTTGGTCGGATTTACCTGTTTTAAAAAGTCGAACAGCTTTGTCGAACTCTGTGTCCATGGCAGTATCATCGGAATCTGTGTGCGAAGAGAGAACATTGTTGCGGTTTCTAATGTGCTGCAAGCCAGAACAGGAAATACTTACCTCGTTCACCACTTTTCACCTGTTGTACGCCTTCGCTTAAAATATTTATTTTCCCCAGAATTTCGTGTATCACAGTTTCGATGCGAGGACACTCAGGGTCGTTGGCTCCGACAAATGGTATATCTGCCTCGAAGATATTTATCAGAATGCTTCCTAGTCGTTCTCGCACATTTTGAAATGAATGATTCAAGTAGGGCCGTAGGTAATCTGGAAACGAATTTATTTTTGTTTGTTAAGCGGCTTGTGGAGTCAGTGTTGAATAGGCTTTGGATGTACAACTGACCAAATAGTCGATGTGCTACTGTAGACATACGCCACACATGCTGGTTGAAGGGACCTTGTAGGCAATATATCCGCGAGCAGTCAACAAAACTGGTCGTCTCCCGGAGGGGTTCCTCCATCAATACCTAGAAGAGATTTAAATGAAAAACAAAATCAGAAAATGAATTTAGTCATTCCATTCAAACCTCGTGCAACCAGTACTGTCGCCTGGGATCAAAGTTTTCTGCTGCTGTGGCAAAACACGTTCCCCAAAACACATCCGTTTCCACGGTGATATTATTCAAGGCTGACCGAATCAACGGTTTCATTTTCTCGTAAATTCTTTCCGTTTTATCGTATGGCCAATGTTTCAATCCTCTCATCACTCCCGCCATCAGTTCAGCTGCACACCGATGATTTGATTCAGCGTCTTTAATATCGATCAGTCGTTGGATGTGACCGCATAGCGTGTCCGTTAACGCTTCACCGAACATACTAACCAATCCTTTCACCAGAAACGTTCTGGACCGGTTAAATTTCTCCTTGCCCTTTTTCTCTTCCAGCGACCAGAACGCAATCAACTTATCGAAATTGCTTGCGTTCGAAAAGAAATCGAAAATAATTTGCTCCTGAACGGACATTTCGTCTCGCGTTCTATCAATGTTGGGCTGTTGTGCGGACGGAGCATAAATTTTGAATGAAGTTGACCAACCGAAGAAGCCCTCCGATTTGTGTGAATATCTCGGCTCGTCCCATTCCACTTGATTTGATGGCAAAGTTTTCAAGTCGTACAATAACCATCGATTATCGTCTCGTATTCCAGGCGTCAACTTCCCGGTTGGCTTGGGCACACCGGCTATTTGATATGGATCGATGGAGAGCTTAATGTGCTCCCGTTTCTGTTGCTTCATAATAAAGCGAACGATTTGCACGGCAATTTTACGTTCCTCAATAGATTCGTTGATGAGATTGTGCACAGTGTAACGAATGATATCCGGCGGATAGTTGACAAATGGGTGCACTAGATTTGCGATCATATTCGATGCTATCAAACCGTATCGCCAATGCAGCGAATTGTTGTGCGTAATCTCCAGTATCGAGCTCAACATGTCGTGGTATAGTTGCAAATTCTTCGCATTATGTTTGGCTAACAGATCTTTACCTTGGGCAATATCCGCAGCGGTAACAATTGCCGGATCGGTGGCTAATTTTAATGCAGTGTCAATACAATTATCCGGAATGTGAAGCTCAATTGCCAGCGTTGGAAATTCACTTTTGATCGCTTCGACAATCATGTCTAACAACCGTACCACCGATGGCTTTTCCGATAGATTCGTTTTCAGCAAGGCCAACCAAATTTTTTTCACCGCCTCCAAGTTATTACGAACGATCAAACGACCACGACGAGTCCCGCCGATCACAAACAAAATTCCTTTAAAACTTTCATGATTTTGATTCGAATCCAGTGCCAGATAGTTAACAATATCGTCTAGAATGCATTTATACGAAAACTGGTATGTGTTGAGCATGCTGAACAGCCGCATTTGTGCTGGGGCTCGAACGACACTGTAATGAGCGGTGGACAATTTCAACAAATTGCAAATAACCGTTTTGTGAGTCTCGGTGAACGGCGGCGAGGTCAGTTCGTCACGACAATCCTGTTGCATCAGAACCCGTGTGGCCGTTATGGCTCGAATATCTCGTTTGCGTTTTGTCAAATTGAATTCTTGGAAAGTTTTCAAATTTTTGAAGCTTTTAAGCTGCGTGTCGAATGGCGTGGTGTGATGCTTTTTCTGATGCACCCGCTCCCACAGCATTATGATCGCTTTCAGTGACTTGATATCGTCCTCCGAATCACGTAAAACTTTTTCCTGCAATCGGGTGAACGTTTTGATAATTTGCTTACGCACATTCGAACCGTCAGGCATAGAAATTGTCTTGTCCTCAAAGCCAAGCGTTATGTCGATCTGAAATTCCTCGCCCACTGAGCCACTGAAATTGATCAGTGATTCATCTGTCCAATTTGGTAAGAAGTTGGCACACTTCAACAATGCAAGTACAGTGGACGTATCGCGCAACACTTCATCACGTGTCAATGAGATTTCGCCGTCGCAATACTTTTCAAACTGTTCCAGTATCGGCAGCAGATACCGATGGATCAGCATTTCACAGCATTTCCGCGCTGATTCATCCGGTACATACCATTTTATTGGAAGTTCAGACTTGTAGCCCCAGTGTCGCACCGGTAAAAATTCACTTAACGGCTTCTCGAAACTCTCCGGACAGCTTCGCACATCGATGGTTTGCAAAGTGCTGACATTGCTGAGGATATTCATCAACATGGAATTGGCGTATCGATTAGTCAATTTGCACTGGTACTTTGAAATCTGATCAATAATGGGAACCAATTGATCGACGAATTGAATTATTTCGATTGGATCGCCACGAGCGACCGATGTCAGTAGAATGATGTAGTACAACATTTCGTCGCTTTGCTTGTCGATTTCGGCAATGTCATCGTGATCGTCTATGTACGACTGGATGGTTGTGATTAGGTAAGGCACAAATAATTTTCGCATTTCAGAACCAGCAACACGACAAAAAACTCGCACCAAACTGGCGACGAGATGGGCCGACACTCGTGGTTCGAATAGATGCGTTTTGACGAAATCAATCAGTTTCCGAGTTGCGGACATTTTAATTTCCTGCAAAATATTGAACGACAAATTAGTTGTTTGCAAACTGGAGCGTTGGGCTGTGTGTGTTTAACAAAGGGAAGCAAAGCAATATATGCAGCGCATGCATAGTACAGTTCCATTGATTGAGCCAACGTACCTATCGCACAGAGCCTTACACCAGAAGTAGATAATAACAAAAATACGAACCGTCGAACATTGTCCCAGAAGGCCATGAGTACTCGACTGCAGTACAGATTCGGCGATGCTCTCCAACTTTGATCGTAAGCTTTCCGTATCCGATTCCATTCGAATGGTTTCTTGCGAACTCGATTCGATCAACATAAACACCTTGTCCATGTATTGCAGCACGAACGCTTCGAATTCGGCTGTCTGATCGCAAACGATGATTTCGTCTTCGGTTAAATCGTCATAGTACTGGCCAGCTTTCGAACAGTCGATGATTGGTACGAGCAGGGCAAATGATGTTAAAAATTCTAATGTTATCGTTGTCTTGCGAAAATCGTTGGGATCGATGCCCGGCAGTGTTAGATACAATATTGGAATCACGTGCGTTTTTCCAGCTGTGTAGCCTGAAATATGTGCGTGTGTTAATAACATGTCGTCGTCGGCAGTCGAAGTTAATTCAAAGTACCGTTGTGACCGGAAACCAGGGCGCGTGACACACTAACCAGACACTGCAATGCGGCCGTCATTTTGTGTGGTTCGGTTAGTGAATCAAGCGTAGCGTATACTCGATCAATGATGCCTGGAATGATCAATTCCGGACGAAGGTCGGCAAGATGTTTGAATAGTCGGCCCACATCGGATGGACTGACACGCGAATATATTGCTTGAAATGCAATAGGCTTCAGGCACTCTACGAACTCGGTGATACAATTTTCCGTAAGCTTGTGCTCATCTTTGGAAATAGATTTGGGTTTGAAATCGATAACTTCATTGCTGTCACCTCAGTCGTAACTCACCAGCTGTTTGTCTCTTCCATGGATGTTTACGGTACCGCTCGCGAATGAGACGATCGAAAAAATATTTCGGTAAATGTACAATTATCTCTGCGATTGCACTGACCCACTTCCCAGAATTAGCTGGGTGTAAATATGATTCGATAGCACCAAGGAATTTCGCTAAATACTTCTGACATGAACTCTTTGGTCCAAGGGTCGAAACAATCCACACTGAAGTTTAAAAATAATCAAATCTCACATTTCGCTCCACATCCATCCCAGCTTTCACTTACAAGATACTGAGCCAGACCACAACTGCTGTCCGCGCAAACTTTTCATATTTTTGTAACAAACAGGCAAATCCAGTGAGCGCAATATTCTCGTAAACATTGTTGGTATGTACGGTTCCCAATCGATCAAACCGATATTTTCATTAGCCACCATAGCTGCCAAATTCATGATATCCTGCCGAATCAAATGAAATTAAAATTTTGACTCGGAATTTACATTCACATTCATTACATAATTCCACGATGGATTATGGTACGCATCCCACAGATCCATGCAGTCTGCAAACCACAATTCAAAGTTGTTGCACGTGTTCAGAAATAGGGACAACATTCCGAATGCATCGCATGATCTGCCAGTATCTAGTGGAGACAATTTCGGGTACATTTCTGCCAAAATTTCGGCCGTTGCACCTTTAGCGAAATATCTGTGGAAAGATTGAGGTCAGTGAGGTCGGTGATCATTTTGACAAGATTTTGCAGTATGTTGTAACGATTGAGTTGGACCTAGAATGAATTGGTTGGTCCCAACGCGGGTCACTACATTCAGACGACAAGAAAGTAAGTAAGACGCGTTAAGATAGAAGGAATCGACCGAGGGGGAAACTACTTTGAAAAACGGCGACAACGACTTTGACTTTCCGTGACTTTTTTCACTCCCGTGATGACATTTTGAATAGATCCGGAATTTTCCGGATATCGTCGAATTTGCATGACTTCATGACGTTTTCGTAACATTCTGTGAGTTTCCGGCTCTTTTCGTAAATTTTATGACGTGACTTTTCGTGGTTTTACTTGACTTGTTGACTTTCGGGATGATTTTGTGACCTTCCTAAGGGCTTTGTGACATTCCGGATAAATTTGTGACTTTTTTCGACTCTGGTCCACGACTTTTCGGCGCTGTTTCCTCCTCGTTATTAAACTTAGTAGAAATGACACAACGGGAAGCAGTGACGCTTTGAGCTACTTCTCAAAAATTGAATCAGAGACGAAGTTCAATGAACTGTTTGTTAGCCCGTCCAATTGACCCAAACGATCACACCATAATTGAAGTCAACTTAGTCAAAGTCCATGCAAAGTCATGCACCATAGATGGCTGCAATAAAATCAAAAAAAAAAATACTTACGGACTGCACTGTTGTATGATACATTGAAGGTTCGTCTCGAGTGACCTGAAAGATTTTGAAATAATTTTTTATTTAACGCAAACATTGCGAACAATTGAGATTGATGAGAACGACTGTGTTATTTGCATATTACGGTTGACCTGTCTCAGCAATTTCAACAATTCGAAAGTTTTAGCTAAAATACCAGGCAATAAACTTCTCTACACCGCTAAACCCCTGAACCAAAGCAATTTGTTTTGCACATCATCTCATGAATCGCAATTCAAACCTTTCGTTGTACATGGCTTGCTTTTAAAAAAACAGCTGACATTACGCTAAACGACTAGACGTCATTGTTAGCCCTTAAACCTGGTAGTACAAATGATAATCAAATCAGTTCACCAATATGAAACGATGAAGCGAGTTACAATTGCCAATTGGCGAGTTACTATGCGATCAATAAAATTTCATTTTCATGGTCGAAATTATTGCCGTAAGAATTCGAACGAAGCGCATGTGTAAGTGACACCATGCCACACTTTTTTTTTTAACGAAAAAGCGAAATTTAGATTAGAGTTGATCGCATATTGGAGCGCCAAACGTACACCTCAATATGGCTTTGCATAACATTAAAATGAATTTGATAATTTGAACGGAAAATTACTCGTCATCGGCCGGAATCGTAGTAAAGAAACCAGGTAAATTATTGGTCGTTTGCAATTGGAAATTAGCAAATGTGGCTGGTCTGCCATTGGATTTCGGTTTGTTTTTATTCCTGTTTGTCATGTGGTTTTGTTTGGTTAAATTTTTCAAACAAATTTAACTCTTCGCCTCAACAATTTGACTGGGTACGTGCATTGAATGTCGCATTTACTATGATGCATCGACTTTATTGACGACGTACCATGCCGATCACTTTTTACAGATGTGAATCAAAAATAACTCGAGAGCAACGAATTCACACAGAGCCGGACTGGATGCCAAAAGGATCGTCGAAAGGTGTAGGAAGAAAATTTTGGAAAGGCTCTTCTTTTATACAACATTTGAAAAAACCCTCCAGTATGGGCAGTCCGGGCCTGAAGTCATACGTATGAGCAACCCATTAAAATGCGCTCGAGTACATCGAGATCTTGTTGATTTAAATCTGTTGTCATGACTTAACACACGTTTTTATGGCAGCCAACAATAATGTTTTGCTTTTATTGAGCCACACCGGATGCACGTACCCTTTCAAAATTGACGAAGGAAAGAAAATAGAAAATTGGGGCGATAGCTTACGAATAATAGCGATAAAGTTCGTCCTTTGATGTATTTTTCCGGATAAACAGTTGGCTCAGTTTATACAGCGGCTTCCAGTCAATTTCAATATCGTCCGGCGAGAGCCAAGATGTTTTTCTAGCGAAAAATTCGACTTATCAAGGCTGATTGCACGTTAATGAAAATAAACCTTTTTTACCGTAAGAGTTGAGAAAGAAGCGAACAAAATCGATTGAGACGTACTGGTTCGATTGAAGGAATCTCGATCAGTTGCAACAGGAGCTTAATGAATTTGATGTGATCCTCTTTCTGCGAATGAAACAAATTCAGTGATATCACCCAGATTCTACGGATATTCGCGCCATTCTTACCGAAAATTTCATGCCATAGAGTTTGATGTAACTGAAAGGAAAATTGACCTTTAGTGTGTGTTGACCTTATGGATAGAACAATTACTCACTGTGACAGTTTCTGCAATATCAACGTAACACCAGGTTTGAAGTCACGAACAGCCACCGTTTTCGCCAAATTGTTTTTTATATCGGTTAACATAGCATTCGATTCCCTGTCCAATTGATCCGCGTACTGTTTTTGGTTCAGGACACAAAAAATAATTAATCGAAAATTGCATAAGCCAAAAAAAAGTTCCACAATTACCGGAAGCAATCGATTCGCTGGGATCTCCTTTTGTGGATGAAAGCCCAATTCTTTGAAACGCTTGGCCTTGAACTCAGACCTATCCGATTCATGTTCCTCATCCATTTTCTTCTTTCTTTAATGACGATTTGCAGTAAAATTAAAATCAAATTTTATTTGTACAACAACGGTGAACGTATTGAATTGAATGTCGAAACACAAACGAAAACTAAATTTGATTATTACACTTCGGCTCTGTGAACGGTCGCTGCATCAATGCAGTGTTTGTGTAAATTTTAATTGAATACTTTTCGTCGATTGAATTTCTAATTATTATTCTCTTTTGTTGTTGAAATTTTGTTCTATCACCTCGGATGACATTTCAATTTTACTTTTTTCACCACGGGTATGACATATTTTGTAACCATTTACACCATTCACACGAATATCACCATTAAGTGATACAACTTAGCAAAAACAAAATTTCTATTTCAGGGCAGCACCAAAACCAACTTCAGCAGTAGCGGGAATTTTTTAAAGACATTCATTCATTCTTTACGTGTTACGGCATGTTTCATTTTCATTTACATTGCCTAATCACGTAAAGCATTGTACTTACAAGGTTCCAAGTTGTTATTTGACAAGTGGGGAATACAGCCCTCCCCTTCGGGTCGGACTGTAACACCCCACTTATCAAATACACAACTTGAAACCTCGGAAGTAATATACTATAAATTCTTCACAACCAAAAGCTGTAAAACAATGATACAGGTAGGGAAAAGTGAAATTTTACATTTTTTTCTAATATAAGAGTTGTTGTAGTTTGCAATTGATTCTATAAAAACTTCGTTGAACAAATGCAAATCTAGATTTTTTGGAAGGCACGCGCTTGCAACAAGAATGTAATATTAAAAAAACAATCTAAAATTTTGAACAGGATAAAAATCTAGATTCTCATTTGTTAAACAAATTTTGTGTGGAAACAGCTACAAACCACGACAACTCACAAAACAGAAATAAAAAAGAAAATATTGAGACTCGTACTAATACTCGCGCAAGCCCTCGTATACGTACACGTCTCTTTATACAGCCTTATAGCAGTAATGTACTATTACTCGCATAGTAATAAGACTTATTCAGGTCCCTAGTCAAATAGTACCAGTACTCCTGCCTGGTTTCCTTTACTCTGCCGTGTGTAAATTCCAACGGTACCGTGGAAATAAGTGAATAAGGGAGGGACTAATCGATTCTTTTCGCGATTTTTTGTCAAATATCAGCAGAAATACGAAAAATAAGAAAGTTGTACATCGGGCATTCTCATAATATTGTCATATTTAAAAGATTTTACAAAAAGAAAATCGATGAAAATAGCACTTCCCACTCAATTTCACACCCAAATCACATCCACCTTGAACTTAGTCGAATATGGTTTAACGAAGAGAATCGTCGTTAAAGTCGTTAATCGTAACATGAGTACTGTTTTTGAAACGTCAAATCACCAAAGCAAAAATTTAGTGTCGGTTGTGAAAAATGTAATAATTTCGGTGATTTCGATGTGATTTAAATCAGATTTTGTGCGGAAATGTGCTTTTTGTGTTTTTTTAACATTACAATCAACGGTTTACTTTAAATATTCATCAAAGCGAACGAATCTATGAAAAATTTATGGTGACCAATCATGTAAACATACATCAATATTGTCGTTTGGTGTGATGTGAGGTTCAAAAGGGATGACCCAGTAGAAATAAAATGTCGGCGGTAATGGCGGTAATGTTAAAAATTACGTTTTAGCGGAAACGCTTTATTTTAAATGTGTGTACGTTTCCGGTGAAATAAATTAGTTCGAAAGTATACACTATTGAGGAGCTTACCTTAACCTTTAATAACACCTTTAGTTAGAGGGGTGTCACATCCCTTAAGGCACATGCAGTTCTAACAGCTGCAATCCAGCGAACAAAGACGAAAATCGAAGAATTCAAAAAACAGAAACAAATGGAAAAATAGTTATTTATGCAATCGAGATACAAAGTACTTTATTAAAAGGTTGATATTTTGGAATTTAAAATAGGCCGTTTGTTGTATCGTGAGCATAATAAAGTACTTTGCATTCAGTCAAATACAATATTTTATGTCACATAGGCATCTAAAGTTTGTAGTGGCATAAATAACTACTTTGAACCTTAGTTGCAATGTCTTATTTTCATTAATAAACCTCCTACCAGGCGTCCCACTAAATTTTGCCTTGTCCGAAATTCGGACATTTCGGACAATTCATAAAAATTTCGGACATTTTCTGCAAAAATTTCGGAATTTTTTTTTCTAATTTTCACTAAAGTTACGCATTAGAAAAAGTCTGTAAGTCATTTAAGCCCATTCCACCAACAAATTCTAAGGCTTTATATGAGATGAGAGATGAGATTTTTTTTAAAAGTATACTTTGACATGACCTGTAGCTGTACTGATCATAAACCTGAATAGAGGGCTTGAAACCTTCACGAAAAGATAGTGTTAAAGATGTAGGTTAACTAATGCATCTCACCGGAAAGGTGAAAGGCTGAATAGACTATGCCAATCATATTTAACCAATGATGCCATTTTAAAGGTCATCAATAGTGGTGACTTTATCACTATTTTATTTTACCGGAATCATGCACACATTCAAATAAAAGCATTTCCGCCAAAAAAATCATTTTTTAAATTAACGGACAAAAAAATTTCAGTTTTGTGGTGTCACTTACGACTATCTTCACAACAGACATGTCAAGAATTTTGTTTACCTGAATGGCAACATATTTTTGTATGTTTTCTTCACATTTTACCGACTGAATTAGCACGAAACGTATTGCAGGCAATTTCTAGGCACATAAAATTAAGGAATTGAACACTGAATGGCACAATTCACACCAAATTACTTTTAAAAATGAGATTTTCACAACACCCACAATGTTTGACCAAATTAATTTGTCTTTAAAATTATTTCGGAGAATTTTTCCTAAATTCTGTTTAAGACACTAGCATGAGCACACTCGGAACTATTTTCTGTGCGAAATTGAAACTGAATCACTTTGTTTTACGCGAAATACTACAAATTTTCGACACAAACTTGTTTGAGATTTAAAATTTACTGTCCCGATTTGACATTTCATCAAAACAAAATTCAGTGAATCAGTCAAAACTGGATGAACTGAGTGAACAATACTACTCATACTACTGTAATTGCAAAGTGGCAAACTTAAGACCTTATGTGGAATTTGGGTGGAAAATGGCGCAAATCACATATTTCAGGAATTTATAAAGTGAAAAATCTTTCCGGTTTCAAGTTTTTTCGTCAAAAGACGAGACACGGGTATCTTTATTTTCAATTTTTAGCTGCTTTATGTAAAAAAATTGAGAAAAAAAATCATTTTGGCGTAGTCTATACAGTCGCGGAAGAATAATATCTGACATGTTTCTGAGGTAAGGGTTTGTAATAGATCCTATATAAATTTCGTCTAACAAACGAAAATCTAGATTTGGTATTTTAGTATAAAAATTCAGAAAACAGAAATCCAGATCTTCATTGTCAAACGAAATTCTTGTGAATTCAATTACAAACCACAACTCCCGAATCAGAAACATGTCGTATTTCAACCTTACGATACTGTATGTTTAAATAAAACCAGGTTGAATACGGGTCAGGCTTCTTTCCGTTCCTCAAATTTTGGACAAATGCTGAGAAAATCATTTTCCTCGCATAGAATAATTTCCTCAAATATGTGGTTTTTAGTCAATACACTTCCTTCGTTGACCTACATCATTTGCATGTATTTCATCGAAGGATGGAAGAAATAATGATCACAAGCAAGGTTAAAATTTTGATTCTTTTTCCAGAATTTCCATGCGCCACAGGCGAATCTTGTAATTAGTTTCCATTAAACCTGTTGGAATTTTTGTCTACTTTTCCTACTATTACTTCAAAAATTCGATCATATTCTTGCTTCTATTCGAAATTTTTTAATGTCGACTATACTGAAAAAATGCTTAAGAGGCATCGGCACTTTTTCCTACCACAAAACCCGAAAAAACGACCCGAAAACTGTCGATGTATCTCTTAGGAAGTCATATAAAATGATTCGAATATGCTTCAGAAAGGTAATATGGACTTTCGCCGTTGGAATTGCGGTCTTACATTTTCCAGAAATTAATAAAATTTTGATAAAATAATGAAATTAAAGTATCTCTGCTTTGAGCTAAAATTTTCACAAAACTGCTCACTTTCCTGACAACACCAAAAATATCACAACACAAGAGCGTATTATATGAAAAGCTGCCACTGATTCGGTTAGAATTGCGGTCACAAATTTTTAAAATAAATCTTTAAATTTCACAAATGTTAAAAAACAAACTGCAATAGGTTTAAGCATTATCAAAATATAATAAAATGGCGTCAAGCGAAATCGAATCATTTCCGAAAAATGATTTCAAAAATGATGTCATTTTGATTAAAATGCTACTTTCAGTAAAGGGGACATATGGGCAGCCAAATTTTTGATCTAAATAATAAAATAAATTTTTGATAATTTAAACGATTTCAGCCTTTATTATACGCTGATTACCAATGCATACATTGTAGAAGTTGATTTCAGTAAATAAGTAACAGAAAATCTACATATTTTAGTCAAAATTTTGTGTGTTCAAATTTAAATTATTACGCTTTTCCGAATTTCCTAGTTGTTTTGAGTTGTGATCGTTGGATGGAGCAAGTATCAATTGTTAAGAAGAATCATGTTGGAGTGTGTCTGAGGAGGAACAATTATGCCTCTTAAAAAAGATATTGGAGTCAGCCAAGATGTGACGCAGGAAACTCTTAACGTGGCTGTCTTTTAGAGCTACAGCTATTTTCTAACATATCGAAGGAAGAATTGTAACATTATGCCCGAGTACCATAATCAGAAATACAAGAAAAAATTTTTTTTGAGGAAATGCTTCTTTGAATGAAAACCAGGTCTAGAAAATTAGCTGAATTAGCTGAGTTAGTTATCGTGTTCCATAGGAAAAGAAACAATGAGCATATCGGTTTTTCGAGAACTACTCCCAGACCATTGAGCTGATAACGCCCATTTAAAAACTTGACCTGAGGAATTCAGTTCTCCTTCGAACAAAACGTTTTTGAAAATCGATTTAGATTTACTCAAGTTAAAAAAATATTACACATTTAACGTTTCATATTTAACGTCATATTTCCACATAATTTTCAATTATAGTGATCGCGGTACCTATACACATTTTCCGGTATTTTCTGCCATAAAGACCCATATGACTTACAGTCAACTGAATAAAAATTTAGGGACAAAGTATTGATAGACTGAAAGTTTAATTAAAAATTCAGTGAAGTGCGCCGCAGGCAATTTTTTTGAAAATGAGACTTTTATATATTTAATTTTGGTCAGGTCTTGAAGAATATTTCGGACATTTCGGACATTTCGGACAATTTCGGACAAATGTGTAAAATTTCGGACATTTCGGACAAGTGGGACGCCTGCCTCCTACATGTCCTGCGGCAGGACACGAAAATTTTAGTGTGACCGCTGCAAAATATATTGCAATTTTGTAACAGTACGATAACAGTAACAGTGCTGGCTCGGGCTGTTTTACTGCTAATTTTCGAGTGACGAAATATGAGGACGGAAGGACTACTGCAAGCAACATTTACTTAAGTCTCAGTCGCTTGAACATTTTTTTTCTGCTTCTTGTTCTATTCCGGCATTCTCATTGTACGAGGATGAAATATCCGACTCAAAATCTCAGCTGGCTGCAATAACGCTGATTATGTCGACATTCGAGCAAATGACCTGTTTCGGTGAACAAACTGTGCCCTGGCTGCGTCCAAGCTGTGAAAGAAGCCAGATCACTGCCGTGGAGTCGTTACGTGCGCCAGTCTATTTTGGAGCGGAAAGTATGCGATCAATCTAATGAAATTTTCGTTCGTTTTTCAGAAAAAATGGCGAAGAAATGCGTGACGAGAAACGAACCCTGGAATGTTTGAAAGGTGCACGCATTGCGTCACAGTGCTTGGACACGGGCGTACAAGTGCAATTGTATGTGGAATTGCTCAATCACTATTTGTTCCACTTTGAGCGTGGCAATTCGTTGATAACGATCACGATGCTGAATCAATTGATTGCTAAGATCAATGAAGAGCTGCCGAATTTGGAGCAAGCAATGCGAGGAGACGAAACAAATTGAAATGCACAGCAACAATACGTTGGCGCACATAAAATTGCGCATGGATTCAGTGGCAAATGAGAGCGGGTTGTATGTGTCGTTTGCTGATATTGCATTGAACGACAATTATTATAATCAAACAAATTTATTTAGACTAAGGACGTTTTCACCACCTGGGTCTAAAACACACCTTTTTGATCCGTGGTTTGTATACTATTTTTATGAAACTTTTATGAAAGCATTGAAAGTTGGATGCAAATGATTTTTCTTCCTGGAGTACCAAAGTCACATTCCGAACAAAACATAACAACAAAACTGAACAACATACCGGTGCAAAAGCATTCCATATTAATGCCGAAAGTAATCCGTATGAATGCCTAAAGAAGTCCGTTCCGTGTGCATGTATTCTCACAAATGTCGAAAAATAAGCAATCTGCAGGAATGCCGAAAGACATCCGAATGAATGCCGAAAGCAGTCCGTATGAATGCTGAAAGCAATCCTTATGAATGCATTGTCACAAAACACTACAAACATTACATTCGCGTACATACAACAACTTGACACATTTGGGAAAAAATAAAGATAGGATCGAAAATGACATAAGCGGGAATGAAAATTGAGAGAAAATAGTAGGGGAGAATGTTGCTCTTTCGGTACTAAATTTGGTGAGTGAATGTGACGGTTTTGGTACTACAGGAAGAAAAATCATTTGCATCCAATTTTCAATGCTTTCATAAAAGTTTGTCGAACAAACTCATCGAATATTTCGAACGTCAATTTATGCAGAGCAGCGATTTTTTAGGGTGTAATGGAATTTTTGACATGCAACAAACTTTTTTGTTTGCGATGGAAAGTTATCACATGCTGCTTATAATATGTTCAGGATAGTCCAAAGATGTTTTTAAGCCACTTTCCTCAAAAATTTGGAGATACGAACTTTCGATATGGCTGTACAAAGTCAGAACTTGCTTTCGCTGAAAAAAATTCCATGAAATTTTGACTTTGAAAATTGATTTCTCGCGTATAACAAAATATTTTTTCTGTTTTTAACTTGTTTTGGATACTTTGGGGTATGTAGAATGAGTTAAAAATAAATTTTCACGAAAAATTTTCGAAACTCAGGTTTTGGTGGAACAACGAAAAAATGCTTGCACTTAACCTCAATTTTTTCACATTTTATCGATTTTCTTGGAAAATTGAAATGGGATTTTTTGGGACTTTTGGTGGTAGATTCAGACCACTTAGGGATATCGATTTCAATGTACACATTTCTGAAATAGAATTTTGCAAGGTTTGTCATACTAAAAATCTAGTTTTCCCTAACTAATACCAGCCTCACAACGAGTATCCGTTACGACATTTTGTTTGCAGCAAGGTCACTACGACGAAATTTTCTTTAGGATGAGTGGAATTGTTATCCATTCTTCATAAATAAGTGGTTTATTTTACTTGAAGCAATTCTTACAGTCGAAGAAATTTAGTTTTCGGGTTTTCCAAAGGTATTAATCTTATTTAACCCACACTTTATCCCACAACAATGGAATCCACAAATTTAAATTTAGTTAACTCAGCGGTCGCAATGACGGCGCTGCAGTCACGATTTCAAAATGTGATATAGGGTGGATAAACTAAATTTTGGTTTTGGTTACATTTTCTCTTGGTTTTTAATTATTACATCAGGCTTCTAAATTAAGAGTACCTTTATGCAATATAAACCGTTTGAGTTTGAAAAAAGATGTTTTGTATCAGTGAACGATATAGGAAAGCGTTCAGTACGTCTCAACATACAAAAGAACGTAAAATATAATTGTACATTTAGCCACCCTACGTCCGTCATCGCTTCTATTGTCTTCAAAAACATATTGTGTGCTTGTCATGATAATTATCAGACGTTTGTTTATTTATGTGTCTCATCTAAAATGCTGGCCAGCAAAATTTTGATCATTAAATTCAACGGCAAAATTGATCTAAATGTTAAAGTAATTGTGAATAATAGTGAAGTTACTGTGGTTTTGTTTTCTCCTCATAAAGGAATTTGCATCAGTTCGATGTAAAGTGCGGAGCACCATTGGAAAAAAAACTTGTCGCTGAAGAATGATCAAAAAGTTGCTGGACGCAATAGCTTCAACTAATGCTTTGCAGGATATAGAATCGAAATTAGAGAAACACCAAGAGCCGTCCATTTGAAATCTTCATCATCATCATTTCAACTAAAGGCTTTTTTTTTAACGAAACGCAGATTCGGAACATTCTTTTTCGCCAAATTACAATTTGGCATAGGAAATCAATTCAACTCTTTGTATAAGTGTTAAGTGAAGCTCATGATTGAGCTCAATCATGAAAACAGAATCTGGTCAGGAATAAGATAAGAATATGAATGTATGACGAACTTCAAAGTTCCTGATTTATAATCCTGAGATGCCTGCTCATGCAATTATGCGATTTACGATTTCCAAAGAATTTTAATATCAACTTTTAGACAAAATAACAATTTCCAAGTCTGTTTTCTATTTGATTTATTTGATGTATTTCCGACCTCGTTCTAGGATAATAAAATTTTCTGTGGATTATTTGTAACTTCATGAAAATATTAAGATTGAAAACCTCAGAAACATTCACATAAAAATTATGCTTTCCTAACTAATGTTGAAATAGCCTTTTTGCACTCATTAGGAACTTAGGAAAATAACTACTGGTCGAGACGGTTTACTTGTAGTCCGAAATTATATTTTGGCTTCGTAGAACACAGATAAACACAAGAGAGAGGAATTATATGATATGCAGTACATACTGTCCCGCAATGAAAGTAGATAAGTAGGTATGGCCAGTCCATACAAGTCGGAGCACATACGGATTTGCATGGCGCCACCTCAAACAAACTCATTTCTAGTGCAAATTTGCACTAGAAATGAGTTTGTTTGAGGTGGCGCCATGCAAGTCCGTATGTGCTCCAGCTAGAACAAATTTGAACGTTTGGCCATACCTATCTATTTACTTTCATTGCTGTCCCGTACAATCTTTTTCTAAATAAAAGTTATAGTCAAATCGACAATATTGTATTATTTGGCGATTTGTCATATTTTGGAGTTTCTTCACACTTTGGCGATTTTTCTTGACAATTCATCATATTTAGTTGATTTGTTAAATCATCAAGAAAAGTCTCAGAAGTGTGAAGAAACGCCATAAAGACAAATTTTCAATTCTCTATGATCCTTGGAGTTTCTTTACTCTTTGGCGATATTTCTTGGTTTTTCTTCACATTATGGCGATTTTTCTTGTTGATTTAACAAATCAACCATAACAGGTTCCGAGCCTACGCTGAAATTGTAGCCTATATTTCTGTTCGAAATTTTTGATCGCTGATATCTTTTTACGAGAGCCCTTTTTGAAAAATGTACGACCACATTTTCGAGTAAAAATATGTCAGCTTTGAATAAAAAATAAAATTGTCTGTGAAAGTTCCATGTGCTTTGAGAAAAGTGTACCTTTGATGGAAATTTGGGGCATCGGTACAGTTTTCTCAAAGCACATGGAACTTTCACAGACAATTTTATTTTTTATTCAAAGCTGACATATTTTTACTCGAAAATGTGGTCGTACATTTTTCAAAAAGGGCTCTCGTAAAAAGATATCAGCGATCAAAAATTTCGAACAGAAATATAGGCTACAATTTCAGCGTAGGCTCGGAACCTCATAATGATGAATTGCCAAGAAAAATCGATAGTGTGAAGAGAAGAAGAGAAAAATCGCCAGAGTGTGAGGAAACGCCAAAGTGTAAAAATACGTTTTTGAAATGTCTCTACATTATCTTTCGTAAAATGATAGTGTCCTCGGGATCTTTTGTTAAAGTATGAATTCCCTAGGATCGAACAAGATGCCGTTACCTGACGTAAAATAAGAGTTTCCTTAGGATCGAACCAGGCAGCATTTCGTAACTTTTATAAAAGGGTAGATTCACTAGCTTCGAACAAATAACGCCTTTTAGATAAATTTCGTAAAAGGATAAATTTCCAAGGATTTGTTTAATCACCACGAAGAATCGCCAAAGTGTGAAGAAACGCAACAAAGACAAATTTATCATTCTTTGTTTTTGCCGGCGTTTCTTCATCCCTTGCCAATTTTGTATTTTTGGCGATTCTTCATGGGAATCATGATTAATGACGGCTACGAGCTTTAGCGAAAACGAATGAGATGTTCCGATCCGAATCTGCGAGCGAACTTCCGTTTCGTTAAAAAAAAACCTTTAGTTGAAATGATGATGATGAAGATTTCAAATGGACGGCTCTTGGTGTTTCTCTAATTTCGATTCTATATCCTGCAAAGCATTAGTTGAAGCTATTGCGTCCAGCAACTTTTTGATCATTCTTCAGCGACAAGTTTTTTTTCCAATGGTGCTCCGCACTTTACATCGAACTGATGCAAATTCCTTTATGAAGAGAAAACAAAACCACATTAACTTCACTATTATTCACAATTACTTTAACATTTAGATCAATTTTGCCGTTGAATTTAATGATCAAAATTTTGCTGGCCAGCATTTTAGATGAGACACATAAATAAACAAACGTCTGATACATATCATGACAAGCACACAATATGTTTTTGAAGACAATAGAAGCGATGACGGACGTAGGGTGGCTAAATGTACAATTATATTTTACGTTCTTTTGTATGTTGAGACGTACTGAACGCTTTCCTATATCGTTCACTGATACAAAACATCTTTTTTCAAACTCAAACGGTTTATATTGCATAAAGGTACTCTTAATTTAGAAGCCTGATGTAATAATTAAAAACCAAGAGAAAATGTAACCAAAACCAAAATTTAGTTTATCCACCCTATATCACATTTTGAAATCGTGACTGCAGCGCCGTCATTGTGACCGTTGTGTTAACTAAATTTAAATTTGTGGATTCCATTGTTGTGGGATAAAGTGTGGGTTAAATAAGATTAATACCTTTGGAAAACCCGAAAACTAAATTTCTTCGACTGTAGAATGACTACATGTATCTGGAGTTGGTTAAAGCTGATTTCCACATATTTTTATGGTAAATTTCCTCTATCGGCTAGCGACATCGGGAGAATGTGGAGTGTATTTCTTTATTTCAAACATATTTCTGTACAAACATTTATTATAACTAACATCTCAAACACCCATCTTGTCATATTATGTCCCGTCATTATCGATGGTGAATTTGCACCATTAGCTTCTCCTTTATGAATAGATTGATTTCTGCATAATAATTCAAATCCGACATTTTCAACGTTGTAGTGAATCGATAGTTCAGGAGCATATAAATCACTACCAGTTTCATGGAAACCAATGCATATTTATAACCCTGCGTATAATACGGATAATATTTGAGTGCAATTAAACCTACTACTGATATCACAGAAACAACTACTTACTATACAATTCCTTGGGCCGTGACTGAAGGCCATGTATGCGTACGGATGAGATAATTTATAGCCCGCCTCGAATCGTTCCGGTATAAACTGATCGGCCTTATCACCCCAAAACTTTTTCGACCGATGAAGACTGAATATATCGATTCCAATGGAGCATCCGGCCGGAATTGTGAAATCCCTGAGTTGAATGTCTCCGGTTGCATGTCGTGCTATCAGTGACACGGTGGGAAAAATGCGCATCGTTTCTTTGATGACCATGTCGAGGTACAATAATTTGTCCAGGTCATCAACGGTCACATCTACATCTTTGCAGGGAAACACTGACAGTAGTTCGTCGTATACTTTTTCTTGACATTCCGGATGCATGGCTAACATGAACAGAACCATCGCGAGTGAGCCTGTTGATGTATCAGTCCCCTAGACATCGAGTGCGGAAACTGTTTCTCTTGTTCTCTTGACCCTATACAATTAATATAGCAAAATTGAACTTACGGCCATTATAGCAGTGTTTCCTTCACCTTTTACGTCTTCCATTGTAAAGTCACTGTTTTCCTCTGATATTTTCAAAAGTCTGTCAATAAGTAAAACCCTCTCATCCTCCGACACATGTGAACGCTCAGCAATTATCTATTTTTCAGAATGAACCAGAAATTGTATTTTTTTAGAACTAGAGCGAGACCCAAAGTTTGGTTTTGTCAAGATATTATTCCGATATTATTCCGATATTATTTTAGGATATGGAGTGGTTTGCTGCAGGGATTTCTGGGTGGCTGCTAAATATATTTCCCAGACGGCAAATACCAAAAGAGTTGAAAAGACTCGATGAAACTCTTACGGTAAGAGTATTACCATTACAGATGGTGTCACACATTACAGTTCACAAACTCAGATAAGTTTCATTTCAAAAGAGAAGCAGAAACCCAGATCGAAAATTGTTTTGTTTCCAGCTCTCTGAGACTACAAACCTAGCTAGGAATAGGAAATATTTCGACAATCATTTACCTTTTCGAATAATTCTTCTCTGTGCTTGCTCACGCGTTTCGCTTTCTCCGGCCACTTCGTCAACTTCCACAGAAAATCAATTTGATAGAATGGATTGAAGTATCTCTTCATTGCCATTGTTTGGGAACTAACAAAATTGAAAAAAAAAATTATTGTCCCGAACACACAGCAGAGTCAATTTGGAATTACTCAAATAAAAATTCATTGTATACATTCACACCCTCCGGATTGATATCGTATCCAATGGTTGTGTCTAATATCATTTGAATGAATACCAAAACGAATTCCGTTCGGGCATCAAATGCTTCCTGGCCGACTTTAGATGATATGGTGTTGACGAATTCTTTGATTCTTTTATTGAAGATCGGAATGTACATGTTTACCGAGCGGGTTTTGAATGTCGGTGTGATCAGTTTACGATGTCGTTTCCATTTTGTACCTGATTTTGTTTTGTAATAAGAAACAATAACAACAATAAGAAAGCAACTGAAGTTCCAAGTACTACAGCAAATGGCAGTCAAAAAGTCTCGAACAAATTTCGATTTTTCTAATACACAAACCTGAGTGGCTCTACTGAAGTTAAGAAGTTTTGTTCTAGCGCTTGCTCATAGTTCTGTTAAATGATTTTCCTAATGAAATAACATCATGAAACTTACTTTTGATAGTAAACAGCCCGACCGTAACAAAACTTTCTTCTAAGAATCTGTACGAATCGTCTTTGTCTATGCAATTCGGGTGGTGAAGGAGCACTTCCATATCTGACGGTTCCGATGTTACCACGTACAGTTTAGTTCCAATCCAAAAACGTAGTAATGTTCCGAACTCGAAAGACAATCTGAGAAGTGTTTTGAGGTTGTCTGTTGTGTAACAACATTTTTTTGTTAGTTAAGTAAATATCGACAGTGTACTTAGGAGCAGGGCCTTTTCGATTTTTATATGAAAATGCATAATTTTTGGTTTTTCAGAGCCGCATAAAATATGATTTTGCGACAAAATCTGCATATAACGTATGCAACACGTTGCGAAATAAGTTTTTTTTTGTTCACACGTAAACCCCCTGTGAATCTTTCTTAAAACGACAGATAAACATAGCTAACGCCGACCCGTACGAAACACCTATTCGTATCAAAAGCCTTTAATGTGAAACTCTTCATTTCTCTTACTTCATTTTCTTCTCTGCTGAAAAACTATTCTTCCTTTTAAATCACTTACATTATCCACTCTTTGCCTTGTTATCATATACAATTAAATTGCCGGAGGCAATATAGACAGCCCCGTACGAAGTCAAATTTCATAAATTCCTATTTAAACAGCTATATACCGCTATATTTACCTATATTTCACTGTAAATAAACATTTCACAGAGGAATATGCTATTATATAGCTCTATATGCCTGTATATAGCTCAATATAGCTGTATATAGGTATATATAGATGTCCATATATGGAATCCCTGAAACCCCTCACACTTAACACATTATTTCCATGTTAACAGAAACTCTCTAAGCATCATTTTCCCCACTTTATATCACTTTTAATAAAATCCAATATGGCCGCCGGCAGCCATTTTGTTAGGAAACCGAAAATAGTACCGACGCTTTACATTTGTTAATACCTTTCAAACAAAAAAAAATTCATGAAATTCGGTCAAAATTTACTCGAGATATTGACAAAATACTCCACGTTCACTGTACGGCCGAGTAGCCAGATAAGAGCTCACTCCAAGAGACCTAGCTCACGCTCCGGAGAACATAATTTCATAAACTTTTTTTTCCCTGATTGGTACGGTCAATACCTATCTAATAAAGCTAAAACGAACGAAATATGTTCAAATTTGGCCGACCTACAAGCGAAAACTGCTTGCCGCCCTGTGCCTGTTCCACACCAAGGGGTCTAACTCACGAGTCGGTCATCCGATTTCCATAAACTTTTTTTTTGTCGATCGGTATTGTAAATACCTTTTATTTGACGTACCACTTACAAGTTTAACGTTTAAATGTCCGGAGATATCTTCGAAAAACCGTAAAGCACTTATTGGGCCACAGCTCGGGAGGGGTCGATCCAAAATCACTCATCTTCGAACTTAGCCTGTCTTTTGACATTACCAAACGGGAAAAAAAAAGAATTTTCAAAATCGGATGCGTTTTACTCAAGTTATCGTGCAGACAGACAGACGGACAGACGGACATTTTTTTTTCGCGGATTTGGCATCTCTAGACAACCACAATAGGTTTCCCCTTACTCAGGGAGTCCAATTCGACGTGTTACAAACGTATGCGTAAACCTATAAGACCCCAGTACTTCGTACGGGTCTAAAAAGTCCTGTCATAGTACGGTACTATTAGTACCTACTTAAATCCGTTCGGGCATGCGTAAACTGTGCTTAAGACTGAACTTTTCAACAAATGAATGATTCATATTTTGAATAAAGTGTTAAGTTATTACTGAAGATAGAGAGTAAGCATTGTAGCAGGTAATTTCCACTAGTAAAAAAAGAAAAGAAATTCCATTTACTTAAACATTACAGGTTCCGAAAATTACTTGATTTGATTCCGTACACTATAAACCGTTCATTGAAACTTTGGTCTAGGTAAACATTTTAGCCGATTCTTTTTTCCGCTGTAATACGTTATCACAATAAAACGATTGGCAATCAAACTTTTATATGATTGTAATGAGTTTTGGGAAAATTTCTGTACGCTTTACCATCAACACAATTTTCATAATTGTTCAATGTCATCAAATTGATTTTTTCTGTGGTGTCATTAAATTTGTATCATTCTGTATTTAAATTTAATGTGTATGCGTCCGAAAAAATTATGCTTCAATAACTTTATTTTCATTTTCCATAAATAACACTTTTTTGCCCGCAAAAACACCTACATGCCTAATACTCTGAGTTTTGCTAGTGACTCGAAATGGTGTTATTCCACGCAAATGAACATTGAAATGCACCAAGCAATGGGGAAAACAACTGGAAAGTTGTATGTACACAAAATAGTATTTTACATGACTAGGGATAAAAATATGAAAAGTAGAGTTTTCGTGTGAATTTTATTGATCCGAGGCGAAGCCGAGGTCAATAAACACACGAAAACGAGATTTTTCATTTTTATACCGAGTATGTGTTATATGGATTTTACATGCTGAGGGCGTCGAAAGTAGGGCTTGAAACATGAAAAGTACGGTTTTCGACGCATGTAGCATGTAAAAGTCATTGAAAGTCAGTGTAAGTTCAGGTCAGTTGAAAGTCAGTGTAAGTTCAGGTCAGACATTTTAGAAAACAGACCTGATTCTGGTTTCAATCAAACCTGTCAGGTCAAGTGACAGATATAACCTGAGCTTCAGGTCAGATGACACCGGATTTCCACGCATATCTTAGAATGCTGCGATATACATCGGTATCTGGATCTTCCTTTGTTAAAAATATAAATCATATCTCCAATCAGTGTCCGTAATTTCAATCATGGGAGATGAATCCGAGGATGAATCTCACTGAAAAATGACTTCAATTTTCGTACAAAAGTGACGTTATTGTCCAGGAAAACTCATCTCACGTAATTGAAAATAGGGACCCAGAAATTAACTTTTATTCGAGTGGAATTTCAATTTTCAAAAATTATTCGTGAAATTTCGAGAGAGAATTTTTGTCAAGAATTTACTCTAAGCTCAAGCTATTTGAGACAAAACTATTCCGAATTTCTCTAAATAGGACCTGCTGCAGATAGTGTCTCAATCTCTCAGGGGCCATCCATAAAGGACGTCCGCACTATGGGGGTGAGGGGGGGTTCGCCAAAGTGTGACCGCCATACATTTGTGTAGTGGAAAAGTGCGGACAAGGGGGGAGGGGGGGTCTAAAATTCCAGAAAAATCGCGGACGTCCTTTATGGACGGCCCCTTATACTTATAACTTAGACTAACCATACTATAATTACTCTAAGACTTATAAAGTTTTCCGTAGTCACAGCATTGAGAACCAAATATTTTCATATTTTTATAGCATGGAATAGCCCATTTAACGTTTGTTTATTTCGTTAGTTCAGTTTAGTAAATATTCGCATGTTTTTAGTAGGTAGTGGAACAAAAAATCATGTTCAAGTGTTAGAAAAAAAATAATTGTTCGTTTTGAATCAAAGCAATTTTCCGGTCTAAAATGACTGAAAGTTCATGGCAAAATTTTTATATTATAAAAGCGAGCACTGGTGATAGCATCTACCTCAGTTTATCTTCCTCGACTGCCGAACATCAACATTTCAACTTCAACTGAATATAAAAATATAAAAATTCAAAAATGATGAAATCAATTTGTTTAATTTTGATTGTGTTGACCGTTGAAAGGACCTACGGACTGGAAGTAAATTATTATCTTTGAAAGTCAGAGAGATTTCTAATTTTTATTCTTAATTTATCCAGGACATCGCAAAAATTTTGGCCGATTGTAAGACCTCCGAAAAGGTTCCCGATGTGGAAATTATGAATTTTAAGAACAAGGTTATGTCAGAAACAAAAGAAGCTAAATGTCTAACAACATGTATAATGGAAAAAGTGGAACTTGTAAGTTTCCAATACCTTAAAAGGATAACAATTTTATTAAAGAAATTCGTTCATTATAAACTACAGATTAAGGGTAACCAGATCAACGTAAATGGAATGTTGGAATTAGCGAAATCGATGCCGAATTCCAATGAAAAGATGTTGCAAAGCGCTACCGAAGTAGTAGATGAATGCAAGCCGATCAAGGAAGCGGAAAGGTGATTAATTTTCAGTCTTATCGTTTAGATCACTTCTATTCCATTTTTTGTCGCCAGGTGCGAATATGGCTTCAAAGTTTCGAAATGTTTAATGGACGCTGCAGCTAAACGTCAATTGGGTAGCATTTTCATGTAATTTTCTTCCTCTAATTTCACTTTGTCGAAATGTAAAATAAAATTTGATTTGAAATGAACAGAATCGTGTTTCCATCATCGAATGGCGATGCGTTTCATTAGGTTCTTGAAACATAATTTCAATTGTTACCAGGGAAGTTAAATAGACTTCTTTGATTGTTACGGACGAAGCAACCTTAATTGTGAGCCTGACTCAACATCCTACTAAGCAAATTTGGAAACAAATATTCGAATTTATTCCTGCATTCTTGCTTGGGTCAAAAAAGAATATTTAAATGGAACTAATGTTCGTACAGTGGAAGATGAAGATAAATGTTCACTTGTATAGCTCAATTCTATTAAATATGAAAGGCGACAAGATGGGTATCGTTTCGTTATTACAACATGCAAGAAATTATACTGATGAGTGATGATACAAATGCATTCATTCATGAAGGAGCACTGCATTTGAACGACCTTACGAGATAAGATGGAAACTTGCTGTTCATGCTTTCAATTGGAAAGTTAAGAACTGATGGTACCAACAACTTGTAAGTATTATCATGTACAAAATTGATTTAATAGTATCTCTTGCCAAATAGAATAGAACTCCTACCCTGGATAATGAAAGGCAGGAAATTCTAAATTTTCCTTCTAGAGCTTGACCAGCTGAAGCGAACTTGACTCGAACTTCACTATCGTCGACTGTAGAAAAATATTTTGTAAATGGAGATTTTACCCTAGAGATGGAATTCCACCCGGAGTTTCCTATTTAAACGAAGAACTTTCGCGCTGTAAGAGATATTTAGCGGTCAATTTACTAGTTACAAATATAATTCAAGTAGAATTGGTAAAAGGAAACTAAACCCAAATCATCTTTCAGAAGTTCTTACAATTTCTTACAGTTCGATTGAGTGGATTTAAGGTGGATTGGATAACTCTAAATTTTTCTATATTCCAACACCATAATCGATTCTGTGAAGTTTAATAAATAGCCAAGAACAATAATATTTGCTGCGTACATTCCGTGTTTAGCTAATTTGCAAATTACTTACGCAAATTATACTAATTATGAATATTGTCCAGATAATTATACATAATTCGAATATCGACGCCTATCAGATAATCTAGATTAATTGGCATGGTCTACATTAACCTCTACGATTGATCTGATCATAAGAATCAATTATTGAAGTTCATAATTCCATTTTATGAAGTCATTACAGACCATTATACAATTTGTGTTATTGTTTACTCGATATGACCTTTTCTGTCAAAGGTTACGATACGCAATATCGTTGATCTATAGAATTTAGTTGAGTAGATAAAAGCTACCAATTTCTTAGAATTTAAATTTGATGAAAAAAGGAACAATGTGTCCAAAGTCCACTGGTAAATCAATGTATAATGTAAAAGACTCACAGAACTTAGTGACTTATTTCTGGCTAGGACATTCTTTACATCATTTTTTTAAACCATGATAGCTCATTCAACACATTGAAATTAATTGCGGCTTGCCAACTTTCGGCACCCTGGACTTTACTTAAATTGTCGAGGAATGCCTCCAAATAAATTTGTAAAAATCCAAAACTCCAAAATACTAGATTTTTAGAAATTTATTAGAAGAGACTATTGGCACCGGGTGCCAATAGTCTCTTTATAATACTGTGGCTAATGGCACCGGGTACCAATAGTCTCTTTATTATACTGCGGCTAATGACAGCAGGTGCCAATAGTCTCTTTATTATACTAATGCTAATCGCACCCGGTGCCATTAGCCACAGTTTTATTAAAAGACTGTTGGCACCCGGAAAAATTAAAATTTGAATAAAAACTCAGGATATTTTGAAAATAAACCTTGACAAAATGTAGCGTAAAGGCCGATTGTTCGATCCTGAGGAATTCATCCTTTTACGAAATGTAACGTAAAGGTATCGAACAATCCGCCTTTACGTTACATATCTCAATAGGATGAATTCCCTAAGATCGAAGAAACTACCTTTACGTTACATTTCGTAAAATGATGAATTCCTCAGGATTTAACAATCCGTTTTTACGTTAAATTTTGTAAAAGGGCGAATTCCCTATGATCGAACAAAATATTTTTACGTTACATTTCGTAAAAGGAATAATTTCTAATGATCGAACAATCCGCCTTTACGTTACATTTCGTAGAAAGATGAATTCCCTAGTATTCTACAAAACGCATTTGCGTTATATTTCGTAAAGGGATTAATTCCCTAGTATCGAGCAATCCGTCTTTACGTTGCATTTCGTAAAAAGACGAATTCCCTAACATCGAACAAACTACCTTTACGTTACATTTCGTAAAAATATTAATTCCTTAGGATCGAACAATCCGCCTTTACGTTAAATTTCGTAAAAGGACAACTTCCCTAACAGGAAAGTTTTCATTAGTTTTAAATTGCGTTAAATTTTGTAAAAGGACGAATTCCCTAAGATCCAACAAACTACCTTTGTGCCACCGAGAATTGAAATACGACTCTTTTCAGCACTCATTTTAGTGTTGTAAAGTGACTTATTTCAGCACCCGTTTGATGTGATATTACAACACTCAAAGCAATGTTGATATGGAATTTGTATTTTTGTACTTTTTCTACAAATAATTTTTATAAGAAACACTTGTTTCTTATACAAATTACGGCAGTATTGTGCACAAAACAAGTTTAATTTTCAAAATATCCAGATTTCTTATTCAAATTTTAATTTTTCCGGGTGCCAATATTCTCTTTATTATTCTGTGGCTAATGGCACCCGGTGCCAATAGTCTCTTTATAATACTGTGGCTAATGGCACTGGGTGCGATTAGCATAAGTATAATAAAGATACTATTGGCACCTGGTGCCATTAGCCATAGTATTAATAAAGAGACTATTGGCACCCGGTGCCGATGGCATATTCGAAATTTATTTGGAGGTATTCCTAGACTATTTAAGTAAAGTCCAGGGTACCGAAAGTTGACAAGCCGCAATTATTTTAAATGCGTTAACACGTCATAGCCGAGATTTCAAAGTCAATATTGCTTTTGTAATATAATATTCCTTAACAAACTTACTTCTGCATAGTCACAAGTTACAAGAACTGCTTCAACTTCCAACGATTTCAATTCAATTCATTCTATTCATATCATGCCATATCGACGTACGCTTATGAGCATGTGTTTTAATTAAATTTGTTAATTTTTTTTTTTTTGTTATAATCACATTGCGTTGTAGACGCAAAACTTTTATTTAATTTAATTTTTTTCACCTGATTAGAATTCGTACATTCCTTTTCCGTATATTTCGTTGGCGTTGTTCAATCAAATTAAAAGTATTTTAGTAGAAAAACCGTGATTATAACAATTAACTGTACAAATTTTGTGTTTGTGACTAGAATTCAAATCTAAAATGGGCAGGTTATTCTTCAAAGTTTTCCATAACTCTGCGAAATTATTTTACCCAGAGAAGGTGATAAGACATGTTAAAATCTCAGGTCCAAAAGTCGTGTAAATCCTGGAATGTATCGCATCATCCAGGCAGCATACGACTCCAGCTTTCCAAATGATCTATAGGAATTTTCCGGGATGTTATTTTGTGTAAGGAGGACAAATTTGTTTCACAAAATATTTGTATTTCCTCAATCCTCAGACTTTTCATCAGGAAAAAATATTCGAAAAATACTGCCCTGTTAATAAAAGCCGCTTTTTCGACCGAAAAAGCAATATTTCAAGAAAAATTTTGTTTACAGCTTTTCATACATGAAATAAAGACTCCCAGTTTTCTCATTCAAGTGCCTGGCATTAAAGTTGATTGAAATGTCGGAAAATAAGCGAATAGTATTTTACGTCCTTACTTGTAAGTTTGCTATTTTGGCAAGTGTGGCCTTTACGGAACAAGCCGAAGGCGAGTGGAATAAACCCAAAAACCGTTTCTGCATATTAATCAGCATATATTCGTTCGTTGGATTTATAAAGTGACGATTGACCTTTATTTTCTGCCAATGATATTTTGAGGGGCAAGGAATAAAGATTGTGCACATGAGATGAAAAATAGTTATTTATGCAATCGAGGGGCAAAGTACTTTATTAGGCTCTAGATGTGTAATTATGACACGAGGCGGCAGGTTTTGTGTCATAATACACATTGGCAACCTAATAATAAATATTATGCACCTCCAATGGCGCGGATCATAATCCAACTCGTCAAAATAAACGTTTGGACATAGGTGCATATCATTTTTTATGTGTCGATGCAAAGTTAAACCCAAAGTTCCTCTCCGAACTGATGCATAATGTTAGTCATACCACACAGAGCCATATAAAGTACCATGCATCGACTTGCATACAGCGTTTTATGCCACAGAGTCAGTTTGTAAATTTGGCATATTATGATTCTGAGTGGCATACAGCCAAGGACAGTCAAAAAAGTGTATTTTTATGATTTTCGTGTTTATCGATCTCAGCTGTTTTAACAATACAAATTACAATGGCAAAACAGCTGAAATCGATGAAACACGTATAGAATAAAAATGCACTTTTTTGACTGTCCCAGGCTGTAAATCATATTTGTGCCACCGAGAATTGAAATACGACGGATTTCAATATCGATAACTAGATTGAAATGTCCAAAATTACAACACCCGTTTTCATGGCTTATTACAACACTCAAACCAGTGTTGAAATGAAATTCGTATGAGTTATTACAGCATTCGTTTTAAAAAAATGCAAAGCAACGTGATCGATCAAATTCGAAGAGTGATTGTTTACAATGAAAATTCTGAATTTTTGTGCATTTGTCTATTTCAATTCTCGGTTGGCACAAAGCATGATGTGTTACACGTATTGTAATGAGATTTTTTCAGCACACGACCCAATTTTCCTTACTCGCTCCGCTCGTAAGGAAAACTTGGGTCTAGTGCTGAAAAAATCAACATTACAATACTTGTAACACAACATACTATTTCAAATTGATCAAAAAAATTGTAAAAGGAGAAATTAAGTTGAGAGCAGTGCTAACAACCATTTTTGTTGCAGCAAGAACTTATGTGTAACATTGCAAAAAAATGATTTTAATATTTTTTAACGATTTTCGGTGAAGGTCTTATCATATTTCCTGATAAAACGTTTTGTGTAACAATAGGCCAGCTCTGACTCCGGGCAATATGGAATGTTGGGCTCAATGAGGTGTTTTTCTGGTCCGGGAGGCTTAAATATTGGACCCAAAATTTTTAAGAATTTTAAAAAATAGTTTAGGCATGGGGAGCGAGTCATTTGTACAAATGTACGAATGCGTTGGTTAGAACGGTGTGCCTGAACCGATTTTATGTGACAAAAATAAGAACGTCACAATTTCTATACAATATTTTTGCAGAATGTCTCAAAATTATTAAAATACAGTTATTTGTTCAACGAGGGAAGAAAAGTTACATTCGAAGGGTGCTGTTATGCTCGCTGTGCTTTGGTAACAAGTCACCACAACGTTTTTCACAACAAAAACCTTTTCATGCGTCGGGCCGAAAATGAGGGCAATTTTTCGAATTTTCTCCGGTTTCCGGCCCTCTGCATGAAAACTCACATGTGCACCTGTTTGGGACGGTTGATTTAAGGCACTTTCGCTTGTAAGCCTCACTTCGTTCGGCCTACAATCCGCGAAATTGCCTAAAATCAATCGTCCAAAACAGGTACACAAATAACCATTGTGCACTGGACAACTGAAATACGACATATTTTGTCATGATTTTTTGTTATGAAATGTCAGGTTTTACCGACCGATATAGCGTGCGGGAAAAAAATTCATTTCTTTGCGATTTATCGTGCGAGAACGGTTTTGAATGAATATTTCCATGACCATTCGATTGGACAAATTTAATATGGTGAATGTGAAGTTCGAATTTTTTCAAGAAAATTCATGTGTTCTGTCTATTTCAGTTGTCCGGTGCACAAAACGTTGTTCGTACCTCGAAAGGGAATGTATTTTTTTAGCACACGTCCTAATTTTCACGGAATTTTTCTCGTGATTCAGGCCCTCAGCATGAAAAGTTGTATACGCATCGTTGTGGACGGTTTATTTTAGGCACTTTCGCTTGTCGCCCTCACTTCAAAACATTATATTCATGAATACCATGTAAAATAGTAATTTATGCAACTAGTTGCGAGAAATGGTAGTTTTTGTCACACGATATGGTTAACAAACTCGCTTCGCTCGTTTGATAATATCACATCTAGTGACAAAAACTACCATTTCTCGCAACTAGTTGCACAAGTTACTATTTTACATGGTATTCATGCATTATACCAAGATGCCAAACAATTGTGTCTCGTTGAATTCCATACACAAAGTACTTTATTTTCATGATTTTGAGACATTCTGCAAAAGTATTGTATGAAAATTGAAATCAGAAGAGAAATTAGAATTGCAAAATAAATCAATCATTATCACTATCTTATCCTATTCCATCTGATGGAAGGTACGTTCACTTTGAGGAAAAAAATTGACTCTTATCCGTGGCACTCTAAAATCAACGAGTCCTTGGCGATATATCATCAATAAACTAACATTTTCCGTCATCTTATCATCACAGAAATTTAATCATTGATCATGACATTGTATGATCTTAACTGAAAAAATGCATCGTAAACTCACTTTGCGGATTATAGAGGTTTAAAAAATTCCCCATCAGCGGAAAAGCTATTGGTCCCGGCAAATGCCAACTTAAACGGTACAATTCACGTCGCGACCACAACCATTCGATATACTTAAACAACACCAAACAGAACACAGTCACATATAATACAAGCACCATAGTTTGATCTCGGATAAAAATTCGAAGCCTGAAATTGATCAACAGTTACCACTATACTAATTTTTTAGAACTGAATCTGTGCATTTTTCCAGCTACACTGATATATCAATTTAACTGCACAACATTCGCACCAGTTGTAATCGACTATTCATATTGAGCCAATTTATCTATTTCTTTTTAACTCGAAATGGTAATTTTATTGGGTTAACTTTTTAATGAAATGTTGTTCAAATCGTAGTTGTGAATGCATTATAAATTCACCCAATTGTAATGACTGGTATAAACTAAATGCATACGGCTAATAGGGTTACATTTATGCATAAATAACCAGTAATAACGTGCCCGATTTTGATCGAAAGTATTTAGCGTTGACAGGGAATATAATTACATATTCATTTTTACGTTAATTAATCGTGGATGCACAAGCACGTGGATTATATCAAAAAGTCGTTTTCCAATCGTGGAACAACTTTGATAATCACTGACTGATTGTCTTCAATTATAAACCTTAAATGTTTCCATTATTTCTGTCGTAACAACAGGATTCAATCTTACATTCTCCCAAATTTGCTTTATGGCATTTAATGTTTTGAATAGCAAGTGATTGTTTGAATGAAATGTAATACAACTGTGTTTTGATTGTTCTACATAAATAGTGATGTGCTTAATAATAATTGTTGTTACTTAGTTGATGGGAACCGCAGGATGATATTATGCCCGGACGTGATACCCGCGGGTTTCTTCGATAGCTTTGGTTCCCTCTTTAACATCGTTCAAAGTGAAAGTTTGGAAGATTTTTTTTTGGCATCTATTTTTTTGTCAGCAAATTTATTCTTTTAGTAGCAAAATTATTTATTTCATCAGCAAATTTATTCTTTTTTTCTGCAAATTTATTTTTTTTAGCAGCAAATTTAATCTTTTTTATCGGCAAATTTAGTGTTTTGTATCAGCAAAATTAGTCTTATTTTCAGCAAACTTATTAGTACTCGAACAGCATATTTATTGCTTTCTGAGCAGCAATATTACTGACTTTAAGCAGCAAAAATAATTCTTTTGCAGCAAATCCCTGGCAGCAAATTTATTACTTTGTAGTCAGCAAATTTATTGTTTTGTAATATGCACTTTTAATGCCTTCGAACAGCAAAATTAATACCTCGAAGTTATTGCTTTTTGTCAGCAAATTTATTAGTGTTTCAATTGCAAATTTATTTTTTTATAAGTAGGAAAACTACTATCTTCAATCAGCATATGTCCCGCAGTAGGACATATAAAATTATATCACTTACACCACTAACACGAAAACGTCAACTCAACAAGCGACGAAAAGTAGAACTTTCCGTTGCCTTTATTGCGAAAAACGTTGTACACAACTCGGTGATAGATCTTTTAGGCACACGATGTGTATTGTCACGCTCGACCTGCGGTATCGAGTGACAATCTACACACCTAGTGCCTAAAAAAGCATTTATCCCTCAATTTGAATGGGGCTTCGTAATTTCGCTATGCGTAATTTCTAGGATGCACACCTTTCATAATAATTTCACTTTAACTAAGTTTACGGATCGCTCGGCGTGTTAAAACGCTCTTTATGGGCAATGAATTACACAGACTAATTATTAGACGATGCGAGAGAAAAAAAATTAACTCCTAAGTTACCGACACCGTTCCGGCGCCCGGCTCGCATTGCGGCCCTCCGCTTCGCTCCGGGGCAATGGGCCGGATCGCTCGGCGTGTTAAAACGCTTTTTAAGTGCAATGAAAATTGGTATCCATTTCGTAAAAAGAAATGAATTGTCCGTGTAGTGTCAATAACTATTTACGTTGACGTAAGACGTGAAATAGTAATTTCTGCAGCTAGTTGCGAAAAGTGGTAGTTTGTGTCACTAGAAGTAATGTTATCAAACGTGCGAAGCGAGCGAAGCATGTGACAAAAACTACCACTTTTACAACGTGTTGCATACAACGTTTTCTGCAACCAGCTGCGAAAAATGAACTTTTGAAAATTGTTACACTGCGATTATATATCTCAATAGCCGAATGGTTAGAGGTGTTGCTCGATAAGCATTGGGTTTTGGTGTCCATTTCACCACTAGTGACGAAAAGCATATATGAAAATCCATTCACCAAAAATAGATAAAAAATAGCTAAAATAAACAATTAATTTTGCTTATGACAAGAAATAAATCTGCTGACAAAAGTAGAATAAATTTGCTGTTGCAAATCAATAGAATTGCTGTTAAAAAATAGCTAAACTAAACAATTAATTTTGCTGATGACGAATAAATAAATTTGTTGACAAAAGTATTAACTTTGCTGATAGAAATAAATAAATTTGCTGCTAAAAAATAGCTAAAAAAATATTTAATTTTGCAGATTGCAAAAAAATAAATGTGCTGACAAAATAAGATTAAATTTGCTGCTTCAAAAAAATAAATTTGCAGACGAAGAATTAAATTTGGTCACAATAGCAATAAATTTGCTGAACTAAAAGAATAAATTTGCTGATAAAAAAAATAATTTTGCTGCAAAAAAAGAATAATTTTGCTGACAAAAAAAGATTTCCCATTTTTTTTTTGAAGTCAAGTTTCTGCCACATCAAAAACAAGGAGGATGATTGGGTTATGGATAGTCAGGTCTTTCAGATTCGTTAAATTTCTTAGATCAAATCTTAGATCGTCAAATTCTAGAAGTACATTTGATGAATTTCTGCTCCTTTATCAACTGTAACCAAGCATAAAAAACTTGGCTTTGTCTTCTCAGCTGCAACTAGCTTCTTGAATCCGTGCTTTTTGTTTTTGTTTGCTCATTCGGGTTGAATTCAGGTCGATTCTCTTTTTTGACGTTATACAAATAAAGATTGAGATTTGTTTTTGCAATTTATCAATTCAGTTGCGCTTTGCAGCCTTTTTTCTCGCTTTTAATAAAGAAAAAGAAAAACAATTTAGAGTAATGTCTCTACTGACGGTGGTTGTATGTAGAAGTTTAGCTTTCACGAAAAAGAGAACCATGTTTTAGTTCGGGGTTGTGGCATCCATAATTCACATGGTACGGTCCACTTCGCAAATCGGTATACATACAAGTTGCCCTTCAAATGGTGCACCAAAGTACTATTTCTTCTTCACACTAGCGTAAACATGTTTCATTCTGTTTGTTTAAACATTTACCTTCTCGCCAACTTAATCCACTTTAACAAGGATCGAACGGATAAATCCTTCAGTCGACGAACGAAAATGAACCCAGATTTTCAAAAAAAGGAAAATATGGAAATTAGTTGTCAGATACTCTCGAGTCAAATCAACAAAAGCACTCAATGTGTTAATCAAGCAAATGTTTTCATCATTAGCAACTAAGGACAATGTGGCCTTTGGTGATTGGACTAAAGTGTCGATGTAGATTTCAGAACTAGGATACCTAACCCATTGTATATGGATTATTTTCCCGATTTTGATCTTTCTTTCTTAATGCAGGACTTAAATCGTGGTTATTTAAAGAAAACATTTTCTCAAATATTTCCACATTTTTGCTAATTTTCAGGAAATAAAAATGTAGGAAAAGTTAAGAATATATTTTCTCACAAATAGTTCTCACTCGGTTCTAATTTTTATTGAAACAACTTTTTCCACTTCCGACAAACTCTTTATAAAATTCATCAATTTATACGGTTCGTTTTACACACACATCAGCCAATTTCATTTTTACTTATTTTTCGATAAAGTTCTTTGCTTTTCAGCATGTTCAACAAGCTTCTCCTCGACCATTAAACCTTTTCGCTTCCTTACTGAATCCATGTAGAGTTTAGCTCGATTCTGGGAATCTGCTTTGTCGCCGAAATGCAAGTACTCCTCTTCAGTTGATGGAACCCAGTATGGATCAATATCGACCACCTAAATTAGGAAGAAAAACATCAACAAAAATAGAATTTAAACTACATGCCGTGGAGCAGGAGCTATAACTCTATAACTCAAGAGTGAATGTTAGTTATAATTGCTTACAAAAAAAGAGAACATCTATGAGGCTCATTGAGGAAGCAACTGAGGAAAGCTCTTCTTTTTCTTCTTCTTCTTCTTCTCGGTGCAGATTTTACAGTTTTTCATACATGAAATAAAGACTCTTATTTTTCTCATACAAGGGCCTGGCATTAAAGTTGATTTAAATGTCGGAAAATAAGGGAATAGTATTTTACGTCCTTACTTGTAAGTTTGTTATTTTGGCAAGTGTGGCCTTTACGGAACAAGCCGAAGGCGAGTGGAATAAACCCAAAAACAGTTGCTGCATCTTAATCAGCATATTCGTTCGTTGAATTTATAAAGTGACGATTGACCTTTATGTTCTGCTAGTGTAGTCAATAGCGCAAATTTTGTTAAGGAACGTTGACCGAGCGAGTTCCGACAAACGAGTGATTGGAAGTTGTTGTGGACATCGAAGAAATAGTTTTCTGAAGAAGAGAAAACAAATTCCACCTCAACCATCCCCTTACCACCCCTTCAAAGTTTAAATGCAGAGGTGTCTTTGTCGAACTATTGACAGGGCTGTATGAAACGGAGAGATACGTGTGGTAGCTTATTTTAAAGGTAAAGGTTCAGAGCTGTTTATGGCGTAATTAGATTTTCCGAATTTTTCAAATCGTTTAAGAGTTTTCCTACTTTTCTTCAAATTGACCATAAAGACCTGCGATCTGATATGGCTAAAACTCAAAACATGTAAACCTGATTTCACAAAGCATTTCAGCCTGAGATCAACTTCAGATGTCTACAGTTTTAGTCTCACATATAGTCTGTACGGCAGCAGAAACATATTTGGAAACTAATTTGGCGAGCTTTTACAAGACGATTGAAATTTACAAATTGACTCGAAACGTTAAGCTTTAAGTTATGCCTGCAAGTGTGGCGTTGAAAAACAAATTCCACTTTGGATATGAATTGAACATAAATTCACCAGAATTGTAAAGAATTTGCGACAAAAATCTACACAAAAATACAACAATCGATTTGACTTAACTTTGCCGTTTATGTTTAGAATACTCATTCATATGCGATCATTTTATTTGTGTACACATTCCTGCACCGCTACCTATCTATCACTAATGGATATCAGCGTAATCTAACGCAATATATACCGTGTCTAATTGAACAGTAAAATCAATTTAATTGTTGAAGTTACAAGGCGGTTAATTAAATTATTTATTTTTTTTAAATGAAACTCGAACGAATATTATCTGTATAAATCGATGTCATGTTGTGGGAGCAAGTGCATCCCACTTGAAATCATAATGAACGCATTTCTGAAAGACCACTTAACACTTGCTAAGGATTATAAAGCTGGTTGTGTGTTAAATAACAATAGCTTCGTTTCGATACGGTCAAAATTATACCCAGAGAATTACCATAAACACTTTATATACGAACATAAGAATACCCAAACTACGTCTCAAAAATTTCATTTTTTTCCTCCAATTTCAAATATATTTCTTTCTCAATAAGAACTACGCAGGACATCGAAATAAAATATCGAATATTCTATACACAAGAGAAGGCAGCAAAAAAAAACTTAATCTCTCGACTAACCAATCTTAAATCACAACCATTTTTTTTCTTCTCTGTATGATCCGTTTGTTATTATTTTGTATTATATACTCAATTATGTATTTAAACATCATCCCGTTTCCGTTTTACATTCTGTAACATAAAGTCTAATATTACACCTCTCCTTTGCTCTAATGCACGCTACATATGCATTGTATTATATATATAGTTATAGCTATACACACGTACAGACCAACTAGCCAAGGAAAAAAAAAATTGTTAAAAAAACTTGTTGAATTTAAAAGTAATTTACGAAGCAGCTACTGGAAATACGTAGATTGTATCTTTTTTAAAGCTCTTGTCAATCGGTTTTACAGGGTGATAATGTTGTCGATGATTTTTAATGTTCAATTTTTTTTTTTTCTCGTCGAATTAATAAACTCGTTTTCGTATCAACAACAATGTTAACCGTTTAAATTTGAACGAACTGAAGAAAAAAAAATTATGCGAAAAAAAATCATCGTTTCCTTTAACGGCATTCTTTAAGCATCAAGGTCCACGTGATCACAACTTATCTCTCGTTCATATAATTTTATAAACGAACAGGTATGTATTGTACGTAAACTTGTAATATTATGTACACTTAAGAATAGACAGTCGGCATCTACCTTCTAAAATCCATTTTATAATAACAAACGAAACGAAAATTGGAAAAATAAAATCGGGTAAATATATTATAGACTTTTCCCTAGGGACGGAAAGTCCATTTTCACTCCCTAGTAAAGGAAAATAACAAAAACACTTACCTCCCAATGGCTAAACGTAAGCTGCGGACAGGCTAGCCCAGATGTTTGTTTTCGAATATCTTGAGCAAAGTTCAGAGATTCGATAACTGGTATAACGGCCATTACCGTGAATGTGCCGCTGCCTTGTGTTAAATCGGCGGACAGTATGCGACCATGGCGACGTCCAATTACTGCATACATTCGACCTGTATTAACAACAAAAATAATCGTAAAATGAATGATACATAAAATGGGAAACAACAGATGGAAATCAAAAAAAAATCGGTTTTGGTTTCTCCTATAAATATTTCAAAGAAAAGAGACAATTTATGTCCACAATTATTATAGTTAAAGTTTAATAGAATGAGGTGTATTTCGAGAGGAGATACACATTCCAATGTTATATAAAATTTATTGATATTAAGAGAGAGAGGTATTTCAGATATCTTCTACTAAAAGTCTAGATTGGTATTTTGTAGAAATACCTTGTTTAATGTATGGAGAAGGAAAAAAAAAGTTTTTTTTTATTTAATTTATTTCTATCGAATTGCTTATCGGAAAACTACTATAATCATTTCAAATTATTTATTTAATTTTTTTTCTTCTTCTCTTAATTCTCTTAATAAACGAGTGTGTGCCATGATGTTATGTATATTATACATAACGTGCCATAAAACTATGTCCGATAGTCTGCACAGTAAAAACGATATATTTTCATTCATCTCTTTGTACATAAGAATCACGTTTATGTGCTAAGAAAACTATGTACATAAAATGACTAAAGGAGTGTAAATAACAAACTTGTAAATATTGCCTGAAGCAATTCAACTTTGTTGCATGTAGAATGTACATATAAGCGTATATATGGATGGATACATAAAAATTGTCTATAAAGGTGAGTTTTTTTTTATTAATTCATATTTTTGTACTCTGTTGAATTAACCAGCGTACACTGCCAAGTGATTTAATATAGTGAGAATTGCAAGTGTTTCAAAGATCCAAATTTTTTCATTTTATCGAAAATAAGAGAAACTTCACTCAAGGTAACAGGTGCATCTCTTTAAGTCGATCTGTATTTGTGAGGGAAATTTGGGTCTCGAACAACAGTCTCATAAGTCAAGCATGAAGTCTTGGCAAGTATTCTCAGGAGTGACTTAAGACATAATGGACCAGTTTTTCTTGCACTGAGAGTGGTATTGTTAATACGAGTAACGATAAATCAGCGTATCATTTGTATCAAAATAACTATTTTCCTAACACATTCCGTCATGAAAATTTCGCGTGAAATATATGAACACCTGAGTTGAAGCTGAGGTTGACAACGGGTCAAAAGAGCTAAAAATTTCAGTTAATACTTAAGATGGGATATTCATTTTTACAACCGTCACTTTTACACACTAGTGCGTAAATATGTACATGATAATGCACAACCACTTCCATCGCACTGCTGTATCTACTTAATAGTTATTTATGCAAAAAGTTGAGAAAAAGTTGGTGTTTTTACTATATGTGAAGTACTCGCTTCACTCGTTATAACCACATCGTTTTATGCAGTTTGCTCATATAATTCACTTTTTAATGCCAATAAAATGCCAATATTGGCTATATTGTGTGTACGATTGTGGCACGGGCATAAAAGGTGTTACAACTAGAGACGAATTTGAAAACTATTGGTTAAAAACTCCTCTTCAACTTTTAAAAAAGTCATAACGAGTCATGGAGTAAAATTTTCTTTATCTAACTCAGCAACATAATATGCACTCTTTGCACACTTTAGATGCGTCTGTTGTCTGAGTCATTGTATCGGTGCAAAGTACTTTATTAGGCACTTTGCACTTGATGTCATAAATAATCAATAACAGTTGTTTAATAAATTTTTGAATACGATTTTATAGATCTGATTTTTCATTTTTTCAGTGTTTTGTTAGAGGGGCTCGTCTATAACTATGTGACAAATCTAGAAATAAAAAATGAATTCACGTCCTTTTCTGGACAAAATCTCAATCGATTCTGTGAAAGTTGAGAAGGGCATAAAAGAATGAAAGGTAAAAATATGTTTTGGTTCGTCCGTTGTTTACACCGAACCGACTAAACAATAATTTTTAAAAGTGTACATCATGTAGTATCTTAGGCATGTTGGAATATCTCACAATACAACCATAAGAAAAATCAGAGAAGAAAAAAAAACAAAAAAAAACTTTGTATATACAAAATGTGTCACGTAGAACGTGTGTATATTCGATATGAATCAATGCGATGGTGTGCGTGTTCCACGTTTAATGTATTTTTCATTCAAGTTTTCAAGTCGTTTTTTTGTTTTGTAGTTTTCAGTTTATTTGAATTGCTTGGAAAGTAAAGAGTCGACACTGAAGGTTCCCGCATTTTTATTCCATACACCCGAAAAAGTCGTCATGTTTATTTGTTTATTTTTTTATTTTATTTTTGTCTTCATTTCTTAAATAACTGTTGAGATTATAATCATAATAGCGCAGGTATGGGCGGTTTAAAAAATATTACCGAAACTGATTGAAAAAGCGTTAATTTACATATATAGCGAGATAGATATATATAATACAGTCGATATTGTTGAGAGTAATAAATATTGGCGCAATATAATATCCATTTCTTGTGGTTTTCTGTTTTGTGTGTTTCTGAAGAACGCGAGTGATTATATTTCAGGTTATACACACTCTTTTTTTCAACAAAAAAAAACTTCTCTTCTGATAAATAAACCTGAGTGCTTATAATATAGTGGACTGGGTATACACACATTAAGGTATAAGAGATTTTTGTGTGCTTCGAACAAAAAAGTAAATAAATAAAACAATTTAAATCAGTGAAATTGATTGTGTTAATTGTATGAAGAGAAGAAAAAAAAGACCCAACAGAAAACCGAAAAACTAAAAAAAAAATATTTTACTGCATTCCAAATCAACAAATCAATTCAACAATGTCCTCAAAAGTGTTCTATTTAGTGCTGTTTTACCACATACACCTAGCATACCCAACCCGATTACCCATGGAAGTGTTCGAAGTTAGCACATCGGAAATATCACATGTGGACAGTAAATTTGTCAAACATAAATCCACAACAGATGTGGCGTCGAGCCAGAGAAGAGGACGACAAATGGAAGAAATGAAAGTACCACGAATACTGTATCAAGTCGGGGTAAGAGTGCCATAATACATACATATATTCCGATATTGACATATTCGATCGACAACCATTTGGTAGACGCTATACTAGACGCTAAATGTCCATTTAATTGAAAAATATTTTGTTAAATAATCGCAACTTTTTGAACTAAATTTTTACGAGTAAAAAAATCTTACGTTTCTCTTATAAATATACATAAGACCTGCATATACACTCAGTATATTGCATACGTCATTTTCATCTATGACCACCTGTTTCAAAAAAAAAAGACGAAGTAAAAAAAAACACTCAACTTGGTGCCGATGCATTTGAGTAGTGTCTGTGTTGAAATATAAAAAGGTATCTAAAGCATGTAGAAACATTATTCGTATTATATAGGTAGATATAGATAGATACGTACGTCGAAGAGGTATAATAAAAGAAAATCAAATTAATACTTTGGTTGTGATATTTAATGTGCGCGCCAGAGAGAAATATTTATAAAAAAAAATCCTTTTACAACGGATGTGAACATTTAAGTATATTTATTCCATAGGTTTGTGTATTATACACCTTTTTGTACCTCTTGGTATTTAACGTAAATTGCTATCCGTAATACGCACAAGGCATTTATTATCTTCTGTTTACTCGGAAACTTGGTATGATTGATATTTGATAATAGCAACGGAGAAAAATAAGAATTAAATGGAAATAAAACTATGACGTGTACCTGGAAGTAGTTAATACAGATTTCATTCGTAAATGAACCGAATTGTAATTTTTTTTTATTTCATTCTCCATTCTCTCTTTCGCTCTGTGGCTGTCTCTCCTCACACTCTCACAAAATATGTTTAAACGAAATGATGAATGATTATTGAAATTAATTAAACGCAATTGTAATTGTCGTGTGCATGCACTCAATTCGACATTTAATTGATTCACTGTTTTTCGATTTAAGGCAAATCTGACAAAAAATGTAATTCTTCAATAATTTAAGTAGACATATTTGTGTGCATGTACGCCTTTGTTGTGCGTATCGCCGTTTAAATCGTTGAAGGAAGTGAACAATTTGTTAGGGTTTCCTTTTTTAGAGCATGAAAAAAGCATTGATGATATTTTATGCATATGTTTTGTGTTTCCTTCGTGCAACATTTATGGGAAGTACGGATTGGTAATGTGGGAAATTTGCACACTTGAACATTTCATGTCGGATTTTAAGTGAATGCAGGAAACGATTGAACAAAAACCGATAGAATTTAAAAAGATTTGTTGTCTAAATTGTCGGCAATTAGTTAGAATCGATTGAGTTGATGTAACAATGTCCATTCAACATCAATGTTCTCGTATTGATTTTGGCTTGTCTGACAAATATTGAATTTAATTATAAACAGGCTGTGCTTTGGTTGTAAAAGGTATAAGTTTAAGTTAGGGATTCTCGAACAATTAGATCAAATCTTTTCACTCAAATTTTCTTTTCCGATCATTAAAGCAGACTCCGATTGTCAATTACCTTGTTATTTTCCCTTGTGTTCCTCCTATTTTATCTACTTTGCCGACAATTTGGTCTTCTCCACCGGTAATTGATCAAATAGTATATCGGTTAAAACCTGTCCCACCATTTCCTCTAGTTGTTTCACCTACACGAAAGGACTATGGTATGGTATTCATGTCACAACCCAATATTTTTCTGGGAAAACTGATTCAAATGATCAAATCAAAATTAGCAAAAGTCTGGGCATTCCATAGTCTTGTGCCCGGCCCAGTGCGCTAGCTGGGAGAACGATATGTGCTAACAAAGTAGAAAATTGAAAAAATGTGTAATAAATGTCCAGTGTGGCGTTATAAGGTTTATTGACCAGCGCGGGCGCTACAAATGCTAATTCGGCCTTGATCATTGTAGCTCTTTTCTATCTGTTTGTAAATGACTTAAATAAAATGGCTAATTTAAGCCAACCGTTGGCGTTTAGCGTAACATTGCTTGCAAATATTTAACGTTTTTCAGCTGAATTAACCAATGAATTTGATATGAGTCGTCAATTAATCAACAATCAAAGCATGTTGTATGAACTGAACAGACATAATAAAACACTATCATAGATCGAATTCCAATTCATATTCGGTAGCAAGTACAACGTTCACGGCACAGAAATTTGATTTTAACGATCAATCATTTTACAAAAAAAAAATCTTGTCGCCTGATTAAAAACAAATCTTTCTATTGCTAATGCTAACGTTAAAATGGACGAGCAAGAATTTCAAAACATAAAAGTTTCATTCGTTTAGTTGGATTTGAATCCTCTCTCGCAACGGAGAAGAAATTACGAATATTTCTGATTCGAGAATCACCGTTTCGGAAAATTAAATTGATATCATTTCACTTCGACCTCACAATATAACTATAAAGTGAAACCAGAACTCTTAAAACGCACTTTGTTCGAGAGAATGTTCTCAATCAAAAACTTTTTTTTTTTTGCTATCAGCGTAGACGTTCTAAGAATCCAGAGACGTTTGTTGTTTTTTGTTACATCGGACATCCAACAAACAACATCACAACAAAAACGATCAACAATTTCACTGATCAAAAAACCCAAAAATTAATTCTATTCATTTGTTCCCAAGAATTCCGATCTGCTATTATACAGCTATACGTACAGTACACACACATACACTCCGAGAAAACACCTAAAAAATTGTTATTATAAATTGCTTAAGATTGCGCGCTTCGACATCTTTAAGTCCATGACGGGTACCCAATTTTATGCCATCATCATCATGATCATCATCAACTACTAGACGTGTTATATATGTATATACACCTTCGACCATATAGTGTGTAGAAGACTCTTATTTGAAGAAGGAAAAAAAAACAACAAACTACGCGCGCACAAAGAACACACAACACTATGATATATATGTAGTTTCTCTTCTTTATTTGGCAGAACGGTTTGCCATTCATAACATACTCGCGTCGTTCATTCATAAATTTTTCAATGGGGATCTTTAAATGAAAAAGTTTGTGTTGCGTTTTTTTTTCTCTTCTACCGTCACAAACGAATCATACGAAAACGATTATACGATTTGTGCGTGCGTACATATTTTAATATGTAAAACATGTCTAATGTGTTGTTGCACCAAAATCGAATAACAAACAAACAAAAAAATAGTAATTACAGCAGACTATAAAGAGTGGGTAGGTTATATTTTATGTAGATTAAAATATGCTTTGCATATTCCTCTACATATATTCGTGTGCGCTTTATATTATGATGAAATTTAAACATTTCGCGCTAAATGGTTTTTACATTAATTTTAGAGGAACTGTTTACGAGCGAACACGAATTCACGTTGCTTTTGGATAGTTTATGTTTACATTTTTTTCGAATTTACAACTCACAAAATGATCGTTATAATTTTGAAATATTTTCTTTTTTTTTTTGTTTATCTCCACACACGTTCCCTTCGAAGTATTAATGTTAATATCGCTCATGGTGTGATAGCTTTTTTTTACGGAGGAATAACACACAAAAAAAAAACAATTTTTGGTTTAAAAAAATCTGAGAGTTTTAAGGGCGTGTCCTAATTAAGCAACCAAAGTATGCAAGTGTTCCATGTCATTATACCATGTGAGTATAAAACCATTCGTGTTACCATTTAAATTTTAAGTTCAAACCGGACATCCGGTGCTATAGCAAAGCATTATTTATGTATATTGCTTTTCTAAGATTTTATTTTCTCAATAGGTTTTTTATTAAGAAAAGAAGAAGAAAAAAAATCCAATTTTAAATAAGCATTCTGTTGTATCACTGATGCTTACAATATATTATTGAATGGATGGGTATATATGTATATATACCGAGTGTAAATAGGCATTACCTCTCAGAAGATTTTTCTTTCATTTAAAATGTACACACGCTATGTGTCGCATTTAAAGAGGAAAAGGTAACCCTTTTTCATTCATACAATTCTTTTTCAGTGAGTGTGTTTTTTCTGCTTCTTCTTCTTAATTATTTAAATTAGTTGAATGAATCTCGTTCGTATATTTTGTTGAACCGCATTTGAATGGTCTCTCTGACTTTAATAGAATTAAGAATTGTTGTTAACCCGATCACATTCGACCTACAATTGTGTACAGATTTTGTCAATATGATTTTGAGGAAATTGTTTGCATTGTCTGTGTACTGAAGTTAGAGTTGACAAACCAACATTTTGTCGTTGAGTTTTTATTACCTATATTATGTGAAACAAAAGAGTTCCTTGCTCATTGTTGTTAGTGGGATTTTTTTCTGTCAATGCAGAACGATGACAAAACGTTGAAAAGCCTTATGCACATTAGGGATACATTATTGTCTACGCAAAGGATGAATGAAGCAAAATATGGTGAAATTTGACCAGTTTTGTAAATGAAAAGCCTTATGGTCTTATTGTCTTGATGAGCGACAATTATGAATTTCACAATAGCGATGATCACCTCAACTTTGTGCGAGTAAACGATTAGAGATAATAGCGTTTTGTTCTTCTATATCAAAACTAGCTTAGGTTTCACCAGAAGGATAAATGGTGAGTGGCGAGTAGAAACAACACCCAGTCCACGGAAAATTTGGGAAAATTCTACTCCATTTTATCAGGTGGTTCCAAATGGTTTTGACTGGATTAACACCAGAGACATTTTTTAATGATGAACAAATCACTAATTTTCAACTTTTAGTTTGGTTTATGTTGTGGATATTTAATTAGTTAAATGCAAAGACATATCACATTAGCGAATTATAAGAAAAATTAATTGTAACTGACTTCGCTCTGTTTCAAATAGACTGACGATATCAATAGAAGCTTTTTTTTGATAGATTAAAACAACAAACATTGTAAGGCTATTCGGAACGGAGATAAATGAATGAAATTTCATTTTTGTTATAATTCGCCAATATGTTCCTTTTCTGCATTTAACTATTCATTAAGTAGGTTTCATCTTATGTACTTCGTCACAACTTTCATAATAGTAAAGTCCCATAGAGGTATTTTCGGACGTTCTTGAATCGATAACAGGCTTTCTAGAAGGAGACAAATGCCTGAATCATAGATCTTTTGTTCATTACTCTCTGGCCTTCTGCTTTCAGGGGAATTCCACAGTCCCTAGTGAGAGGTAAAGGCCCTTTCCACAGAGAGATGAGAAAGCCTCTCTATATGTTACATCATCTTGGAACTCATATCCGAAAGTGCTAACTCGAGTGGGCAATCTCTAAGAAAATGAACACCAGTCACAGGTGACAGACCACAAGAACAGATCGGATCGATCTCTCTATCTATTTTGTGCAGTCATCCAGCTTGCATTGATTACTTAATGCACTGACTTCTTGCCTCAGATCTTAAATGATTTTTGAAAGAATACTCTGAAGGAAACATATCAACAAAATTCGTTTTATAGTTAGATTTACCTACTAATATAAGCACCGTTGCTAGAAGAAGACGATTTCGATATTTAAAAAAAAAAATCGAATCTATTCCTTCGATAACTTAAAATTTCCGTACCAATAATAGCCAAACATCATCTATATAAAAGCGCATTAAGACTAATTGCATGGGATAATCTTATGCATGCGATACATCCAAAAATAGAAAATTCAAAATGTTAAACTCTTCTACGACACTCGCTTAAATACTCGTACACGCAGATATGCTGATGAATGTTAGCGGTCGTAAAATGACTCATTACAATTTTATTGTGATAAACAAAATGCGTGACCTGCGTAAAATGTTTAAACTTCTCAATTCAGAGACGTCACACCATAGCTAAATTCTAAATTAATTTCTACGACATTCTCTATGACTGGTAATCACACAGACACACATCAGAGTGGAATATTTTTTTTTCGGAACTAATTAACTTCAATTAATGGCGCGGTTCATCTATTACTAATGATAATTACATGATACACATCATGTTACATTCAATGCAGGTTAGGCTAGGTTATCTCGGATCTGTGCTGTAAAAACTGATGGTTTTTGTTGTGCGTAATTTATAATAATGACGAACATTACGACATAATTGCCTTGACTTATGGCTAATTTAAAAAAGAAAATCTAAATTCACTTAATGTTTATTTATCCTTTTTCCTATTCATATAACATTTACAGCTCCGCATGTTATATATTCTAGTTCCGTTCTTTCATTTTTTGTGTTGTTGTTCTGGTTGTTGTTGATGAGGCTTGACAAACATACGAAAGAAAAAAAAATATTGAAAAGAAATCGGAAATGCTTCCCATAAAAATTCTTTTCAAATTTCTGTACCTAACGTAGAAAAAACAACTAACAACCGGAAGAACTTTGTGTACTTTTTTCAAGATCTTTCGGAAGTAGTTATAAAATGTGTCTGTGTGTATAAGACCTAAATTTAAACCTTTTATGGCTATAAGGTTTTGTGTAACATATTTAGCATAATGTATACCTGAGCCTGAACTGCCAGTGGGTAAATAAATAAAATGGAACTGCCAATATAATAATGGTATTTATGGTTCTTATCCCGACGAAATAAATCGTTTTTTGTGTAACCTGTCGTAAAAGTATGTTTTTTTTACGTATTGTCTGTTGGATGCTTGCTGCTCGAAATTATTTTGAAGAAAAGAACAATTTTCTGCATTAATTTTTGAATGAATTTTTGGGATTTTCCCATGCAAAAAATAGGATCCTCAAATATAATGCAACATATTGTGGCGAAAAGTTACCATTCAGGCATTTGTTAATAGTGTTGAAACGAATTGTATTCTATTCAGTTAGCCAGACAGTGTGTTTTATAAAAAAAATCGTTTGAAGCACTTCTAATTTTTATCAGGTTTTTTCGCGTAATAACTGGTTGTTAGAGTAACTAATCGGTTTGAGCTTACAGATGTGCTGCATGTTTTATGTAAATGTAATAAAAAAACAAGATTTTTCGGTAGCTCAATTAACGTTTACAGATGTTTGAGGTTCGTTTGAATTTTGAGAATTTTTTTAAAAATTTACTGGAGTTTCCATTAAATTATAATTCAAAAATCAATTAAATGTTGTCGATTCTGAGAGTTTCACATTTCTGCCGTCCACAATACCAAATTCTTGTATACCCACAAATAAACAACGAACTTTTCCTCCTTTCTTTCAGAACAGCGAAAAGGATCTACCAGTCTGTGCGCCAAATGCGGTATGCTCGAAAATAGATTTATATGAAACGCCGTGGATAGAACGACAGTGTCGATGTCCGAAATCGACGTCTAAACATTCCCACGTTATAAACCACGCAAAAGAAACGAAACTTAATGCGAAACAAGTGTACAATTTGCTGCTAGACGATCAGAAACCGAAGCCGACCGATTATGCGGAAGGTGAAGCAGACGCCGACAGTCAACATTTAAAATCGCTATTCCGGAAACTGGGTGTATTTTACGACCAGGACGACATTGTGCTGGACGATAACGATTACAATGATTACAATCATCCGAGCAATCATAAAATTCGACCGTTTCGTAAACAGTTTAGCGATCCGCATGACTCAAAGAAATTCCGTCATTCCAATCACAAAGCGGAAATTCAACGAATAGGTGGTTGTCCGGCGGCGGTTGGAGTTGAAGATGGTCATACGATAGCTGACAAGACGAGACACTATAAATTATGCGAACCAATTCACAAACTTCCGCAGTGCAGGTAAATTGAATAATAAGAATTTCTTGAACTTTCGAATTTTATAAATTCCTGGTTTTTCTAATGCATGGAAATAGGCGAAAGAGGTTCACTCTCATAAGCAGTTAAAGTTTTATGAATTTTCTCAGTATTGCAAAATTACTGTTGTTTGTATGAGCGTACGTCTGAAGTACTAGAATAACTTGCCGAAAACACACGACCAATTTTCTGTTGGTAGGACCGACAATTATACTGCGTTTTTCAGACTAATAATTGTCGACATCATCAATGTAAAATTGTTGTGGTGTTTTCGGCCTTTACTCAAGTCATTCTCAAGTCGCTACTCGAATGCCATAATTACTACCAGACCCTAATATGAATACTTTTACGCAGATACTTCCGAGATTATACGTGGACACTGAAGTCATCACCGGACATGAATGTAACCGAACAAATCGTTCATTGTCGCTGTCCCAAAAATTCAGTCACCTATCTAATACGACGAGAGCCACTACAGACCGGACCCGTTGGATACACGTATCTGTTTGCATGCTCTCCGCAAAGTGTAAGTACCACCACCAACCAAACTCTGAAACAAATGGTACGAAAGCAAAGGCTCAATATTCAATTCTCTATTCCCACAGAGGCTGCGATGCCAACGCAAAGAGCCATGCAAATTGTTTACGGTCCGAAAACGGCAAGAGTTTTTGGACGAAGTGAACACTAATCCGTTGTGCCAATGCCCGCGCAATCATCGATGTCCCAGACACCATACGGATGCTGGCGTTTTGCTGGGAAAGAGTTACATTGAAGATAACATTCGTACATATTCCGGTTATTGTTTGCCGGAGAATTAGCAACGGATTTTCTGATTTAGTTTTATTTTGATTTTGTGTAGAATCCGGATGGAATTTTTTGAATGGATGGGAGTGTGGGAAGATATTTTTGAAATTTTACATGTTGCTACTGTGAATAGAAATCGTTTTTTAAATAAATTAAGTGAACAAAATATAAATATGGAGAGAAATGAAGTAGTAGCTACTTTACAGAGTCAATTACATGATATAGGCCGAAACAAACAAAAAAAATTATAATTATGTTCTTGAGGAGACGTTCATTCTAAGTATAGATGTACTTAAGTTATTCAATGTATTCACTATGTAATACCCTAAAAAGGTTATAAACAAATGTTAATTAATTATTAATTAATGAAATTAATATATTTAAATTAGGCGTAAATAAACGAAACGTAAAAGAAAGAAAAAAAAGGCCCTAACCCAACACAGCGAAATAAATGCGACGAATAATTTTGTTTTTAAGTGAAACTAAGCCTTAGTAATATCGCGATCTGTACATTTTTATTTAACATTCAAGTAATAAGTATTTTGGGGAAAAAATGTTCTGTAATTATGATGATGCGACGAGACCCTTTTCTTTGTATAAATAGATGTACCTGAAAATGTTATGTTTTTGTAAAAAGTTTTTTTTTATAATTTGAATTCCAAACTTGTGTTTATTGAACAATTTTTGTATTTAATTTAACGATAAAATTTGATCAGATAATGCGAAAAGATTCCATACGAAGTACGAAAGAATAAAACTTTTTTTTTTGTAAAAAATTATTTTTTGTTTTTCATCTTAGTTTTTAAATTGTACATTAAAATTACGTAAAAATATTTTATGTTTTAGGGGGCAAAATGTTATAGCTGCAGCTTTAAAAATAAAAACGAAAAACCTTTTTTTTTATAATAACAAAATGTACTTTTATTTGACTACAACAAAGCCACAGATTGAATTGATCAACAGAGTATTGCAACTGGCAACAGATGTTGGAGCTGCTCCAGTTGTTGTATTTCCTACTTTCTTCCTACTGAGTATGATAAAGGATCTAAATGGATGCGACGATTCGCTAGTAATGGATCTTATTAATTGCTAACTTATGGGGTGGGTCAGGTCCATGGCTGACGAGGTTATCAAAAGACGGTGAATCATTCTTTCATTTTACCTTCAAAACTACACTCTCTAAATTAAGACCATAAAATGCATAAGCCCAGACACACTGCAATGATTTAAGAACGACTGTAAAAAGAAACAATCGAAGGCAGAGGTTAGAGATAATACAGTCTCGGAATTATAAGAAGTAACAGTGTTGAAAATGTTACTGCTCATATTTCTTCCACCGTGCACAGGAACATCTAAAAATAATTGGCATTTTTAACTCTCTTGTAAAATCAATAAAATCTCAGGCGGTTGGTTAGGAGATAGTACTACCGGAAGTTGGCAAGAATCGAAATTTTGTTCATTGTCAGTTCAAATCCAAAAAATCCAAAAACGGTTAAGAGGATTGCTCCAGTTATCGGCCGGTCAAAAACTCTTTTGGGAATAACTCGCAGATCATTCGGTTGATATTATCCGACTCCAATCTTAGCCTCAGAAATTCATTCCTTTTCAATTGAAATAAAATTTTTGAAAATTGTTTCATAATTACTTGAGTTATCGAGCGTTACAGACCTGAGTATTTTCGGTTTTTTTATAAATTTTCTAAGTGAGCTTGAAGGCATACGAACGACGCAAGATTTAACAGTAAAGGGGAAAGATAAAGCCTTCAAGCTTCAACAGAGGTCTTCCTTCCCACCTAATTCAAGTTTTACTTTATTTATATTGTCAAACTTTACAGGAGAATAAAAGAAAAAATTAAATTTGGTCTCATTCGCGTTGCTATATTGCTATAGATGTCAAAATTTATGCAAATTTATGTCAAACTTGAAATTCGCCTGTTTAGAGTGTTAACTCTCAATACGTTCGCTACTGATGCTCCTTAATATGTGCAACGGAAACTCCTTCTGTAAATCATGCCACCTTCGATCGAAATCTCAGTTCTCTGCAAGGCAGATGAGATAGTCTTGCAAGACCATAATTTTACCTCTACCTTTCCAACCTACACAGAGCTTTTTTTAACTCTTCCCTTCCCAGTGGGAAGTTCCCAAGTATTTCAACGTTATTCATAGTCATAATATCAAAAACAGACAGGCAATATAAATTGTTACTCAAAGTTATCCCAATTGTAAGACCCTTTGAGCATTAAAATATTGAAAGACATGAAATACTTCTTTTTATTGAAGATTTTATTAACGATATTGAAATTGAGTAAGTGGAGTGCCAGTTCCAAGTGAACATCCTGAATCCAGAAATAGAAACGTTTCGGTCCCTTCTGTCTCTACATAGAAAAAAAATGCGAGTACGTAACCCGTCTGTTGGAAAGCTTTATCTGAAGATCAGAGTTTATAATACGTAATATCCTTTATTTGTCATCACTTCCACCTACCTAACGTGACTTACATAAAAGTAAAGAGTAAAAATATTACAAAATTGGATATTAAACACCATGATTAAATGGTCGCGTCTATTCACTGTTCACCATAAGCACATCATTTTATATATCAACCAACCGTAGACGCAAACCATTCGTATGGTGAAAGAGTAAGTTTATGGATATGTTTCAGCTTGTATGAACGTTGAAAAAAACGGCATCTGCAGAGTAAAATACTTAGATTTACCATAACTAGTGCAGACACAAGACGTAGAAGAATGTACGTAAATTTTGAGGTGTTTGAATTCACACGTTGAGAATATAAAAAGCGAAAAAGGCGACCGATGGTAAAGTTTAAAATTACGCCTCATCACACCGGACCGGTCACACCTGTCTAATTTAAAAATCAACCATCTGACTCGAACATGAAAATTTTGTTTTTACATTTTAAGTAAAACTGCGAAACGTATACGTACGTATGGATGTGTAGGAGCAAGGCAATGGAAGATTCGCCTTGGTCTTTATATTTTGATAAAGTCGCTTGAATGTTATACCAACCACTGTACTTTCATTGAATTCGTGTATTTGTAACCCAATTAAAGTGCAACATTGCTTGAACTGTTATATAAAAGAGATGCGCCACATAAAACAGCAATAAATATTTATTGATCTGTGAACAAGTTATTATTAATATCGAGCAACTAAGTTAACACTATATATTATTCACATCTTGAGAGTCCGATTTTTAGTTTCATCAAATCAAATAAAAACGTTTTTTTTTAAATGTTATGCTGCTGCTGTAACAGTATAATATTGGTTTCGCTTAATCGCGTTTTAATTAACGACACACTGTACCTACATTTTTATAGGAATTTGTTAAATAGAACATAGTAATATTTGAACCAAGATTCGAACGGTTCGATTCAAATCGAAGTGTTAGTAATTGATTTAAAATTGTGATGTTCAGTCTTGTGTTCAGTTGACTTTCCATTCGGAGATCCGCGATTTGGTATAGTTAGATGCGTAAACTTGAAACACGTTATTGAAAACCACTAACGATGATATCAAAATCGAGTCGGAAAGGAAATTTGTTGTTGAAAATAGTGAGTAGGAAGTCGATAGAAAGTAACAGACATTTAGGATCTACTTATGGAAGTATATTAGCGCTGACACTTTGAATATGACGATGAAATTGAAGAAGTAAAGGGGATCATCAGCAAATTATATCTTGTTATTTCAATTGAACATCGTCACTAGTTTCACTAAAACTCGAATTCAAAATTTTTAAGAATGAGAATAGTCTCATCAAAATGGTTCATATCATTAAAATTGAAATGGACTCATTTTTTTGGCAACTCAATTCAATTTAAAAAGGCGCTCGTGAGCTTTAAAACCTTTTTAGAATTTTAACTCCTTTCAATTTTCGAGTAGGTGAAGTCTGACCTTAAAAACTGTGATCAATGTAAGGCATCAGAGGGATTCTTTTGAAAAATAGCCTACTAAAATCGGGCCTATTTTTTAGAGAAATCATTTTTATATGCCTAGACGGGGCTTGACCCTTAGAGTACAAAACCACCTTTAAAAAAATCCGGCCATTGTGGGAGTTCACGAGGGACATGGTCGACCATGGTATCATTGGATAGCTGAGCTCATGTAGTTACGGGCCAACATGGGTTGTGTGGATGGCCATCTACACTGTAGATTCTACAGTGAGCAACATCACTTTGAAAAATGACGATTTCAGACTAAAATGGGCGAACTTTGGAGAGTGTTGTACCTCTTCTAAAACAGTTCAGAGCTAGCTATTGTGTCCGAGTGAACAACCAGTGCCTTCCATTAAGTCAATTTGGCAATATTTTACTTCCATATTGCACATACATGTGGGGCGTCATTAAAAGGCTGACAAACAGTACAGTGTGGGCAGACGTTTTATTTATGTCGAAATACGTTTTCGGCTTTTGTCTCACTAAATGATGTTTGTCGAGCCTAGAGAAATTTTAGAGTAGCGAAGAGTACTCGGTATAAACAAATCGATAGTCATACTCTGAGTCAAAGGCTCTGAATGACATATTTATACGTTTTTATATAAATTAGCTTTTTGGCATGCATAACTCCTTATTTTTCGTATTCAATCAACCGATCAACATTGTACAAAAATCTATTAAACGGAGCTTCTTCTTTTTATTTCAATTTGCGTGAGAATGTTGGCTATTTTCAATAACAAAGCATTTATCATTGTTCATTAACCGCTCAATCCGAATAGTTCAAAATAAAATTAAATTTTGCATAAATAATCAGATTCCATAGGTACTAGGTACCACAAGAAAAGAACAAAACGATAAATTCGAAACGTTTAGAAAAGACTGTTTTTTTCAGACCTTGTTTCAGACGCACATCATTTACACATATTTAGGAAATATAAAAGAATTAAGAAATAATTTTGACAATAAAAGAATTTAGCAACGCGAAAGTGTGGAAGATAAACGTTTCTTTTTCCGCTTCTAAATACTTTCAAATTGAAATAAATAAATTCTTGTTAGAAATTTTGATTTTATCAAATTAGATGATACTCTCAAGAACAAATGAAGAATGGGAGCATAATCATTGTCTTACGACAATTTGTGGCCACACAAAATGTGAGAACATCTCTCTGAATTGCACGGAGAAACACTGTCTTAGAACAAAAGCGTCAAACAGACTGGAATTCGGATAGTAATTAGTTTTTCTGGCCGCAGTACTCAAAGTCAGTCAATTTTCAGCATAAATTTGCTTCAGCTGTTTTTCAGCTGATCCACACATACAATCAAAACTGGTTTTCCTTGTTCATACGGTTGAAGCTGCTACACGCACGCGCATGATAGTGGTAAAACCGTATAAAGACGTATAAACGGTTGTGATTGTTTGTATGGATCAGCTGAAAAACAGCTTAAGCTAATTTATGCTGAAAATTGACTGCCTTTGACTGTAGGTTGCCCTTTGACGATTCTTAACAGCCTATTGAATTTTGGTTAATTTTCCAGTTTATATGACTAGAAATTCGGGTCATTAATGGCCACAGCCATGGGACTACCCTATGCGAATTCTAAGGGTCACTCCGTCTCGTCAAAGCAACTTAGAGATGAAAATTCCATCTGTCCTCGTTACTACAAGCCTTAACTTTCTATTGCTAATAAGAATGTATACGATGGGTTTATTTAAACGTTTCTAAGGTTATTATGAATTCTAGGGTTCAATACCTTTCAAGGCACAAAAAATGACTCCACTGGAAACTGAGGTCTGATTTCGTTAGGCTGTTTTTCAAACAGATTTCGCAAATGCACTTAGTCGAATATAACACAGAAAATTCTGCATCGTATGCTGTTCGCCCACAAAATGCACGAAATAGAGAAAGCGTCCCTTGTGATTTTGTACTTTGATCGCAGTATAGTTCTTCAATGTAACACAATTGAAAAAGCATTTTCTTATTGAAAAATTTGCAATGGAAGAAGTTTCGTTGGATTCTTAGTTTTTATTATTCAAATAAAATCACAGCAGCATGACTACTGATCACTTCTTTTGCATCTGATTTGTACCACACATAAAAAAGTTTCTGTTTCATATACTTTTAATGTGTACCAGCCACAAAAGAAGCAATATTCAAGAAGTTCATATTTTATTTTCGCGAATCGTAAACAATGATACACTTCATTTAACCGTTAAGGAAACTAATTTTTTTTTCTGCATTTCTTTAAAATTATTTTTATTAGAACGGTTAAACCATATGGCACAATTTTTGTGGACTCTGAATATAAAATATTGTCAAGTCAATGAACCACATTATTCTGATTATTTTATTGTAGACAAAGTTTTAAAATTAGAAGGAAAAAAAATGGCAAAGAACAATCAAGCTTGAATATCTCTCTGAAGAAGGAGGAGTTACAATTCATTAATAAATTGTGAACAAAAACGGCAAGCACGAAAACAAAAACATTTAATAATTTAATTCAAAATCTTAATGAACCGTAACGCCTGAACGGTCAGAACACGAATATAACACCAGAGAAAGATTACTACAAATTATAACGTTTACTTTTATTATTATTATTATTAATTAAAATCCTACAAAGAACTTGAATAGTTTTTTCTATTCTGATTCTGATTAGAAAAAAAAAATCTTCAGTTATCGACCAAGAATGTATTTGTTTCGAAGACGAACCTATATATAGGATCATTGGCTCATTAGCAGTAAATAATGCGATAATAATTACTTAATATGTACAAACGCTAACAACATTAGGTTTTCTATCATAAAACTACAGTGAATACAATTGAAGTTCGTTTTTCTGTTTCGAAGATTCAATGGATAAATTCACCGAGCTACAAACAACAAATGCTACAAAACCGAGGGGTACCACACTGTCCGAAATTGAGTGACATCATTTAATAGTTTTTTCTTTATTTTAATATTGCTTAATTGCAATTGTGTTTTAACAATAACCTCTCTAGCAAAAAAAACTTCGTTTTGACGCTGTCAAAATACCACCTAAGAGAGGGTATTGGATTTTGAGCATTAACCTTTAACAAGAATATTGCAATAAAATCATTAAATCTGTTACTTCGTTTGTTTCGTTTGTTTAAAATATCTCCTAGTGTTTTATACAAAATCTGTCACTTCAATATATTTATCATATATTTCGCTGACCGTCTAAGGGATTAAATCCTTAAAATTATTAAAAATTGTTAAAAATTCACAAAAATTTCTTAATAATTTTTTGTTAAAATATTAATAATGTGAAAGGAACTAAGTAAAACAGAAAGTCATAGGTCGATAAGCGTCCTTGGGAGTCAGCGAAAATCGTTTGTAAAATTTAAGAATTTTTAAGAATTCATTTCCTATTGATCCTGATTTGTTGGTTAGATGCTACATGTGATTTTTACAAAAGCCCGCACTGGAAGCGCCAGTGAAATTCGGGCATGAGTTTGCTTCAGCTGTTTTTCAGCTGGTCCGCTCATACAAACAAAAGTACGTGTGCTTGTTCACACGGATGAAATATAGATACACTCACATGCTTGTTCTTGTTAAAACCTTATTTGAGTGTGAGTTGACCAGATGAAGCAAATTTACGTCTAAATTTCACTGACAATATTTAGAACATCAAGTGATATCTTGTTTCGAAAATTCGAACAAAAGGTACCACTTGGTGCTCATCAAAATTTTCTAGAGTAGTTGGTATGCTTAAATCTTGAAACGTTCAAGGTCATACTATTGGTGATATAAGTGACATACGAGAACACTGTTACAATCTTTGCGGCTGGATATTTAGTCACATCTTCTCTGCATTTACATATAAATAATGTTTGACCTATAATTTACCGTTATTTACTCAACTAGCCCAGGCGCAGTGCCCCTCGTAACAAAACGAAAATTTTCTTTCTTTCTCTTCTGAATTAAATGTTGAATTCTACTGAAACTGTTCAATTAAACTAATTCCTAAACTTGATACTTTGTTGATAATTCATCCAAACACAACCCATAAAAAAGCTATCAGTATTGTACTGCGGTGCAACATTCTTTACCGAACTTAATTGGACTCTATCATTTTTTTCATAATAAATATTAAGACAGGTGGTTCACTCTGTGCTAAATACAAAATATTCTCTTCATGCTTGTGATGCGAACAATTAATCTTCATTGGATATGTGTGTACTTTATTGTTGCTGTTGGACAAATTAATTGCCCATGCCGATATATTGAAACTCGATTATTTTAATAATATTTTTTAGACGAAAAAAAAACTGTTTTACCAAAGTCAGCACATTGTGGATTATAGTGTTTCTCAATTTGGAATTATGTGTTCATCTTCGTAACAACAATGAATATTCAAATGAATCTGAACAAAAATGAAAACGCTTTTAGGAGAGAAAGTCAATCGTTTTGAGAAATTTATTCATTGAGGATCTAGCATACTTATTAAACTCAATTTTATGCATATATTACGTTAGGATATTCAACGGTCATTGGTCACGGTCACTGTTAATTCATTGTTTGTCTTTGATTAGAGCAATTGTTGTGACAACATTCGTTCAATCAACCAGTATTACTGGGGCAGTAAAGCGCATTTAGTCGTTCAGTTTAAAGATGTTGTGCGACAGATTTTAATGACATTGATGTTGTAATCACATAAATAGAAAACATGAAGCAAACATGTTAGGACGACAGAGTCAAATATCTGTTATCGAAAGTAACGAAAAGCATAAACGATTGGTTCTGAAGAATGTCGTCTTATATATCAAAAAACTTGATTAAACAAATGAAGTACAAGAGCAATCTGTTGAAAATTTAAAAAAAAACTAAAATCAAAAGAAGGAACCTATTCGTTGTTCGAAATTGTGACATTTTTGCAGTCCATGAAGGGTGAATGATCACTAATTCATATGATTTATACATCCGCATATCCAAAACAAACATGTTGCACAACTTCTTAGCATAGCAACTATTTCGCTATCAACTTGAAGAACAATAAGTTGCGTTGGGCGCACCAATGAAATACAAATAAATTGATACTTGTGTCAACACACTGTTTGCAGCAATCGCGATTGTTCACTTAATAGGGAATTGACTGAATAACAGCAAACAAAGTTTACAGTAGAAGCTATTGCGCCCGACTAGTGCTCAAATTTGAATAAGACCTCACCGACAGATTTGACTCATTTTCCGTCTCTGAGGTCGACTGAAGCGACAATAGCGGTACAACAGTCGTCATTAGAACCAACAGATGCGTGTTTCGAACTCAGAGCTGTTTCGGGACCTATCCAACGCAAATTGCCCCAATTTGTGTATTTTTCATAAGTTTCAAAGTTTGTTACCTAGTGTTACTTGAAGGGGAATATAATTTGTACCTAACACAATCAGAAAAGCTAATATACGGACATCGACACCATGCATTTTACTCCGTTACAATTTCCAAGAAAAATGAATTATAGCGAACCATCAAAGTTCATTTTGAAACAAAAGTTCAAAACTAAGAAAATTCTAATCATTACACGGAACAGCTTATTATTCCATTACCACAACAGCATCATCATCATCTATACTTTCGTTCTTTTTCGAATTCGATTATTATTACTATTAACTAAAGCATCTCATCTAACACTCTCGTCTCTCAGTGAAAACAAAAACAAAAAAAAATTACTCCACACACCGCACCAAAGCAATAATAAATGTTGTACTACGCTGATAAACAACAGAAAATCATTTCGAATTAAAAACGAAAAAAAAAAGTTTTTTTTAAAAGTACAACTCTCTCACCTGAATATGGTTACTCGTGGTGCGGAAGTAAAAACATTTTTAATCACTCGAAAAGAAAACGAACATAAACACAACAATGCCCAACATCAGAACGATTTATATTGAGCAGTCCAGCTATAGGGCCAGTACATTGTGTACATAAGCCCCCGATGAAAAGATAGAAGAAATGATTGGCATCTCTGTTATTATCTACGTTTTCTATTAGCGTTATTATAAGCTTATCGTATGTAATACCCATAGGGTCCTTTGCTATCTCTCGTTCGTGTAATATTGTTCAGTCAAATGGATTTTTTTTAAACAACGATTCGCGATATATGTTGCACTATATATCCATTGAACATGTATGTGATTGGATTGGTCAAGATTTTTTTTTCTTTTTCGCTTCAGATCTACTTGATTCAAGAGATTATCATCAATAATAATTAACCGTTAGTCATGATAACAAAAAGAAGAGAAAATAATAAAAGAACAAATTAACAACTTAAGACGAGACCAAGAGATGCATAAAATGATTTAAATAATAATAAGAAAATAGTGAAGACACATATTTGAATGTCGAAAAATTAAATTCTCTTGTCTTATCTTAATATATATATTAAAATCGGGACCATACTCAGCATCTTGTTCCACATATTTTCCATAATTAAATATTAAATTTTAAAAAAATGAAGAAGATAAAAAAGAAATTACCATAACCATTTCATAAAACATATTGTTAAAGTCAAATATACGGTGTGCCGAGGAGAGAAAGATACAGATAAGCAACGAAAACCATTTCACACCATAATTTATCTGTGCGAATTATGCATACAATATATTGCATAAAACAACAATTATTTATCGCCGTTGTTAAATAGACTTGATACCTTTAATTAGTCAAAAGCGGTGTGCTCGGTTTGGTATATCATCATCACAATTAACAAATTCATGTTTGGAAGAATCTTATAATATCCAGCCGACTAATTTGTCGCTCGTGAAATACATAAAGCCCAGATTTAATTTTAAAAATCTTTTCTTTTTTCTTTTCTGAGTAACTTTGAGGTCACGCTTTTATTTTGGTTCTGTGAACGAGACAAAAAAAACCTACCAAAAATTCCGTCTCTGGTACGAAATGGTTTCGCTATGATAGCGCGCATTTTAACAACAGTTTAATTGTGAGTTTTTTTTTTCTTTAATTCCGTTCTGAGAACAAAATCATTGTTTTCGTCGTTAATGGCTGAAAATGTTTCCGTGATGAAGTACCGAAATTTTTATAATATGAAATGAAATGCAAAGAAATTGGGTGAAAGACGTTGCTTTTTTTTCTCATCTCGTCGTCAATTTAATAAATACGAAACATTTTCGAACAAAACAAAAATTTGGACCTTGGTCTACAAGACGAAATTAATTTAGGTTCGTGAGCATAATAAAGTTCCAGCACGCAAAAGGTTTGTATAAATAAATACAATTTTCGAATATATATACAGAACTAACATCGGAAATTGTAACACACAATTGTAACATTTTTGCTTTTGTTCACATTCCCAATATCGGTTTGTGTAAAAGTCGTACACAATTGTACGGTACTGTGAGGAATGGCCCGCGGAGAAAATCTGGATGTTGATTTATTGTATGTGATATTTTATCAACCATCGGTTATATGATACTATATTGCGTTATTTTATAAACGAACATATCATCGTGCCAAATGGCATGGCGAAAATATTTCACAGCACTTTTCCTAGACGCGGTTAGAACCATTTTTTTGTTGATGGCTGACCACTGAACACACAACATTTGTAAATTGTTTTTACTTTGTAATTTACCCGAGGAATAATTGCCAAAGATTTGACAAGTTTACAAAAACGAAATCCATTACGGCTGTCAAGTTTATTACATGGATGGTCATTTGATTTGACAATGATGCCTTTTTTTTGGTTAATAAAACAAATAATTAAAATTGGCGGCTATTACAATTGGGGATAGTTAGATTGACAACTTTTGACTGCCTAAGAATGCGAAATCAAGAGTTTTTAAGTTTTGCGATGATGATTGTGAAATATGAATAAAACGAGAGCTAAGAGCCACACACGCTAAAAGATTTTAGGGCAAACTTTCTCTCATCACCATCCGAATTTCTTAGCCACAATAAACAAAATTGTTGAAGCTAAGCGACTCAGACCATCCATGATGTTTAAACAGGTAGATATACTCCCACAGCTTTGAGTGGTCCAAATAAAAACAATAATTTATTGTCGAAAACAACGAGATGAATGATGTATGGTTAAAAAATGAAGTAATAGATTTCATGTCAGTCTGCCGAAAGTATTTAAATAAAATGAAGTAATAGATTATATACCGATTTACATCGTCCGCCGTCAAAAATGTTGATATAGCATTTATATCAGTTACTTCAGCCCATCAGTCGTACACGTGGGTCCATCAGTCGTACACTTGGGTCAAGTATAACTGCTGGTTTTTCTCTGTAGAGAATAGTACAATCAGCTCAAACATTTGTTTTGGGCGATGCAGCGAGACTCTGTATTGTAACACAATCCAGATCAATTAAACCAAACCAACCAAACGGATGTATCATCTGTTATCAAAAACGACGACAAAAATGAGTAATGAGCCTATAGAGATGAGCTATACCTATACCAATATCTTGTATAGCAAACTGTTACAACAAAAGAAGTCATAGATTTGATTTGATTCCACCGAAAATATTTCAAATCAAATGAAGTAATAGATTCGCAGAGTTCCCACTCCTCCTAAAATTCATAAAATTCATAAAATGGACCAAATCCTCCTAAAATGTCCTAAAATCCTCTAAAATTCCTAAAATGAGCTCACACTCTCGAAGAAATTTTTTAATAATACTGAAAAACTAAAAACGGTAAAAACAGCAAAATTATGCGGCAATGAATTTGAACTTCTGTATGAACCTGACTCAACTTGCGAAAACACTCCTTTCTTTGAGTCATGCAAATAGCGATCCTGAACGTGGATTTAGCGAAAATAAATACATTATTGTTTGTTAGAAGATGCGACTATCGTGTCACTTCGAACGTTTAGGGACACATTGAATAATATAAACGTCACTGACTTCCTAATGAATCGACGTATTTTCCAGATGTGCTCCAATGTACTTTACTTTTCTCGAACAACAAAAAGTCGAGAAGGTACTACTTCTTAAGAATAAAGAGGCGGAAGATAATCACAATAAAGCATCTTCACACAAAAAAATCGAGTTCAGAAAAACTTTCCGATATCGAGAAATCTCTCCAGATCCATTAGAAAAAAACTTTTTAGTGCACAAGAGCTGATAAATGATGGAAACTAAGTTATGGTGAATCTTGTTAATTCGAAAGGCGCAGTCGACAAGAAAAACCTGATAAAGGATCAGTTGCTGGCTAGTCGAGACTGGCGTCAGAAAAGAGGAAATCATAAAAGTTTCAATTATTAAACTACATAAGGAAAAATATGTTTTGACAAAAAAAAAATAACTTTTTGTCAATTTTCTTTAACATTTTTAGTATTTTACGAAGTGTATGAGAAACAGAGCAAAAATTCCTCCGGAAATTACTTATACAACCTTTCCCACATTTAAAAAAATTCCTCCTAAAATACTCCTAAAATTACCTTCCAAATCTCCTAAAATACTCCTAAAATCGCCTTTAAAATTTCCTAAAATTCCTAATTTTAGGAGCCTTCCTAAGCCGTGGGAACTCTGGATTCGATAAACATTATCAACTTCAACGAAAAATCATATGGTCTTCACCAGAAACAAATTGTGATGAATTTCTGTTCGTACCTTTCCTTTAAAGCTCAACGGCTCAGCATATGGTAGTCATACGAGCAGATCTACTATCACTGCTGGTGTTTCGATAGTTGCTAAGGGTAAGGATGTTGAAGCTCTTTTGAATTGTTAAATGCAAACTAGAGTTACGCTGGTAATGTATGTAATTTGTGAACGACACCTTATTGAATGTTTCCTCTGCATGAATAAACAATGAAAAAGCTTGATCGTACAAATCATCTGTTAACGAAAACGACGACAAAAATGAGCTCTACATTACCATCACTTAAAATTAATTGATGTTTCAACAAATGAAGTCAAAGATTTCATTTTATTTTACCGAAAATATTTAAATCAAATGAAGTAATAGATTCGATAACTATTACCAGTTTCAATGAAAAATGATTATGTTGTCAGTCTGCAGCATTTTTAGGCTTACATACTCGAAGTCATTCAACATATCTCAGACATATCGGTTTGGAAAATTATATTCAATGTCTGTCCCATCATATCGATCAGCGATACCATAATACAATAACAACGACTATATTAAGATAGATTGAATTCCCTTTTAAATCCATAATTCCAATCGACAGTCCCATCGAAGTCTGGATTTAGTGTTTTTGTCAAAATGCTCGTTCAGCCTTAACTCACCTAAATGGTTTTCTCTTCAATTAATTTGTATTCAATAAATAAGTGTATGTTTAACAGAGATATAGGTGCTCCAAACCCCAACCAATGACAAACTAATTCGCAATTTGCATTCCAGCATAAAGGCATGTAATTTCTCAATCAGAAAAAGATGAAGGTACCTTATCATCTATATCTAAAATTCTCGTAGGCAAAATAGACACAATATAATATTCTCCTGCATCCACAACATCCACATAATTGTATAAAGAAGGTAACATCTTATACACTCCGATATTGGTCGTGTTGTTTGCTTTTGTTATTATTGCTTTCTTGCTTAAAGATTAAGAGTGGAAAAGCTAGTTGGCGCACTATTACTTTCTTTTTAAGAGCTGCACAAGAATTCTTTTCCACAGATTGAGTAAAATGCCATGCCATCTCTCCTATCATCAATTTTTAGTTACGATTCAGATTCTTTCATCTATTTCTCTACACATATACGTATAATATCGGTCCGTTTTCCACAATATTAACAAAAACTAAGAGGCAACATTCGAAACACTGTATAATATGAGAAGAGGTATGGTAACAAACAAAAAAAAAAAAGAAATAAGAACAATACGAATAATAAGAGAAGTAAAGTAGATGCTGATAATATTAAAACCGTGATGGTACCACAACTATTGCCGTCATAGACTGTGTATAATAAATATTATGCCTCTTCGGTGAAACCCATACCAACATCGACTGAGTTTTAAAAAGCAGCGTTGAATCGTTGAATGGAACATTTGATATAAACTATTCCGTAAGGTAAGGTTAGCGGTCGGTGATGTCGTGAAAATCGGTATTTTCTTCAGTCCTAAATCATTGCTGTAACAGTCAAGAAGTGAGCTAACTTTTCTCTCTATTTGATTTTATTGTTTCGAAAAGAAAAATTGTTGCAACGGGAATGTGTGTTTAGAGGAACTAAATTTTGATTTTTTGTTAAAATTGATTAAGCCAACTTTTTATCGAAAAGTGCTCAACTGAGATAAATAAGTAAATAAATTCAGACAAAAGCAATTAGTGACAAAATGCAGTTCAATATTTTCCTACTAGTGCTGATAGTGAGCGTACAACAATATCGGTGTGATAGTAAAGATGGATTTATGGGAACAGCCGAACTTGTTCAATCTGGAAGAAGGAGTCGTCTAAGTCGTGACTTCGCGTCTCAACGTCTCGACAAAGGTGTTAAATTGTCGGACGAAACGATGCGCGAATACGGCCAACTATTGCAAATGGATACGAAAAACTTTTCCGATCAACAGAAAGTGTTGCTGGAGAAAATCGTTGAACGAGTGGCCCGACTAGGTGGTGCCAATATACAGGCAACCAATGTCACCATCGATGCCAATGAAAACGAAGGAAGAGGCAACAAAAATCGTTTAAAGAAAAATTCACACAACAAAAATCAGTCGGCGCCAACCACGAAGGCTGCAATTAAACACGACCAACACGATGGCAACGGTAAATTAACGGTAAAGCATAATATTCCATCCAAGATAAACGATTCGCCAATGATAAAGATGCAAGTGAATATTAAAAATAATGACGGTGCAATGAAGGCTAATGTTACGGATGTTATGTTCGGTAATATAACGACTTCGTCGATTGTGGATAGCTTATCGTCGGATAATGCACGAGAGGATATTCAGATGAAGAAACGTCCCGTTGGAGCTGCTGTTATTGATAAGACAAAAGTTAAGGTAGGTTGATTCACAGTATTTATTTGCTGATCGGTTATTGCCAATGTAAGCGGTTTTTCGTGTAAATAATTCAAACTCATAACAAGATCTACGAGAAACTATTTCAAATTATTGGAGAACAGTTATAACATAAATAATATGCTTACCTACAAAATGCGAATTCAAATCGGTTATATTTAATTAAAAATCAATTTTATCGTTGGAAAAGTACAGTATGGTTTTATGAATACTATGTGTTTACCAGAAATGGTTTTGCTTGTTAAGAAGAATTACATTATTTCTCGAGATATTTTTTTTTCGTATTGTTCGTTACATAACGTTTTCAAAAATTAAAGTGTGTTTTGTTTGCTTTACCTGAATGTGTTACTGAATTTAATTCATTCCAAAAGAATTTCACTTAAAAAAATGATTCGCAAACAAGATGTGCGATTCTTTTAATAAATTTAAATCGTACTTTATAGGCAAGCAGAAAAAAATGAAATTTTTAAATTTAATTGAAATTGATTCATTTCTACGCAACAGTGTAATTAGATGGATAGGCTGTAGATTTGAACCTTTCACAGACGGTACGGCATACCAGCGGTAATAATTATCGGATCTATTACTTCATTTGATCTAATTAATTGTAAAATCTATTACTTCAAGTGTTTGAACATAAAATTTACTGTATAAGACAATTTGAACCTCTATCATGTTGTGTATATAGCAAACTTTGTCCGGAAGACTCAATAGTTCACTCAAATATGCCAGTTTTGGAAAATCCCATTCTTAAGTGAAATTTAAAATTTTTACACTTAGTGTGATAGGTGATATTTTGATTCCTCACCCTTTTGGATAATGTTCTAAATGTGTCTAATGTAATACGGTTAACATGGAAGTGCGTAAACATTATTGTTAAAACGGCTAGTCTGTCGTAAAACGTTAAAAAGCCTCGAGTGCTGTAATCATTGTAAAAGTTATAAAAAATTAAGAGTACGACCAACAGGAAACCAAAAACCTAATTTATTTTAAGGTTTCAAAACTTATGGAGAGTAGAAGTTTGAGAATTTTGATTTCATTATTTTCAACACATTGCATTTCCTTCTGGTTTTTTTAGCGTTGCAAATCTTCTTGAAAAATTCTAAAACTTTTAAACATTGTACGGCAGTAGCGATTTCTTTAAAATAAACAGTGATGACATTTGATCATTCTGTTCTGTCATATTTACCTGTACCTAATACCTATATGTACCTTATGTACTTTTAACAAACGAAGTACCAGATTTTATGACCGTAATTCTGGTACTCTAGTTGTTCGTTATACATTTCTCAACAGAACCTTTTTTTACTGACTGAATATAGACACTCTCTCAGTGGTATCAAAGAATTCTGAATGTGAAACAGGAACGTAGAAACTATTAGAACAAATGAAAAGTTCAACAATTTCTTCTGCGAAATATTAATTGTCTATTCCACATAGAGTCAAGACTTTGTCAAGGAAAAACGAAGGCTCAGAAAAAACATAGCCCGAGAGAGAAGTCACTTCGTCCTTAGTATACCGGATGAACATCGAATTTTGTCCACATCTATCTGATTTAATGAAGTAAAGCGGCCGTCAGTGAACCCTAAGTATGAATTTGCTTCAGAGGATTATACGGGTGGAATAGTTACAGGCTTGGACGTGGTAAAATCGCAGAAAGACAGATTGAAAGTATGCTGAAGCAAATAGATCATTGTCAATGTCACTTGAGACGTCAAAGAAATTGTCGTTCTCATCCAGCCTCAAAATTTATTAAAAATTTTAATTTGTTTGAGGTTAGCTCGATGAAGTTGACAACTAATTTGACACTAATTTACGAGAATGTGACAAAAAACCGCGCTATTTGACAATGTCTAAATTTCAGTGACGTTCCCTGTATATTCAAACAATGAGTAAATTATTGGGTTATGTGGTCCGGCGCAGGCTAAAATATATTGAAATGTCAAAATGTCTGCATTTCTCTAAAGAGTACGCTGCGCATACTATTTGAACAACAATTATAGCGCCGAACTATATTTTTCATTTTAATTGGATTTCCAATAGACCAAGTGATTAGAACTACCAACAAGAGCGAGCCACACTTATCGACAATCAAAAACGTTCTCCGAAAATTGTATCTTTATCCGCAGATGTAAGACAGTATACCTCACGAACAAATGCAAAAAAAAGTATTCAAATTCCGGTTGATAAATAGCTTTTTATTTGAAAGCTAACTTAATCTTTAATTAAATTTAAATTCATTAAACTAGGCTTCAGACACCAATGCAACATTTTCGGATTAATTTGTACACTCGCGAATAGTATATATAATCCCATTAAGTATTATAAGCATTTAGCATGAAATTTTCATTTCTTTCTCAACTGAACCTTAAATTAGTCTTCTAGGTAATATTTATGGTCTGTGCATAATGAGTACAACCATTAAAGTAAATATAAAAGTTATTTTATGTATATTAAAGCACATGCTACGATGCATAAATATACACAACGATAACATAATCATCATTACTATATGATCATCAAACACACATTCAGCGATCTAGTATTATAATAAAAAAAAATCCGAATCTATAAAAATCATCCATTCTGCAAAACACATTCTATCAACGTAACGTACGTGCTTTTGTGGACTTCAATTTGTATACACCAAACCATATAGAGGTAATCAAATCCAATAATATTTATGAGCCGCAGAAGAATAAATAATTGGAAGTTCTATAAATGCGCGCGGATTGTTCTTCATCACCTCATTTTTTTTCTTCCTCTTCTTCTCTTCTATCTGCATGTTGCATTTATAGACGCGTTACCGCTATTAGCTCGTGATAGAAAAATATTAAATTTTTAAACTATTGGGATATATAATAAATGCAATAGAAGTAATTGTATTCCATCATGATGAGGCACCAAAGTGTTTTTTTGCTGTTTTGTTTTTGTAATTCTAATGCATTTCCATCCGACTATTATATGGTTAGCTAGCTGTGCGCTGTGCCAGATAGAAATTGAATAACATCATATAATGACTTCAATCATCTGTTTTATTACTTAGCAATCTTGAGAAAGGAGATGCTAATATCGTGTAATTGTCATGCATTTGATATCGGGTCAATTTATGTATTGATGGGATTCGATTTTAATTACAATTATTGACGGTTTATCAGTTCGGTGTAATTGCATTTAATTATAAAATGAGAGAATTAATTATGCAAAGATAGAAGACGAAGAAGAAAAAAACTTTTATTTGGTTTGAAATGTAGTTAAATACACAACTTTCACGAGTTTTTTTTTGTCTTCTTTCTTTTAATGAAATCAATTTTGTTCTACATTATTTCAACGACACAGTCAGTTTTTCTTTTGTCATTTTGGTTTTGTTTTTTTTTTTTTTTTTTTGCAGAAAAATTTAAATAAAATCTTTCACTCAATATCATTGTTCGATCGCGGACGTATAGGGAAAAAAATTGCAAGCGCAAGAGTTGCGGATTTTTAATAAAATCTCGAACAAAGATCCATTAATTAATCCGATGAAATGTTTAATTATTGGACGAAAAAAAATGTTTTCGTATGCAAATTCGTTCGAATGATTTACATCAGCGGATAAACATTAATTTTGAGAGTTTCATTGTTCCGATATTTGATGCCGTATATTTGGACGGGATTAAAAAGGTGTTTTTTGAATTTTATATTGGATGATTCGTTGGCCACATTCATGTTATAGAAATTGAAGTTAAAATATCAATAATTAACAATTTTTGTATGAAATCGTCATAGTATTTATAACTGACAAACTCATTAGTCTACTTTTCGATTATTTTTATTAGAGAATTAACGATCACGATACGATCTGAACCGCAGTCCTTAGGTCTATCTGAACTACAGAATATATACAAAACCAGATTTCAGAGTCAGAACAAATATTTCTCACAGTCTTTCGACTATGGCAACCCATCTCATTCACCCTGTTTCTGTTATGGGGATTGCGATTTTCACTAATAATTATAAGATGACGTAATCTTGGAAGTTACCTGGCCTAATGATTAAGTCAAAGTCCGTTGATTCAACTAAACTTTACATTTTAATATACATAAGAACTAGAACGAGAGATAAAAGTAAATTTCGACATGTTTTCCGATTTGGCAGTTGTTGTGGTTTGTAATTGATTCCACAAGAACGTCGTTGAACAAATGAGAATCTAGATTTTTGTTTTCTGGATTTTTGTGGGGTTTGGGTGCGTAACGAGAATGAAATACCACGATTGTCAGAAAATTGTTTTCTGACGAATCTTGTAGTTCACAAAAAAAAAATCCTTTTCGCCACATAATAATATAACGAAATTGATTGCATCAGTACCGTCCCAATAACTAAACCTCGATCAGTGATTTTTGAGATTATTGGGAGGTTCATTAACATACTCAAGGAAAGAAATGGACCATTCTTGTTATCTTCAATTCGTTCGATTCATACAATTTGTACCCGACCTAATCGATTCACAGTGGGTGAATTGGGATGATGTTACCTAATGTTCAATTAAATAAATTGAAAGAAGTGACAATGTAATAGAATTGGAAGTATTTACATCAATAATTCTATAATAATGAAAGCCTAAAAAATAAATTCGTTAACCTTTCCGTGAGCGGGCAGTCATCTGCTTTAACAAAAAAGACAAAAATAAGTTAAGAGCATTGTCTTGCATTGCCGCAAATATAGCAAAATATATGTATAAACAAACGAAGTAAAAGATTTTTCGTGATACGTCAATATAATAGTGATTCGCCATATAAAATATGAATTTACATTGCCTATTCATGTCAAGGCCTGAACGTACGAGGTTCCATTTTTTTTTGATGAGTATACAGCCCTCCTCTTCGGGTAGGACCATAAATATATATTTGGAACCTCAGACCTAACGCAACGCTATTCACATCGCTTGCTACTTGCAAGAGGTTAAATATTTACCTGAAACAAAACTAACTCGGCCAAAACCATGTTGGATCCCAACAGTTTAATCTAAATTCCTTTTTCGGAGATTTTTTTTGTTGTGTTTGAAACAAATCAGAAGTGGAGTAAATCGTATCTAATGAAGCGGATTTAATGACGTTCAATTCAAGTTCTTACACAATTGTGTGGGTATAATAATGCATATACCTCACGGCAAAGCCGCTGCTACAAAAACAATTTAATCCTCAAAATACGTATTATGCAGAAAAAAAGCACAGATAAATATTCGTTCCAAGTAAAACAATTTCATTATTGAGGGCATGTAGGTGTCGGAATAAAATAAAGAAAAATTCATCAAAACTAGAAGAAGTTTCAAAGAAAAATAAACAAACTTTCATTCACTAATGTTGCAACCAAAACAATTGCAATCAATTTATTTAAAGACGCTGAGAGCACTGAAAGTTGAATTCCAATATGATACGAAAACAACATCAAACTATATATCAATTGTGGGGTCTGACTCGGAGGTTTGGACATTAATTTCAGTTGAAGTTAAACGCCTCTCAAACTGCAAACTGTGGTCACCTAAATAAAAATTTCATTCATAAAAACCGTCCGTTTGCATCACTATAAACTTCGTCACATTGCTCAATCACCGTGTGTGCGGACAATCCGAAACAAAGTAAGGAAATTTTCGTTCATGGTCCATTAACTCGAAGAGTAGCTCATCAGAAACGTTTCAGACCACCACAAGAAATTGTTCAATCCGTCAAGTGAGAAATTGGAATTGGATGAATTTTGAGAAGCATTCTAAGTGTACGCTGCATCTATATCTACTGCAGAGATATATATGCTGTACACCATTTAATAGCCGTGTAGAAAACTGATCGGAAAGAATATCTTCGAAGCATTCAACCAAAACCAAAGATAGTTAAATCTAATGTTTCAATAGTTTCAGTCGCACGTATGCATTATGATTATGCACCATTGCCGTCCCTTGATCTAATAGAAAATGTAAGACAAATTTGTTCTGCTCTGTTAGACAAAGGTACACTTGAATTCTGTTTTTGTTGTTGTTGTTGTCTATTTATTATAATGCCTTCCTTCAATATTCGAAACCATTTGACTTCATTTTAATGAAACGTTTTTCTTCTGTTTTTATGCATTCGAAAAATGGGTACAAGTTCAACAAGCACGATGATGTAACTTGCATAAGAATATGGTCGGAACGTGATAAATACGAATATGAATATCAAGATATTATATGCTCTATTCGCTTCGTCGTTCGTTTGTTGTGAACAAGGAAGTTGCACATTTCTTTTTCGTTGTTTTTGTTATTATTCTCTATTTTCGAGTCTTTGAAATTGGTCGTACTGAGGTTAAGAATAATGCAATTTTCTCGTTATTTGAAGTTGCATAAAAATCATCCAAAATGTCATTTTCGAAATTAATGTGGCAGAGCTTGTATCTTTTACGATCGTTTAATAAATGGAAATTATATTTAGCGTTATTTAATCTCTGCTAGTTGCCAATGTGAAAGTCATGCAGATTGTTTTTTTTTTTCTTTGCAAATCAGTTAGTAATTTGTAATTGTTGGCTGGAAACGATATGTTTTGTCATTGGGAGATTTAAACCGTTCGTTGCTTGAATTTCAATAAAATTTTATGGATTTCAGAAGCATCGCATGTCAAAAAAAAGTTGCAAGTTTCTTATTCTGATATATGCTTCTGACTCTCCTGTTAATTATAACAAATTTATGACCATAAAGAAAACATAGATGTTCATCAGAACAGCAGACGTTAACTTATCTTCGACTCGAGTAGCTATGAATGTGGTATTTTGCACAAAACAGATACAAAAATGAAAAATGAGATAAATGAGCGAAACAATTCCTTTAAAGACTGAATGAAGCGATTTCATGCATGATCTTCAAAACCAGTCGATCTAGGCCAGCCGTGCAGCGTAAATAACCTTTTACATGCTGAATGCGTCGAAAACCGTACTTTTCTTGTTTTAAGCACTTCTTTCGACGCCCTCAGCATGTAAAATCCATTACATAACTCGGGATAAAAATGAAAAGTCTCGTTTTCGTGTTTATTGACCTCGGCTTCGCCTCGGATCAACAAAATGCACACGAAAACTCTAGTTTTCATCTTTTTATCCCTAGTCATGTAAAATACTATTTTTTCACTCAAATCCAGTGAGAAGATAGCGTTTTGTTGACACTTTCTCTGATGACAGTTCAAGTGAGAAAATTTTTATTTTCTCAACTCTTTGCAACTGTCACTATGTTCGGGTTTTAAAAAAATGGTAAAACAAACTGATGTATTGTTTCGTGGATAAAAATGGAAACCTATGATACACACGGATGAAAAATTATGTGTTCACCTCGGGGAGAAATAGGAAATTCCAACTCGCTTCGCTCTGGCCGCGAACTTTCGCTCTTCTTGGAATTTGACATTTTCTCCCCTTGGTTAACATGCTTCTCTGTTTTCCCCAGGATCGAAAGTGGCATATCACCAATACACATCGAGTGATAAATACTTTTTTAGGCACTAGATGTGTAGATTGTCACTTGATGCCGCAGGTTGGGTCAATACACATCGTGTGCCTAAAAAACCATCTATGGGAACTATTTCCTACTAGTGTCGTTAGGACAATTTTTCAATTTTTTTTTTGTGCTCATCACCATGGGATGTCCTAAAACTCTTATGCTCTAATAGGGCTAGTGTTGAAAAATTAACATTGGGAAACTCGATATAACAAGGCCCTAGATTTATTGGCACTGGTACTGGCACATACAGTGTTTTACCAGTTTTACCAGAAAGCAAGATAAATTCGAATTAATTTCCGATCTATGCTCACATTGCACTCAATATAGACAAAGATATACTTTGAACAAAAGAAGTAACAGATTGAAGGATTTAGAGTGATATGCTTGCCGATTATACTATTATATAGCGAAAGCTTGCCGGCTTGTTTTAAATGAATTAAGTTTCGGTCTTTATCTTCCGTACTTTTATTTTTAAATTTAAATTTTCTTGCAATATGCAAATGGAACGATGTTTAACACAACATCATGCATTCAAAAGAAAAGTAGAATTTCTGACAGACGCGAGCATTAGAAAATGTAATTAATTTCGAAATAATTATAAAAAAAAGTCAGTCAGAAGCCAAAGAAGATGTTAAAAAAAAACAACAAGCCGAACACAACAATGAACTTGTTAGATCTATTATGTCTATGGATCATAAAACATCACTTTTCTTTATTAAAACGAGAATTCAGAAGTGACTCTTAACCCAGCTATTATACATATGTGTTCGTCGAATAATGTTAATTAATTTGAAAAGTAATTTAAATTTTAGATATGTGAAAGAATGCTGAGTAAAATTGCATTATGGTGTAGACAACTCTTTTTTTGTCTTCTTTCTTTCTTTCATAATAAATTAATAAACATGCGCGCTTAGTGCACTGCATTGTGTGTGTATAACAACAATTTTTTACTCATTCGGTATGGAAAGCCGCACATATTCGCACAACATAATAATTTAGTGAAAACTCCTTTCAACTAATAAATAACTTGATGATACGATACCTTTTTACCTGTTCTACCTATTCAGCATAACTTTTATCATAAAGATGGGCCGCATCCACACACACAGAATATCAATGTATAACGTTACATTGAAGGCACAATATAAAGCCATCCAAAAGAGCTAATAAAAACGAAAGAATAATAGTTTTTTTCCATATCAAAGACGGTTATGCATTAGATTATTATCAATCAGCATAAATCTGATGTTTCCGAATGACATACATATTTTGCGGTTTACATTCATTTTTGAATAGAGTTATAATGCAGGCGGTTTTTTTCCTATGAAAACAACAGAAATGAAAGAAAAAAGAGAGTAAAATAAGAATTTAAATATGAGTTAGATTGCGTAGAAAATTGATCCATTACTGGTTGGTTTTGTTGATAATCGTGACGTTCTTATGGGCCTCAAATCAATTTTTATTTGAAAAATGTAAACTTTGTGATGGAAATATGAAAAGTACTGACAGCCGTCGATGGAGCTAAAAAAAATGTGTCTCTGAACGTTAATCCACGCCGTAGTGGTAAGACCTATTGTTCTTCAGTTAATGTCAACCGAATTTGTGTCAAAGGCAGCTTTCAGCTGGTCCACGATTTACATGGTTTTACCACTACCATTTGAGTGTGATTATAAAGCCCATATGAAGGCATATAATAGTATATTTCGTAGCTAGTACTAAAAGTCTTTTTTTTAGAGTGTGAGAGGTTTAATATGCTAAAAAAGACATTTAGTCCGTGGTACGAATAATATTTTTCATATCCGACGGAGAAGGTCCTAGGTATGAAAAAATATTGATTGACCAGATTGTAAAACAGCTGAAGTGAGTTTAGAGACAAATTCAGTTGACATTAACTGCATTAACTGGATGCAACAATATTTCTTCAATGTGACCGAAAATTTAACTATCCATTGCAGGCTTAATGTGGTTTTCAGTTGTTTGATATTCTCTTGGAATCGAATAGACAAATTCGTTCAATCATCTGCCGAAAGTTGGATAGAAATGTACATTTTGATTGACAGAAATCAGAACTAAGCCTTATACACAGTGCAGTAAAGAAGTAGCCAAACAAAATAACTGGCCTCTTTTGTTCTAGTCTTCGTTTATCGATTGTTTTTCAACTTTTTTGACTGTACAATTGGACAATTGTAAATGAATCATTGGCTTACCCAAATTTCGCAATAGTCGATAGGGGTCAATCGAAATCCACAACTACTTTGACCAGAAAGTTGAAATCATGTAAATTTAGAAAAAGAAGCTAAACATGTTTTGGTGATCGTTCAAATCTCACGTAATGTACCTACCAGATCATGTTAAGTGCAGGGCAAAACAGGTGCAGCTATTTTCAGATCAGGTTCAATCAACCTGAAGTTTTCGACTTTCAGAATGCATTTTTTGTATGTAAAATTATCAGGAGCGGTGTGTTACCGCGCATCTTATAAAATGCAATGAATACCTGTGTCCTATACTTCAAAATCGGATATCGGATCTATCATGAACGCATTCATTATTCACGTCAAAATAATATGAAAATGAGTTCGTTTGAATCTGTTTTTCCGTTTTTAAAATCTTTATGTCCTCCGCAGTGACATAAGACCATACCAGTTTATGTTCATTAATAAAATGGCACTATCTTAACACAATCGCACACTACACAATCTTCGTTGAAAATGTGTCAACGGCGCCTAGTTCTTAGCAGCTGACCACACTTGCCACATTTTCACTGAGTCTAGAATTTTCACTTTATCATTGAAATGAAAGAAAAAACGATACGCAAATTAGACAAAATTTCTCTAGAAATTGTTTTCTACTTTTCTTGTATATAAAATCTAAAAATAAAATGTTTTTTAAACAAATTACTGACCTATTGCATATCATTTGCATACAAAGGGTACCCTAACAATGGTCTGTAAAAATTAAATTATTGTTTACACTCAATGTGAATGATTACAGGTTTTCTATGTTTTCATCGAGGTTTATAATTCATCTCGCGTAATTTCGTCATGAAGACATCAAAACCGTGGATCATAATTTTTCACACTTTTTCCATTTTTTTTTCTGGTTTGGTGAAAAAGAAGCGTCAAATTTTTAATATATTTATTTATACCCATAATTGCATTATAAATGAAAGATTTTTTTATGGGATTTAAAAGGTACGGCACTTTAGTTTTTATAATAGAAAGAAGAAAAACAAGAATGAATAAGAAGAACGATTTGGTAATTTAATTATAATTTTAGGTTTATTTCCGCTTTCACAAAAATTGAACGTCTCTTTTCTGTATACGTTTAAAATCTAAATTTTGTAGGGTATATGCTTGATTGGATGCATTTAATAAAACCAAAAACTATATTAATGGGTTAATAAGTTTAATAATCTACATTTTTTTGAGAAGAATCGAATTTTAGTTTTTTCTTTCTTCTTTTATTGTTTAAATTGCCTTTTGCGTAGGTTATTTCGTTGGTAGAAATTTAATATTGTCTCGGTAAATAACCGTGGTCGCTTTATTGGAAATGTTACGGAAAAATACAATTTTTGTCGTAAAAATTTCATGAGTCAATCAAAATGGTGATTTAATGTTCCTCTTCCGCATAAACACCTTTTGTTGTCATTCGAAAGACATTGAGATTACCTTTACATTTCCCATATGTACGGTATCATTTTGTCATTAGAAAGGAATGATGGTCATCAACAACTCAATGCGCTAAATTTCGATTTACTGGTTTACGCATTTATTGAACTCAAAACCATCTGCATTATATAGATGATTAACCAGTTACAACACGTTATCTTCGCATTAAATTACCATGTCATCGTAGGTGGTTTTTTAATTTATAGTGGCATCGAGAAGACAGGCGAAAAGAAATTCGATGGGAATTGATAACTGGTGGATCGAGTGCATCTTGTTTACGTTGACATTGAGATCTGTTTGCATAAACAGGTCCAGAAACCAATTGGAAATGCACACTTTTCTTAATATTGATATTGAGTTAGACACTGAAAAGGAAAGGTTGGTGTCATTTCAGATTGACTTGCTTAAGAACTGGTTCCCATCTCATATCAGGGCCTATTTTAAGGAATTTAATTTCCAAAAATTTCCAAAATTTCACAAATTTCACAAAAAATCTTAAAATTTCCAAATTTTGTTTTCTGTTAGATCAAATTCCTAAGTAATCAGTTAAGCTCAAAGACATGAAAAACAACTAAAAAGGCAGTAAAAACAACATTTACGAAGCAATCTGTTGAGTTTCTAGATGAAATGACGAAAAGTGATGGAAAAATTTGAAAAGTAATCAGTTAAGCTCAAAGACATGAAAAACAACTAAAAAGGCAGTAAAAACAACATTTACGAAGCAATCTGTTGAGTTTCTAGATGAAATGACGAAAAGTGATGGAAAAATTTGAAAATTTTTGGAAATTAATTTTCCTTAAAATAGGCCCTGTCTCATATGCATATCAAAATGCTAGGATGTGAATCGATTCGGACATTTTAACTTTGACTATTCCTCTCCTCTTTGACAAACATTCAATCACTGAGTCTCTAAATGCAAAGTATTAAACACTGAAGGTAATGCAAACCTTTAGTGGATCACGAAAAATAGGGATCACTATATTCGGTTGATGAGTGCAGCGCCCACAGTATAGGTGTAGCATTCACAATTTAAATAGAAATGAAGGAATGTGTTGAATATGGTAGCATAGATGTAGGAAAAGTATTTCAACACTCCGAACATTCTATTGAAATCGTAAGTGCTACAACGAAATGAACTTGTCACTCGAATTCATCCAAAACTGGGGCTCCGTGTGAGATGAGGATTTGCATTACCTTCAGTTGTTTGTATCATGTCAAGCCCTGACGGGCCCTACTGACATTTATTTATTTTTTATTTGATTGAAGAGCAACTAAGGTCTTTTTACAAATTTTCTTTGTACAACATCCGAAGAGCTTTTCCGATCCAGTGCGGCCTTGGCAGTGATGTCGAGGGTGTTCTTAACGGTTCTAAGGTTTCAACGCTTCATTCGTGTAAGGTTTACACCCAAGAAAAATAAAGTTGACATTCGACCGAACGTAAAGATCGGATTACGCACGGAATCGATCTTATTTGATATCTGATGCGTAAATTTAAAGTTTTATCTCAATATTAAGCTCTAATAAAGAACGTTGAAGAGATGCAATTAAATAAATATTAGATCATTGCATTCGTATGGAACAGCTGCGCGGTGGAGCTGATGCGTATTATAACGAAGAAATATATAAAATGAAAGAATGAGAGGAATGGTTAAAATAGATCGAAAGTAATATCATCGCACACCTATTTCTATTTGGAATTTTTTTTTCTCGGTTAAAATTATAATAAAAATCTATTTCCCATAAACAGTTAACGTAAATTTTTTTTATCCAATTCACTTAAAAATTTAACGTAATGAATATTTAAATTAAAAAAATATAATGCCAAGAAGAAGAGCAAGAACTTTTGGAAACCAAGGCAATGCTAGAAATTAACTGCTTAGCGTATAATTCAAATATAATCTTTTTTTGTTTAAAATTTTTCATTAAACCGTCCAAACACTTTACTGTTTCTTTCTTCATGCCGTAAATGTATGATTAAATAATCATTTATTTAGTCCACTCTCATACCACTGGTGGTCATTTGTAATCAGTTATTTAATTTTCATGCGTACGAATATTATAAGAACGTTTCCAGGTCTAAAAAAAACATTCGACAAAATGAAAAGAATTTCCAACAAAAATATATTCAACCTAGAAACTCATCATACCATAAAAACCAAAACTCAATTTTTTTTCCTTCTCTCTATCTTCCACTCAATGCAGTTTCTGTAACACACAATATTTCATTTCATTTATTTCCATTTTTTTTTCTTTTATTTTACAATTTTTCATTATCATTAATGTGAACTTGAGCTGTGCGGAATTGCTATTATTAATACATTTATTGTGAAAATATTTCTATTACATGTTACAGAATTGTATACCATAGAAAACAAACAAAATTATGATCATGCCATGCTAAATAAGACACAATTTTTTCTTTTATTATTTGGCCTTTATTAAAATGTGGTTACATTCCTCGGTACCTCTTTTTATGAATGAATGAGTGGTGAATTTTATAGGAAAAAGAACTGAGTCTGTTGATGGTCTTTTTCACTCTCAATCTCTCTTTCTTTCTCTATTACTGTTGAAACATTCACACGATATAATTCACATGACAAATGAAGACCTCAAAATCGGATAATAATGAAAGAATTTATTATTTTTACATCAACTCTGGTGAATAATTATTTTGTCATCTATTTATCATGTGAGCCTCTATACATCATATCCGTATGCATTATATTTCCATTTCCCTTTTCGTTTCCATTTTGCCAATTACAATGTCCAATCTGGCAAAAATACCAACAAAAATTTTCCAATTTTTTCTTCTTCATTTCTTTTTCATTATTCCTCAGAGTCATTACATTGTCTCTCTATCTTATAGATTTATTTTCACTTATATGATGATCTCGACCTCTCGCAACTGAAAAACACAATTCGATTACGACGATGGATGGAGGAGAAGAAAAAAACAAAACAATAAAGATGTTTTCTAATATGGGAACGATAATGTCTTCGTAATGATAGTACCGATGGTTATAATTTTTGATTTATCTGATGAAGAAATTGTCTGTCAGTGTCAACAAATAATACATTTTTTCTTATTGATGCAATAAATCGTCTGTTAAAGTATATCCATTTTAATACAAAGTCGTAATGCACTTTGCTTATTATTTTGTATAAATAAAGAGGTAGAAAGAACGTTTTCTTCTTCTCTTGTTTCTGTTACTTTTTCCGCAATTAAAGTGATGAGATCTTTTAAAAGTGATTGAAGATTAATGCCTCGCGACGGACTGAGCAAAAAAAGTTGAGACATTTCAGACAATTTATGATTTGAGTGGCGGTGTCGATTTTAAGTGATCGTCAAAAGAGAAAAAGTGTACCAAATTTTGACCTAAAATATTTATAACTTTTTATTGTATACGACGCACATGTATTGATAGCTCACAAAAGCCAATGATTTCTGAATCCTAGCTGTTTCCGAGGGCCGAGTAGATCCTACACGGTGAGCTTGAAAAAAATTTTATTCGACCTCTCGTGGACATGAAATGTTTTTAGTGGTTTTTGTAGAGGGCGGCACCACGAGTAAGAATAACATAACAAGAAAATATTTCGATGGGAAAATTTTTAATTAGATCGATTTTTCGTTTTTCTGTGCCCTGCAGGAAGCTTCGAAAACTGTTTGGACCCTACTGGTGACTTGTTTGATCACAAAAATATAGTTGCTGTTTAGCCTGAGGTCTAAGCTTTACAGCGATACCAATCATGACATTCATGACTACCAACAAACATCTTTTATGAAGGAAAGTCATTCTGTTATGTTGATGTGAATTTTAAAGGCTGTATCATACGTGGATTACTTTTATTTTCTCTTATAAATTATTTTTAGTTATTTTACATAATTTAAGGGGTTAATAAAGGTCGAAAGAAGATTTTTAGCTCGAAATAGGTTTCTTTGTAAATTGCACCGATGAGTAAACTGCATTATCTCGAGTCAAAAATTAACAAACCTTTCTTTTGTTTCGTTCGTAGTTTCTCCAATAGTCATTCTAAGCTAATTCTGCAACATTTTAGTTGTTTCCACTAAAAAATGAGACACATTATACGAAGAAATTTGGGTGGTCGTTCAGGTGTACCAACAAAGATTTTGTCAGAATGAAATCCAATCTCATCCTTTGACCTTTTATTAACCCCTTAAATTATGTTAATTAACTAAAAATACTTTTTAAGAGAAAATAAAAGTAATCCACGTATGATACAGCCTTTAAAATTCACATCGACATAGTAGAATGACTTTCCATCATAAAAGATGTTTCTTGGTAGTCATGAATGTCATGATTGGTATCGCTGTAAAGCCTAGACCTCAGGCTAAACAGTAACTATATTTTTGTGATCAAACAAGTCACCAGTAGGGTCCAAACAGTTTTCGAAGCTTCCTGCAGGGCACAGAAAAACGAAAAATCGATCTAATTAAAAATTTTCCCATCGAAATATTTTCTTGTTATGTTATTCTTACTCGTGGTGCCGCCCTCTACAAAAACCACTAAAAACATTTCATGTCCACGAGAGGTCGAATAAAAAAAAATTCAAGCTCACCGTGCCTACGGTCGACTGTGCCGACGAAATAAAGGTACGAGTTCCATTTATGTTTGTTGAAACTACTGAAGTAAAAGATTCTTTGAAATAGTTAGATCAAAAGAAGTAATAGATTTGATATTATAGCGATGATATGCAGACGATGACACTATGTAAAAGGTGAATTCTGTTCAACAAATTCCTTTGTGACTTCGATTTACCAACATTTTTCGGAATTTCGTATTCTACGACGATGCCATAAAATTTAGTGACATAGCCGAGACATTCTTTAAATTATTATTGTTTTGGCATGAAGCTATGATGGCCTATTTTTTGTGCTATTTTTACTTTCGACAAATTTAAGGCCTGTGGTAAAAATCGGAATACAATGGAAAAGCGTAGGATAACTTTCCACTCAGCTACTCAAAATTGTTCGTTAGTTCTCGGCCTAGAGCAGAAAAAACGCACGAGTACTTTTGCTGTGCTTAGATGAATGATTTCTATTGTAATCCAATTTGTCGCATACGTTAAACAATGGAAAGCGCAGCATCGTTGTAATACTATAAATAAGCAATATGATTTTTTTGTCAAGTAGGGATCCCGCTCTTGTCACACTAGGTCATACTTAATGACTTTATAAAAATGCAACGCTGACGACAGTGTTGGACTGGCCCTATGGGCGTTCGGGCGATTCCCGAAGGGCCTTTTGATTTTTGTGTGGATAAATGACGACGAAGGGCTTTTTGGGAAATTTCTCCATACAACGCCCGAAGGGCTTTTTTGAGCCAGTCCGGCACTGGCTGACGAGTGATAAATGACATGGTACTGGCGATTAACTAAAAGTAAAGGTCCTCTTCGCACTTTCTTTCAGTGGAAAATTGTAAAAGAATAAAAAATTAAATGCAGGCCAAGTGTCACTTGGAATTATTTTGCAATATCCGATAAAACTTTGGAAAGTCTTTTACTGCGCTTGGAACAATGAACACATAAAAACATCACATCAAAATGAGGTAGCTCATTTTCTGTGAATGCTTTAGAATGTCAGATAATAAGTCTGAACGGGGGTTCTAAATTAATACTTTCAACAAATTTCTTACTAGATTTTTTTATGTTGCGCATCTAACATTGTCACAGCAAAGAATAAGAATGGGAAAATTTGCAGAACAAACTATAGCGGATCGTTGACTTAACTGTATAACGAACTGGAACTGCACTGAAATGGACAGCCTATATTCTATACAGATTGTAGTACGTATACTGACAATATAGTTATTAAATTAATAATGCGAACAAATTCTTCATGCAATTATAATTATACGTGTGTTGCCACCTATTTAATTTGATTTGACCACACAAGGTTCGTATATAATTTGAAATTACTCAGTCTAGAAATTCTTTCGTCCGTTTTTTTTTTTAAACATTATTTTACCAATTTTCTTCAGTTTAACCAGAGAATTAAAAGATACAGACAAAAAAATAGGAACAGAACACAATGGAAAAAAGTGCAGCAATAATAGCTGATTGTTCTGTCGATCTTTTATATTGTGCATTTTTAGTGGAATTAAATTTTCTTGTGTGTAAACCTCCAACTTTTTTTTTTGTTCTCTCGTCCGAACTGCTGTGAAATCACCATGCAACAGCCAAATGATACAGAGAAAAAATAAGAGAATTAAAATTTAATTTATTTTAATTAAAATCGATTGCGATTGATTGATCGTTAGAAATCTTAACCATATATGAAAGGCTGTACACTCCGTTTACAACAAACGAAACTGATCGATGCAATTGATAAAAAGAAAACGAGAAAACGATGTTAGTGAAGAAGCAGATAAAAAAAAACACCGATGATTTTCCCTGGAAGACATATTCGAGCATCATTTATCTATATATAGCGTACGTTACGTATATATGTGGTATACAAGACAGAATGACTAATTTGTCAAGCCTGCTGGACAGAACGTGAGGTCGATTTTGAAGCGTATCTATAAATCCACAATATAAATCTAATGTTGTTCAATATCATCATTTGTACGTATTACAAGGAAAGTAGTTATAAATCGGACATCAAGAGATATTACATTTTCAATTGAATAATTTTTGTATTATGAACGATTTGGTCGGCTTATCCATCACAAATTGAAGAGAATGCGTCAAGGCAGGTTATTGTATACATTCTTTGATATCACTAAAAGGGTCATAAGTTAACACCTTTTGTCATGGATGTTGATGTGTCATTGCAAGCGGTAAACGTGTGGATCGTGAATTAACAATAAATAAATGTAAATGCCCCATATATGGTTTAAGTTAATTAATTGGAAGCGTATATTGAAATTTAAATTAGAAATTGTTAAGTCATGAGTTACCTTTCGTAGCAGTGGAAGAAAAAAAAACAGTAAAATTCAAATGAGATTTTCGTTTAATTCGTTTTTTCTTTTGTTTAATTTTTCAGAAAGAACCACCCGGAGCAGCCAAGCCCACTAAATACCATTATTATCCACACAATCAACATATTTATTTATTGCCAGAATGTGCCATACAACAGGTATCTAATCTAATAACTCTTACATTTCAATTGCCTTTTCAAAGTGTGTTCGGCCCAATGATGATAAATTGAATGCAAATGGAGCAGTAAATGATATTGATTGTCGATTATTTGCAATAAAAATTTGAAAAATCAATTTCTTTTATGGCCATTTGCTACAGAATTTACTGCTATAAGTAAATAGAAGCGTGCGATTGCTTCTTTTCATCCTAATACAAGTAGAAAAACCAATGTTTCGGTCCACATTATAACATTAAACTTTGTCTGATGCCGCAATGACTTGCCCTAATTTTAGTTGGACTAATAACTTTTATCAGAAAGCAAGAATCTGCCCTGTTGAGGAACCAAAACCTTTTTTCCTTTTTTTTATTCGAGCGAAAACTTTTTATTTTACTATTTATCGTGGCCCGCAAAAGTGTCAGAAGTATCAAAAACTTCATCGAAATGGCAAATTTATATGCTTAGATTATACAGCGGAACAGTAGCAACGCCCTCCTGGTAAACAGTTCCACTGTTTTGTTTGAGCGGGGGCATAGCATTAATATATTCAGAGGCTGATGAAATTAAAGAAGGTTCTATGATTCTTTTGTAAAGACAATTGACTTGTTTTCGTTTTAACTCATTAAAATAAACAATCCAAAAAATCTTAAGAGGAGGCTTTTATCACTGAAGCCTTCAAATTTAACGCTTGTCAATTCAGTGTTAATGTTCGAAGTGTTAATTGTGTAAGATTTCAACCTCTTATGATAGCTGCTTTGATAGCTTTTCAGTCAATTCATTGTCATAGTCCTATAATTCTCTTGACTGAGTGTTCGTCGATAAATCGAAACAATTAACCGCAGGTTGACGCTTGCTATTCGGATTTTTATGGCCAGGTGAAGGCTATTTACAAAGATTGCGATAGTAAATACCTTCACCTGGCCCTGAGGATTTTCTTTTTTAGAGTTTTTAGAAATTTTTGGAATTTCTAAACATTTATTTTTGAGAATTTTAAGAGTTTGAGGAATTAAGTTCGTAAACATTCTTAAAATTCTCAAAATTGTAAGAATTTTCAGGATTTTTTTTTGAGAAGGCTATAGTACCGGATAGTTTCAACGGACAGCTGCAGTGCCTTATCAGGATTTATTTTTCCGGGATATTCGTCAATTTTAAAGAATTTAGGGTACTTCCGAGTATTTCATAAATTTCAAAAATTTTAATTCTTGAAAGTTCTTGAATCTTAGAGTCTACGGGATTTTCATGACATCTGAAGAATTTCGAAATTTTCATGAATTTTAATCAATTTCACTAAAATAGGCCCTGTAAATGGTAACGGTTTTATTGGATGTGTACTTTCAAAAATGACTTTTGAAGAACTCATAAAGCAATAGCCACTCTTCAACTGAAAACTCTAATTGAAACTTCTACCTTCATCTCAAATCTCTAAAGTTACGTAAGTCAATTTAATTCGTCAACGTAGTAAGTGTTGTACAATCTCTAGATCATGATTCAGTACAGTTTCATCAAGCGAGACACGATTATAATTCATCAGAAACCCTTTTTACCTCCACACACACCACACACACCTAAAGTATCGTTAATTTTCTGCATATTAATTGCATCTATAAATAAGATAAATTATAGAAGAAGCAAAAAAAAATCGACTAATTACATCTTTGAACTAGGTATGCAATGCAGTTTACGTGCGGCTGAATTACACACAACCATTATGCGCTTGTCCATCAAGGTAAACACTTTGTTCCGTTTTTTTTTCTTCGTTTTACCTGTTTTTCTGCACATTTTTCTTTTGATTAAATCATTTCGTGATATAATTTGATAAATAAATTATGTAATGTGTGTAAGAGAACGATAAAAACAAATAGCAAATGCAGCGAAAAAAAAAAACGAAACGAAACAATAATATTCAATTACAGATACAGAGATCCATGTTCAGCGAGTATAAACGAAGATGATTTGCACACAACAAAATTGACTGGTGATGGAAACAAAAAAGTGAGTACACTACAACACACAGAAGAACCAGATACCATTTTACGTTTATTGAATAGTCAATTAATCATAAAAATTATAATAAATTGCTTTATAACGATCGTATGAAAATTTATTCGTATAATCAGCAATTCGAAATCTTATACTACGCCCAATGTATGTTTTATTGGAAAGATTGCAATCTGTAAAGTGTTTGCATATAACTTGAGAAAGTGATGAAAATTCACCAACTCTTGATCGAATTTGACCGTATCGAAAATTTATAATTTCAATTTTTGCATCAAACCGTGGCTTTGAACGCAGTATCAGCAAAAAGAATGGGAAAACGCATAATTTCTCTGTTGCTGGCGGTGTCAGGAGAAATTATCATACAAATCCAAGTAGAAACAAGACAAAAGTTATCGTTACAATGTCAGTGACACGGTCAGATAGGCACCACTTGCAATTAAATTATTCAATTTTAATGGAATAAGTGGGATAATTACTAATGTTATTGAACCGAGCGACACTGTAGAGTCAATTAGTTTAGCGAACTTAGTTATTTTCTTATTTTCTCCACTCAAAAGTCCATGAGAAAATGAAGTTTTTTGTTTACGCTTCGTCTGATGATAGCTCTTTTGACTGATGACCCTCTTGTTTTGACCGTTCGGGGGATAAAATGTCTATTTTCTCCCCCATCAACTTTGTTTTTGTTTCGAAAAATTGTGTAACAACTTGACGTTTTTGTTTCGTGGAGAAAGGCGGTTAATCACACTCGTTCCGCTCTGGCCGCAAAATTTCGCTCTTGTTGGAATTTCTTATTTCTTTCCTCCCTTCTTTCGCCTGGCCGCGCCGTTATATTCTTAGCCAGTGGTACAATAAGTGTTTTACCTCTCTGAATATACGAATGTCGAAACTCTTTGCCCGTTGACAATAGTTGACAACAGAAACAAAAGTGACAGTTCGGTGAAGGAAATTTCTAAAATAAGAGGAGGAAAAATAGATAATTTTCCCCCTCTCTTTGTCATCAGACAATACGTCAACAAAATGTCATTTTCTCATAACACTTTGAGTGGAGAAAATATGGTTGATCACATCGCAAGTTTGAGCATGTAAAGGTATTAATCTTTGTTTAATCCTTAGAAAGGGTTGCATAGAAAACTTTATGAAACTCCGATGGGTCAACGTTTTAACGCAAAACAAACCCGAAAAAGATTGAAAAAATGCCAGCAATAGTAGCTAGCAGACAACGGCTAATATATCAGCATAGACAGACTTATGAGAGTCACTTTTCAGAATATGGTATAGAAACAGCAGTTCTTTGCACAGAAGATAGCTAATTGAAATTTAATGGATCTTTCTCGTTCTATGAATGTTGACTCTTGCCGACACTAAGAAAGACATTTCATAAGCGTGAACCTTTGACTTTGTTTAAGCTCAACGTTCACAAATGGTGATATAAACATTACCATCATGGAGTCGCATAACACTATATCATAACTAGCAACGGTATTCCCTCCATATATTACGAGATAAATGTGACATATGAGATAGATGATACATGATAATTATGTTGTTTTGAACCGTTGAATGCTAACTTATGCATTTAAATTTCGAACAATCAGCTTGAGGTTCTATCTGCTTAAAATTTCACTCCAACATTTGCACATACCTTCGAAGGAATTAGGAATTCGACAAAAATATTTTTTTAGAAATTCTTAAATCTCTTTGAATTGAGGTTCTCGGAATGCGAGATGAAACAGGCTAGAACTAAGGGTCTAAGGGGCCATTCACAAATTAGGTTATCATGATCAAGGAGTAGGGGTGTCTGACTTAAACGCACCATTTTCTCTATACATTTTGGAGTACACACAGTGGCAAGAGAACGCTGAAAGTCGTCATTTTTCAGGTTGCGTACTGAAGGGCCCGTAATAGTTTCAATCAAAACGATTTCCCAATGTCACGAGAAGAAAGAGATCAAGACGAATTTAACTTTTGATCACAGCAAATTTTTCGCTGATTAAAATCTTCTTTCTTTCTGGTATCGTATTCTCATTTATTGCATATGTAGAACATCATGATCGTGTTCAAATTCATGTTATTTTATGACAAAGAGCAGCCATACAAAATGTTATAAACAAATGGCAAAGCAAAAAATGAAATAAACAAACAAAACACAAAACGATTATGTGCGACGTTGTTGGTTGTTTTGTTTGTTGTTGTTTTTTTCGTTTGAAATAAGCAAAACTCATGTTCTTGTTCCATTGGCATGTTATAGATGATAAGTTAACATGTGGAAGTTCAAATGGAAAAGACGGTTGTTTGCCTCAGCAGAACATATTTGCATCTAATTTTGTTTTTGTTGAAAATTCTTGATTCTTTTCCTTTTCTATTGAAATGGTAAGAACATTGTAGCGCAGTAAAAGCTGCTGAACATTTTATCGGTTTTGTGAAGTAGGTAGGTACAAGAAAAACATAGCGAAAAAAGCAACGTTTTATGGAGAATAAATATTAGTATTGCCTTCCATAAATAATGACTGCGAATAAATGATGAATTACACGTCGATAAAATATAGCCAAGGATTTTATATGGTTTTACCATTTTGGTTTTGTGATTATCATTTTTTTTTCTCTTCTATTTCTCTCCGATAAATATTGGTTTGTAATCGGTTCAATAAATACCGATGGAAATATAAACTGAAAGGAATTAACAGAAAAAAAAACCTCCGTCTCGATCATTTTATGATTATGCAAAAAACCATAAGTTTTACTGTAATTTTCTCATCGTTGAAAATAAACACAGACAACAACGGAGGTGATCATTGTACAAGAATCTTTAATAAGCGGCAATCATTAAATCCTCACAAATATTTTTATTTTTCCTTCTATTTGTATTTTGCAGCAGACTATCATTATCCATTGTATTTTGTCGCTGATTTGCTATTACATTCTATACAAATAATCGTGACTTTCCTTAATTTCATTATTGAGTTCAGTTCATTAATGAATGATTTGTACGGTGGACGTAGTAATTGAATATATGCAGTGTTCTGCTGAGAATAGATAAAGCTAACAACAACTCAGCTACTTACTTCTGTATCAAGAAAATCTTGCTTCTTTCACTATTAATTGGGGGTTGGTCGATTTTTTGGGACTGCAATAGCACCGTGTCACAAAAAATTCATGTAGTCCAAACACCTCAAAAATATTTGTCATGCATCTTCACATTACGATAACTCTGTAAATTGACCCATTCGTCACACGGGTGTACTTCAATCAAACTTTGTTAATTTTCAGAAAATGAATTATCGCCATGGTAAGATGGCAAATATGTCTGAACATTACTATACCAGTGAAGTAATTTGATATCTCGTATTCAGATGAAGTATTCAGATGAGGGCTGAAGCCCTCGGATACTTTTACTCATCGTGATACGAGATATCAAATTATTTCACGTGTAAAGTATGGCGTTTTACTTTACGAGGAAGGGAAAGGGTCTTCACTAGTGAGGGAATGGCCATATTACCTCACTAGTAAAGTAAAAATTATTTTTGAGGTCTATGGACTACAAGATTTTTTTGTAGTGCCATTCACGGGCTGAACACTCTTTGAATAACAGCATTTGAAAAATGAATAATAGCATGAATAGTATCAGGACCGTGGTGCCATTGCTGTCCTAGAAAATCGACCGACCCTACTACAGTTTAGACTTTTGTGAAGACCCTACGACACAGTGAACCGGGTTAATCGATAGATCATTTCCTAGTGAAAAAGAAATCGTCAAAGTTTCGAAATCGTTCACTCGGTCACTCATCAAAATACAATGGAAGTGGTGTGACATCTGAGATTGCTAATTTTGACAAATTGAAGATTCTATTTTTAGCCGAGCCGGGTTCCGTTAGCTTCTAAGCTTCCGAGTCAACCATATCAATTGTTTCCAAAACGAAATTTTTCGGCACCGTTTTCATTGTCATAAGATCAAAAGTTTAACGCTTACGATAACGTAAAAGTGAGTGTAAAAACTCATGACGAAAAAGAAATCTGTTTCGGTGGTAGAGATATAAGAGAGAAATTACATGCTGAACCAGGGCATATTATTGGTAAATTTATTTACAAGAGGAAGAGAGTTGTATCAATCTCAACGTTCAAAAAAACCTCTGTAGACTTGTTGAAACTCAATTCATAGAAATCTCTAATCCTAAAAATGATGATGGGCTGGGCACCATTCAAAGTCAACCGTCTATATAGTACATATGTTTCTGGGGCTTCGTGAAACATGAAGGTCGAACCGATGATGTAGATAAAATGTAGCCGATTCCGTTGAAAATACCGTCATATAAAATTTAATAGCCAGAGTCTTTAAGTCTATGAAATTGTGTGTCACTCAAGATCGAATACAGCCAAAACCGTTTCAATTTGATAATAAAAATAGTCAGTTCGTGATGCCGCCGAAACACCAGCTAAACAAATAATGAAAATGAAACGTATGGATCGGAACAATAAAAAAATGTAACTTTTTATTACCATCACTTTTAACGATCTTATGCAAGAAGACGTTACACGGTCAAGGATGATTAATTCAGATAACTGTTTTAAGTTCATTGGACGTAATCAAGGCGGTTATTCAAATGAATTTCTAGATATAAAATCAACTCATTCGTATGCTAGCTTCAGGGTTGATACGTTGACTGTGAACATTGTACACCATTTTTTTTTGCATATTAAACAAGTTCAGTAACATTTTAAGAATCCAGTATTATTGTTGCATGAGCTATCATTCGATCATAATTCGTTTTATGTGAAAATTGTGCTGGTTTGAGCGAAAATTATTGAACGTCTTGAACGATTATGAACTTGATTTCTAGCAACTATTTAGATGACAAAACACAAATGCAACATTCGACTTTGTAACGTTGTTCTTTCCTGTAACCATTTTCCAATTCTCCTATTATTGCCTGAAATTACTTTGAAAACTGCTACAATCTTTCTGTCTATCACATCACCAACAGACTTAACCAGACAATCTACTTCTTTCGAACCATAAAATCGAGATGACCCAAATAACGTAACTTAGTAAAATGTTAGGAATCGAAATACACGATGGTAATTCAATGACTGTTTTCATTTGAAAAACCATCGAGCAACGTTCTGTGGTGTTGCTCTGATTTATCAACAGCGGAACGGTATCAAAGCTAACAATAATAATATGAGCACATCGCATTCAACAAAAATGTAACATCCAACCGAGAACACACACACACCGAGAGAGAACAGCCTTTTAATTAGTTGGGATGTAATTCACATAGCGAAATTAATGCGCTGCAATTATATTTGATAATGTAATGTTGCTGGCAAAACGAAAAACTAAAAGAAAAAATCGACAAAATTATTAGTTTTGTTGCATTTTCCATTGTTTTACGGAAAAACAGATCGTTTTATGCTTTTGTCTTGCCCAGATCTTATCATTGAATTGTGTTTCTTGTTGTTATGAAAGAGAATTTCAACAACAGACATGCAGTTCATGATCTTGAATTACAAAGTTGTTATGGGTTCGGTTGTTAGTTGAAGGAAGAAAAAACAACAACAGCAAAGTAACTACAAGTTCATCCAAACTACAAACCGTTTGTTTTTTACGGTAATGCATAAAGTACTGACAGTCACTGTGCACACTATTATGAAACAAATTCAATCCAATCAGATTATCTTAAATCCATAATGTAATAATAGAGAGAGCCTATGTGGCGCTAAAATTATTTTAAACGTTTGGATGATCCAAATATAGTTCGATCAGGTTAGAGAAAACCCATTTAATCTCAGTGGTATTTGCGGTACGCTGCTATGGATTTCGTAAATTCATCCATTTTATCATTATCTCTATAAATGGTTAATTGTGGTTGCAAATGAAAATTATTATCTTTTCAGATTAGTGTTTCGTTATGGAAAATAAGTTATTTAGAGTAGCTACAATGGGGTCTTTGAATAGTGATTTCAATAGTTATTTGTTTAACGAAAACAAGTCGGAAATTCATTTCGATGAAGTTGTTACCCGAGAAAATTTAATTTTTAAATTTTTTCCCGTAGTAAACACAACATTTTTCACAAAGAAAGGCTTCCGAAGTTGCATAGGAGTCGAGAAAATGACTATTTTCTCGCCTGCGTTCTGAAACGTCTTTTTTTACAAAACAGGCGAGAAAATAGTGAATTTCTCACCTCAGCTGAAACTTCGTAAGGCTTTCGTTACGAAAAACGTCATGTTGGGGAAAAAGTAGTGGCCAGAGCGCCGTGAAATTTCCAACTTTTATCCCCTCGGTGAACAAATAACTATTTTATATTTGCGGTGTGATTTACCTTATTTTCGTCCCTCAATATGCCATGAGTAAATTGCATTTAGTTGAAGATTAGTTGAATGGCTTCTAGTGAGAAATAAGGCTCGGAACAGGTCAGGTTCAGGTCAGGTCAGGTCATGAGAAAAAATACCTGATGTAATCAGGTCAGGTTCAGGTAATTTCCAAACCTGACCTGACCTAATATGAAAAATACCTGATCTGACCTGATCTGACCTGAATTTGATAAAAGAAAAATTTGAATATTATGGGCGTTTTCAGCTTAGATCTGAGTCAGGATGTCAGGAAGCATTGTTTTGAAGAGAGTACCAAACGATCTGATTAGCCAATATATTATTGTTTTCTTCGTGATTTATTGAAGAAATAAGTCGAACATTTTAAACGGTAGAAATCATAAATATAAAAAACAATAATTCAGTATTTTCGGAAGAGGAACAAAATTTAAGAGTGCTCACCCCTTGGCAAATTTCTAGTCTACATTTCTGCGCAAAAATATTCGTTTTTTGATAATTTCTCTGAACCAAAATCTTTTTTTGAAAAAGCACAACCATTAAAGCATCCAAGAATCAGTTACTTTTAAAGGAAAAATTGGTTTGTGGTTGATAAATTATCCCACTTGGCGAAACCTTTGCAAAATGTGTAAATTACACATTTTTCAAAGGTTTCTCCAAGTGGGATAAGTTATTAACCAGAAACCAACTTTTTTTTAAGGTAACCCATTTTTGCATGCTTTAATAGTTTTACTTTTTCAAAAAAAGATTTCGCTTCAGAGAAATCATCAAAAAACGAATATTTTTGCGCAGAAATGTAGGCTAGAAATTTGCCAAGGGGTGATCGCTCTTAAGGTTTTTACAACGATTTGACGCACATAACCGCGTGTTTAGTTTTGTGTGTGAGAGACAACAGCTCCAAACAGTTCAACACAGGCCGATCCGGACTGAACCGCGAAAAAATCGGCAAAGAGGGAAATGTTCCAGAATAGGAATTCCAGTAGTCTAAAACATTAATGTCGTTGATCTTCAAGGACAATTTATATGACGCTTGTCAGGAGAAAACAATAGTTCAATTAAGAGGGCAGACTAGGTGTGAAGTAGGCTATATATTGAAAAATTGGTTTTAAAATTAATGTAGACCATTTAATGAAAATCTGTTCCAGCAATTAGATGAGCAATATGTTTATCTATCTCTAAAAAATGAAGAACGATTTACAATAAGCAACAGTTGGAAGAAAACCGATTTCCAAAATATGAACGTCGCTTAAAGTTAGGATATGCAATATTTTTTTTGGAAATCGGTTTTCTTCCAACTGTTGCTTATTGTAAATCGTTTTTCATTTCTTAGAGATAGATAAACATATTGCTCATCTAATTGCTGGAACAGATTTTCATTAAATGGTCTACATTAATTTTAAAACCAATTTTTCAATATATAGCCTACTTCACACCTAGTCTGCCCTCTTAAACAATAAATCATTTAGGTGGGATGTATTGTAGTAATTGTGTAGACATGCCTCTAAAAAGTACCCGAAATCAACATCAGGCTCGTGTTTAAAATAGCCTTCATTGCTTGACTGTTTTTCAAAATGTTTTTTTTTTCGTTTTTAATTAATAAATACTTAGCAGAATAGAACTTTTATATAATTTTGACATAATTTATAAAATTATCAGAAATGTAAAAAAATTTAAAAAAAATTCAGGTCAGGTCAGGTTTTTTCAGGTCAGGTCGAAACAGGTTAAAGATCACTTCAGGTCAGGTCAGGTAATTAAATTTCAGGTCAGGTCAGGTTAACAGATAATTCAGGTCAGGTTTCAGGTTGACCTGACCTGTTCCGAGCCACTTTTCTCCCATAGGTACAAAATAGAACTTTTTTCACCTGAACTGTCACTTTGTTTATGTTTAAAAAAATGGTAAATTGAGGTAAACAACTAATCGCTCCGCTCTGGCCACAAATATCGCTCTTGTTAGAATTTATGGATATTTTTAGGATATGATCTTCCCTCGGTAAACAAATAACTCATGCTATGAACTCTGATATGCAAAATGTATTCGTGCGTACACGCATTAGAATCATAACCACATACATGCATGTGCGTGTCCCAATTGAATGAAAACGGCTGATACAATTCGATAACTTTCCTACTGTAGAACAAAGATCAAAATAAACAATACCGCGAAATAAACTAAGAAATTTCGATATGGCAATCGGTTTTTAAGGTCTGCATTCGAGCATTGCGTTTTAATAGCACACTGGACAATATTGCCCAATGAATGCCTATGGCACACAACATTTATTTTATTATTCTCATGCACGCACAGTGGCCTTTGATTTGTTTTAGTTGTTGTACCAATCGTTACACATTAAGAGGCTCCGAGCGTTCAGTTCAGACACAAACCAAAAATTGAAGAAAAAATAGCAATATTTAGGAACATAAATCTGTAAGACTAAAGTAGGAAAACACATTCTGATGAGGCGAAATACTTAATTTGGCCTTACTTTACCGAAATGTGGTCTCACATTATCACTTTTTAGAGTTCTATTCAATTAATTTTGCTATTTAAATCACCTCTGCAAGAGTGCAGAATTTAAACTTTAGGTACACACTTCTATGCATTTAATTAAAAAATTTACAAACTAGTAACACTAATACGTTGTTGCACACATTTTTCACTGAAATTTGGTTCGACATTCTTAAAATTTGAGCATTTACCGTCACTATTAAATTTAAAAACTGTTTATTGCGTTAAAATCAGCCATTTTTCAATTTCGACACCGCGTCCTTGTTCACTTCGAAAAATTTCGTGAATGCTTGATGACATATTAAAACTTCGAAACGTGAAAACTAACCGAACTTTTAAAAAGAAAAACGGAAAAATAAAAATTTGAAAATGACAACAAAGAAATACATAACATCTCATGTTTCAAACGTACGACGGATGAATGTGCGGTGATATTAATTTATGCTTCCGAGTTTTCGCTTAAACAACCGTAAAAATTGTTAAAATTTCTAGAAATCCTAATAAAGACAATGAAGACATATGAGCACGACACAGAAAATTCCTCATTTACAATTTCCGGTCGGCATATAGTTGATCTGAACCATTATATTTGACGAGGTTCAGAGAATGAACTAGCATTCGTCTACTTGCAATCAACTATTTTCTTCTTCCCCATTCACTTGCATGAAGGCCATGTTACCGATTCTTCGTTCGTAACTAACATTACTTCAATATTCCGAAGATACAGAACTTTATTTTACCTGGAAAACATACTAATTTCAGAGGTGGTGTTATCTAACATGCAGAAAAAATTAAGTTAAAACGAATATACCAAGCCAAACAAACAGAGTATAGAGCATAGTTACTCTTCCCTTTCCCATGGATCGCATGAAGCGAGAGTGGACATAAAATGCTGTTTCGACCTCCGGATGCAGTCGCGGTCAGAGGTTTGCGTGGTCTAACCATCTTCAGTCCATAATTATCCAAAATTGCTAAATTGTTCTTTAGCCTGGATATATTAATCAATCCATGAAGGCCATGTTAACAATTTTATTTTAGTCAGTTTGCCCGTTTCTAAAGTAAGGCTCGAAATACCAATTCATTTTCGTAATAATCTAACTACCATTGTTATATAGATTGAACGCATTGTAATTAATCTAATAATTTTTTAAATTCCTTTCAATGGCTTATTATTCGAAACTATCCGCGCAAAGTTTTAAACTTCGAAATACATAGATGGAACTAGGAGCCACAAAACAAATTATCGAATTTTTATTGTCATTAAGGATAACCCATAATATTATTAAGAATAATCACAAGCGTTTCATTCGAATGAAACGAGATGGCGACATAGTATTTGGTTTGTATCAAAACTGAAGACTCGGAACCTCTTAAATTACTGACCTAATAAACCTACAAAATGCATCGATAATTCTGTCTATAATGATGTGAACAAAAGATGAAGAAAAAAATCGAATTAAAACTCACTTTGATTAAAAATGATTAAATTATGACTTCCTCTATCAACAATCCCAGAAGAGCGGAGTCACGACCAATGAAAGATTCGATATGTTACTTTTTTTTCGTGAGCAGGCGCCTTTAAAGACCCAGTCATCCAGATGTTGTGTATTGTAAAAACAACCAAAAAAGAAGATACCAACAAGAGCCGAAAGTTACAATTAGAAATTAATGTGTGTGCGTTGAGCAACATTTAATTAAAATGGTTTTTTTTTCGTTGAATACCCGACACAATAGAAAAGGTTTCTAAGTTTACGCTTAAAAAACGTATTCGTTCACTTGGACTATAGGCCGTTTTTTTTTCGTTACATGAGCAATACGTGACGAATAAGTAACGAAACTGCTATCACTATCCTCGCAAAAGTTTGTCTAAGGTCTAAGAATATTAGGAAAGTTTTTAATTGTACTTGTGGGTCTTACTGATTCAAGATCCGGTCAACCGAACATTCGTTTCTTTATTAAACGAATTTAAATGCACAGCATTCAAAGCATTCAATAGCCAACCTATTCCCGATGAGTCAAGTGTGTAATCACAGTATGACATTGCACAAATTCTAATACTCATCACGGGAATGCATTTCATCTCGTTGATATTTTATCGAACAGACAGAATACACACATTCAAGACACCTTATAACTTCGTAATTAAATTGAAATAAACTTTTTCTTCCTATCACATTCAATTGATCTATCTACACTGTGCTGTACGAATATAGCTTCATCCAATTTTTACCATCAATTTATAAGTGCATTGAAGAAAAGATAGAAAAAAACGTGAAGGCATGACGGTGTAGACATCAAAAATTGAAATGTAAAATTTGATTGAATATTTTCAGGCCATCACACTGGCAAAAACATGTGAATCAACGTCTGAAATGAGAGAATGTCGATCACCCAGAGATTGGTCATTGTTGGCGCTACAGAATACACGAACGGGAAAGTCACACTATCTGGTCATATGCAGATGTCCGGATGATTACATTTTGGGTAAAATAACAAACTTAAAAATTTCACTTTTGTCGGTTGTTCATTAGCTTTAATCGTTTTTCTGTAGAAGGCCCAATGGCTCACGATCAACCGACATATGCCAGTGTCCCAGGCATTCGAGTATTCGGAATGATGTGCGTCAAACCGAATTCAGTGTCAACCCGAACGCCAGCGTATCAACCAGCGAAACAGAATCCATACCGTCAACCACCGGCGGCCTATCAACCAACAACGTCTTATCAACCGCAAAGTTACCATCAAAATCAATACCAATCAAACTATCAATATTTACATCGAACGGATAACTCCAGAACGACATCACCACGCACAACGTATCATCGTGATCAAGTTACCATCCAACAGTATGATGATGCTTATGGCCGAACGGCAGATGCTAGCATCGAGGCGAGCAGTGACGTTCCCCAAGTACAAAATAGCAATTAAGTGGGAATAATAAATAGATTCGTTCAATCAATTAATTTTTAAACGAATTGAGAGAGAAAATACACGAGATAGAGACTAAAGTGATATTTTTTGTCGTAAAGAAAGAAAATTTAAGATTTAAGATTTTAATTAAAGAGGTAACCGTCCCAGTTAGCTTTTAGATAATTAATTATTTATTTCTATTTATAAATTCCGACACGTAAAATAAAAATAATTTTTTAAAGATTCGAGTGTTTTATGAGAAGTGTTCAATATATCAGGACCGGATGGACAAGGAAATTTCCTTTGCTACCTATTCAAATAGTACGCGCCGAATGATAAAAAACGCTGTATTTTAGCCCTTCCACTTTGTTGTACCCTTTTTGAGGGCCTCCAAAAGTTTGTATGAAGTTTTCAGTTCTGAAACTCCAAGTTTGCTTTGCACCAGGGTTTTTTTCGGGAATTTTATCTTTGAAAAATTCAGAAAATTCCGAAAAAATTTGAATGGATTTAATGTTCCCAAAATAACTCCTGGCTTGCACTGAAAATGATTAGAATTTACAGTCATAGTGTTACCTCTGACAAAAATTACCGCAGAGACACGTACTATATTCGCTGTTCAAACCAGCTTGGCCGCTAGAGGATGAAGTTCGAATTTACATTCTTTGCTTTCAAAGAAAGTTAAAAAAAAACATGTCATATTAAGAGTGTGCTCTACGCGTCGATTCTACGCCGAGATATTTCGTTTTTTTCATATTCTGGGTATCTAAACCTTTTTCGAAAATAAAAAAAGTGTGCAGGATTTACTTATTTTACCATTACACGTCATTTAAAAACGAAATAACTAAACAAATTGACAAATTATTTTTGACACTTTTGAAATACCCTAATACCCTAGGCGGGATATCTCTTGAAGTTTTTGACCGATTTAAATTTTTTTTGAAGCGTAAAGTGTAGGATTTTGAATTGGCTACAAACTTCCCGAAGAAAGTTTTCGGGGTTTTTTAGTATTACGATGGGATCTCAAGGTTTTAAGCAGAAAAAAATTGAACCTTCAACTTCTGCCATTTTTTTCGGCCATTTTGGATTTTTTTATCAACAAAAAATTACTCTAAAAAAAAACTTTTAACATTTAAGAATATTTTACAGCTTATTCCACATCGATATCTGTTGGGAAATGGGCATGAAAATTCGGTGAAGCCAAAGTGACATAACGGCCGCTCCAGGCGGAACGAGTGAGCTGCCGGAGTTGCCCCTGATGATTTTGGGATCAGCATTCCATACAGATCATAAAAAAATCATAAGATCAATTTTACCTCAATTTGCACAATCTTTTGCCTTAGCGGACACACTAAATGTTCCAAATTTGGCCCATTTCAAGTTACTGGCACATTTGAAGCGATATGTATAGTTCACAAACATGAGATCTGTAAAGTTGCATTGGTTTAATGCATTTAATTATCAATAGAACGTGGAGGTAAAACGTAGGTAGTGCTCTACAGAATTCATTTAATTTTGACAGCGAGTTGCAGGGCCTATTTTTGAGAAAATATTTTCTCGACATTTCTTCAAAGTGCTCTGCTAGAAATTCGAGAAAGTTTTAAAGTAATTTCGAGAAAATTGCAGGAAATTGTTTTTGACTAACACACGAGTGATGGTGACAAAACCGTATAAAGCAGGCGAATATAGCACTTTTTCGATGGTTTGTTCAGCTGACGTAAGCCTCGAAACAAAAAATGCTTACACAAGAACAAAAGAGAAAGAAATAAAACGAGTCGGATGCGGTACTCTGAGAAATCTTAGCAAAATAACTGACATTGACATAATAATTGAATGAAAAGGAACCACTGAAAACCCATTTGTTGGAAAGTAAATCTTGTTGTATACCGATGTTCGCTAGAGATATTTACCCCTATTTTTAGGATAAACCACTGTTGTATCCAGATTTTTTTAACGATCGATGAAGAGAAAGAAATATTTTGACAAGGCAAGTTATAATAAACTGGTCTTCAGCCCTCTTGTAACGTAACATGTTGAAAGAGATGAAAATATTTTGATAAGTACCCCAAGGCAAGTTATAATTATCTTGCCTTCGGTTTTGTCGTTTTGATCGCCAGGCTAACACTTCCTTTATATATTGAAACGCACAGTACAACTAAAGAAGAACAAGATTTTGTAACACCAAGCGATACATTCAACAAAAGAAGTAACACATTTCATTGTTATACGCTGAGGATGCACTTGTCCTCTTTACATAATTCAAAATAATGTTAGTCTAACACAGAAGACGATAGACTCGTCTCATCTACTGAAACAGTGATATTTCGTTCTCCCACTCATATTCATGTTAAAAAAAAACGAACAATCAAATCTACTCACCCAATACATCGGCACTACATACAATGTTACATGCATACATCGGCGTCACTAAACGTTGCGACTGATTCTGGAAAGATTTCCTGCACGCTTCCTTAACAGTTGAAATGATTTGACCTGAAATCGACCAAAGAAAATATTGAAAGAAATCAGAAAAAAGAAAGGAAAATCTAATTGCACTAACCGGACATAATGCCTGATGTGTCAGCCTCACTCAGAGTCCATTCTTCGACTATAAAGCAAACACCATGCATCGGTTCCTCGCATATCGGTCCCGACAACGTGGACAGTTGAAAGCCATTCAGAAACGAATTTTCGAAATCATTACGACCGTATGCATCCGTAACTGATTTCGATTCGTTGAGTGCCGTCCAAAATGGTTTATGAACAAAATCGGTGCAGTTAAGCAGAATATTGTTGCCACACTTCTTCGGACCAATGCTCCATACGCGATCGATGGAGTCGGATGTTTTCAATTGAACGATGGTCGAGCTTTGGAAGCTTTTCGATAATTTCGTTTTCAAATCATTTAGAGCCAATGTCATTCGATCGGACAGTGGAATCATTGATGACTTTGATAGTGCTTTCAGTGTATCCGTATTTTCATCTAAAATTCGAACGATTTCCTCATCTAGTGGCAGAGCTAAGACTTTCAATTTGCATTGCTTGTTTGCGTAATGAATGGTCACTGACTTATCCGCGTTCTCATCTAAAATTAAACGAGAAATTAAAAAGTTTTCAAATCCATCGTGTCAATTGACTTACCATTCGTAACAATAATTTCGTTGACCATGTCGACCTTAGCATCGGGAACAATAGTCTCCCTGAACGGTATAATGGGCGACGAAACATTCAATTTCACTTTAGCGTATCTCTGCTCCAAATCAGCAATACAACGTTCCAAATGCACTTCGCCTAGTGTCAGCAGTACATGCTCCCCATTTTCCTGCACGATAATTTGCACGCATGCATCGGCCTGATTAAGTAGTTTGAATCCTTTCAGTAATTTTGGCATGTCGAAAGTGTTTTCAGTTTCGACAGCTACTCGCAGAATGGGTGTGGCCATCATTTGCATTTCAGAAAAGGATGGGCAATAAAAACTGGTCGAGATGGTGGCCGTTTTTAATACATGATTTTGAAGGCCTCCGATGCCAACAATATTTCCCGCAGGCACTTCATCGAGATCTTCCAAGTCGCGACCCATCAAAAGGAATAAATTTTCAATTGTCACTTCGAACATGTACGGTGACGACAGGGGATTTGATATGCTGTAATTTGTGGTTATTATTCGAGGATTCAGCGGTGGAATTCACAAGTGTTCTTACTCTAACGATCGTGGATCATGTTTGGGCATCAATGCGTATAGCTTTGCACCTTTTCTTAATGTACCACTGTAAACTCTGGCGAATCCAATGAACACGTCGTCTTCGTCGTCACCAACGTCCGTTTGTTTAGTGTCGTCGACGGTAAGCTTTTCCTGAAGTTCGGTAGTCACTCCATCAACTGTTTCCTTGAGTGCTTCGGATTTGGCTAATTGTTGTTCTTGATGTCGTTGTCGGGCTATAGCACGTCTCTTCTCCATCTCTTCGACCGTCAAAGACCTCGGTTTGTTATCGGGCAATGAGTCTTTGCTTACTGGAATCATCTGAAATAAATTGTTGTTTAATGGGGAACAAGGTCGCGGACATTCACTCACCTTCGATATGAAAGCGATGACGGTGTCACTATTCTTATCCGATTTCTGAAATTCCTTTTTCAACGCTTGAGTTTCAGCCGGAAGTGAGGAGAAGTTCTGATTCAACGAACACATCAACCGTTCAGCCTTTTCGTCGGACATGGAACCCGGCGCTGGAATTTGTTGGACAACCATTTCTAGAACGGCTTTTTCAATTGGCAACCATTGAGCAAAAATCGCTTGCAATTGAATCCGATGATCGGTGTGCCGTAGGTCACGTGTGGTCAATTTTATGCCCAGTTTCTCTGTTATCATTGGAATTTTCTCTTTGTCTTTACGTACCAGCAACACGTCGTACAGGCTCCATATATTTTCCAAAATGAATTGAACGAACATCGGTTTCTTGGCCTTTTCTTGTGCACCGGGAATGACTCGTTTCTCTTTTGCGTTGTAGTAAAAGTCTCCCCACAAAGAATCGGTGAGCACATTCACTGGAATGTCCAGTTTCGGTGCATACATTTGAGCAAAATCGGCAACTGTGAATGCCCAATTATCCACTGCTGAACAGAAGACCACATTTCCGTTTTCGGGCGCAAAGTACAACGTTGAGTCGTCTGCATCTTCAAGACCGCAGTCATGCTATATGAATGGGTTGATGTAAAATGATACAATGGTGAGTGGTATAACAAAACATTTGTCAACCTACCGTATCTGCTGGTGTTTCTTTAGACATAACGTCGGTGGCAAAAAGATTTCCCACAACTGCATTGACCTGCTCCAACACCTGTTAATTAAATTATAATGACTTCATCAGTCGTCAAAGTAATCGGGGCATAATGGACCAACCTGCGATATGTAAACATAGGCATCCAGGGCCGACAATTTTTTCTCGGTGATCAGACGATCGATTTTGTTCAACACCAAAATCGGTTTCAGATTTTCCATGTAAGCGTGTTTCAGACAAATCCGTGTCTGCGAACAAACCCCTTCGACCACATCGACCAAAACTATAGCACCGTCACACAGTCGTACCGCTGTTGACACTTCACTGGAGAAATCCACATGCCCCGGTGAATCGATCAAATTGATCAGAAATTCGTTGCTCTCCTTACGGTCCGTGTAGTGCAAGGATATCGAACTGCTTTTCATTGTAATGCCTCGTTCCTGTTCATCGCTTCGGCTGTCCATGTACCGCAGCTTGCCAACCATTTTTTGCGATATGATTCCTAGTTTTCATTGTATTAAAGGTGTGAAACGTGGATAATACGTATGTTGTGCAATCCATTACTCACCATTACTAGCTACCAAGGAGTCAGCTAATGTTGTTTTGCCATGATCAACATGTGCCAGTATACAAATGTTACGAATACGACTCAAATTTTGTTGTAGGGAGGCTAATTTCACTTTATCTATGTGTGGCATTGTAAATACTGGACGAAAATGAGAAGGAAACAACTAAAGACAAAAAAACTTATTGCAACTTCAAAAACACACATGTAACACATGTACCACTCTCTATTTAGAAATTGGGGGATTAGACAGAGAGACAGTGATGAATGTCAAATAAAGAAAAATCAAATTTTGTACCAGATCTGTTCTACAGTAGCAAAATGTACTAGCTTTAGGGCGCGCAATTTGCGCCGCAACGTATATAAATAAATACTGAAAAGGTAATTCAAACGGGGGAACAGTGGAATTCTATTGTGGTTATCCAGAGATACCAACTCAACGAAAAAAATTAAAACGCATTCGATGTCGGAATAGTCCAAAGTATATAAACACTGAAGGTAATGCAAATCCACAGTTACACACGAATCCAAACTTTCAGGTGAATTTTACATTTTTATGTTACACACGTATTGAATTCGTTTGCGTCAAGTTGCATCTAGTGGTCAATTTGGAACGATTTAGTGGCGCTATGTTGCACACATATAAAATTCGTTTGCGTCAAGTTGTATTTAGTGGTGAATTGCAAAGTATATAAACCATATAAACACTGATCAGTGTGTACATACTTTGGTGAATTGGAAGTATTTAGGGCGGTCATGTTGCACAAGTCTAAGTTAGACAACATACGAAAATGAATTCACCTGAAAGTTTGGATCCGTAATTTCTCTGATCCGTTGAGGGTTTGCATTACCTTCAGTGTTTATATACTTTGGGAATAGTACCTTTTGCACCAAGTTTTGAAATGTTGATTTTTTCAAATTTTCCTTCCAAAGAAAAATTTAGGGTGGATGCTGAAAAAATTACATTTCAAAACGTGTTGCACACGATATTTTCTGCCAACCGAGAATGAAATAAACAAGAAAAGTTGTATACGCATCTGCTTTGGAGGTTGCTTTTAGGCACTTTCGCTTGTCGCCCTTCCTTCGTTCGGGCTATACAACCCGCGAAATTGCCTAAAATCTACAGTCCACAACAGCGTAAATAATATTTCATACCAAACAATCACTCAAAAAAGAACACGGCAAACAATCACTCTTCAAATTTGATCAACCAAATTACATTGGATGAACGAACAAATTTCATTTCACTAGATAAAAATTGGCTTGCCTATTATGAATTTATTACGCAAGTTGAAGCACAGGGTCTGAGTGGATTTTGAAATTTAGTATTTTCATGTTGCAGATATTCACTATGTCAAATACTGTCTAAGCAAAGCACCTAGCAGGGTAATAGAGGTTTTTACACGTCAAATAGAGTAGTTTTTTGATACCAATAATACCATTAGCTTTGGTCTAAGTCTTAAATTTTTGCAAGGCAGGCAAATATTTCAAATTTCACAAAGTTGATCTGGTTCTGATCCGAGGCCATGAACTGATAAATGATATATCAAGATGCCTCCACATGTTTAATTAGACTCCAACGATACCATGTTTGTTGTATAGTCAATGGTCACTATGCACATACAGGTACGTAATAATTATAGCCACTAGCGTTTTAATTATCTCACAAACAATGTATTATGTGCACCAATTATGCGATAATCTCCCTTCATATCATATAAACTGTCATGATACATATCTGAAGGTCTTTGTGCACCCATCACCACAATTTAGTATTGGTTCAGTGGTCAAACGTTATACTCATCAACAGAGTTATTTCCGCTAATCTCCATGATGCTACCAGCAATATTACTAAACCTTCTGCCGACAATGACCAGGTGCGAGCAGTATCACGATGCACCACATCTGATCAATCGACTGAGTGACTTCTATCGTTTCGATCATCACATATTTTTAATGCAATCATCATGCGATTATCTGGACGGTTGGTTTTTAGAGTTGTCATCATGTTCTGATGGCACTAAGCTGGACAAAGTTACGCCTCAAACTATATTCACTTTTGACTATCTATCGGGAAGCGATGGGACCATTAGAGAGAATGCAGCGTTACGCAGCAAAAATTCATTTCTAGTTGTTGTTGTCGAAGCATTAAACATTCAGAATAGCCCCAAATTGATGGCTCAGATTAAAGCCATCCGAAAGCTTGATTATTGCATGAAAATTGGTGTGTTTCTGACTCGTAGCGTCACCTCTTTCGATGCGGTGGAGAAATTACTTCGTTTGAGCTGGAGCGCTGGTATTGTGAATATTTTTGTTGCATTTTATTTCAATGAAGGTACTGATGAACCTCTGTTCAACGTTTTCACGTACGATCCCTTCGGAACATCTCACTTGACGAATGTAACAAGCAGCGCGTGTCCTCGAAACTATTTTCTCGACAAAATACCCAATTATCACAAGTCTCCATTCCAATCAGTGACAATTCAGGAGGGTAAAGTTAGTTACATGGAAAATCAATTCCTTAACACTGTTCGGAGTTACTTTAATGCCTCGAAGTTGGAGTTGTCTGTAAGTTTCGCGGAATTTCTTGAAAATGAACAAACAATAGGTGGGGATATAATGAGCCATGAGCAGGCCACCTACACAGAAGCATCAATGTATCCACATCGACAGACGGCATTATTGTTGATCGTTCCACATAGTCAGCCGTATACGGATTTCATCTCATATTTGCAAAACGGAACTGGAACGTGGTCGCTTCTCTTCGTTTATGCATTCATTGTGCTTGCGGCGTCATCGCTTCTACTTATCGTTTCCGACTACTTGCATCAGAAGAAAGTGTTACTTGTGCAGTCCGTGGCCGACGTCGTCAACCTCCTAATGAACGATAACACAGCCATCATTTACCGAAATCTTCATTTTGCAAATATGCTCGTCATCGTACCATTAACCTTCACAGGTCTCATTGTCATGAACGGCATTCTGTCCGTCTTTCAAAGTTACGTAACGTCACCAATTTTCCAACCGCAAATCAATTCTATTGAAAATCTGTTCAACTCCTCCGTTCCAATTATGGCTAATGAGATTGATTGGAAAGATAAGTTGGTCAGGGTGTTGGAAGATATGTCGCAGTTTGGCGGATGGAGTGGTAAGGTCCATGGGATTACCTTGGATCGTCTAACAAACGAAGGCGAGACATTCAACAATTCGATAGCGTTCTTCACGAAGGGCGAGCAGGGACTCAGCCTTCTAGAAGTACAAAAACGGTTGTCCTTGAAAGCATATCATATTATAATGGGCGAGACACTTTTGCGATATTTGGTATCACATGAGGCGAGACCCGATTTTGCGTATACTGAATCTGTAAACGACATAATTCACCGATTGAATGGTGCTGGATTAATCGATAAATGGCTTAAAGATCAAAATGAAGAAGATGTGAAAAGAATATTCAATTTAAATTTCAATCGTCAAGTAAAAATTACTGAAGTATCATCGGACATAGATGAATTTGCCGTACCGACTGTTGTTTGGTGTGGCTGGATTGTGTCTGGAATTCTTTTTATTTGCGAAATAATTTGGAACAAAACCATATCCCACCAACATAGTTCCAGAGCAATAAAGTAAAGGAGTACAAACCAGTTGTACTCAGGTCCGGAATTATTGCTAACTATTTTGAAGAAAGGGAGTGGAAGTGTCTGGATCATGCATGCTGGTTACGTGCTTGGTTTCACTTGGGATGATTTTTCATTTCTAGCAACTTTAATTGTTAGTTTTTTTCTGAGATAATTAATTTTTCAGGCATCTGCGTCATCAATGGATTTATGAGTAATTGTTTGTCTTTGTCACACACTGCCTTTGATCGTTAGTAAAGCTATCGAATCCATCACTTGATCCGTTTGATGAACTGCTTTGTTTTGAATGATAGTGAATTCACGAAATTTGATATTTTGAACAGATTGAAATAAACACTTTCACTTCATATGTTTCAACATGTACTTTCAAATGAAACACGACGTTACCTGCTAATCTCATTTATTTTTGCATCTTGTACCATGATCCTCCGCAATTCTGTGAAGTAATATTATGTGCCCAGAAAGGTATTAAGCTTTGTCTATCAATAGAAATCTGAGTTTATAGTTATGGTGTAAGTAAAAATGACGAATTTTGTACGTATGTTTTTCCCAACTCCGCCCTAACGTGCACGACTTGAGTCGTTGAAAAAATGGAAAAATTTCACTACATCGGTGAACTTTTCTGTCTACAGTCTCGACTCAACAAAAGACCCTATTTGTAACAAGGCTTCAACTTTTGAGCGGGTCAGATCCCTTGCCTGACAATTTTATTAATATATTTTTAATCAATTTCATTTTACAGTCAAAGGCAGTCAATTTTCAGCATAAATTAGCTTCAGCTGTTTTTCAGCTGATCCATACAAACAATCACAACCGTTTTCGTCTTTATACGGTTTTACCACTATCATGCGCGTGCGTGTAGCAGCTTCAACCGTATGAACAAGGAAAACCAGTTTTGATTGTGTGTGTGGATCAGCTGAAAAACAGCTGAAGCAAATTTATGCTGAAAATTGACTGCCTTTGACCAAAGCACCTAGCAGGGTAATAGAAAAAAAAAAAGTAGTACTTTAATCGAAGTATGCGAATATTTCCATACCTTTTTTTTCATAATGTCATTGCAAAATTACCATTAAGGCTGCTAATGGTATTATTGGTATCAAAAAACTACTCTATTTGACGTGTAAAAACCTCTATTACCCTGCTAGGTGCTTTGCGTTGACTGTATTTTCCGTTGTTAAACTTCCGAAACATCACAAATAACTGATATGAAAACCTTCGCTTGAGTCCAAATTCTTTGGAAATAGTTATTTACGTCACAAGGACATTTCATTTTCGCGTGACGTATTAAGTTTTTCATGCTTCATACGAGAGCCGCAAGTGAAGAAATGTCAATTTTGAGGGGCGAAAGTTTACTTCATACGAGTATGAAGCATGAAAAGTACTTTTTCTGTTCTCAATTTTCTTGAAAATTTGCGGCAAGATTTTTAATCAACCATACTTCATAAATTAAATACAAGGACTCGTGTGAATTACGGCCCTCGTTCCGCTCTGTTCGCAAACTTCCCACTCGTATGAGTTGTCTATTATTCTGTTTTATAGTCTTATTGTTAGTCAGAAGTAAGTGATGTGAATGAAGAACGATTGGATGTTCTTCTCTTACTTTTATGTACAAAAAGGAAGTCCCCAGGTGCTTACTAGATTGACAAAACCTTTAATCTTGAATAAAATATAACGACTCGTGCGAATTACGGCCCTCGCTTTGCTATGGCTGTAAATTTCACACTCGTTGGAGTTTTAAAGTTTTCTATTTGATTGTTGTTTAATGTCACTCCATACATTTGAATAACGATTCAAAAAAAATTCAAAATCGGTTAGGATTTCCCTTAGCATCGCGTAATTGGACGCAGACAATTTTTTTATGGAATCGTCATCTTTATTAACCATAGGCATAGGTAGGCAAATGCTTGGAATTCCATAAACGGTTGTTAGAACCATGTTCGTCCTGAACTGATAGATGATATATACCAAGACGCCTACACATGTTTAATTAAACTCCAGCGACACCATGTTTGTACAGTCAATGCCACTGTGGACATACAGGTACGTAATATTTTATTATAGCCACAAACAATGTATTATGTGCACTAATTATGCGATAATCTCCCTTCATATCATATAAACTGTCATAATACATATCTGAAGGTCTTTGTGCACCCATCACCACAATTTAGTATTGGTTCAGTGGTCAAACGTTATACTCATCAACAGAGTTATTTCCACTAATCTCCATGATGCTACCAGCAATATTACTAAACCTTCTGCCGACAATGGCCAGGTGCGAGCAGTATCACGATGCACCACATCTGATCAATCGACTGAGTGACTTCTATCGTTTCGATCATCACATATTTTTAATGCAATCATCATGCGATTATCTGGACGGTTGGTTTTTAGAGTTGTCATCATGTTCTGATGGCACTAAGCTGGACAAAGTTACGCCTCAAACTATATTCACTTTTGACTATCTATCGGGAAGCGATGGGACCATTAGAGAGAATGCAGCGTTACGCAGCAAAAATTCATTTCTAGTTGTTGTTGTCGAAGCATTAAACATTCAGAATAGCTCCAAATTGATGGCTCAAATAAAAGCCATCCGAAAGCTTGATTATTACATGAAAATTGGTGTGTTTCTGACTCGTAGCGTCACCTCTTTCGATGCGATGGAGAAATTACTTCGTTTGAGCTGGAGCGCTGGTATTGTGAATATTTTTGTTTCGTTTTATTTCAATGAAGGAACTGATGAACCTTTGTTCAACGTTTTCACGTATGATCCTTTTGGAACATTTCACTTGACGAATGTAACTAGTAGCAAGTGTCCTCGAAACTATTTTCCAGACAAAGTACCCAATTACCACAAGAATCCACTTCAATCAGTGAAAATTAAGGAGGGTAAAACTAGTTACATTGAAAGTGAATTCCTTAGCACTGTTCGGAGTTTTTTTAATGCCTCGAAGTTGGAGGTATCTATAAGTTTCGAAGAATATCTCGAAAAAGGACAAACAGTAAGTGGGGATATAATGAGCCATGAGCAGGCCACCTACAGAGAAGCATCAATGTATCCACATCGACAGACGGCATTATTATTGATCGTTCCACATAGTCAGCCGTATACAGATTTCATCTCATATTTGCAAAACGGAACTGGAACGTGGTCGCTTCTCTTTGTTTATGCATTCATTGTGCTTGCGGCGTCATCGCTTCTACTTATCATTTCCGACTACTTGCATCAGAAGAAAATGTTACTTGTGCAGTCCGTTGCCGACGTCGTCAACCTCCTAATGAACGATAACACAGCCATCATTTACCGAAATCTTCATTTTGCAAATATGCTCGTCATCGTACCATTAACCTTCACAGGTCTCATTGTCATGAACGGCATTCTGTCCGTCTTTCAAAGTTACGTAACGTCACCAATTTTCCAACCGCAAATCAATTCTATTGAAGATCTGTTCAACTCCTCCGTTCCAATCATGGCTAATGAAATTCATTGGAAAGATAAGTTGGTCAGAGTGTTGGAAGATATGTCGCATTTTAGCGGATGGAGTAACAAAGTACATGGGATTAGCTTGGATCGTCTAACAAATGAAGGCGAGACATTCAACCATTCGATAGCGTTCTTCGCGAAGGGCGAGCAGGGACTCGTCTTTTTAGAAGTACAGAAACGGTTGTCCTTGAAAGTGTATCATATAATGGGCGAGACACTTTTGCGATATTTGGTATCACATGAAGCGAGACCGGACTTTCCGTATACTGAATCTGTAAACGACATAATTCACCGATTGAATGGTGCTGGATTAATCGATAAATGGCTTAGAGATCAAAATGAAGAAGATGTGAAAAGAATATTCAATTTAAATGTCGATTGTCAAGTAAAGATCACTGAAGCATTGGACATGTATGAATTTGCTGTACCGATTGTTGTTTGGTGTGGTTGGATTGTGTGCGGAATTGTTTTGATTTGCGAAATAATTTGGAACAAAACCATATCCCACCAACATAGTTCTAGAACAATATAGTAAAAGTGTACAGACCAGTGTTGTACTCAGGTCCGGAATTATTACTAACTATTTTGAAGTGAGTGGGAGTGGGAGTGGAGTGGATCGCGCAAACCGGTTACATGGTTGGTTTCACTTGGGATGATTTTTCATTTCTAGCAACTTTAATTGTTAGTTTTTTTCTGAGATAATTAATTTTTCAGGCATCTGCGTCATCAATGGATTTATGAGTCATTGATTGTCTTTTTCATACATTGCCTTTAATCGTTAGTATGTCTATCGAATAATGAATCCGTTTGTTTTGAATGACAGTGAATTCACGAAATTTGATATTTTGAACAAATTTAAATAAAATCTTTCACTTCATATGTTTTAACATGTACTTTCATATGAAACACGACGTTACCTGCTAATCTCATTTATTTTTGCATCTTCTTGTATACTATGATCCTCCACAATTTAAAAAAATACCCCACAACGGGCGAATCTAACTACTAAGACCCAACCAACTCTTTCTGGGTTCAGCAGTGCACTTTGGTGAACTTTTGTGAGTACTTTAAAAGTTCGCAAACCAAAAAATTTTATCTCGCCGAATGGCTTCAGAAATCAAGCGTACAGTTTGTAACGCTACATTACATTACATTACAATGTAATGTAGTGTGTAATGTAGATGTAATGTAGGATTTCTTTAGTTATTTAGTGTTATTTCTTGAAAGGGCTTGGAAAAGTGTACGAAAGTGCGCTGTTAAGCACAAAAAAAATTAGGTCCATGTCTTCAGAATCGCTCCCAGGACTCAGAGAAACACGTGGTTTCTTAGTATCACATTTAGATTTATAAAGTTATTTTAGGGACTTTAAATTAGATTTTAGTGGGTTCAATAGCCTGCTCTGACGAACTCTTGCATGTTCCCTAAAAATAGCTAGATATATTGCCTAAAGACCTTGGAAGTGGAAGTCTGGCTTTCAGTTAAAATTAGTGTCGTGAACTTGTAGGACAGTGTTGTGTTTATTCAACTTTTGTTAGCGATCAACTGTAATGCTATTATATTGATAATTTGTTTTTGTTTGGCAAAGTCCAAGTCAAAAATTGTGTGTTGTATTCGTATTTTGTAGTATTAACTCGGCGCGGATTAGTTTGTTGAACTACTGGAAAATTTGACGTATAGGCTTACATCAAGTTTGTTGTTAGAAATGTTCGGACTAAAAATGTCAACTTATTTGAGAATTTTTAATTCTTTTGAAGAACGTGCGGTCAATGAAAGTATAAACCAGGTATGGTCTGTTCATACAAACCGGAGGACATAGCGATTTCATATAAACAAACTCACCTCTCATGGGAGGTGAGTTTCTTTATATGAAATCGCTATGTCCTCCGCTCCATACAAAGTTTGACATTCGACCATACCTTGTGTTGACGTTCATTGCGTGCGGTGACACGACCTAATTGTACCGAATTGAATCATATGCGTTTTTATTGCCTTTTCCCGCATGTTTAAAAATGACAGCGCCACCATGCCATCTCTCTATGATCACAACAGTCCGTCACAAACAGCATTAATTTGTGTTTATGCTAGTACATTTTTGAATATTCAGAGTAGAACAGTTTTTGTGTCAGGCTGTGTCGTCTCTGTCAAAGTATGGTCAACGTGTTTCTTCTTTGACATTTGCAACCTTTCTCTTTTTCCTTCTTGTTGTTACCGAAACAAGGTAAAGGAAATCTTCAGTTTTAAGGTCATTTGCCGTGAAATTTAGAATAAAATCAGCAATCCCCTCTATCACACTTTGTGTATCACCATATCAACGCAGCGGAAATGGCATCATGGGAAGAAAAACAACAAATGATAACGCGAAATCTCCAGGAAACCCTCGGAACGGACAAACTAACTTCAATTCTGAAAGAAAATCGTGATTTGAAGATATACTGGGGAACGGCCACTACCGGCAAACCCCATGTGGCCTACTTTGTGCCCATGTCCAAAATTGCCGACTTTTTACGTGCCGGATGCGAGGTTAGTATTAAACACTCAAATGTTTATTGCAATCGATTGCATCAAAATGATGATGAAATTAGGTGACGATATTGTTCGCCGATTTGCACGCTTATCTCGACAATATGAAAGCGCCATGGTCATTATTAGAGCTGCGTACGCAATATTATGAAGCAGCGATCAAAGCAATGTTACGTTCCATCGATGTTCCTATTGAGAAATTGAAGTAAGTCAACACTATCACTGGATCCAACTTTATATCACCGTCCTGTTCCACAGATTTGTCAAGGGCACCGACTATCAATTGTCCAAAGAATATACTCTTGATGTGTACAAGCTGACGTCTGTTGTAACACAGCACGATGCGAAGAAAGCTGGAGCCGAAGTAGTTAAACAAGTCGAGTATCCGTTGCTATCGGGCCTTTTGTATCCAGGACTTCAAGCACTTGACGAAGAATATTTAAAAGTCGATGCCCAGTTCGGTGGCGTTGATCAACGTAAAATTTTCACTTTCTCCGAAAAATACTTGCCTCAACTCGGCTACGAGAAGAGGATACATTTCATGAATCCAATGGGTTAGAATGGTTTGGCTGATCTGTGATTGTCTTGTTATTTACCGACTTGTGTCTCTAAATGATTACAGTTCCGGGCTTGGCTGGTGGTAAAATGTCATCGTCGGAGGAGGACTCCAAAATAGATTTACTGGATAGTGCGGCTAATGTAAAGAAGAAGCTGAAGAAAGCGTTCTGTGAGCCAGGAAATATTGCTGACAATGGACTGTTGTCATTCGCTAAGCATGTTCTGTTTCCACTGTTTAAGGAAAATGAAGGTGAGGATTGAGGATTCAATTTGCCCCGTTTGTCGAGACTCAATGATCTGATCAAAAATCAAAAAAAAAAATGTCGCAGGCTTCACCGTATCCAGAAAACCTGAAAATGGTGGAGACGTCACCTACAATACATACCAAGAATTGGAAACAAGTTTTGCTGAAGAGAAACTACATCCAGGCGATTTTAAAATATCCGTCGAAGGCTACATCAACCGCTTGCTAGAACCTATTCGAAAGGAATTCACCAGTCCGGAGCTCATGTAAAGCTACAATTTTTTACGGGGGAACAACCAAGAATTTTGTTGACATTTTATTGTTTCTTTAGTGCACTCACGGAAAAGGCCTATCCACCACCAGCCAAAGTCAACAAAAATGCACCGAAGCAAGAAAATCCAGCGGAAGACGGTCCACATCGCTTAGATATTCGAATTGGTAAAATTGTCGACGTTGCAATGCATCCGGATGCTGACACACTATATGTGGAAAAAATTGATCTGGGTGAAGGCGAACCACGAACGGTAATTCCATCGTCACGATCCACATACGCTAGTCGTTGTTCTCATTATTTTGTTCATTTACTTGGTAGGTGGTTAGTGGACTGGCGAAATTTGTCCCGTTAGAAGAAATGAAGGATCGAAATGTGGCAGTTTTGTGCAACTTAAAGCCGGCGAAAATGAGAGGTGTTGAATCTAAAGGAATGGTGCTGTGCACGTCGAAGTAATTGAGACAGAAATTCGTTTTTAATGATTTCCCGTTTCCTAACAAGTTGAATAAATTTCCAGTGAAGATCATACGGTCGTTGAACCTCTCGTCATTCCCGATGGATGTAAGCCAGGTGACCGAATATTTGTGGAAGGTAATCAAGGCACTCCTGACGATCAACTCAATCCCAAGAAAAAGGTGCGTATATAATCGAAATCCAATGTCGATTGAACAGGAATGAAATAAATCACTTTCCAGGTGTGGGAGAAATTGCAAGCTGATCTGAAGACGAACAGCAATGGTGAAGCGACGTGGAAAGGATGCTTTTTATTGACGCCCAGTGAAGAGAAAATAACGAGCAAATTATCCAATTGTTCGATCAAATAAACGAAATGTTTTGTGAATGAATCGACAGCTTTTGCAAATACACACGTCCACACTATCATCTTCTGATATATTCATTTTTGTATGCTCGCTTAATCGGTTATCGATTGGTCAAATAAAGAAATATTTTTTTTCCGTAAATTCAATCGGCACATATATGAATCCAAAGTTCTTCTTCCGGTCAATGTCAATGATCTGAAAACAATCAGTGAATACACCTTTTGAGTACTGTCGGTTTTCTAGATACCATAATAAGCAGGTAAAAGACAAGCTGGTCTAAGAATCTATTTCAAAACTATGCGAAAAGTGAAAATTAGCCCACAGCACTGCTCCTAGCATTCCTTAAATTGACAAATGAAAAATTTGGAGGATTTAGTGATAAGAGCTGCCGCTTTGGTTAGTTTGTTTTATATAATTTAGCTCATACGACGAAAACGTAATCAATCTTTCCAAATCTAACGCAGTGACTACTGTGATTTCATCAGACTCAGAATATGTTCTATGTTCATGCTAGAAGCAGTGCTGTGGTTTCACACTTCTGAGTAGATCACGAAGACAGTGTCAGGATAACTCTCTAGTGGCTTCTCCATTGACTTTTGTGTTTAGTTTAGTTTTAATGACTTCTGCCGTCAGAGGGGCTACTTTTGATAATTTTTTTCTAAAAATTAATAAAATTAGATAAATCCAAGAAACTTTAAGATAAATCCTGGAATACTTCTCGAATCTCTTGATTTTCTTAGATACTCATTTTCTCAAATTACAATCGAAAAACTTCATGAAAATCAAGAAGCTAATATTTCGAGAATATTAACCTTTTACTAATCTTTTACGTCGTTTGTTTTGAACTTAATTTTTGCTATATAACACGTAATGAGTCAGAGCTTGACGTTTATTCTTGCTACTGTTGTCGATAACAGATGACAGCCGTCTGTTACAGGTTGACGCCACATTATTTTAAAATTCGAGATTACTTTTTGTGCACTGCCCGGAAAACCGTTAATGACCCTCGAAATTGATCCCAGTAGAACTATTTTTATCCTGTCTCCAAACTTAGGTAGATGTTTCTGTTGGAATGTGTGGACTGACTTCAGGATATTTCGGATAAATCTTCCGGACCTACAATGAAACACGACTTTACCTTACGGCTGGTTATTGGAAAGTGATAAATACAATTTTCATCTAAGGAAATGACAGGACAGTTTCTCGAAATTGTATGTAAAATTGTATCACAAAAATTCGGACATAGTCTATTTAGGTCGCCAAGGCATATTTGAGCACTAAACACTTTTTACTCGATGCAAAAACAAAAGTTTTTTTTTGTTTTGTCACGACAAAAACACAGAAAATATTTTGACACAACTATGACACTCCGCTTCAGCGGATACCTAATAAGTGTTCGCTATGATTTAATAAAACTCCACTTAGCTTTGGAAGGTCTCCACTGTTAATTAAGTATCCGAATAGCTTCATTAACCCTTACTACAACTCGCCTAAACCTAACTGACACTTCCCTAAGCCAAGCGGAGAATTATTAGACCGCAACGGAGGTTTGTGAAAGCTCAGCGAAGAATTGTTGGAGCTCAGCGGAGGTTTGGTAATGCGCAGCCGATATTTTTATTCCGAGAGGTGGCATAATTAGACTTTGCGGAGTCTTGTTAGCTTACTAAAGAAGTGTGAAATCTGAACGAACATTTATTTATGCTCTGCGCAGTCTTGTGAGATGTTAAAATTTTAATAAATGCTCTCCGCTGAGCTCTTGTACAACTTTGAAAAATGGTCTGTGAGCATTATTAAATGTATACCCTACCTTTATTTGTCAACTGCTTGATGATTTTTATAAAATTTCCGACACTTTTTTGAATGAAAATATTTTACAGACAAATAAAAAGTTTATTTTAAATGCGACAAAAAAGACTGCTCACAATTATGGCGCAGCCGGTAAAAAATCGATCTTTTCTCAAAAATTAAAAACTACAGTAGATAAATATCATCGATCTTCTTCTTCCCTAATGTTCCCAAAATTACAGACGATGTGAACACAGAAAACATTCATTTTAGCTTATAATAGGGGAGTGTCACAGTTGTGCCGAAATATTTTCTGTGTTTTTGTCGCGACAAAACAAAAAAACGTTTTGTTTTTTAATCGAGTAAAAAGTGTTTTAGTGTTCAAATATGACTTACGACATAAAGAGACTATGCCCGAATACAATGGAAAGCCTTAGAGGTGAGTTTCTTCGAATTATTTTTTAGGTGAATTTTTGTGATAAAACTTTCCATACATTTTCGGGAAACTGTCCTGTCATTTTCCTATGACGGGCCTTAACTATGGTTACTTAGTCCTCATATTCATTCGGACTACTTCCCTGAATTATCAAGTAGAATTATAGCAAATGCATATTCCAACAGTTTCAATGTAGTAGATATGAGTCATAAGAACTACTTCACTGAGTTATCAATGGTACGCTATGATATTTATCAATAAGAAAAGAGGTTGTGTATACTGGTTTATATACACTTAACAGTCATCGACATTATACAGTTGCTTAGTGTTATCTTTTGGGGTCTAAACAAAAATGACATTTGACGCACAAAATGCCGTAATTTTCATAAGAACTTACGATGTTCAATTTATTTATTTTTTTACAATTTTGTTGAAAAGAAACAGCTTGTCGGGAAAAGACAACTTGCGTAGAAAACTTTTTCTACAAATAATTTGCTGGCATTTCCGGCTTTTATTCAAATTTCCAACAAACTAATCAGACAAAATTGGATTTGAAATAAAAATGTCCACGGTAGCTCAATTGGTTAGAGCATCAGCCCGGCAAGTTGAAAGTTGTGAGTTCGTGTCTCACTAATGCACATCAAAATTTTTATTTCAAATCCAATTCGATTCTAGTATTTCTAAGCTGCAAATTAAAAAGAATTCGTCGCGGAATAAGGCGTGTCTCTAGAAATTAATCAGATGTTGTTTAGTGAAACATACTTAGACATCAAAATCTGAAGTGAAAGCATTTTTGCTCATAACGTCCACATCTGGGCTTGAACTAGCAACCTCTGGTTTTTAATCCAGCGCCTATCCAAGTCCAGCTGTGGACATTATGAGCAAAAATGCTTTCACTTCAGATTTTGATGTCTAAGTATGTTTCACTAAATAAAAATAAAAATTTGTTGGTTTTACACCAGAGTTCACAGGAAACATTCGGAACACAAGTTTCTTATGAAAATTACGGCAGCGATTAATCGTACACTCAGCTGAAGTAGATATATTTACATACAATAGCATAGCATAAAGTAACATAATGTCAACATTCGTAAAAATAATCTCTTTCGGTTCAGCAACAACCTTTGAATCAGTAAAAACTGTTGAACCTCACCAAATAGAGTTTAGGTTTCAATCATGATAGTGTTTTCGAATCTGTGTCCGCATTTTCAAAGAGTCGCAGCGATATTTTTATTCGCTTGTGTTGTGGTCAATGCTGGAGTAATCGATAATCGAATTGACAAATATGTTGATGTACATGGTAATTGTGCAGTGCCAACGAAATTGTTGAATGAAATTCAGTCTTATCAGCCGATTGTGAATAAAATCGCCAAGGAAATTCTGAATGGTAACTTCACCGGCGACACTTGGAACAGTCTATCGGAATTTATCGATGAATTCGGTCCGAGATTCTCCGGATCGAAGTCATTGGAGTGTTCCATCGACTATATGGTTAACAAATTGAAGGAGGTAGGCTTAGAGAATGTGCACACTGAAAACGCAACCATTCCGAGATGGCAGCGTGGCTACGAATCTGCGCATCTAGTCGAGCCCCATGAACAGAATCTTCCGCTGTTAGGCTTTGGTTTCAGTGTCGGTACTCCTCGTGGTGGTATAATCGGTGATGTTGTTGTCGTTGAAAGTTTCGATGAATTGGATCGCTTATCGGACGACGTTGTGCATGGAAAAATAGTGGTTTTCGCACCAGAATGGGTCAGCTATGGCGTTACAGTTCAGTATCGATCGAAAGGTGCATCTAGGGCGGCGAAAAAAGGAGCAATCGCAGCTCTAGTCCGTTCGATTACACCATTTTCGATTGGATCCCCACACACAGGAATGCAAACATATGAACAAGGAGTCGCTCAAATTCCGGTTGCCGCGATAACGGTTGAAGATTCAAAAATGTTGCTGAGATTGTACCGAAGAGGAAAACGTATGACGATTCGTCTGAAAATGGAAGATCGAAATTTGGACCCGTATGATTCTAGAAATACCATTGCTGAGTTACATGGACGTACACAGCCAATTGATAAAAAAGTTGTGGTGGTGTCTGGTCATTTAGACAGGTAAAAAGATTCAATTTTTTGACGGCACTGTGCTTGAAGATAATGTTCTAATGTTATCGTAATTTTAGCTGGGACGTCGGAGTTGGTATGTGATCTGGTAAAATCGGTCATCATGGTCATATTTACGTGTTGCTTGCTTTTTTATAGGTGCAATGGATGATGGAGGCGGTGCGTTTATATCGTGGAAAGCTATTGAGTTTCTTAAAAAAATGAACCTACGTCCAGCGCGAACAATTCGGTTAGACGTCGATTTTTAGGCGACTCCCTCAAACTAAATACCGGAAATTGAACTCTTTTCAGATCAATTTTGTGGACGGGCGAAGAAGTTGGAATCGTTGGAGCGCAAGATTATCAACGGGCGCATGCAGCCAATGAACAGGAAGAATTCAATTTCTTTATCGAATCGGACATTGGAACATTCGGTTGGACAGAAATCTATTACTTTTTTGTTCTACATTCTGACCAGCACTGTAAACCTTTCAGAACCGACTGGCCTAGACTTTACCGGCAATGCCGACGCCGAATGCATTTTTAAAGAGATTCTCAAGCTGATGGCACCATTAAATGCGACAGAATTTGCTAAACCCACCGACGGCGGTCCAGATATTGAACGGTGGACTAAAAGAGGATTTCCCGGTGCGTCACTGTTGAATAAAAACGAAAACTACTTCTGGTATCATCATTCAGCTGGGGATAGTATGCTTCTGGAACAGCCACAAAATTTGGATAAGGCAACTGCACTGTTTGCTGCCTGTGCGTATGTTGTTGCCGATCTAAGTATTGACATGCCCAGAGACATTCAATAAACTGAATTTGATTGTTATAATGTCGACGTTGATGGATCACTTAGCGTCTAGCCATCAGATAAAGGCAATGAAATGAGAGACACATCAAGAATATATTTACTAAGTTTAGGAGAAGACTGGCTAGGACTGCAGTGTTAATGTCAAGTAGTCTAAGAAATTTGTCAGTTAGAAAATGTGTGCGATCACAAATCCATGTAAAATCTCAGAAACATTGACAGGATTTGCGTTCACTGTTAACTAGAACTGGTTCTTTCACCGCACTTAAAGCAACTTTGGCTTTGAGAAAAAAGGAAAAAAAAAATCTTTCGACTGCAACAGAAAGACGCCTTTTTCAAGGTGTGGAAAACTTGCGTCTCACTTCAAAGGCACCGATCAGGTTCAGTTCGACCTGATTTATTTCAGGTTGACCTGAAACTATATATAAGATCTGTTTTGTATCAAGTTTTCTCACCTCAGTTCAACGTGGAAATTTCAGGTTAACCTGAACCTCGAACCTGACATCAATTCAATACTGACTTGTTCCGAGAATTACCACTAATCTTGATAGGGTTGTGCTTTCATGCAGACTTCCGAATAACCAAAATCCAAAAGGCAACACATCAATTCACAGAATATTTTAATATTTTGCTATCACCAAAAATCCCGGGCTATTTCAACCAAAAATTAGGCCACCGTTCCGAACACGGAAAGTACTTGATTACATCGGCGATTGTCGGCGTTTTCATTCAGTACCAGCGAACAAACTTGACTTCGGAGACATTCGTCATCACAACCCGTTGCCATTCTTGGATCTCCGTTTTTCACTCGGATTCTGAATAAGTTGCGGTTCGTATTTCGATTCCTTGAGATGTTGAAAATTAATTGATCGATGCCCGCTGGGGAGAAGTTAGTCACTCCAAACATAGTACGGAATGAATAATGCAGATGCCAGCGTGGTTGAAGTGCTGGGTTATTTCTGGCCTCCGAAATGCTGAACATGAATGTTTCAGCTTCGTTGACTTGCTGTTGGAAGAAATTGTCGTTAGCAATTCTTGTCTTTTCTCAAACAGAACATCCGATTTACTTACGTAATGAGTACGATCGACATAGTACATCCTGTAGTTCGGATTTACGCCTGTATATGCAGTAGAGGAACCACCATTCCAAGCAATGTTGACGGCGTGTTGTCCGGTTGCAACATCGTAGTTTACTTCAAACCTAAAGGTAATGAATTGATGTAATGGTGAAACATCCAATCGCTACTTTTGTTAAGTAATCTTTACTCGTCGCGATGGGAATGTCCGTTGAATTGTGCCCCAATAATCATGTGGAATCTATCTATAATTCGACGATATTGTCGCGACCAAAATTGGAAACAACTACCGCCACCTGTTGGGATATGAGCTAACACATGAACCCTTTCGTTGTTCCGTTCAGCGTCCAAAAGGGTGTTGTGGAACCATTGCTAAGAATACAAACATAAAACTTGCAGTGTTCCTGACGATAATCGTATATACGACAAAATCTCACCAAAGCACCAGCAATCTCTGTACGACTGTACATAACCCACCAATTGTAGATGTAACAATCATTGTTGTTTAGAACAACCAACCGGAAACCAGGACGAATCAACATGGTATAATAACCGCCGGCTCTAACTGTATTTGCGGCGGCTGCATTGATCCATCCGTTACTTTGCCAATTGGTAGCTTTAAAAAATGGATTACGATTACTCCTGTTTCAAATTAATTGGTGCTTGCTGTCATTTTGAGGCGCTAGGACTTTTTTATGAGTCAAATATCATGCTAGGACTTTTTTGGGAGTGCTAGGACTAATTTTTATGGTAGTATAGGAGTTAGATGAAGCCCTAGAACTCATTTAAAACACCAGCAACCATTTGTAACTTAATTTTTTACTGAAATACCTAAGAAGTCGTACAACCATCTCGTGGAAAATTCGGGTTGAGCAATCGTTGAAGGAGCAAACCTTTAGAGTCGATATTATTACTGATATTATCAATAAAATGGATTCAACAAGACAAGTATTACTTACAAATTCGTTGGATGAGCTGCAATAAGTAAAACCGATAAATGCGTTAGTTTTCAAGACATTTGTGTCCAAAAATTACCTTCATGATTTCCAATGGTAGAGTAGACCGGTACATTCGGAAAGATTTGTCTGAATAGAGAGAAAATTCTTCCGATGACTCTTCGATTACCCTCAAAGGTAGTCTCCCAAATGCCATGATCCACCATATCACCGGTATGATAGATTAAATCGATTTGTGGATGAGCATTTCGAATTCGTAGAAGAGTGTTCTCAAAGGCTTGCCATGGTTGATTGCACTGAAACGAGACATTCAATTTATCCGATTATGGTCAACTTGACCAATGAAAATTGCATCGATAATACACGTTTGTTAGCCACAAATACAAAACAGTTCTCACATTATAGTCACCCCAAGGGCCAGCCCGATTGGCTGGATCTGGGGCCACTCCTGCCGATCGTCTGCAACAAGTTGGATTCGGGCAGTTGCTGATTCCACCACTCAAGTAGTTTTCGTCGTAGTGAATGTCCGAGATATGAATGATACGCAATTCGTCGGGTGTGCGAGGAGCTGTTACTGATTTCGGTGCGGTAATTGGATTATGTGGATTAACATTTACTGCAAAATTGAACTGTGGATCTAGAGCTCCACATTCTCCTTGCAATATCAATCCGCACACTTCGTTTTGGTTCAGGGCCGGTCGATTTTGGACGATGAAGTAGAGACTGGGGGCGTTTAAGTTGATGAGATTTCTGCATACGGGACTGTCAAATGGCATCAATAGTTCACAAATGGCAGTTGCAGAATCTGCTACTTGCTGCAGAGGCACTCCAGCCCGGATGTCGCGGATCAGCGATGCAAGGTATGTGCGACAAGCCAAACATCCAATGATAGCCAACTCGGGTCTGTTGAATTGGAAGAATAAGTTCGTGAATTAACTGAAACTTAAAGTGGTCCGGAACAGTATTCCACACATGTTACGATCGAACTGTTAGGCACTGCTAGCTGTGTGATTTATTAATTATACTAACGGATATTCGTCGACCTCATCACGGGTCATGTCTAAAGTATACGGTACATGTTTCGACCACAAATCGAATAACGGCGATCTGTATCCGGTTGAGGTGAAATTCCTGATGTCGGTGATGAGAGTTTCTTGCATGATATCCAGAAACAGGAGGGCATTCTTTTGACTGTTTTTGTGCTCCTCGGATCGTATCAGGGATCCATTACAACAGCATATAACACTGAGCAACAAAGCTACTACTTTTAATGCGGACACCATTTTCTTCTTTGTAACTTCAACTGAAATTTCACTCTAAGCTACTGAAGTGTTCAATTCAAATCACTCCATTTATATACGTGAGCTGTTGGACTGAGATAACAACGCTAATGCATCAATTGAGCTTTTCTTTTAAGCTTCCATTGATAACAGGCTATTATTGTTACCGCATGAATTTGGCAAAATTGCGGTATGACAAGGAAATATTTGTTGCTACCACTCCTAATCGTGCCATTAATATGGTTGGCTGTAAATCTTTTCTTTTTCTATTTTCGATTCTTTGTTTTGGTGTGATAAGAAACGGTTGGGAGGTGTGACGGGTGATAAATTTACGATTTACTTGAGAGATTACCTATAGAGTGGAAAACGAACTGAATGAAGAGAACGTGCAACCTATCGATTTTTTTGGCAATGAACTGAACAGCATAATGTACAGCTTAGTGAATCAATTGTTTGAATTTAGTTAATCTTTAATTAACATCCGCATAAAACTTTTCGAGAATTTCGTGTACACGTGCTGATACAGACGATATTTTGATGATTCGCTGTGTCAGTTCAAATGGTTGTCGGTCACATTTAAGTGGTCGAAATATTTGAATCTTATGATTGTAGCGCCAAAGCCTCGGCAAAAAATTTGGTCTCCATGATTTTTGTTGGGTCCTGGCTTCTGAAATAGTGCTTCGACTTTTGTGTATTTCTGCCGAATTTTCCAACGACCACTCAAAAATCTAGTCATTTCTGAACAGGATAGTGTAAGGAGTATTACTATTTAAGACCGATAAATAATAGTTACTTTACAACCGAGTGATAAATGCTTTTTCAGGCACTAGATGTGAAGATTGTTACTCCAGGCCGTAGGCCGAGTTGTATACAACGTTTTTCGCAATAAAGGCCTACTTTTCGTCACTTGTTGCAAAATAGTATTTTACATGACTCGGGATAAAAAGTTGAAAAGTAGAATTTTCGTGTGAATTTTGTTGATCCGAGGCAAAGCCGGGATCAATAAAAACACGAAAACGAAACTTTTCATTTTTATCCCGAGTTATGTAATGGATTTTACATGCTGAGGGCTTCGAAAGAAGTGCTTAAAACATGAAAAGTACGGTTTTCGATGCATGTACAGGTATTTTTTTAGATATTGTAATGTCGATGACTCTTGATTTGATGGTATCGGAGTTTACAACAAATTAATGTCAGAAAAATCAGATCATTAATGTGTTTGCATTTTAAGTTGTAAAATAAAAAATAAATAAATAAAAACGCAATGCAATGTAGCATCGGAAGTCATTATTTTTTAGATGGTTTGGGCATAAAATAGCAAACACGAAATGGATATTTACATAACTTGGGGAGAACGTTGAAAGGTCGAGTTATCGTGTGAAATTTATTATATCACAGCTCTGCTCCTTGCATGAACATAAGCAATATTCGAAGGCTTATGCAATAAAAATGACAGGCGTCATGATTTTACGCATACAAGTTTGAAAATTGGAAGACTTTTCGATGTTTAAAAAATTATTGTGTGTGCTAGGAGCAGTGCTATGAAGAGCAAGAGCAAGATTTGCGGTAAAACTCAGTTTCTGATGATTTTACATAGCCAAAAATCTTAAAATAACATGGCAACGATAATCATTAAGATTACGTCAACTTTTGTATTAATAATTGCCATATTATCGTCAGAAACTGAGTGCCGCACATGCATTTGTGTACTTCACTTCCCCCACAGTTTACATCTTCCACTTTCACAAGAAATATGTGCGCAATAGGCAGATCGTGAGTGGCATTAAAGAATTGATATATTGATAACTAAATAGTAAATGGGGTTGTTTTGGACAATAGATGTGATACGAGCCGAAAGCGAGTTCGGCAACACATCGTATGCGCAAAATCCCCATTTACTCATTATTCACTGGTGCGTATAAATATATGAAAATTCATTTACGCACTTTTTATATTTAGATTTTACGATTTTACCTACTCTAATATAGCCAGCTGCGGCAAATTTCATTCCAAGGATTTCATAAACGAAAATAGGAACGATAGGAACATATAGTATCGGCGCTGATATTCTAATTCGTTTATAGTGTTCAAAATACAGAAAACATTTAAAGAGATGCGAAAAGCGATAAATGCATCGGTAAATTGTTGAGACTAAGTGATTGTCGAAACTAAAGCGAATCTGTATTATTTGCAAAATACACAAGACAAAAATCGTTGAACAGATGCTACATATACGGTCAATATGTAGAACACACAAAATTTGCTTTTGATCTTTCACCGATCTCATTATTATGAGAAAATTTTAATTCTAGCTTCTAATCTTGACTGCAAATTTGTTTATCAATTTCCATGCGTTTAAACATTACACAATACAAGCAGCGAAATTTATTAGCAAATTACCCGGCACTGTTTGGGAGTTATTGATTTCAAGTTTTTCTGCAAAATTAGAGTGTTTCGACAGTCGATTAAGGTCTCATACTCATTAAAATTGGTTCGATAGACTGGAATTACTTCACGCTTCATCTTAAAATAGACTTGAACTATTATCAGTCTTCATAGACTTATTGACGTTACTGACCTACCTACTATGCATGGTTTATGTTTCGTCTATATAATTTTGTCTGCTTAATTAAGTTAGATATCAATCAACACAATGTGCACACTTCTAGCAATGAACAAATCCGCTGTGTTCGTTGTAGTATTAATGTAGAAGGAAAAATGTATAATGAAGTGGACTCATCTGTCTAATCTAGTCAGTTGCAATTTTGACTGTGATCTGTTGCAAGCTCTGCATATTCATCTCCGCATTCAAATTGCGGTTTAGTGAAATTTTAATCAAACTTTCCTACCTTCGACATACATTTTTGGATCGATTTTAATATTTGAAAATGAATACAACCGGCGGCCCGGGCATATCTGGATACATGCTGTTGTTGGGTGTACAAATTTTATTGTTGATTGTATACGCTGCAGTCGTTCGATATGACGACAGATTGCTGCCAAACGGAAAAGACGATAATGATACAGATGAAGAAGACTTAATCATTCAGGACGACCATGTTCCAAGTTATCCTCGTAAGTGTTAACTTCAAATTTTTATGTTTGTGAAGTTTCGGTAAGCGAATAATAATTACTCAAGTTCCTTAGAATTTCTCATTCAGAGAATAGATTGCATTTCAAAGATTTTTTTAATGCAGGAGGGTACATTACATCTACTACTTCAGTAAATTTACAAATTAAATTTGAACATTTTATGACAAAGACTTTTTTTGAAACAAATAAATCAGATCTCAGAGTTGCGAAGGTCAATGATGGTTTTAAAATAATTAAAATTGAGTGTTATAAGAACGGTTCTTGTATGACCCCCTGTGATATGATTGATAAGAAAATCGACAATAAACAACGAAGAATAATAAGCACAGAATTATTTAATGAAAAAGTTGCGCTGGATGTTAAGTGAATTTTAGTCCAGTGCAAATATGAAACGGTTCAAGAACTGTATTGTTCAAGAAAATTCTTAGAAATCAAATTTTTCTGTCATGCGTTGCCCGCAGAAAATTATGTCATTTTTGTCTAGTCAAGTAGATGTCTTCCATTGATTTGAGGAATCTCTTATATGTAAAGCAAAACAATCTAGAAATTCCATCTGTTGGGCCGTTGGCACTGCAAGAACAGGCAAAGGAACAGATTTTATTAACTGTCATTTGACCTCTCATTTTGTATGGAACGTCCGTAACGCAGTGGCTCAACTGATTGTATATGGAGGCTGGAGGCTCCTTATTAAAATTCTGTTATTTTGCCTGTTCTTAAAGTACGTTGGCCGTTGGTCGTCTAACAGAATTCTTATAATTATTTCAGCATCAAACCAGGAAAAATACATGAATTCAATCATAGCACTGAACCAAGCAAGCACGAACAGAATTTCAAGGAGCCTCCTCGACGTAGTAATCAAAATTTCTGATCGGCTTTTCGACCATTAAAAAATCTGTTCTTGTGCCTGATATTGGAGTGCTTGGTGCTGCGGTTCAGTGTTATAATTCCATAAACGTAATGCGAATAAAATAAAAATTATTTCAGATTTCCAGGACATTCATGTCATGATTTTTGTCGGTTTTGCATTTCTCATGACATTTTTAAAAAGATATGGCTACAGTGCAACGGGATTTAATCTATTCTTTGCTGCCTTAATCGTTCAATGGGCTATCGTTGCAAGAGGCATATTTGATCTCGAAGATGGACAAATCAAGTGAGTTTGATGATTGATTTAAAGTTACATTTTTTCTGTACAGTCAGAGACAGTGAATTTTCAGCATTAATTTGCTTCAGCTGTTTTTCAGCTGATCCACACATACAATCAAAACTTTGTAATTGTTTATACGGTTGAGCTACTACACACACGTGCGTGGTAGTGGTAAAACCTTATAAAGACGTATAAACAGTTTTGATGGTTTGTGTGGATCAGCTGAAAAACAGCTGAACGAAATTAATGCTGAAAGTTCACTGCCTCTGACTGTACTGTTTATGTACTTAATTGAGCTAACATTTAACTGCTGAGTAAGATTTCAAGATATTTTCGAACTCCGTTCTAACTGCTGCGTACACATAATGATTTCAAGAGAAAATGTTTCTTGGCTTAACTCTATTGAGATTAGTTTGCAGTTTTGGGTGTGTATTTTCTATTATAGTTTAAGTTTGAGTTGAGCCTGGAGCAACAATTGCTCTTCAAAGCCCCATGTTAACCTTTTTAAAAGCTGTAATCTGAGGTTTATTAAATTTGAGAGCTCCGAACTTACTTACATCTGTGTTCCGTCTCTGCTTTCCGACGATAAGATATAAAAATTTTGGGAATATATTTCAGAAACTTAAGCTGTAATCGAATTTTGGCTTTGTTTTCATTGAATCAACGCACTTCAAGCATAAGTGGTATTCTGTATATGGAACAGTGTATCAAACAAATCTGGAAAAAAAATCATACAAAAATTTGGCATCTGTCACTCAAATCACTTTTGCTTGAAGTGCGTTGGTTGAATACATTTAAAAAATCTTTTGCTTACTGTTCCTCTTTAACAAAAACAGATTGTCCTTGGACAATATAATCGGAGCAGACATTGCAGCTGCTGCTGTACTAATTAGCATGGGAGCGATGCTCGGACGAATAACACCAATTCAATTACTGTTGATGGGGCTAATTGAAATCGTTGTTTTTGCAGCCAACGAACATTTACAGTTGGAAATGATGAGTGTATATACGATTTGAAAAGATTTTGTTAAAATTCAATGCTCGTCTCATATCAACAATTTGCTGCACATTTTTAGATCACTGATGTTGGTGGTTCAATAACGGTACACGCGTTCGGTGCCTATTTCGGTTTGACTGTTAGCTTTATGTTACGACCGAAATCAGATCATAATAATGCCGGTAAAATGGAAGGGCCGTCATACGTTTCGGATCTGTTCGCAATGATTGGCACCTTGTTTCTATGGATATTCTGGCCGAGTTTTAATTCGGCGCTTCTGGATGGCGTTGACCAGGAACGGGCTATTCTAAATACATACTTAGCGCTAGCATCTTGTACAGGTATGACTGCTTGTTAGAGGATACTTTGCTTGGAACTAGAAAAACGAAATCTTTCACTTAAATTTCGTATCCCAGTTACCGCATTTATAATATCAGCAGTCGTGAGTCACGATCATAAGCTTAGTATGGTACACGTACAAAATTCAACACTTGCTGGTAAAATTGAAAATTTTGAATGAAAATTCTTAAAAATGGATTTCCTAAATTTGGTGGACAAAATGCCTAGGTGGAGTTGCAGTTGGCACTGTTTGTAATTTAATGATTGGACCCCATGGTGCCATGTTGAATGGTATGATAGCTGCATTAGTGTCTGTAGTGGGATACCGATATTTAACGGTGAGAATTCGGATGCAAATAATTGGGCGTCATCGACTTAAAGCTGAAAACACACGAGCGATTTTGGGATCAACAATTATGCTCCATTGTAATCTGACATGCTCCACAGACTGAACAATGGAAAATCCAGCATAATTGTCAATTTAATCAACGCAAAATGGACCGTGTGTTTTTGGCCGCCAAAGCACAGAGCCAATAACATTCAAGTGTGAAATTTCTGAACTTTTCTTCAGCCAATTTTAACATCAAAATTGCGCCTACACGATAGTTGTGGAGTCAATAATCTACACGGTATGCCAGCGATTTTGTCTGCAATTTTCTCAGCCGTTTACGCTGCATTAGCGAAAGAAGAGACCTACCACAATTCCCTGACCACCATTTTTCCAGCCATGGATGCAACCGCTCATAATGGAACCTTCGTTATCGGAGTAAGAAAATCCATTAACTTAAGAGAACTCGAAATTTGGTTCTAAATTATTGAAAAAATACTACACAGGGCTACAGTCGTTCACCACTGACACAAGGGTCGTATCAATTACTAGCTGTTGGATTGACCATTTTGATAGCCATTGTCTCAGGGGCTGTAACAGGTTGTGTTTTGAAACGGAAATGAAAAGCTGGGAAATTGTAATGTTTCGATTTGATCAACAGGGCTCGTGTTAAGGTCACCGTGCATTCGTAAATTGGAGAAGCACGAGCATCATGATGACTCGGTTTATTGGGAGACACCAGACGATGATGAGATTGTTTCTAATGTTGAACGTTTGAATTTCAAGGATTCATTATAGGTGCTTGTCGTAGTGTGCATACATGTAACACTTTGTAAGATAAGAGTAATCAGAGTAATAAATATTGGCTCTTATCAATTTGCTTTCATCATCTTATTTATTGTACAATCGTTACAAATTCCACTATTCGACCTCGACATCATCGACCGAAACCGATGCGAATGAAATTCCGTTGAAACCCTCCGATGCTATCCTCAAACGTTCCTCTTTGCTCAGCTTTTTCTGTTTCTTATTCATTTTCGCAGTTTCCTCCTCATCATTGTCGGCTGAACTTTTCGCTAGTTTTCGTTTCTGCTTCTTATTGCCGACCGGATGGTCGTCTGTTGTTGTGACACCGTTGCTGTGTCCGTTTCTATCGGCGACGATTTGTACATCCGATTTTTTCAACACTTTCATGCCGTTTTGTCGGCAAAACATTTGGTACGAGTCTAACGATAGCAAAACGATTTTCTGACGAATATTCTGGACTTTGTCGCCGATGCCCTTCCAGTCGATTTTATCGTTCAATTTCAGAATGTCCACGTTTCGACTACCTTTGTGGACTTCGCATAACAGAGTGGTCAGTGCCAGAAATTCCTTCGGTTGAACTTTGTCCATTTGTTGCATAGCATCCACATATTTGACCACCCGACCAACAATCTTTCGACTCCACTTGCCAATCGAGTCCGAATTCTGTTTGATAAATCCATGATTTTTGTACAATTGACCGAGCAATTCGAACAGTTGCATTCGCCGTAGTGGACGAATATTTTGATTCGTTGAATCGAAACCGTGCTCGGCCATCGACACACCAATCGACCATATGCCGATCCAACGTAGTTGGAAAAGGTCTTTCAGCAAAACAAAACTCATTTTTGGGCCGCGTGTGTCCAGGAATGTGGTTGCGTATGTCGTTATCGCAGCCAAAACTGTCCCATTTTGTTTGGCCACCAAGTGAAGATTGCTAACAATGAAGGCGACACTCTTCGACAGCAATTTGTTGAAAATTTCGACAACCGCTGGGTTTACCTTCCGTTCCATCAATCCATCGAGAATCTTGCAGAGATGATCTTCTTCAACATTGGCAACGCTGTGGAACTGTCTCAAACTCAATAGTTTTGCCAGCACTTTGTCAATTCGATCGTACAACGGCTTCAGTTCACCGTCCACACTCAGCTCAACCATACCGAATAATGCCAGCATAATTTCCAGACAGACTTCCATTGACGGTGCCGTTTTTAAATAACTCTCGACGAGATCCAGTACTCGGATGCGGAAGTGCATAACGGTCGTGGCAACGATTCGTTCTTTTTTCGACTTTTTCTTCGGGTTCGACTTTTTCATTGATTGAAACACAGCCGATAGACCTTTGTCTAAGCGTGCTGCCTCTTCTTCGGTCATATCATCCAGATCCACTGATTCGGTGTCCGATGGTATACCAAGAACGGATGAAAGAGCGTTACGCAAATGATCAGCGGCTGTACCTGCAGAAAGAGAATATCATGAAAACAGAAATTCCTGGTTAAGTGCTTGAAGTTCTGAATCATACCTTCATCATCATCCATGTCATCATCGTCGTCGTCTTCCTCTCCCTCCGCACTTTCCTCGTCATCCTCACTTTCATCTTCGGCTGCACTATCATCAGCTTTTCCATCATTTTCCTCCTCTTCATCATCCTCGCTATCTTCGTCCTCTTCGTTGCTCAACGGATTAGCGATGCTCATGTCCAGAACCGATAAAATTTGATTGACTGCGGTCAATGTGAGAGACGGACACAGATGTGAGAACAGCGTGTTGACTACGAATTTCAAAAATTTCGTATTCTTTGACAACAGATGCAAAAAGATGTCCACAACGACCTCAATCCATTGCGGCTCATCTTCGGCGATTTTTTTGGACCGTTTGGCGGTGATTTTCTTTTGATTGATATTCTCCATACACTTTTCCAAATCGACGATGGCTAACTGAGCCATTTCCTGTTCACGAAACAATTGCAGTCCCATGAACATGAACATGATGCGAAATATCAAATCCAATTTTTTGTCCAGTTTGTTCGATCCGTTCAGCGGTGTGGCGACGAACTCAAACATTTTCTTCCACGATTCTATTGCCTCGCTGGTTATCGGTTCTCGCAAATATTTGTCGCGTCCCTTTTTCGATAGAATTTCGTTGCAGAACTGAACGACTGACAGCAACATTTCGTGCTGGTCTTCCAAATTGGGCAATTTGGTCTGCAGACCCAGGTAGAAAATATTTTTCACGTTCATCCACAGATCCTTGGTGATAAGGCTGCTATCCTTTTTGTCGGTCGTTGGCTTACCCTCTGTCGACATGTAAAACAAACTGACGCCGGCAAGAAATTTCGTTTGTTCAATTCGCCAAGCGATTTCGGATTGCACAACCTTAAGTCCGACAAGAAATTGCATCATCTGAACGGCATGCTGTCTTTCTACATTCAGCCACTGCACCGTTGAATCGGTCGGATCCTTTGCCAATTTGCCGATGAAAATTGTCTGGTAGATTTCGGTCATGCGTACGACTCCAGCACTGCCCAAATTCTGGATCATTTGATGGACGATGTTCTTTGACGTGTACTTTTCAATGGTCAACGCACCCGGATGCAATATGAATCTGGTGATCAATTCAATTTTCTCATCGTCGTCGGTTGCTTGTGCCAAATGCTTGTCAATCGCTTCGAAGAATTCGTCATAATAGTACACCAAGTAACTGCCCTTCTTCATTTGTTTGACATTTTTCAGTGACGCGACAATCATTTTGATGAAACGATCGGTCAGCAGCTTAAGCAGCGTTTTCGTTTTGAATTGTCTGCTGTTGAACAAATCCTTCAGAATTTTCACCGTCACAATTTCCTTCAATTTACTCGGTGCCGCCAGGCACTCATTCACTTCGCTACGCCAAAACTTCACCAATTGGCTGGAGTTGGATTGGCACAAGAACTGCGATAGCTCATCGTATGCGGGATGTGTGACCGCATTCATTGTGGTGTTGCCCCAGAACATACGACCCAAATGCTTGTAAGACAGAGGTGACAGAATTTCAGGTGTTTGCAGTGATGAAAGCAGGTAGTCTGCATCGAGCAATTCCGGATATTTGGCATGTATGGCCAATAGAAAGTGAACTGTGTTGATGTTCTGTCGTTCCCACGGGCGTTGTAGTTGCTTTGCTACGATCGGCCACACTATCGACTTGAAACGTTCGGGAGGCGACTGCAATAAAATTTAGATCAGGAGGAGTGTCGACTTGACCAATTATTCTACCTTACCTTGGACAGTAATTCAATTAAAAAGGTGAATGCCATTGACGAGTGAACTAGTTTATGATGCGATGCTGCAGTTAGCAATTGAACGCATTTCGACAGGTCATCGTCAGTACCCGAATCCAATTTGTTCGATCGTATCAGCGATCCGCATAGCAAAATGTGACCAATCAAGGCATCAGAATCTTCCTGCAAATTTTGATTCAATACTTCAACGTCCGTACCAATTTGTCCACCGTATCAATTTTACCTTATTTTTGATTTCCTTGCCAAGCTTCAACTCCTTCTCCATCACTTGAACCAATTCGTCAACACTCAATGCGGCACATGACGGTTGCATTAGAATGCCGACCAGTGTCCGGAAGAAGACGGTCTTCGATGAACATGTTGATGCACCCAGACCACGGATGATTCGCTTCAAGCCGTAACGACGTTGTTCCGTCGAATCCTGCAAAGAATTACGAGTAATGATTTCAAAGAGGTGTTGGAATGTTTGAAGGTTAAAAATGCGCATCATACATCGGTTTTGGCGAAATATTTCAACAATTCAACACTGCCATCGATGGTAACATTCGGATCATCACTGTTTAAGGGCTTAAACAAATCGAAAATGTTCGAATCAACCAGTTTTGAATTTAATTTCGGTTTCTCTTCAGTCATTTTCATTGTAACTGTAGCGCACGTGTTTTTGTTTATGTCGATGACAGCAGAGCCCACGAGTGACATCATGTCCCAGTAAGTCAGGTAATTTCGGTAATTTCATGTCGGCTCACAGTCCTCACAGTATTTTTTAGGACTTATTCGACTTATTGCACTTATTGTCATACAGCGACATCTTCATGTGATGTTATCAGAAATCTGTGGCGGGTTTTAGAATTTAACTTTTTGAATTCAAAGATTTTAAAAGTACGCGTGTACATTAAAACAATTTTGTAGAGATGGTTCTGACGGACAGGTCTCTTTGAAAATGGAACCGTTAGTTGTTCCCTACAGTTACCGATGTTTATGATATCCTTCTGGAAAAACTTTTTTTAATGTCGTCGACTCTTTTTTTGTACCACATGAATCCAGTAAATTAAAAATTAAAATTGAGGAGACATTTCGAACATGGTGAATAAGTAGAGAAGAAGAATAAGCACAGCTCTCCGTCTAGCATTAACATAAGAAATATTCGGAGGCTTATGCAATGAAAATAGGCTTTTATTTGCCATGAGGCATTACAAAAGACTGTGAATCGGTAAAGATTCCAACAAACTCAATTATCAGTTGATGTACCAATTGATTTACTATAGCCATACTTGACCTTTCATATATTACCAAACACGTAGTATTTGACGTTGTTTACTCGGGAAAGTACCTCGCTCTAACCAATAAAAGTGTTTTTTGTTGATATGACATCATTAAATCGATACATCGCTCAATCTTTGTATTTTAACATTTCATAGTAATGATGAATTGATGAATTATTCAGAATAACAATTTTAAGGCTGGGAAGCACAAACGTAGCAGGTATTTTCCAACGTTTTGAAATCGTAGGCGAATACATTTCCGGTTGGAAAATTGAATGATTTCTGTAAGAAAATTAAAAAAAATCCCTTTAACGCTCGTTGAAACACTAGCAACAAGGTTTCGAAATATAAGGTTGATAGCTATGAGTTGATGAGACAAATGCGGTGGCATTAAAATCTGCTAGTGGCTCCTTCAAAAACTTGGAAAAGACCTTTTTGCCTACTAGTGGTTCCTAGATCAACTCAGATGTGCACGTTTCGTGCTAGGTTAATCGACTCACGAAGCAGCTATCCGTAGAATGTGAACGATTCTGAGGATTTTTCCATTTATAACATTTTTAGGTCTAATCTTCACCTTCATTCAAATTTGCCTTGGATCAATTTTCAATCTAAATGACTAATAGTAATAAATTATGCAACGTTTTAGAATTTTCTTTAAAAACTCTTTTAAAAATATAAATGTATCAAATCAATACAACCCCACGGAAGTCCTCGACTTCTTCTGAATGATTGCCGGATAGACTTACTTACTCAAATTTATTACTAACAAGTCCAGCAAACATTTGAAAATTCTTTTTGTGATTTTTGAAGTTTTTGCCATGTGCTTCCGCTGCACGCCATTACACATCGAAAGCGACCTTTTATCAGGTTCTAGACTAGATCCTTGCCGAAAAACGGATGAAATTTACTCGAGTTCTGTGTAAAATACACATAGGGCACTAGTAGCGGCCTTAGTCCAAGGACCTTTCATTTTCAGCTCAAGCCGAAGGCGACACTAGGCAAAATACAAAGTTGCAAACAATTACGTGAGTTTTACTCACCATACGTTAGGAAAATAACTGTTTCCGCCACTTTTCGACCACTTAGTTTTTTGGACCATCCTAGTACACAGTTCGTAATAGTTATTTGTGTATCTGTTTTGGACGATTGTTTTTAGGCAATTTCGCGAGTTATACATGCGAAAGTGCCTAAAATCACTCGTCCAAAACAGATACTCCAAAAAAAAATTTCATGTAAGGGGTCGAAAACCAGAGAAAAATGACAAAACTCCCTCATTTTCGGCCCGACACATGAAAAAATATTTTTTTTAGACAAAAACAAAGCGCTGCTTCTAGTATTAACATAGAAAATACCCGAAGGCTTTTGAAGTAACAGTTTCTTTAGTACACATAGATGACCTGTTTTCGTTGTACGAGTTAAAGCCTCCAAATTTGACGATTATTAATTCAGCGTTAATGCTGGGAGCAGTGTTATGATAATAATGTTGAAAAACCAATTAAATTCTTTCATTTTTTTAAAACGATATTTTGTTTGCTAAATCTTTTCATGGAATTGGACGAAAACGTCTTCACCGAGTGACAGTTATTTTCCTAACGTATGCTAAAAGACTTTATAGTGAATAAGAGGTTTGCTGCACGAGCCGGAGATGAGTTCTGGAATCGAAATCGCTTAAAAAGCTTTTTAGCATAAGTTAGGAAGTGACTTAGGCATTAGATATTTAGATTGTCCGTAGACCGAGTGTGTCAATAGACAATACACATCGTTTGTGTGAAAATCTTTCTGTGAAAATGTACTTGTTGAGTATTATGACCCCCACTTGATACGATAAATATATAATTGAAATTCAAAGTATCCGCACCGTCTGTGCAGATAATCTAAAATTGTAGAATGTTTAACATTCTTGGAAATGTATTAAGTTAGGACGTTGAGATAAAATACCCAAATGTGACTAATCAATTTTAATGAAATCTTAATCCGCTATCTCAAAAATAATGTCAATTAAGCTCGATTTTATTGTTCACTTGAAATTGATATTGTAAATCCAAGTGTCTGATCAATGTATTCGCGACGAGACAGTATAAATGGCTAGCCTTTTGAAAATTAATGTTACTAAGAGCGTGGAAGTCGTTGAATAAACAATATGAAGTCAATCAGTCTAGCATTACTTTTTGTAACATTGTTGATTTGCTCTTCCGTTGAGGTAATTATTGATAAATTTCTTCATTGTTTTGCACAACATTATTTTGTCTGTTTCTTCGAAAAAGGCAAATTCACTTGGCCGAATCGTCAATGGAGATCAAGCTGTGTTCTACCAGTTCCCATGGCATTGTTCTATACAAAATACCAAAACTACGGCTGCAAAAGCGTATTGTGGTGGTACACTTATAGCTGCTAATTATGTGTTAACCGCAGCATCATGTCTAAAGGATGTGAGCCTCATACAAGTTGACTACGGTTCCATTTTATTTTCTCAACCTTTTGAGACACAATACACGACCCAGTACCAGAACCATCCGCAGTACAACGAACAATACAAAATCAATAACATCGCAATAATTCGGCTACCAGCCAGTGTAACATTCAGAACGAACGTGCGAGCAATTTTATTACCTCGAGTTAGTGACCAAGGTGATACGTATGAATCCTACGATTCGTACGTATCGGGTTTCGGAGTGGCGGAGGCCGGTAGTAGTTATCTATCGAACGAATTGCGTTACGCTCAGAAAACGGTTATCTCCAACGATGTTTGTCGTCAGAGCTTCGATTATCGCTATATTGAAAGTACGGTATTGTGTGCAACTGGATTCAATGGAAGCACCCAATCAATTTGTTATGGCGATCAAGGCGGTGCTTTAATAAGCCACATTGATGGTGCATGGGTACAAATTGCAGTTGCTAGCAACATTCATCCAAATGGTTGTACCGGTTTGGCACCAGCTGCTTACACTAGAGTTGGACCATATTTGGAATGGATAGAACGCTTGACGGGTATTGCCCTGAGACCATAAATTGTTTTACTTTTCACATTGGCTTGAGAATACATTTTGTTTGTAAGTACTGTCAGTACTGCCAGTGCAAACTTGCAAATAAACAAATTTATTAAATATATAGAAGTAGTTGCATACCACGTAGTGCATTTTTATGTGTTAAAAGACTGCATATAATTTAAATAAAAAATATTCTTTTGAAGTAAATTTTGCTTCCTCTGAACTTTTCTAATAAATCTGTTGACTTTGCGCGACGTGATTTCAAACGTACGTGTGAAATTGCGAAAAATTTGAACAATACGTTAGTCGTCTACTAGGGTATCATTAATTAACGAGTCTGTCGATATAACTCCCTCATCACTCACCCTCTCGTCTTTATAGTATTTGTCGGTTTATAAGCGATCGATCTCTTAAAAATATTAGTGGATTGTAGTGTCAGACTTGATGAATCAGATAAAGTTCTGCTTGTACCTAGTTCAGTGGCTTTACAAAGTTCCTCGTCTTCTAAGCGCAAAAGAATATCTGACGGTCGAGGGTTCCTGGTTTAATCTACTTGGTTATTCAATCCTAATATAATGGGAAAAGCTAACAGTTGCTTACCTCACCTTCTGGAGTTCCAGTGTAATCGTTATGGACAGAATAAGTTATTTAGAAAATCGTTTATTGCGCTTGCCACTCCATGAGGAATGTAACTGTTATGGTCGATATATCGTCTGTTTATATTTTCAGAATAGTTTCATAATCAATTTTAACCAGTAACAGAAACGACCTTTAAACGTACGTATTGGATAAGATGACTATTTCTGTCTTATCATTGAAAGCTTTTTTATGTTCGAAAATTAATAATCTGATCGGAACCAACCAGAAGTCGCTTTGTGAATCAATTTTATTTTGCAGGGTGCATTAGTTTCGCTTCTTTCTTTTTGTAGACCATAAGTTACAGGAAGACGACTTGGACATTGGATAATGTTAGAAGATTCCAAACATTGAAATCGATGCAAAACCCTATGAAAACCTTCATCCCATTTCCGGACAAAGACAAAAGCCGCACAACCCGGGTGAAATCGAAAGTTGCAAAAATTCGATAAACGTAGCCTCGAGAGACTTGATACCACGGTAGAGTAAAGTAACCCAGGCAAGAGCAGCCGATTTTGACGAGGGACCTAAATTCATAAGTAGACCTTCGATTTTGGTGCAAAATGCTAACTAATACAAATGCATGAAACGAATACGTATTTTCGTCGTCTGCTCCTGCCTGGTTTCTTTACTCTGCCGTGTTGATACCGTTTCAATTTTTGCACACTTTCGTTTTTCACTAGGGAAATTAATACGTACACCGAAAATGTGAAACTAACTTTTCCGCATAGCATTCAATTACTCGAATGGAGGCACATCGCGCTACAATTTTAGCTGTGTATCAGAACTCACCCATCGATGTTATTCAATTATTATCTGATATCCAATAATACAGAGAATTGTGTGAACGAGCAGCATTGTCGTAATGAAGTTTGTAATGGGTAGTACCTATACAACTCGCAATGAAACCATTGAGCATCGCTTTTTTTACCTATATGTTATTCGGAACCTGTTGCTTTCTTATTTATTTATATTGTGATCTTGATGCCATTAGTGACGTAAAACGGACAAGGACAAGAACGGCAAAAGGATCACACTCTAAAGTTCGTCCGGTTGGATGTCATACGAGATTATTCTAATGAAAATCGTTTCCGTTAGGTGAAAATTTATCCAACTTATTACCCAGACAAACTGCACTCCGAGTGGCCATTCAAAATTTCAAGACGTTACAATGATTCGAATGTCTACCGATGGAGGGAACCGACACCATTCAAAAAACCAAGCCCAGACGGAATTGGTGAAAATGGAACAGCCTTTGTTCCACCTGACGCCAATGCGAAACAGACGATGGACAATTTACTCCAAATGCATAATTACAACTCACTCGCTTCGGATATGATATCACTGTATCGTTCATTGCCGGATGCAAGATCGGATGAATGCCGTCGTTTGTCATATCCGAGTAAATTGCCGACGGTGAGTGTAATCATAATATTTCATAATGAGGGCTGGTCAACGTTGATGCGTACTGTTTGGAGTGTAATTAATCGATCTCCGCGAGAATTAATCAAAGAAATAATTCTTGTGGATGACTGCAGTACATGGGAATTTTTGAAGCGACCGCTGGATGATTATGTTGTGTTGTTGCCGGTTAAAATTAAAGTTATTCGGTCTCCGAAACGCGTTGGATTGATAAGGGCACGTTTAATCGGTGCCAAATATGCGACGGTAAGTGATTTGGCAGAGGGATGAGGATACTACAGGAATTTCTATATTTTTGCCACAGGGAAATGTTCTTACATTCCTCGACGCTCATGTCGAGTGTAATGAAGGCTGGTTGCAGCCGTTGCTATCACGCATAGCCAATGATCGCTCTGTTATTGTTGTGCCGTTAATCGACACAATTTCATCAGCTGACTTCAGCTATCAATACGGAAAAACGATAACAGTCACTGGATTTCGTTGGACGTTAATCTATAACTGGTATGCGTGTTGATTTAAGTCATGTGGATGCGCTGGATTCTGAGAAGCAAATATTTCTGTTATTCGAAGGTACGCTGTGCCTGATAGAGAACTTGTACGTACGCATAACGATGTTACAGCGGCCATACAAACACCCACAATGATTGGCTGTGGCTTTGCGATTGATCGGGAATTTTTCTTTGAAGTCGGTGCATTTGATGAAGGAATGGACATTTGGGGATCGGAAAATATGGAAATTTCGCTGAGGGTAAACGTTAGGCTAATTTTTGATGGGTCATGAGAGACCAGGATTTATTTAAATCGCCCAAAAGAATTCAATAAGACACTGAGCTACAAGATCTTTGTATAATTTACGCATTCCAATTTCAGGTGTGGCAATGTGGTGGATCGGTGAACATTGTCCCATGTTCACATATAGGACATTTATTCCGAATGTCGACCTATTCCTTTGATGGTGATGAAGAAGAAATCAAAAGCCGGAATAATATGCGAATGGTGGAGGTGTGGATGAATGATTTGAAACATCTTCACTATGCTGCAAGACCTCGTAAACGAAATTTCATTTTCTTTCTGTGATATACGATCATACACAAAACAATTCGAAGTTCAGTGCGCTTTCCTGAGCGAAGCGAAGTTTTTCACAAAATTTTTGTTGCCAGTGTCAGAATACAAGCTGACTGGAGAGTTGTGTCAGTTAGATACATTTTCTCTCTTTCCATCGTTTCGATTGGAAGTCGGAATAATGATAATCGATGGCGTTGCTTCGGCAGCACCGCCATCTCTTATCATTTCTCTCTTCGAAGTGTATCCTGGAACTTAATAGACCATTAAGTCCATTATCGACCTAAGTTTCATGTTCATGTATACGATCTCGGTCAAAACACTGCTCTGACTTGATGCGAATTATGTGTGGGATTGTTTTAATAGATAGCTCGTTTCAGCGCAGAGAAATGTACAACCTGGGGATTTGACTGAACGAATGAACATCAAAAGTCGATTAAAATGCAAAAACTTTCGTTGGTATTTGGACAACGTTTATCCGGAAAGTAATATGGGGAAGGATTTCGTTTATCTCGGAGAAGTAAGTAGAATGATTCCACTGACCTTCAACCGGAATATATTTGGATTTGGATCAATAAAATTGGTTTTTCCGTAGATAAAAAACCACAGATCCCGTCTATGTCTCGACATTAATGTCGGCGATATCCAAAGTCCGTTGACAATGAGCGGTTGCCATAAACAAGGAGGAAATCAATTTTTTGCAATAACAGAAGACCGTATGATCGTCACCAGCCAAGAATTTTGTGTTGGCGCTAATGATGAACACTATGCGGTAATATCAGTGAAGGATTGCAACGATCCATTGCAATCTTGGCATTTTTACCGACAGGTTGGTTGCAATTATAATGATAAAGAGCCGGGCGGTTACATTTACATGTTATTTTAGGAAAAATGGTTACAACACATCAGTAGTGGTCTGTGCATGATGGCAAATGAAAGTGCCGTGATTTTAGTTAAGTGTGATCCACATAATGTTAATCTTGTTTGGGATATCAATTTGTGAAAATGATTGAACGGATTTGTTCAGGAAATATTTTGCTTTGAATAAAACGAAAGATTGACAGTTTTTGAAGACTTTTAAGACCTACCAAGACGTTTAGTGGTTCCGTATCGAATCTAGAAGTGACCTACAGCTAAAATATTTTTGATTTTAGTATATGTGGGATGGAAATATGGTAGACAATGAAATGACCAGATTTTTGGCAGGTCTAAAGCGACATTAAACATAATACAGTAAAAGAATCGAGTTCCATGAACGATACTTACTTACTAACTTGTATCCAACTCGGTGGGTCGAGGTACGAACGTTTCCTTTCTCGGCCGCTCAAATTTCCATGAATCTTCTTTCACACTTCCTTTAATTTCCATTTTATCTACAAAATCATGACTTCATCAAGTCGACGGCGAAGACTCTACGCCTGCGTTTATTTATGATATCTCTCAGTATGTGCCTTCAGTAAACAATTGTATGCGAACGACATGCCGCAGTGACACGAATAGGGCTTCTCATTGGTATGGACTCTTTTATGAACGCGGAGGGTGTATCTGGTTTGAAAGGATTTTTCACATGTTTCACATTTGAACTTTCGTTCCATGGTATGGACCAGCATATGTTTCTCGAGTGCTCTTCTGCGAAATTTTTAGAAAAATTATGAAATTCGGATCGAACACAAATCTGAGAAATGATAACAGATGGCGTTGCTGCCGCTGCAATCATTTCTCTGACACAAATGGGCAAAACTTCAAATGGTCAAAACTTACTCATTCTTGAACAATTTCTCGCAAATTTTGCATGGAATTTCTGGATCAAAATGATAACTTCGGTGTATTCGTAGCGCTTGCTTCCGTTTGAAAGCTGTAAGATTGGATATCAATTTAGATTGGAAAAGAGTCTATGGAAAATTTACGTGTTCAACACTTTACCTCTTCCACATACATCGCAGCTATGTTCTGGCTGTTTAAAGTGGATCATTCTCTTGTGAACCTGCAGCTCATAAGGGGCTGCGAATGCTGACGCACAATCATCTATGTCACAGGCGAATGGTTTCAATCCTACAATTCAAAGGTTTGGAGTAATAAGCGTCGGATTTGATGAGGTCGGAAAATTAAGAGTGTCATCAGCGACAGACATTATAGGCCACGGGTCAGATTGACGAAAACAAATGTCCACTACTTACCGTTGTGCTTGTTAATGTGAAAGGGAAACTTGTAATTCTGAATTAGTTTCCCACATATGTGACACGCCTTTATTCCTTTGGAGTGTTTAGCTTGACTCGTCCGTTTCCGTTTCGGGTATTTTTTCTTTGTGACCTGCCCGTCTGATTTTGATGAAGAATCGCGATCATCATCTATGCTCACATCTACAGTTTCTTTCGTCTCACGTTCATCCTCATCGACTTCTTCCGGAACATATATCGAATCACTTTCATCTACGCCAATCCCTTCCGAAATCTCGTCGTCACTTTCATTTTTCACTTCGATTTCATTTTTGATTTCCATTTCGTTTTTAATATCGACTTCCACTTCACAGTCATCCTGATCCCGCTGATCCATAATTCTTTTCAGTAATTCTTCGTTGTTTTGTTTGCATTTATTTTGGAATTCCAACATTGCCTTTACTGCTTCAACGCAACTTATACAGATTTTCTGTGGCAGATTGTCCCCTGGTTGTATCTGTGGGAAAAGGAGCAACGAATTATATTTCCGATTTCATTCATCACTTGCTCTAAGGATAATATTCAATTACCATGACTGTGGTGAATGTTTCAATTATTTGTCTCGTAATTTGTGTAGCCTTTTTGGTGGACCTTGTTGCATTGGAGTGCTCGCTGGAATGAATACTAACTAATTTTGCTTTTTCAGTCAGGCAAAGCCGACACATTGTTGCAAAAACGGTTCGATCGAACATGATGAAGAAAGAAACAATTTTTTTTACTCGTTTGAATTCTACTGAATAAATATCTCAGTTGTTGTAAAAACAGAACAACTCACAAAAACTTTGACATTTCATGGGACCATAGCCGTGTAAGCATCGAAGCAGGTACTTATTTCATTGTAACCTATACATAACTTCATCCATATTTTTACGAAAAATCGTGTAAGATTGATATAACCAATGAAAGTACAAACCCAGGTGTGGTCTGTCCATACAATTCGGTGGAAATAGCGATTTCATATAAAAAAACTCGTCTTTCAATGATTTTCATAGAAACGTGAGTTTATTTTTATGAAATCGCTATTTCCTCCGCTCCATACAAATTTTGATATTAGGCCATACCTATAGAGTACAGGTTTCTTCCAAGCAACGAACAAAATGAACCTTACATGAACCGATGTCATCCATGCACAAGAACAGATTTTTTAACGGTCATTTGAGCAATGTTCTGAAAGAACAGGTTAAGCCACTTCTGAGTTGATCACGAAGGCGGTGACAAACAAATTTTGACAAATAGATGCTTTTTATTGACAGATTGTTTGAAATGTCAACTTGATAAAAACAATTTTTTTTTTCAAGTTGACGTTTTAAACAAACTGAAATGAGTCTGTTCAATAAAATGTGTGTGTCACCCGCCTTCGTGGGCAAGGTTCTGAAAGAACCAGGTTAAGACAACTATGAGTTGATCACGAAGGCGGTGACACACAAATTGAGTTCAGCGGCTACGAAGTTTATATGAAAAAGGCAACATAACAAAAACAAAATTCCGAATTTTCCTAAAAAACATTTTCTTCAAGATGATTTCACACACAATCTGTACTGAGTGCGTTTATCGATTTCGGTGTCAACCGCTCTCGTGGGTGTCTCAACCTGTTCTTTCAGAACCTTGTTCGTGGGTGGGTATCTTAAAATTTCTTAGTGGACTAGTGGACAGAATTCAGGGGAATCAAAGATGCCCTAAGAAAATTCTAATATGGATCTCGAATTCTAATGGGTTTATAGTTTCGTTAGTCATGCGACAGGTAATAAATGGCTTCATAATATACCCACTCTGCCTTCCTTATCAATAACATCGCAAGACAAATTGTAACGCAGCATAACTGATTCTACTAGACTTGACTTGAAAAATTTGTCGACTTCAATTTCTAACAGCACCAATTGAAGAATAAGAATCTAGAATGTCAAATGTTAAATTACTAAATTTTCAACATAAATAGAGTTTGGAGTCGTTAGTTCTTGTGCGACGTTATAGCGTAGCAGGGCATCGCTAGAGGTTTATTCTTGCACTCTCGACACTGCCATTCCTAGATAGGTGGATACGACTTCTAATTTATTCTTGGAGTTTATAATTGAAATCGTATATGGAAAGACCATACCATGTACACCATGTGTGCACCCAGTATCAACATTGACACCAAGTATGTTGCCTAAAAGTTTTTTAACAAACAAACAAAAAAACAAAAACTGAATGCTGTAGTTGAGAAATGAATTTAGGACCAAATTTTATAGAATAAGATGAATCATGTCCGGCTATTTGAAAGGGACCTGGCTGACAACACTGAGGTGTGTTTAGTTGAATGCATCTCAATGATGCCAGCCAGGTCCCTTTCAAATAGTTAGTCGGTACCACAAAATTGTCACTTAAATATCCGTTCAAACTTATTCGTGAGCATTTTCAATTTCAAATCATGTATTTACTTAAGCCAATATGGAATGTGAGTTTCATTGCGAAGTAGGAATAGGAAGAATAGCTTACATTTGCTAGATTTTAAAGTGCAACAGCTGTATGACAACATTATTTAAAGGAAACTGTTTTCCAACCATTTCAATACAGAATTGACTTGAACCACGGCAGAGTAAAAGTAACCCCTCCTGCCAGGTTTACTTTTACTCTGCCGTGCTTGAACCAATATAACAAACTTTTAATTGATGAAAATATTTTATTTACCTAGCCATAAATAGCCTTCCTAAGTAACCTGAGCTCGATTACACCCTAGAAAAGATAACTTAAAAACGAAATAACAAATGGATCGAAGCACGACACTTATATATCCGGCCTCTGCATAAGAAATGAGAACTTGTCGGCTGCTAGCATGATCAGAGAGTTACACAAATTTTGATAGATGATATGTTCGCAGATTGATGTTTCATCGTGATAACCCGATGTTCAGGGATGTTATTCAATTTTCTGGTCACAAGTAAAAAACACGTTTGTTTAAATTGTCGACGTTTCGCCAAAATTTATTGGCATCTTCAGGACTAACGATACTGCAAAAAACAAAATTTGCAGTTCGTAACTTAAATCAAGACAATTCAATCTTTCTATCGTTATTAAACTTACACAAAATTGTAATAAAAGCAAGCGATGAAAATTATATCGCGTATCTATTCTCAACGGGAGTCGAAATTGAAAAGAGAAAAAACTTATCAGAAATGAGTCATGTCACATATAATCGAACTAACAGAGAAGTGTAGAGAAAACACTTTGTCAACATAAACGGTTAGCTAATGAAATTTAGCGGCAAAAAACAAAACTCTTCTCAATTCAAATTCAAAAACTCTACGTCCCATAAGCTATTGTAGACCTTACTTATGTTCTCGGTATCCTTCCTGAAATTCATTGAATCACTCGTGAGAATATTCAGTGATTCCAAAATCTGTCTTTTGAACTTGTTCGGTTCGACCATCAAAATTGAAACTTTATCGAAATCCGGAGCATGACCATCTTGGAAATGACGAACTAAAGCTGTCTGTCCTTTGCTAGCATCCTTACATTCGTTCGATTTTGTGATGTCAGAACTGTTACGAGTTGGCTACAAACCTTTCAAGACGAATAGCGTTAATTTCACAGCGTTGAAAGACAAATGCACAACTCACGAGAAATGCAACGTCGTTTACAAGATCCCTTGCATGGGAGATGGTTTTTCTGCGAATCGATGCAAGCTTTCGTACATTGGTCAAACGGGCAACAAAGTCGAGAAAAGGATGGAGCAACACAGTTCTGACATCACAAAATCGAACGAATGTAAGGATGCTAGCAAAGGACAGACAGCTTTAGTTCGTCATTTACAAGATGGTCATGCTCCGGATTTCGATAAAGTTTCAATTTTGATGGTCGAACCGAACAAGTTCAAAAGACAGATTTTGGAATCACTGAATATTCTCACGAGTGATTCAATGAATTTCAGGAAGGATACCGAGAACATAAGTAAGGTCTACAATAGCTTATGGGACGTAGAGTTTTTGAATTTGAATTGAGAAGAGTTTTGTTTTTTGCCGCTAAATTTCATTAGCTAACCGTTTATGTTGACAAAGTGTTTTCTCTACACTTCTCTGTTAGTTCGATTATATGTGACATGACTCATTTCTGATAAGTTTTTTCTCTTTTCAATTTCGACTCCCGTTGAGAATAGATACGCGATATAATTTTCATCGCTTGCTTTTATTACAATTTTGTGTAAGTTTAATAACGATAGAAAGATTGAATGGGACGTTGAACTTTTGACATTTTTTGTATTTAGATTAAGAATGTTATTGTAAACAAAAAAATGTTCTACACTAGTGCCGAATTTTCAAGTTTTATACTTTTAATTTATACTTCAATTACGACTACGACCCAAATTCAACCCAAAAGCATACCTTTTTCGTGAGAGAATTAAGAAAAAATGACATGAGAAGAAAAGAGAGGCATATATAGGCGTATAGTCTTTTTTATGTTTGACTGATATTTGAAAATCAGAAAACAATTAATTAAAAATATAAATGTTTATAATTTATCGATAGTGTAGAATAATTTTTTGCTTAGAATTATGTTGTCTATCGAAATTATTGAAACTTCAGTCCCCCATTGTCTTGATTTAAGTTACGAACTGCAAATTTTGTTTTTTGCAGTATCGTTAGTCCTGAAGATGCCAATAAATTTTGGCGAAACGTCGACAATTTAAACAAACGTGTTTTTTACTTGTGACCAGAAAATTGAATAACATCCCTGAACATCGGGTTATCACGATTATCGTCATATGGTCAATTTCAACATCGAACCCACTCCATCAGGTTCAACAGTAAAATTGATGTTTCAAAAACGGAATGCAGAGGTCAGGTAATATTTATGGGGTCGTGACCAGAGCCTATTTTCGTCAAATAAATTCTCTCAATTCACAAAATTTCACCACATTTTATTTTGGTGAAATTTTGGTATATTTATCGAAATTAGAAAAGCTTGTGATATTCTGGAAAAGTTCAGCATCATTTGTGCTTGTGCTTGTGCTTTGTTTGGTAAAATTTAAGGAATTCATGACAGGCAAATAATCGAATTTAGAGAAATTTCATATAAATAATTCACGCCGTAAGTGCGGTCGAAATTCAAAATGGAAAGTGCGGAGGTCTTTTTAACGTAGCGTCATTTTCATACAGGGAAGCGTTGAAATGTATTTTTTGGTTCACATTTTCATCGAATCGTTCACTTAAAATTCAAATTTTAGGCACACTTACGGCGTGAATTTCTCTAAAAATAAGCTCTGGTCGTAACCTTAGACATCAGAGATTTGTTCAAAGAAACATAAACTGAAAATTGCTGTAGCTTACTCTCTCTTTCTCTTTTGTCTATCATACAATGTGTTTAATCGCCAGTCTTAAAAATCGGATTATGTACACGAGATGTAGAATTGTAAGGAAGTAGAAATAAATTTAGAAAATTAAAAAAAAATTCCGGGAACGAAATTTATTTTATTTTTCCAGCATAGCTCTGTTTCAGCCGATGTATAATACAGACACATTTTGACATTTAAAATGATAAAATTTATGGAAATGAAAAACTGTTTCTTTATTCCCGGTATAGTAATGAAGAGTTTTTAACCCGAGCCGAGCCGAATCGTATTCGTCATCGATCATTTGAATTACAAGGGAAGAAAAGGACTTCTCTTCACAACAACTACGGAGATCGTAAATTTCACCTCCCAAACACAATTTTTCAACCAAACCAAATACGCCCATTCACTTCTATAGTCATTTGTATGCTTGCTAAGAGGACCGAAAGTAAAGCTGTCAATTTAAGGGGCGAAAGCGATAGCTTACTTTCGGTCCTCTTAGCAAGCATACAAAACTTAATACGTAACTCTTTCGGCCTCCTCAATCGATACGTAAATAACTATTGTATGCTTACTAAGAGGAACGAAAGTAAAGCTGTCAATTCGCGGGGCGAAAGCTTTCGCTTTCGCCCCTTGAATTGACATTTCTTTACTTTCGGTCCTCTTAGCAAGCATACAAAACTTAATACGTAACTCTTTCGGCCTACTCAATCGATACGTAAATAACTATTGTGTACCTGATTTGCATGATTTGCCTTCGGCCACGGGCTGCAAACTTCGCACACGGTTGAATTTTTTTACTTTCGTCCCTTGTGATCCAAATAACCAATTTTCGTGTCTTCATAGAGGCGAAAATATTTTCGATACTCTTGGCTAACTGAGGTTTGTATTTTTTGATTTTCGTTTCGCTCTGTTGAGCAATGATTTAATATAAAGGGATTTCGTCTTATCTTTTAAATACCTAGAATTACTAGACGTATCATTCGGAATCGTTGGTAATTCGCTACCCGGAGTCGGCGGTGGACCGCTATCCGGAGACGGAGAATCGCCGTCCAAGGTATCCGCATTTTCCATTCTCCAACCGTTTATCTCTTGAATTAGTCTCCTGCATGCTGTACATATTTGATGGTCATGGGTCACTACCTGTATTCGTACAACGGAGAGTAATACTTATTAGAGTTCGAATTCTAACTCGTTTTTCTATGATCACTACTGGTCCAGGATCTTAGACACAAATTTAGAAGAATTGTTTTTAGTTATCAGTATGAACTTACCGCGTGAAACATGTCATTGATCGTTCTAATTTCATGATTTTCAATTAAATTCAAAGTTTCTGCTCTGTAACACAATGCGCAGTTCGTTTTTGTTGTTGACTCACTTTTTCGAAATCGGCTTGTTTGTTTTTGCTTAATTTTTCTATAACTTATAATGAAGTTATAACATTCCACGCATACGCCGTACGTCGCAGGGGCTGAACGGATCTGTGAAGAATAAAGAAAAACGTCTACACTTTCTAGCCTCTCTCGCTATTGGAGAGATGATACGACTATGATTTGATATTTATGATAAACTGCAGATTTTGCATGGAGAATTTACCGACAGTGCGAATAGTTCACAGAACTTCTTCAAATAGCTGCTAAACTTATTAATTTTGGAATGAAAATAAACCTTCTAAAACAAACACTGTCAGCAAGAGAAATGATAAAAAAAAAATTCATTTGTGTTCATAATTACTTAATATTTGATAAAATTTCTGTTTTTAGCCCCGTACGAAGTACGAAGGGGCTTATAGGATTACGATGCCGTGTGTAATTGATGGAATTCGAAGCAGACGGTAAGGGCAAAGTGTTTGCCTATGTTCATAGATAACGAATCCGCAATAAAAATTTTGTCCGTCCGTCCGTCTGTCACGTCGATATCTTGAGTAAATCAAATCCGATTTCAAAAAAAAAAAAATTTCCCTGAAAGATAGTCAAAATAGTGAGGCTAAGTTCGAATATGGGCGATTTTAGGTCGACCCTTCCGGAGCTGGGGCCCAATAAGTGCCTAACTGTTTTTCGACGATATCTCCAGACATTTAAGCACTACACTTGTAAGTGATACGTCAAATGAAAGGTATTTACAATACGGATCGACAAAAAAAAAGTTTATGAAAATTGGATGACCGACTCGTGAGTTAGACCCCTTGGTGTGAACTAGGTACAGGGCGGCAAGCCGTTTTTGCTTGTAGGTTGGCCAAATTTGAACGTATTTAGATGGATTTTGCTTTATTAGATAGGTAATGACCGTACCAATCAGGGAAAAAAATTGTTGTAGCTGGAATTACCCTCTTTTTTTCCACGTATAAAAAACCCCAGATAAATTCTGTTGCAAGCCATAAAGTTAGTTGAAGTAAAATGTCGCTCCAGGAGACCCATATTTTTCAGTGTTTTCAACTTGTTTTTGGTCTTCAAACAGGCTGGAGCGATGGGAATGAAATAAACTAAATCAAAATTACATGTTCAGCTCGAAATTGTCTTGAACCGAGCGATCATTGGTCTTGAAAATTTTGCTTTCCTCCTTCTTCGTAGAAGGTGGAAAACCTCATTTCTTTTACTTCACAAAATTAACAGAAACTCAATTGCTTGCTACGAATATAGGTTTATTGTAAAGCAGAGATCCGCAGCGTTCGTTTACAGTCAATAAATGGTCACTCAAGATGTAATTTGTGCTTCACAAGAGGTCACACAATATGGAAATGTGTGTAAAATAACGTTTTTTATATGTAAACGAACGCTGCGCATCTCTGCTTTACAATGAACCTATATTCGTAGCAAGCAATTGAGTTTCTGTTCATTTTGTGAAGTAAAAGAAATGAGGTTTTCCACCTTCTACGAAGAAGGAGGAAAGCAACATTTTCAAGACCAATGATCGCGCGATTCAGGACAATTTCGAGCTGAACATGTAATTTTGATTTAGTTTATTTCATTCCCATCGCTCCAGCCTGTTTGAAGACCAAAAACAAGTTGAAAACACTGAAAAATATGGGTCTCCTGGAGCGACATTTTACTTCAACTAACTTTATGGCTTGCAACAGAATTTATCTGGGGTTTTTTATACGTGGAAAAAAAGAGGGTAAGTCCAGCTACAACACCCTATAGTCAGTTCCGCGGATAAATTCTGTTGCAAGCCAGTAGCACTGACCAAACATTGACCATATTTTGAGTTATAAGTCTAGAACGGGTGGCGGCCCATACCGATGATTATACTCTTTATGAAGGTCTGCCAAAGGCCTATATTCCTACAAATTTTCAACTTTTAGAAACATGTCTATCTTGAGCTATCACAAAAAAACTGTTTTCACCACCCCTTGACATGCTATGACTTTTCAAGAGTTCACTCCGAAAATGGGAAACTAACAGAAAAACTAAAAGATCCCTATTTCTTAGAATTGAAAGACGATTCTAAAGAGCTATAGCTTGCCTGGATCGCCGAACCATTGTATTTATTTTCACCAAAATTGGTTCAAGTTTTGGCGATATCACTCTTAAATATTAAAATCTCATCAAATTATTTCATTTTGGTTAAATTTACGAACAAACTTCGAAAAAGCTAAACGTGGGAATTATTGAGATGCGCCATAGCACGGCAGAGTAAAAGTAACCCAGGCAGGAGCGCTTGTTTGACTAGGGACCCGAATAATCTAGTAGCCGTATGTTTTTTGCGAATTAAATTTTTCAACTTATGTCAGTGTTCATTTGAGTTCATTTTCATACAGTGTATAAGGTCCCTCATTTGACGTTTCAATAATGAACCGCTCCTGCCAGGTTTACTTTTACTCTGCCGTGGCCATAGGAGTTGTTTCATTTTGGTTGTCAGACACAAACAAGCGACGTTCTCGATAATTAAAAGTTACGATAATACCACAGGGGTGTAACTTAGAACAATTTTTATTGTCGCTGCTAGAACATTTTTGATTTTTGTAGCCCTGTTGAATGTCGTTCAAAAACATCGAATCGTTTTTTAATTTTCTGAATGTTATAGTTTTCGGCAACAACGATTTTCTGTTATAGTAACTTTTAATTGTCTTCGGCAATTGCCTAAATCGATGGCATTTTACGACAATTTTTATGGTAAAGTGGATACGTGGATAATACTTACACGGCCAGTCATCTCGTTCCATAAGTCTATGAATCTTCTTCGCGAAATATAGATAATGGTTGTTGATGCGGCTGCTATGAAGCAGTTTTCGCAAATCAGATATTCGCTCATTCTAATTATTAGCCTAGATAGGATAATAATCAGAAAAACGGTCACACACTTTAATCGTTTAAGACTTGTGATTGATAATATTTTGTTTTGTTTGTTTGTTCGGCCAGGTTGTTTTGTTTTGATTAATTGAAAAATAAGACACATAACAGCAGTGACATTTCATACAAATTTTTGGTCGTTTACAATATGACGTATGAATATACAATAAAGATAAGCGGCGTCGCTGTTGAGAGGAGCATTCTCTTTGTCGGATTTTTTCTTTAATTCTGACGTGTAAAATTCCCCATAATCGGGGGACTGTAATTACTAGATCGATTCTTATTTATAACGATGAAGAAAGCTTATTGATATGAAATATGTTGAATGTATCATGCCACATCTCTGCTTCTAGCATGAACATAAGAAATAGGCCAAGCATTTTCTTGTAAAGATAGGAGTCAAGCGAATTTCCAGAAGATCGGTTGTATCAATTTATCAAAACCGTAATGTCAGCGTTAGGCCCTCATAGAAAAAACTAATTTCAGTGGTTGACGTCACCTAATAGTATACGTAGGAAACAGGGCCTACTTTTTGGAAACTAATTTCTTGAATTTCTCGAATTTTCTCGAATTTCTTAAAATTTCTCGAATTCGAGAAATTAGTTTCTTGAAATTTCTGGAATTTCTCGAAGTTTCTCGAATTTCTTGAATTTTCTGGAATTTCTTGAAATTTCTCTAATTCGAGAAAATCAAGAAACTTTGAGAAATTCAAGAAATATTTCTCGAAGTTTCTTGAATTTCTAGAAGTTTCTTGAATTTCTCAAAGTTTCTTGATTTTCTCGATTTTCTCTAAAAGTTTCTAAAAAGTAGGCCCTGAGGAAATCATTGGGAGTACAAAACACGAACAGAAGTTTTCTCTTCCCTCCCACGTTTAGTGATTTAAATTGGGATATATATTCTACCGATAAATTAATTCAAAACTACCGATAAAAAATAATAAATGACCGATAAACACGGTTAAATTCAGGGCGAACGCTGTTTCGACCTCTAAATGTGACGGTGGTCCCAGGACAGTATATAACTGCCCATCATCTATATAGAACTAATCGAAACATTTATAAATACGCTCAGTCCAACATTCTAGCGTGAAGGAAGAAGTAGGAACCTTCTTTAATAAGGTACTTGCTGCTTGTCAACCAGAATATAGCATTCGAAAGAAAAGAAACAGAAGAAGAAGAAAAAATCCAAAAGGCAACTAAATTCACTCTGGAAGATATCCTCCCTAATTCACACCGTAAGTCCGCTGCAAATTCAAAACGCACCACAGCCAAAGGCAGCGTTGTATTTGGTCAACTCGCTTTATTATCATATACGAATATGGTGGCGGGACATTTCTCCACCGTCAATATCGTCAGGAACGATATTATCGTTTTTTTGGACGATACTATCGTCTAAAAAACGATATTATCGATCAAAAAATTTTCATCCAGGACGATAATATCGTCTAAATTGAAAAATTCTAAAATATTGTCTGGACGATTGTATCGTTTTATTGTCGATATTATCGTTCAAAAAACGATATTATCGTTTTCTGGACGATATTACCGTTCTAGAAAATCTAATGGATATTTTCGTTTTCTGTACGATAATATCGTCCAAAACGATAATATTGTCCTGGGCGATATTATCGTTTTCTTAAACGATAATATCGTCCAGGACGATACTATCGTTTAAAAAACGATAATATCGCCCAGGACGATATTATCGTTTAGTTTTGGGTGGTAATATTGTCCAGGACTCAATTTTACTCAGAGGTGCAGCAAGAACCGAATTCTCTTCCAAAATATCGAAAAACAATTGTCAGAGGAAATCACCTACACATCAGTGTTTAAAAAAGGCGTTTAGTTCGTCCCTAAATAATTCATCTTTTTACGAAATGAATACCAATTTTGATTGTACATAAAAAGCGTTTTAACACGCCGAGCGATCCGGCCCATTGCCCCGGAGCGAAGCGGAGGGCCGCAATGCGAGCCGGGCGCCGGAACGGTGTCGGAACTTAGGAGTTAATTTTTTTTCTCGCATCGTCTCATAATTAGTTTGTGTAATTTTTCTAAATAAAATTTAAATTTACGGAACCAAATGAACCAATTTTTAATATATATTTGCCGTCTATAAAAAGGTGTTTATCTACAAGATTTTGTGTTTCGTCTTCAACAACCATCCAGAACGATAATATCGCCCAGGACGATATTATCGTCTAGAATTTTTATTTAGTGTAGTTATGTCGCCTCATCACGAGTTGAAATATATTCGTCAGTAAGAATATTATGGAATCTGTAATAAGTCACGGTTCCTTTAATTAATTTTCCAGCGTGAAAATCTGTATGATACAGTGTCCAGTTTCAGTACTCTATTAAGAGAACTACTCACTTGAAGTGCGTTGTACCATATCAATCTCTGTGCAATTTTATGTTCAGAACATTTCATCGAAACAAATTTTGCTTATTTTTCAGCTTTTGGTAATACTACTGCCTTGTCCGCAAATGCTTTCTTCTCATTGTCTCGAGTCCATTCAACCAAATGGGTATTTTTGCGATGTGAATACATGTTTGCACTAGATTTGAATTTTTTATCGCAGTACTGACATTTGTATAGATCTTCACCGGTATGTGTTGCGACGTGTTCCTGCAAATAAGCGCATGAAAGATGCATTCATATCGGGATTCCCCAACGACATAGAACTGATACCTTCAAATTTTTAGCGCATTTGAACGCTTTATCACACAATACGCATTCATGTTTTCGTTCAGCATGATAACTACGCATATGACCACTCAGTTTTTGCTTATGCCGTAACACCTTGTCACATACCGGACAATTCACCGGTTTATTATCCTGATGTTGTTCCTTTATATGCCTAGTGAGGACGTACTTGGTTTTAAACCTACAAACATTCATGCCATTTATTGAGAACCAATTGCAATCTTTGCACGCTCGAATTAACCTACCAACCATCACAAATGTTGCATTGAACTTTCGGTGGAGGTGTTGTCGAATGTTCGATGGTAACGTGATGGCCGAGTGTATGTTTCGATTTGAATTGACGTGCACATATCTCACAGACGTAATCATGTAATTTATGGACGGCACGAATGTGGTTTTTTAGCATGATAGCTGAACGATAGCTGAAATCAATTCGAAAAGCGGAGGCTAATGACAGCCATATTGTTGGGAGGTCAACAAACCTCACATTGAATTGAAAACGGACCAAACTTACTTTTTACCGCACTTCTCGCATGGATATTCGACGCCAGCAACTGGGTGTATGGTCTTTGTGTGAAGTCTCAATATTGCTTCCGTCGGAAAACTACTTGAACATGAGCTGCATTTGAAGGCCCGTGAATCGATTGGCACGTGATTAGCAATGTGAATTTTGAACGAATATTTGGTCTTAAAATTCCTCTCGCACTGTTCGCAACGATATGTATCCGGATTGGTGTGACCACGCATGTGAGCAGCCATCGAGTGACGCGCCTCAAATTTCTTGTCGCAACAAGTGAGATAGCCATGTACTTTGTGAACCATACGATAATGCCGTTTCACATCCAATAACGTTTCGAATGTAACATCGTTGCAAAGGTCGCATTTCATAGTGAACCATTCACAGATTCGAGCATCCAATTCCTCTTTGATTGCTCGATTCTGGTTTATCAATTTAACAGATCGACGATGGGAGCTAGAAACTTTACGTTCGATGGGACCCAGTCGATTTTCATCAATTTGTGAGGATTTGCCGAAAGGTTTCACTTTACGTCTGGAGGTGTGCGGTGTACCATTGGAATCTTCATTATAACCGAAGTCGTCTGCTTCATTTTGTTGCAAATTTATCGTTCCCGATGCTAGCTCTGCTTCCTCGCACTTGACTATACTCAAATCGGGCTCAACAACAACAGTTTGATCCTTGTCATCTCCATCGCTTGTGATAGAGTTCCAGTAAGACTTCTGGCATTGCTCCACTCTTTGGTAAAACTCGTGGAAGGATTTGGTTTGTATCCAACAAATTTGGCACAACCACTCTGTCAGCCCATCATTTTTAGTGACCTTTACAAATGAGACTATAATAGTCGTGATCGAATGGTATATTCTTGACCACGTCTCACCTGAAACCAGAAATGTTTTGCCAATATTGTGGCGATTGTTGAATGATGAAATGTTGTCCAAATGTTCACTACATCCTCACTGGTCTGCAGACATAAACGACAGAGTTGTGTAGGATCCATGTTAGGAATAGTTGCATCAACAGCAACTTTTCTTCCGTATGTAAACAAAAGCAGTTTATTTTGACAGAAAATGCAATTCACCAGCACAATGCACTTTTTGACAGGCTTCCAACAATATGCAGCTTATGCAGTAGATGCACTCGATGCATTCTGACAATTACGATTTGTAGTAGATTCAGGATGAAGACGTTAGATCGACAGATGCGATTACGATTTAAATTTAGTTAGGATTCATACTCAGTCGTATTATATACTCTATAGCCATTCTTAAGATGAATTGACTCAACTCTAAATTTTAGCCTAAATTTATGCGAACAAATGATATATTTATTGATGATAACTTTGTACATATACGCGTCTTTTCTGAAAAAAAAATGGCACAAATTCTGAGTTTTCTCGTAGAAGCACCTCAAGCGAAAGTGATCATAGTCGACAGCTGCCATAGAGTACTATTTTGTATGAAATTGCCTTTTTTTACAATGTCTTACAGTTATGTGACACACTGTCAAGTTGCAGTACCCTATTTAGAGTACAAGTCAAGCTTGGAGTGCGTTGGTAGAAAGTAGAAAGGCTACCTACATCACCACAAACATTTATCATTGTTAGTAACAATTTGTTACTCAATGCCAAAACACTTCTTGACACAAAACGATGGTCTTACTTTTTCGTCTTAAGACCGATTCGCAGTCACTCCGCCCTTTTCAAAATAACTATAAAAACTGTTCCCTCTATGCATTGTTATAGCGTAAACGGCCACGGTTGGTTTGAAACGAGATTAAATAGGGAACGCCGACCACCAATAATTTTTTTTTCATATTACTAATCAGTGATGGACAAGAAAATCACACCGGAAAAAAATCAGACCAAACGGCTGGGCCGTTTCTGAGAACCAGAAGCTGTGTCGTCCACGGCCGGTGGAGAGGCGGTTAATTCTGACTTATATTGGGATCGGTAACGAGACTAATTCAAAAAATCACATTGGAACATCTGGTTACCAACCAGTGGTTGGGCAGCTGTAGCCCCGAGTAGTAGAAAAATGACGATTTTCTATGTGCGATATCTTCGAAAGGAAGCAACCGTGGAAGTTTTGGATTGTTGATATGGATAGAGGGTTACAAGCCCTATCCACCACTAGTAACTGATTTTTTAGATGTTGTCTCTAATGGCCAATTTTTAACCATTTTTTTTTGCTACCATCGGCGAACTTTGAGCACTGCTGGAACAGTTGCTTATCTCTAAGCTGAAGCTTTGTTACGATATTAAACATGAAACGCATCGGTCTCGACGCGTACCCTTTTTGTTAGATTTTATGAAGCGACATCGCTCTACGACGAAATTTACAAACGAATCTTAAATTTCGAAATTATAGCTCAGCTACTTCGTGTCCAACAGTTGAGTATCGAAGAAGTCAGATATGACTGATTTCGGTGTAAATTTCACTATTGGGCTTGGGCTTATGCGGGAATTCTGGTTTCTTCTAAAATTCAATAATTCTGTAGGTTTTTGGTTATCAAATCTTTTTTAGTGAGCCAATAATGATTTAGCAACTGTTTTAAATAAAATAAATTCAATAAGGGAAATCTTTTTTTGTCAGCAAAATTATTCTTTTTTTGCAGCAAAATTATTTTTTTTATCAGCAAATTTATTGCTATTGTGACCAAATTTAATTCTTCGTCTGCAAATTTATTTTTTTGAAGCAGCAAATTTAATCTTATTTTGTCAGCACATTTATTGTTTTGCAATCTGCAAAATTAAATATTTTTTTAGCTATTTTTTAGCAGCAAATTTATTTATTTCTATCAGCAAAGTTAATACTTTTGTCAACAAATTTATTTATTCGTCATCAGCAAAATTAATTGTTTAGTTTAGCTATTTTTTAACAGCAATTCTATTGATTTGCAACAGCAAATTTATTCTACTTTTGTCAGCAGATTTATTTCTTGTCATAAGCAAAATTAATTGTTTATTTTAGCTATTTTTATCTATTTTTGGTGAAATGGATTTTCATATATGCTTTTCGTCACTAGTGGTGAAATGGACACCAAAACCCAATGCTTATCGAGCAACACCTCTAACCATTCGGCTATTGAGATATATAATCGCAGTGTAACAATTTTCAAAAGTTCATTTTTCGCAGCTGGTTGCAGAAAACGTTGTATGCAACACGTTGTGAAAGTGGTAGTTTTTGTCACATGCTTCGCTCGCTTCGCACGTTTGATAACATTACATCTAGTGACACAAACTACCACTTTTCGCAACTAGCTGCAGAAATTACTATTTCACGTCTTACGTCAACGTAAATAGTTATTGACACTACACGGACAATTCATTTCTTTTTACGAAATGGATACCAATTTTCATTGCACTTAAAAAGCGTTTTAACACGCCGAGCGATCCGGCCCATTGCCCCGGAGCGAAGCGGAGGGCCGCAATGCGAGCCGGGCGCCGGAACGGTGTCGGTAACTTAGGAGTTAATTTTTTTTCTCTCGCATCGTCTAATAATTAGTCTGTGTAATTCATTGCCCATAAAGAGCGTTTTAACACGCCGAGCGATCCGTAAACTTAGTTAAAGTGAAATTATTATGAAAGGTGTGCAAATTACGAAGCCCCATTCAAATCGAGGGATAAATGCTTTTTTAGGCACTAGGTGTGTAGATTGTCACTCGATACCGCAGGTCGAGCGTGACAATACACATCGTGTGCATAAAAGATCTATCACCGAGTTGTGTACAACGTTTTTCGCAATAAAGGCAACGGAAAGTTCTACTTTTCGTCGCTTGTTGAGTTGACGTTTTCGTGTTAGTGGTGTTAGTGATATAATTTTATATGTCCTACTGCGGGACATATGCTGATTGAAGATAGTAATTTTCCTACTTATAAAAAAATAAATTTGCAATTGAAACACTAATAAATTTGCTGACAAAAAGCAATAACTTCGAGGTATTAATTTTGCTGTTCGAAGGCATTAAAAGTGCATATTACAAAACAATAAATTTGCTGACTACAAAGTAATAAATTTGCTGCCAGGGATTTGCTGCAAAAGAATTATTTTTGCTGCTTAAAGTCAGTAATATTGCTGCTCAGAAAGCAATAAATATGCTGTTCGAGTACTAATAAGTTTGCTGAAAATAAGACTAATTTTGCTGATACAAAACACTAAATTTGCTGATAAAAAAGATTAAATTTGCTGCTAAAAAAAATAAATTTGCAGAAAAAAAGAATAAATTTGCTGATGAAATAAATAATTTTGCTACTAAAAGAATAAATTTGCTGACAAAAAAATAGATGCCAATTCAATAATAATTGCATAATTGGCATAACAGCATAATTGTTGATCCCATCAACGCATAATTGCTCGTGTGCTTTCGACATCCATATGAGTTCACCGAGTTCACGTTTACACGTTATAGTAGCTTACGATTTGGCTGATATATTGAATTTGAAAATTTTGGTTTTTGTATGAAAATAAGCAAAATTTCGTTTTTCAGATAACTGAAATCGCCTACGCTACTTACTTAGTTAGTTAGTTCCTATGGAAAAGTGGATCCAGCAACTCCTAAACGTCAGTTATTTTGTAAGTAAGATAAAGAATTTGCGTCACATTTACCCCTTAAGGGTTTTTGACCGATTTTAAATTAGTCAACAGTGTATGATTCTACAAACAAAGAAAGAAAGTGGTATTTTGACAGCGTCAAAACGAAGTTTGTTTGCTAGAGAGTGTATTGGTTCATTATTAATCGTTCAAATTTCGTCAGCAGAACATCAGTCGTGCATACATGATCATGATCAGTGTTTCGCGGAATTGCATAGATTTCTCAGAGGTTGGAAAAACAAACTTGGGTGTAACTTAGTTTCGCTTATATTCTCCCAGTTCTGATTATTTTTCAACATCTGTCACAATGTTCGTGTCCGTAGATGCCCTTTTCTCTTTCTCTTGAGTCCATTCCGCCAAATGTGCCTTTTTCAGATGTGAATACATATTTGCGCTGGATTTAAATTTTTTATCGCAGTACTGACATTTATATAGATCTTCACCGGTATGCGTTGCAATGTGTTCCTATTACCAATAGAATTATCATAAATCAATGACCCTATTGAGCACACGATCAGGAAAGTTACCTTCAAATTCTTGGGACACCGAAACGCTTTGTCACACAGTACACATTCGTGCTTTCGTTCAGCATGAGCAGTTCGCAAATGCTGGTTCAGTCTGTGCTTAGTGGGACACACCTTGTTGCAAACGGGACAACTGACCGGGTCGGTATGACGATGTTGCTCGGTCATATGCTTAGCAAGACCATATTCGTTCTTATACCTGCAAACAATTTGTTTTTTGGTAAATAAAGAACCTTGATCGTATCGTTCATAGCTTCTGCCATTCGTACCAATTTCCGCAAATATTACACTGGACTTTCGGTCGAGGCGTTGTCGCATGTTCGCAGAAAACGTGTTTCTGGAGTGTTTGTTTCGACTTAAATTGACGTGCACAAATCTCACAGACGAAATTGTGTAAAGTGTCATGGGTCTGCCTAATATGACATTTCAGGAGCAATTCGGACCGATAACTGAAAACAAATCGAAACGTTTAAGCGAGCCAAATCAACAGGAACCTCTGTCCAAACTTACTTTTTCTTGCATTTTTCGCAAGGGAATTTCTCGCCATTCTTTGAAGTATGTTTGTCTTGGACGTGACGCCTCAAAGTCGCTGCTTTAGCGAAACTACTCGTACATAAATCACATTTGAAGGCGCGCGAATCGAGCGGCACATGATTGTCGATGTGATTTTTCAACGCTTTGTTCGTCGTAAAACTCTTGCCACACTGCTCGCACCGGTATTCATCAGGATTGGTATGACAACGCATATGGGCGATGATCGCGTATCGGCGATTAAATTTATTACCGCAACAAATCAGATAGCCATGCATTTTGTGAACATCACGGTAATGTCGTCTCATATCCACCAATGTTCCGAATGGGACGTCGGGGCAAATATCACATTTCATCGAAAAATATTCACGGATTTGAGCGTCCAGTTTGCTAGACTCGGGAGTGATAATGTGCTGACGAATGTGATCCAATAACTTGCAACGGCGATGAAATTTTTGATCGCAACATTTCAGATAACCAATAGTCTGATGGACGTTGCGATAATGACACTTAACACCATACCAGGTGTCGAACTCGTCTTCGTCGCATATATCGCATTTCATTGAGAACCATTCACGGATTTGACCATTCAGTTCTTTATTCTGTTCCTCTCTGATTTTCTGATTGATTACTTTGTCAGATTGACTGAAGGAACTTATGTCCCGTTTAGCGGATACCTTTCGGTTATCATCACTTTGTGAAGGTTTATCCGAAGATTGACTGTTATCACTGGATGTTTGTGATGTTTTCGATGCATCATCGTAATCGTCATTGTAATCGAAGTCGTCCTCTTCATTTAGTTGCGAATCTATCGCTTGTACTGTCAGCTCTGTTTCCTCGCACTTCACTATAGTCAAGTCAGGCTCAATAACAATGGTCTCATCATTGCGACCACCATCGCTCTTAATCGATTCCCAGTATGACTTCTGGAATTGTTCCACTCTTTCGTAGAACTCGTGAAACGCTTTAGTTTGTTCCCAACAAATCGTGCATAGCCACTCCGTCAGACCGTCATTTTTGTTGAGCTATAGAGACGATTGTCAGTTCTGGTCCGTACAAAATTTTTTGATCACAAATCCGTCTCACCTGAAACCAGAAATGTTTTGCCAAAACTGTGGCGATTGTTGAATCTTGAAATGTTTCCCATATGTTCACTACATCTTCAATGGTGCGCAAACATAAACGACAGAGTTGTGGTTGATTTGACGAATCCATTCGCTTGGAACCAACATCAACAACAGATTTTTTTCACATAAACAAAATGTGTGCAGTCTGTTTTGACACACAACCTTTTACACCCACTATCATTCATACGAACGAACGAATGCACTTTTTTGACAGTTTTGTAGATGGTCTGTTAATTTCTAGCTGAGGAATTGTAGTAGATCTAACGTTTTGATATCTTCTTTTTAAATTTCTGAAGCTTAGTTTACACATCACGAGCGAAGCGAAGGTTTCATAGAAAATTTCGCTGATCTATGTAGCACATTGAAGCGAAGGAATGACAGGAATATGAATATGATACCCCAGACGATTTTTATTTGGGACAAGCAGAAATTACCTTTCATAGAGAAAGATTCTCTGATTTGAGGCTTTGTAGACTCTAGAGTCATAATGTGCTGACGGATGTGGTCCAACAACTGACAACGACGGTAAAATTTTTCGTCACAGCATTTAACGTAGCCAATTGTCATGTACGTTGCGATAATGTAATTTGACTCCCAACCTAGGGTTTAATTCGCCTTCGACGCAAATGTCGCACTTCATTTTAAACCATTCACGGATTTGACCGTTCAGTTCACTATTCCGTTCCTCTACGATTGTTGGATTGCTGTTTTTGTCAGATCGACTTATTTCCTTTTTTTTTAATTTGCATTTTTTATTCATTTGATTTTGTTATACAATTAAATTACATCAATAGAAGAATTTTTGAAATTATCACAAGAATACATTAGCTGTTGGATTAGGTAATTTACACTAATCTAGTAATCGATGTTTAAACTTTAGTAAGCCTGGAAACTAAATTTTCTCGTACATTTTTCATTCTGTTTTATCACTTAATACAATTCAGTTCGTAATTAAGCTGCTCTGTGTTTCAATACAATTGAAGGAAATCTACGGAATCTAAGAGGTTATGGGCCCAGAATACGCAGTAAAAGAATACAATGGCAACGGACGCAAAAAAAATTGAATGTTTCTTTGGAAAGAAATATGAAAGAAATTTTTGACAACAATTGTGCGGGAAGCTGCGATACGATTTGGCCTGTGAGGTAATCGAGGAAGTCGAAGCAGTTACAGAAAGTCATAGAGGGAAGAATCGGAATCTTGATACATTTGCATGGGAAGCAGTGATACGGTTGCAGCAATGTTTGAAGCGATCGAGGAAGTCACAGTAATTGTAAACGAGGAAGTCACGGAAATTAGAGCTACGGAACCTAGTTGTGGTATCGGAATTAGAACAATCGAGAAAGAATCGCGGATTATACAACTGAATTGGTGTTAGTGGTGTTGGGAGTGGTGTATACCATAGTCCAGCTAATGCCTGAAGTGGAAATTGAATTTGGATTGCCGGAATCAACAAGAAATAGAAGTGGTAGAATGAATTGACCACTGGAACATGGAAATAGAAATGGAATATGGAAATGGAAGGAATATGGAAATGGAAGGAATATGGAAATAGAAGGAATATGGAAACAGGAGGAAATGGAAAGAAACAGGAATGAAAGCGGAACATATGGAATATGGAATCGAAGCTTGGAAATTTAATCGGAAATTGAATCTTTGATTTATGTAAATTAAGCGGGGGTGTTGGATTAGGTAATTTACACTAATCTAGTAATCGATGTTTAAACTTTAGTAAGCCTGGAAACTAAATTTTCTCGTACATTTTTCATTCTGTTTTATCACTTAATACAATTCAGTTCGTAATTAAGCTGCTCTGTGTTTCAATACAATTGAAGGAAATCTACGGAATCTAAGATTAGCATCACTATTATCACAGAAGGTATTACGGATGCTCACTACATTGCCACTCTGGATGGCAATTGAAATCCGTTGGAGCAAAAAATCCAGACTTCGCGGTTCGCCGGTTTTGCGTTTCATAAGATTTCCCAAATTTGACAAAAACAATTCAGTTTCCGGTCCGACAGACCCAAACGATTCGAATGCCACGGGCGTGAAATGGTAACGACGCTTCAAGTCAATGTAATGGTTGTGTTTGTCGCGTTCTGCATGATCAGCTGCAGCCCCACTTTTGTTGGATGTTAGATTGATGTACGATGGAGCTACAACGTCAACCACTGTAGCGTCCCAGATTAACGATCTTCCGTGGCTCCAGGGGTAGCTGGTCAAACCGTCTGGACGTTTACCGTCTCGGCGAGATAGACCTTGTGGTTCCCGAGTGTTCGGAAATCCGGCAGATGCAACAGCCATTGAATGATATTGTTTATTTCGGTGTGTCTGGCGTATTTACCAATCATTTTAATGCATGATAGCCCATGGTGACCATTTGAATTGACTATATACCCACAAACACAAACGTGTGGTTCACAAATCTTGCTACCCAAACGAATTGCCACTGCGATTCTCGCGGCGTCGTTGTCCAACAGAAGGCCCAATTGATGAGAAGGAACAGCTTGCAGCCACTTTGATGATGTTTTTGTTGATGATTTCCCTTTAGGTGAGGAGTATTCGGTTATCTTTAATTTGTAATTTTCCGTCAGCAGCATCAGAAAGCTTGCTTGTATCTTTTGAGATTGGTTGTGCCTTATCGCACAATTGTCACTGTAATCGAAGTCGCATCTTTGCAAGTCGATCGCTTGTCACAGCTCTGTTTCATCGCACTAATATCGGTCTCATCTTTTCCTCAACCACCGCTCTTCATCGAATCCCACCCAGATTTTATGTTTTACAGAGCAGATAGTGCACGAGAGTTAGAACGATTGGCGCGTTGTCATGTGAACATGTTTTGCATCACCATGTCACCTTCTCAAAGAGCAATCTACGATTTACCGATAGTCGGACATTCACAGATTCTGCAGCCTAATTTCGACGTGCGACAAATACTTCAGAATATCGATCAAAAACTAACTTTCAAAATCAATTGGTGAAGATCATCATCTTATCTATGAAATACGTGACTGTTTTCCGTTTAATTTTCGTTTTATCTCAGCAGAAGGAGAGGACAATCATTTTATATAAATCGAGATTCTCTCCGTATAATCTACCTCTCTTTGCGTTTTCCTCAAGCCTGTGCTATTGATTGATATTGATATTGATATTGATATTGCAACGGTTACGGATTGAAGAAAATGCAGAGAGAGAGAGAAAGATATTCCAAAGAGAACTCATTTTGTCTACGATCAGATCGTGGAGAGAGCAATTCCTCCCAAATATAAGAAGAATGAAGACTAACACAAAGGGAATCATTGACTTATTTCACCTTTATTGCATCTTTCACTGGCTATTTTTCATCTTGTGTTGACATTTTCCTTCTCAGCAATTATTTCTCTCCCTTAAATTTCGAGACCATTCTGCGTAATGTGCCTTTTTCATATGTGACGACAGGTTGCCGCTCGATTTCCACTTTTTTTCGCAGTGTTGGCATTTGTACAAATCTTCGCCGGTGTGAGTTGCGACGTGTTCCTGTTAACATCAGAAACTATAGAAAAAAATTGCCGAACATGAGAAGCAGGTATGTATACCTTCAAAGCGAAAGGGCTGTTGAACGGTTTTTCGCACAATGTGCACCGATGATTTTTTTCGCCGTGAACATATCTGATATGTTTGCGCAATCTGACTTTTCCCGAGTAAACTTTGTTGCAAATGTCGCATTTGGCCGGTTCGTTATCGGTGTGCTTTTCCTTCACATGTCTATTAAGATTATATTCGTTTTTCAACCTGCAAATGCATTCGCAATGGTGAGTATTGTTGATGTTATAAAGCTATTGCCTTCTTACCAATTACCACAAATATCGCACTGAACTCTCGGTTGAGGTTTCGTCGAATGTTCGCTGATAAAGTGATTTCGGAGAGTATGCTTCGATTTGAATTGACGGGCACATACCTCACAGACGTAATCATGTAAAGTTTCATGACACTGTCGCACATGACATTTCAGCGAAAATGACGATTGATAACTGAAATCGTTTTGAAGGGTCTTTAAGCTACATACACCGACAACTACGCTCGCTGTGCCTGTAAAACTCACCTTCGGTTGCATTTTTCGCATGGAAACTTCTGACCGTTTTTCGAAGTGTGTTTGTTCCAAACATGAGCCTTCAAAATCGCTTCTCTTGCAAAGCTACTCGAACATAAGCTGCATTTGAAGGCGCGTGAATCGAGCGGCGCATGATGGGCGACGTGATTCTTCAATGATTGTTTCGTCGAGAAACTCCTGTTGCACTGCTTACAATGGTTCGCATTCGGATTGGTGTGACTGCGCATATGAGCTACCATCTGCTGACGTGTATTATACTTTTTGTTACAACAGGTGAGGTAACCGCGCACATTGTGGACTCCGCGATAGTGTCGCTTTACGTCCATCAATGTTTTGAAAGTAACGTCGTTGCAAATGTCACATTTCATGGTAAACCATTCGTAGATTTCAGCGTTCTCTTTAGGCGATTCGGGATGCAAGATGTGATAACGGATGTGATCCAACAAATCACAACGACTATGCAACTTTTTATCGCAACATTTCAGGTAGCCAACGACCTGATGTTCCTTGCGATAATGTCGCTTGACTGCCAGAAAAGTATCGAAATTCCCAGCACTGCAAAGTTCGCATTTCAAAGTGAACCATTCACGTATTTGACCATTCAGTTCTCTATTCTGTTCCTCTCTGATAGTTTTGTTGATGACTTCGTCTGTTTGTCTCAAGGAGACCCCTTTTAATCTAAAGACAATTTGCCCATTGTCATCAACTTGTGGAGTTTGTTTAACAGGTTTGCCTTCATCATTAGGAATTTCAGGAATTTGGTCAACAGATTTGCATTTACCATTTGATTTACTATTTGACATGGTTGAACCTTGCTCACAATCGTAATTGCTGTCATCTTTTTGACTTACTTGCGATTCCATCGCTTCCAAATTAAACTCTGTTTTCTCTGTAGTCAATTCGGGATCTACATCATTTACGGCATCGTCAGCAACAACATTATCATCAATATCAGCACTATCATTCTTATTATTAGTCGAATCCCAGTACGACTTCTGAAAGTCCTCCACTTTTTGGTAAAACTCGTGAAAATTTTTGGTCTGTGCCCAACACACTTGGCACAGCCACTCCGTCAATCCATCATTCGAATGAACCTATATGGAAAGAGATTATTATTATTTACGTCCAGTATTCACTCTCAATCACAGAATCGTACGACGCCTCATCACCTGAAGGAACCAGAAATGTTTGGCTAAGATTACAGCGATTGTTGAATCTTGATAGGTTTTCCAAATGTTTACTGTTTCATCACTGTTTTGCAGACATAAACGACAGAGTTGTGAGTGTGAGTCCATAGTTAGTCGGTTCAAGTTTTGACGGTTTATTTAAGTATTCCGTATTCAGCCAGGATCAGTATTTTATTGTTTTTTTCGGAAGTAAACAAAAAAAAACACAAAACTCTTTCCAATATTCACAATTTTTGACATTTTACAGCAATCGGTGTGAATTGTAGTAGATTGAGATTCAAACTTTCGGTTGATGATGTCTTTTTGGCGGTTGTGCATAAAGACCAATGGAACTGAGTGAATCTTTTTTGTTTTGGCCAAGACATTCTATAAATCTACTTTCATGATAAAAAATGATTTGAAGAATGCCTCGGCCAAAGATATCACTTGGTTCTATGGAAGTTTAAGTAGAAGTGAACTGATTGAATTACTTCTCTTTGAAGATTCTCTTTCAAGTAAACTCTTTATTTGGCACCAGAAAAGTATCGTCAATTTCAGAGTAGATTGTCACTCAAAGCCGTAGGCCTAAAAAAGCATTTCTCACCGAGTTGCAAAGTTTTTCTCAAAAAAGCCAACGAAAGTTTTGCTTTTCATCACTGAGTTGAGCTAGTTAGAAATCTTTTGCGTCAACACTCTTTCAATCTTAGAGTAATTATACCTAGTATAGAGAGGAAATTTGTATGACCAACATTAGTTTGTATAAGATACACTTTTCGAATAATTTTACACAAATACTTGCATACGTTGAGACTTTTGATAGTTTAATTTGCCTTCTTAATTAAGAGGACAAACACATACTAATAAAAATTTCGTATTTCATGTTGGGACCTCATATTTTACGTAATTTTGTTCAAAATTTCCAAAGTATATAAACACTGAAGGTACCGCAGATCCGCAAAAACACGCGGATCCCTACTTTCGGGGTGAATATAATTTTCATAACGTTGGACACAAGTAAAATCGAGTAAAATTCACTTTGTTAGGTTGCATCGCAATACTCAACACAGAAAATTTTATACTGAGCAACGCAGTTCTGACAACATTATTACGCCAAACATCACAGATGCAACATTATAAATCTTAAATTCACCCGAAAGCAGTGCCTATTTTTCGTGAAATTTTCATGAAATTCGTGAAATTTAGTGAAATTCGTGAAATTTCGTGAAATTCGTGAAATTTCGTGAAATTTGTGAAATTTTGTAAAATTCATAAAATTCGTAAATTTCACGAAATTAATCCAATTTCTGCAAAAATCCAATGGGAACCGATTTTTGAAACAAAATACGAAGAGAACTTTTAGCGATCGTTTCACTGTTTATCATTGCAAGGTTCTGAAAGAACCAGGTTAAGACAACTCTGAGTTGATCACGAATGCGGTGACACACAAATTGAGTTCAGCGGCTACGAAGTTTATATGAAAAAGGCAACGTAACAAAAACAAAATTCCGAATTTTCCTAAAAAATATTTTCTTCAAGTTGAGTTCACACACAATCTGTACTGAGTACGTTTATCGATTCTTGTGTCACCCGCCTTCGTGGGTGTCTTAACCTGGTTCTTTCAGAACCTTGTATCATTGTAGGTTTTTAAATGTTGTTACAAATAATGCAACAAATCCAAATTTGACCATTCGAGCCTTCCGATGTCGGATTCCACAATCCTTGAAAACGCAGTTGAACCATTGTTGAGTTTTGGCTTTTTCTCCGCTTTATTGTTTTTACATATAAAAAATTAACAATGTCTACGGTGTAAGGTATGATCGGTCGTCGCCCTTTTGGGATCACACTTTGTTATATATGTGTGTTAAACGACTAAAATCTATTTTGAAAGAGCTCACGATTTAATTAAGAAATAAAAATATTCTAGATTAGTCTAATCAAGCGACAACGTCAGAAATAATGATTCTTCTCAAATCTTTCTCAATTTAATGACGTTGAACCGATTCGGTTCAACCGATCATTCATTTTAAATAAAAACGAGTTATATAACAGTCGGAGCGTTTGCTGCGACTGAGCCCCATACGACCCCGTATATCTATTGCGTACGTGACCCTAGTGTGACTGTCACCCTACTGTCACCTATTGCCGCTATCATCCAAGAACGATAACAAACATAGTCACCCTACTTGACCGTAAAACCTATTGCGCCCGTAAACGTAGTTAAAGTTAAATTATCATGAAATGTGCAAAATGTACATGTGCAAAAGTGAGTTCAAGAAACGGTGGAAAAAACTTGAAATAGTTATTTATGCAACAAATTGCGAAAAGTGGTTGTTTTCGTCACTAGATAACGCTTCGCTCGTTTGATAACCACATCATCATGTGACGAAAACACACTTTTCGCAACGTGCTGCATACAACGTTTTCTGCAACAACCGCGAAAAGTGAACTTTTGAAATGCAAATTTTACATAATAGTAATTTATGCAATCAAGTGATATAAATTCGTTTTTAGGCACTAGAGGTGTAGATTGTCACTCGAGGCCGTAGGTCGAGTGTGACAATACACATCGTGTGCCTAAAAAATCATTTATCAACGAGTTGCATACAACGTTTTTCTCAAAAAATGCGACGAAAATTTCTTATTTCGTCACTGAGTTGAGAAAACGATATAAATGTGTACATATTAGAAATTGTGCATATTGCAATTACGAACTACCGTACGACGTTCCTTTCAAGTGTAACACCAATTTCACATTGACCTAAAATTTTAATTTATTGAGTATAAATACACTTAGGGCAGAGTAGCAGCCTTAGTCCAAGGACCCCAATTTAACATTTTTTCAACAACCTTCTCTTCGGTTTTCGATTACCTTCCAAATTAAACAAAAATTAGGAAAATCGTAGGAAAATCACTTAGGGCCGATTAGCGGCCTTAGTCCAAGGACCCAAATTTAAAATTTTTTCAACAAAATTTTATTTTTCATGTGAGGGAGGGAGTTTTGAAATTTTTCTTAGGTTTTCGACCCCTTACATGAAAATTTTTTTGTGCGTCTGTTTTGGACGATTAATTTTAGGCAATTTCGCGAGTTGTAGTCCGAACGAAGTGAGTCCAAAACAGACACACAAATAACTATGGTATTCAATTACTTTCCATATAAAACAAAAATTAGCAAAATCGGATGAAATTTACTCGATTTATGTATGTGCAAAACACACTTAGGACCGATTTCAATAAACCTTTTTTACCTAAATTTGTATCGACAATTCCTATCTTTTCATTTCATTTCTATCGTTTATTTTGCCGTAGATATCCCCGAAAGACCTTGACACAATTAGGCGACCCTTAACATACGAAGGGCTGACTCGAATATGCCCATCTTCAAGATATCGACGTGACAGACAGACTGAAAGAAAATCTGTGAACATAGGCAAACCCTTTACCCTCACAGACTGCTTCGAATTCCATCAATTACACACGGCACGCAATACGTACTTCGTACGGGGCTAAAAACTTCAAAATAAATGGTATTCTGATATGACACTGCGGAAAACTTAAATGAAATTTAGTGAAATTTCGTGAAATTCGTGAAATTTCGTGAAATTCATGAAATTTCGTGAATTTAATGAAATTTCGTGAAATTCGTGAAATTTCATGAATTTAATGAAATTTGTGAAATAAATTTTGAAAATAGGCCCTGCCCGAAAGTCGGGATCCGTATTTCTTGCTATTCCCTGAGGGTCTGCGCTACCTTCAGTCTCTACGTAGAATTACTCTTATCTTTCAATAGAGTATTGCATTATCTACAGTCCCATTTATGATTGAAAAGTGCGGGAGACTCCTAACTACAAAGTATGCAGTCATAAACGATGCCAACGAAAAAGCTGCTATGCGTATAATCACGGCTCTGCTTCTAGAATGAACATAAGAAAAATTCGGAGGCTTTTGCAATCAAAATAGGGCATGCCGAGTGCCGTTTATTTTCTCGTAACGATAGTATACACAACACATACAATCGTACACGCATATTTGAAAAATTCGGAGGCATGTTGACGTTGGAAAAACGAGTGTTTGTGCTAGAAGCAGTGCTATGGTATAACATATGGTTCTGCGCATAGCACTGCTTCTAGCATGAACATAGAAAATATTCGGAGGCTGATGAAATCACAGTAGGCACTGTGTTTCTTTGTAAAGATAGATGACTTGTTTTCGTTGTATGAGTTAAAACATTTCATACAAACAATCCTAAGCGCTAGCTCTTATCACTAAAGCATCCAAATTTGACACTTGTCAATTCAGTGCTCATGCTAGGAACAGTGCTGTGTTCTGCGACATTTTGGACCCTAATTTTTCCACTTTTCTTCCAAATTTTAAACTCCAATTTTTCTTCTGCACATTTAGCTACAACAATAATATTACGAGAGATAAATAGTATCTTGAATGTTACCTATACCTTACCTACAACTTGATGGATATGCATACAAAAATAAACTAAACTAAATTACAGAAGTGTTAATTCATCTGTCCCGTTAAATACATGAAACGAATGGGAGTAAAACTAATGAATGGATTTAAATGGATTAAGCTTTAACTAATCGAATGACCACGACGATTGTAGGTATCTTGTACAATTTCATTCTAATATATATGTTCGATGGAATGTGCTCAAATGCGAATCAAAATCTTCTTGTCTATACCCACGATACCAACGGCGAACTCAATTACGTTAACGCATCCGAAATATCATAATTTATCGCTCACGATTACAGGGCAGATTTGTTTGTAGATTTAGGACTGAACCAGAAATTTTTATTGGTGACTGTCACGATATCACAGTTCTGATCGTACGCAGCATAAATGTAATATGATTGTGGAATATTGTTTTATTGGTACTGGTACAAAACATACTGCTGAAGGCAAGTGGTGTTTGATGTTGTAACGTTTTCTTGTCATATCCACCGTTTCATGATCATACATAATTCTTACTTACCATCCAGCATTGAAAAGTATCCAATAACATTTTACCTATTTCCGAATGTACAGTTTTATTGGCCATACGATTTAGCACGCCACAAGTATAATGATGGTATTAAATACTAATCCGTAAATATGTAAGAGTCCAGTCGAAAACTACAACAACATCGAAATGTGTTATGTTCGTTGATTATTAACTTGTCAGCAGACGGTGTGTTCGAAAGCGCTTATTGCTTATGATAATGAATTTTTATGTGTAAATGATTACGCTAATTAAGATTGATTGAATATTAGCATTAAAATTTGGTGTAACGGTATGACATGCAAAGGAATACATTCCATATAATTCGAACGGCATCTAAAGTTTGACTGGGTCAGATCGTTTTTCATCTGCATTCTGCTTGTTTCACAAAACTGATAAGTGACGAATTGAAAAAATATTGAACGACAACATAACGTTTCACAGAAGGCAAGCATCAGCAGTTTTTCTATCGAATCTATTACTTCACAATTTGGTCTGATTATTTCCAATAAATCGACTTCAAATCTTTTACTTCATTTTTTTAAACATGCTTTTTGCTATATAATGCTATACACTAATGCTGCTGCTGCAATTGTTTTAAATCATGATCAGCAGTGACGAACCCAATTTCTCAGGGGAATGATCGTTCTTTTAGTTAAACTGTTGGACTTCTTGAATCAAAGCACCTTTAATCTTTTTTGTTCACAATGCACTTAAACATTTAGTTCACCCAACTTTCATTCTAATTTTTACCTTCTTCATCCAGCATAAATAAATCCTAATTAGTTTCGTCATTGCAATTTAAATATTCCAATCTCATTTATGGAGCATCCAATTCGGATTACCTAATTAAAACAGTTCTGTAACAATTCTTAAGTCATCTGTACAATTCCGTTGAATCTTTGCATGTAGACTAATATGATGTGTATACAAAATGTTAATAATTTTGTCGGGCGTTACGATCAGTCAGCCATAACAGCCGATTGAGAAAGCAATAACGGCGAGTGTGATTTTGTTGCAGTTCTATAATGATTAACGCTCCGATTTTCCTCAGTGGGATTTCTGCGGCCTGATTTCTCAATTGACCACAAGGGACGAAGTGCGGAAGTACGAAGAGCAACAAATGCGATTTGATGTTGCCATCGAAAACAACTATCTTCTAAGTTGAGTCGTTGCAAAGCAAAATTCCTTGTGTGATTTCGGCCTCATCATATTCACCCTCTCTTTCAATTAACTTTCCTGAGAAAAATCGTAACAAGTATTTTATCACAGTTGACACATACAAACACAAATATATGTTTCATTGTGACACGCATGGAAAAGTGTTGAAACCGAATATATGCATGTACAAGTAGTGCTGGTAATGGTACAGCTGAAGCAAATTTTTGTCACGAATTTGGCTGGCATTACCTGTAATCAATTTACCAAAACGTTCATTAATTTTAAGTTTCAGTAAAACGCTTTTGACTCCAAATTTGTTGAGTGTATTGTATGCTTGTTTTGTCTGTTACTTTAGGGACCACTCAAAACATCCTAAATCCAAGTATGGGGAGAGTTCAAGAAAATTGGACAGAAACTAAAAAGGAGTTGATTATGATTTGTTAAGCTCCAATTTCTTATATTCCTAACCATAGACCACATCTACGTAAGACCACAGGTTATGCTACCACTGAGACTCAGCGAAGTATATAGTTTCTAACGAAGTAATTTTTCTGAAAGTCGACTTTTTTCGTCGCATATTTCGTGGTACATACATGGACGTATCTTCTCTGGTTTCCAACTAAATTCTTATTTCTTTAACTCCTGTTATTTCTTAAATCCACAAACAAAGATTCATTTCCATTTTCAACTTTAAAAAAAAAAACTGTTTTGGCCATTCAATTTCCATCGGCTGCAACCGATGGTATAGATTCGAGTGTTAACCACATTGATGGAACTTCCGAAGAAGACACAAAACGAAGAAAATGTTATCGCCACACAAACAACCTAGGTAAACATTCAAAGAAGTGGGTCAACATATATAAGCTAAGTTCAAGGCAACATACGTTTCAGATGTAAGACGTTTCTTGTTGAATTCACAATTACAATACAAATGAAGACATAAAGTTGGAAACGCTAAGTGTTGAAGAAAATAAAACGAAAGAAAGAAATATAAAGCAAAGAAACAACAGATATTGCAAGTGAAGTGAAGTAAATTTCTGCAAAAAAAAAATATTTTTTAAATTTTAATTTGATTTTTTTTTAAATGTTTTAATTGTTCATTAGGTTTTTTTTGTGATATAAATAACCAATTAAGGATAAATCAAATTCAAAATTAAAGGTAAGTTGAAAAAGCAGTCAGAGAAAAACGATTTAGATTTATTTGCTGGCCAGTCGAAGAAGAATATTTTAACTGAACAAATGAACCCAACCCAGAAACTATAATAACGTCGACAAATGGACAAGTGAAATTTCTGTAAAAGTCGTCAAACTTTAAATTGATTCACTTTATCGATTCGTCAGTTATACCTGATTCGTACGTGTCTTGATTGTATTAAACAATAGAAATTGAGAAATTCAGAAGCATGCGATTATTATATTTATTATAAAACAGAAAAAAGATCGAGTCTGTTTAAAGTTTAAATCTACAAAAAAAAAGAAATGAAAATGATTTGGTCGTTCATGTCCATCTAATAACAGTTTGTGTGCAATCGAAATTATGATGTACTTAACATTCAAAACCATCAAAAATGAAAGAAAGAAAAATTTTGATTGACGATACATCTGTTGTACATGTTGTGACCGATGGAATTGTTGGAAGATGGAAAGTAGGTTGATGACTCTTCTGAACTGTGCGACACAGAAACGAGTATAATAACAGTTAGAATATGCATATTATAATATTTTTTTTATAAAATGTCTGTTTAATAACCGATTGAGAATGTACAAGTCAAAGCGGAACGAAGAACGATAATTTTGTTGTTGTTGTTGGTATTGAGACCTGTCGACTATTCACAGACCCAATAATTTGTTTTTCGTTCTTAATTTAATGGCTTTCTGATGGGTATGTGAGGAACAGAATGAGGTTACGATAATTTTTTCTCTTTAGTTTCCTGTTCTCAATATAACATTTTGTTGTCCATTTCTGTACCAACGATGCTAAAAAGTAAAATTTAAATTCGTTTCATTTCACAGTTTTGTGTGGAATGAAAATAAAAGAGGTTCAATGAATTTGTGTTCTTGTATAGCAACGAAACATTTAAATTGGTAAGCATTGATTCAGGAAAAATAATATCTCTATGAAAGAATGGAACATTGTGATTAAAAACATCGATGGGTTGGTACAAATTAAAGTCAATGAGCGCATCTGTTCAGTTGATTGCAATAAAACGAGTTCTTTTTTATGATTTTTTTTTCTTCATTCGTATGGGAAATATATGATGCATCCACAGTGTAGATTCTACACAGATGTATTACCCGTACATATGGGCATAACATATTTATCATACAGCTCGACGTACCTGTTGCTTCATACAAACTTTACTTTTATAACGGTCTCAATGCCCATTTCGCCATGCAGGTAATATTTCTGCCCGTTTTCTTGTAATAAATTAACAATTACCGCAGATTGTGTATGGTTATACTTTGTTGACTTTCAAGCATTTTAATTGCTACACACAAAAATAATAAATTAATTTCAAGTGCATTTACAGTAGTAGAAACGTATGTCTCACGGTGAGATTTAAATGTTTGTAGAGATTTGTTTAAAAAAAAAAATGTTTTGCTTTCTTCAAAAGACTCTTCTTCAGATATGCAATGCAATTTGATTTACGGTTGAGTTCAAGACATAAATACTGCAAACATGGTCTTTCCACATCAGGATTCCATGTCTTCACAACTTTGTCATTAACATGTATGTAGATTGGAACAGTTGGTTTCCCATTGCGCAATGCCAAATGAATTAGCTTAGAATTGCCATTTCAGAAAAGGTTAAAAGGTTATTTATAAATGAGAACAGAACATTGCCGCTGGTGTATTTTCTTTAACCTTCTATCAGTTGTTTTGGACGTATACACAAGTACCTGTGCCCTTTTCACTCTCTTAAGTGTTTTAGACTGATTGTATTATAAAAAATTTATGATAAAAATATTGAAGTGATAGATTTGTATCAAAAGTTACACAATTGAAGTAATAGATTTGATGATTTTGTTTTGATACGCCTTCCATTTCTGGAAGTCTGAATAGAAACGAGTTGAAAAAAAGATTATTCTCAGGCTCTAAGAGTCGAAATGACATGAACATCCATGGCTCAACTTCTTTCCGTTATTTTTAGTATTTTTTCGCAATTCCGGTCCATAATCATCACCTTTCCATGCATCCATTTAATATCGTTTTGAAGGTATTTATTTCACAGTGCGTTTTTGATTTTTTTTCGCACCTGGGCTTTTTCACCTTTTTTTCGCACGCTACAGAGCTTAGTACCTTTAAGAAAGACTAAATTTTATAAATAAAAACTTTGCACAAACCAGGATTTGAACACCCAACACCAAAATTCTTCCAAACACCAAGCAACGACCATAGCCATTCGGCTACAGAGTCACACAATTATACAGAACGTATTGTTGAAGCGTACATACTAAGCATTGACTACTTGATTTGATTGTATTTAGCACGTCTCTATACATCACATTGCAATGTGTATATAGTGCAGGTTGCTTGATCGTTCAAATGAATTTATGTTTGCATGTGAATGTTTGGTAGAAATTTTGGTAATATTTTGCATTGGATAGGTGATTATGGCCCGAAATTGCGAAAAACGTTGTATCTACCACGGTAGGTATGCCGGTATTTTTTCGCACACGACGTCTTGTCGACCTCGGCTTCGCCTCGGGTCGACAATCGACATCTAGTGCGAAAAAATACCTTCCTACCTACCTTGGTAGATAAATAACTATTTTCTAACACGTTGTTTGTTTATATTTCAACACCAAGAATTCATAATACTAAACCCTATGTCTTTCAAATTCTCTAATTTTGCGAAAGTTATTATGAGTTTTAAATGAACTTCAGATCTGATGGGATTGTTCCACAATCATCTAAATTTTCGACTAATGTTGAATGATTTGTTACGCTCCATTTACACAAAACATGCATTTTTTCGCATCTTTTTTTGAACTGTTGATTTTGTTGTCGGTTGACGGGAAATGAAAAGAAAACAACGAAAACATTTTTCTGGGCCAATTAGTGATATCTTTGTTCAAATTCGTTCTTAATGAAACATTTCCAGATTTGTGTTGGTATCGCGAATAGTAAAACAATAGCACATTCTATATCACGAAACGAATTGTCATAACCGACTGTGCTGGCAGTTTATAATTCATCTATTCATATCACTATATTCATAGCAGCACAATTCCAGCCAATTATGGGAAAAAATATTACAAAAGCGCAAGAGAGAATTAAGCCCGCCGTTATATCAATAGAAAACGGCTGGGGAAAAACTTTCTTTGAAAAGTATGTTTCTTTCGTTGTTCTTGAAAGTAGAACAAGAATGTGAATTAAATCCATAAGAAGGTCGGTTCAAACCAATAACAAAAGCAACTTTTCCCTTTAAAGACCATTATCGTTTTCCATTTCATTTCCGTATACAGTTGTTCCTCACCCACATATCAGTTTGCAGTTTAACAACACAAAGAATAATTGCAAATCACTTTTAGTCATCTTATCATTTCGTCACGTATGCCACCGATGAGTGCATAATAATTACAAGCAATAAAGTTCGGATGCTGAAAGAGGATACACATTAATAACCAAAAATGTGTCGTTGGAAAAATATTTAAATTTTTTTCGTAGAAATGAGTAATCTTAAAAACGACCATTTGTCGTAGAGTTATTTTTTTATCGAAGCGGAAATAAAACTTTCTTCTCTACAAATTCCTGTTTTCTTAATCATATTTTTTTCGTGTACCTGCAATATACCACTGAGTGGTCGTCGGCATGAATGTTATAGATGTTTTGCATTGTATAAGCCGAACAGTTTATTGGTTTAAGAAAAAAAAAAACTCATATTTCGCTCAGGTACCTTTAGTGTTTTAGTTCTGCCAACAATTTTTATGTTTGAGATAATTATCATCAGACGATTACATTAAGATTGTGTAGGTACGAGAGGCGCTGGTTATTTCAAAAAATGTTAATTGAGGATCTTCCATTCGAGTGGTAAATAGCTAAACAAGATTTCGTTCCACGTAAAATGTTTATTTTCTTACTCTGATTTACCTATCATTTGGTAGTGTTAATTCCCTGGGCGTCATTCAGATGTTGTGCACTCTTTTTAGGGTATGGGATCCCGAAAAATGCAAAAGCCTCACCATTATTTAGGCAATGCAGGAGAAAAGGGTTCTGACAATTTTGAGTCGAGTCTGTCTCACTTTATTCTGATTACTTTGACTTTCCACATTACAATCTAAACGATATTCCTTTCATAAAAAGCTACAGTAAGTGAATTCACGCCGTAAGTGCGGTCGAAATTCAAAATGGAAAGTGCGGAGGTCTTTCTAACGTAGCGTCATTTTCATACAAGGAAGCGTTGAAATGTACTTTTCGGTTCACTTTTTCAACGAATCGTTCACTTAAAATTCAAATTATAGGCACACTTACGGCGTGAATATAGAGCACTTTCATGTTCAACGATTACAATCCATTTTTTGTAATTGAGCATTTAACTGATAACAGGTGGCGCTGCACCGGATGGGCAGAACCAACGTCATCTGTTATCATTTCTCTATAGTTAAAGAAACAACGTCAATTTTATTGTGAGTTAAGGTGGAAGCCTCTTCTTCTTAGGCGACAAATAAACATGGTTCCTCACTTTAGCTTGCAAGAATTTGGATTATGCGAGAGATTGACGTCGTAACTCTTTGACGTTGTTTCATTAACTATCAGTAGATCGCTGCTAGTGGTTTTAGAGGATTCTCCGCGGAGATTAAATTTTGTGCAGGCTCCTATTTTCAATTGTGGGAAATGAATCTCCCTGAAAATGACATACTCTTTGGATGCCGCCTTCCAGGGAGATTCATCTTATCTCCCATGATTGGGTATTGTCTGGTACACAGTACACTCTATATGAGTGTTGTATAACATCTTACCCGTTTAAAGTGAACATTAAACAAACAAGCAATAAATTATGAAAACCGAAAGCGTCATTTCAATTTTATGTGTAAAACAGCCAAAAACAAAGCACAATTGAGTTATAAATCCACTGAAAGAATCAACTTACCATCACGACGAAATTCCAGTGCTTACGTAACGAGAAAAGTGTTCACTTGAACCACAATGCCATCATCGGTTCTGCACCGTGACGCCTCATACAAAAGATTGTTTCGATAATTTTTGAAAAATGAATTTTCCAAAATTGACAAAATAAAATTGTTTCAATTAATGGAGCTGCTTTTGTTATGTGTTCAGTGTCGTTATGCCATTTTGAAAATGTTTATTTCTTGAGGAAATCTGATGTATTGTTTGAGCCTAAACACCATGAATGAAATTATCGAAATGTTAAGTCATATTTGTTGGAGACAAAATTATAATTTCTGGTTTAGCGTTCAGTTGTCGCTGTATATTCAAAGGACCAACACTTTTCATTATTTCATTCGAAACATTTTGTCGATTTTCAGATGAATCAAAATACTGTAACTGGTTGGACATTGTTCACACTACTGGCGTCCAGTTTAGTGATAAATGTAATTGCCTATCCGCAAGTATGTATTGTGCAAAGGCAGTAAATTCAGTAAAGAAACTGTTCACTTAAATTAAATGTTTAACTACTCAGGCAACAAGTAACCTAGCTGCTCAGTATCGACCACCACAATTGCCTCAACAGAAACCATTGAATGGTCCCAGCGAATACGTTCCATCCGCTCGATACGAAGAAGGCGATCGTAAATTTGCCGAGAAACCCAATGCACTGAAGAAAGTCGCACTGGACGATATTGACGACGACATTCAAACGAACCAAATCACGGACAATGGTGGCGGTGGATTCTCATGGACGAATATGTTGGGAACATTGATGACAATGTTCTTCAACAATGCGGCCAATATTCAACCAACGAAATCCGATGACTTAGAAACGAATGGTGGTTTGGCCACATCACCATGGGCCAATGTTATTTCAATCGGTATATTGTGGCGACGATATGGTTAGAGATTGAGACAATTTTAACGTTTCACTGTTCGATAGGTCTACGCATCTTTACAACATTATTGGGCGGTGGTGGAGCTACGAATGACGGTATCGATAAAGTTGACAACGGAGGTGGTGGTTCACCGATGCAGGTAAATCTTTTGAATTGGTTTTTTAGCTTAACTTTTTACTGGTTAGAAACGTAGACTATTTGTTGACCACTTCACGTAGATGCTAATTTTTAGTTCACTCTTAATTTGGCAACGTGTGCACGCGTATTTTGTATCGGAGCATTCACAGAATCATTACAAAATGGCTTCCGGCATTTTTCCTGCCACATCATGAGACTTGCTAAAATTGGATGTCCCCTGCCTCATACTCTTAGAAGATTTGACACAAAAATAAAGAACGAAATCTTTAATCTTGAAAACTGTTAATCACAGACTAACTCCCTTAAGAGATTACAGCATTTGTGGAAGGTTTCTCCACTTCATTATGTCTGTCATCTCAGTCTCTGAGATTTGGGAACTCATTGACGCCGTAAGTGTGCCTAAAATTTGAATTTTAAGTGAACGATTCGATGAAAATTGATCCGAAAAATACATTTCAACGCTTCATTGTCTGAAAATCACGCTACGTTAGAAAGACCGCCACACTTTCCATTTTAAATTTCGACCGCACTTACGGCGTGAATTCAAAAAAGTCGCTAAATTTTCAGAAATTCGCCATAATACCCTAAGTTTCACAGAATTCACCAAAAATCGCTGAATTCCCCACAATTTTCTAAAATTCCCTAAAACTCCCAAATTGATTCCGCAATCTTAGTGCCTGTGGTAGCTACCAAAATCAGAAATGCAATTTATAAGTCGACTAATCGTACATTTTGTTCTGAGAAACAACTTATAATTTTTGAGTCTTAGTCGCAGTCTCTAGATTTCTCTCTCTCTCTCTCTCTCTCTCTCTCTCTCTAACATCCTACCTAAACTCTGATCAAAATAAGTTTTTACTTTTTCGTTGATATTGCTTGTTTCCATCGCTCTGTTCGTTCCACATCCGTAAGTTTGTTCCATCCATTCCTTCAATAAAAATATCGACTCACGCTTTATGTCTTCCTTTTCCCACGTAACGAGAGATTCGCTCGTTACGTTTCTCCTGATGAAAGAATAGCATGCAATGTGGAACGTTGAGTCGTGCAAGCTTATTTGAGTTTAGTTTACTAAGCCTTTTATTTCAATAGAAGACAGTAAGCCATTGAGGAAAGGATATGAAATATTTCCAATAGATTCGTAAGGCAAGGTCAATTCACGTCGTAAAAGCGCTACAAATGCAAAATGGAACGTGGAATCTGTTTCCTTAAAATTCAAATTCTGGTGGGCACTAACGACGTGAAGAATCTTGCTACGACAAATTGCACGAAATAACCTGTACAGTAGGGTAAACGAGTTAAAATGTTAAGTTCTTTGCGCTTTCGGAAATGCGAAACTTGAATTAATTGACGCAAGATGGACGGGTTCATGATGTGGTGAAACACATTTTTTATTGTACATTGATTTAAAAAAAAAACGACAACTGCACATGGCACTATGGTTTTCTCGCTTTTGCTTTAGGGTATCCTTGCTGCTGTTTTATCGGGCGTCTTAGGCACTAAAGATCCAGAACAGGTCAACACAATGGCTAAACAAGCGGGCGAGGTAATAACAGAAACATTTTGTACATAAAAATAATTTTCAAACCCTCTCGTTAACAGTCCAATTGACGTTGTTTTTATATTAGTTTCGCTTTGTTCCACCATTGATACATTTAGCCAATAAGTCTAACCGTTAACCGTCTTTTTCTCTCATCCCTCAACTAAGTTCATCAACATTGTGGTCAACCTTCTGGATGCCCTAAAGACATCATTCTCGCACCGTTCACTTGCCGCCCGATCGATTGGTAAGAAAGATTCGGTGAGCGATGCTGCCGTCGCTAGCATTGCCATGATGAAGAGTTACGTACGCACATATCGAAATGCTGACGATAAATGTATGCAACGGTATCTATGCGAAGCGAATATGGAATGTAACAAGGACATTGGAGGCTCATCCATTTTCTGTCAATTGGGAACGTAAGTTGAAGGAAAAAGTGGAATTGGATTAAGTTTGATGACTGCATTTAGTGAACGAAGTCGAGAAAAGTCATTTAAATTTGGTTCTTATTATGTCACCACTCTCCTCCTTTGTGCTGGTCCTCCTTTTGATTTCATGCAGAAATATTGGCCGAGAAGGAGAAGAGTGAGTGGGCTTACTATAATTTCCTTTGTACAAATACGATGAACCATTTCGGTCTTTGCTTCAGCAAGAAGTATTATTCACGCCGTAAGTGCGGTCGAAATTCAAAATGGAAAGTGCGGAGGTCTTTCTAACGTAGCGTCATTTTCGGTTCACTTTTTCATCGAATCGTTCACTTAAAATTCAAATTTTAGGCAAACTTACGGCGTGAATTAACTGTATCCGGTTTAATGAGTTGTAAAATTCAATTCAAAATTTCGAACAATCACACTTCTCGATTTCGGTTGACCCCAAAATCCCCTAATTCTCGACTACTAAATGAATGGCCACCACTCGTCGGATACGCATTGTTAAACTAAATTTAATTATTCCAGATATGCTACCAGCTTTGTACTAGAACGAACAACCGGCAATTCATTCGAAGCATTTTACGATGCTGGACGTCGCGGTCGATCTGGCGAAAATTGTCGACAAATTTACCTCGAATGTAACGAAGTTTAAACTTAGACATTTTCTCAAAACAAACACAAACATTGTTTGATTGGCTGATTTTTTGTGTGTGAATGAATCTCGGAATGAATGTGACTGAGTATTTGCGAAAATATTTTTTTTTTATGAAAGTTTGCCTTCGATGGTTAGTAAAAGAAAAACATCCGCAAAAATATTTATTTTCGAATGAAGAAAAAATTTGTTAGAAGAACGGAGAGCGGAAAACTTTCCTAAAATTTGACGTATTAAATTTGGTTGCGTTACCAAGCAGCTAAAAAAAGTTTTGATTTTTCTTTCGATGTAGACGCGTGGTGTTGTAGCGTTCTGTTAGACGAAGCAACTGAATCTATAACACTATTTTTACCTGTCCTATAGCAATAATTTATTTATTTAAACTTTTTATTTATTCAAAACGTAAACCATTTTCTCGAACCAAAATCTTTTTGTGCATTTAGTGTATACGTGCGGGTCTGGCGTAAATGTGATTGGATTGATTTGAGGAGAAATGTCTAATTTGAATTTTTAATTTCGAGACGATTTAATTTACATTTATTGAATGTGTAATTAAGTTATTTTTTTTAAAACAAAACAAAAAAGAACAAAGTTGTTACAAAAAACGAAAAAAAAAAATGTTTTTCATTCACGTCTGTAGTTTCCCTTGTCCTACACAAAAACAATAAAGGAAATTGTTATTTTGTCAAGTGTGGCGTTTGCCGAGGCGAAGACGAGTGATGAAACCACACAAGGGAAAATTAAAAGTTCCTAACAATTACGTGAGGTATTTTACTAACTAAGCCCCGGGAGATGAATTTTAGCATTCATGTCAATGATTTTACGCAACTCAGCATCATCACTTCCAATTTTGTCTCTCCACGCTACACTACACAATACCAGAAACGCAGGGATCGGAAATCGAGTCAAAAGTGATGACAACGCCCTTCAAACCAAACTGCTTCCAATGACAGCTGCCAAATTCACGTCAATGCGCTTCAGAATTTGAATTTGCGATGAAGTGTGGAGGTAATGTCATATATGAATAACCGAATTAGATGTACTGTGGCACGAAAGTTCAATACCAACGCCATCTCCCTCCTTCGTTAAAAAAAATGGAATAGAAATTCGGGCCATCTGTTGTTGGATAGCAAAAATATTTTGTGAAATACAAGTATATCGCAGTCAACCATTAAAAAAAAAATATGTCAGTGGCATCGAACTTATGTGATACCTTCACACTATATTTACCTTGGATGAACCAATGAATTAAAAAATAAAGTTCAACGCATTCTTATATGATAATAAAGTTAGTTGACCAAATACAACACTTATTTGGTTGTCATTTTGAATTTGCAGCAGACTTACGGTGTGAATCAGGGCCTATTTTAAGGAATTTAATTTCCAAAAATTTCCAAAATTTCACAAAAATTCTTAAAATTTCCAAATTTTGTTTTCTGTTAGATCTCATTCCGAAGTAATCAGTTAAGCTCAAAGACATGAAAAACAACTAAAAAGGCAGTAAAAACAACATTAACGATGCAATCTGGTGTTTTTAGATGAAATGACGAAAAGTGATGGAAAAATGTGAGAATTTTTGGAAATTTAATTTCCTTAAAATAGGCCTTGGTGTGAATAGAGCACAATTTTGTATGAAAAATCTCACATATTTTTTGACAGTGCAAAAAATTGTTCGATACACTGTCCAATTCCAGTTCTCTATTTAGAGTACCAATCATGCTTGAAGAGCGTTGGTAATGATCAAGTGGATGAAATTATGATGTTTGACTTAATTCGGTAATCCACATTCATGCACTTAAAGACCAAACTGAAAATTTCGAAAATTAACGAAACAGGAAACAAATGAGTAAAGTGGGCTAGTGAGAATTAAATTAAAATAGTGAGTCACAAGCCTGGATGTTATTGTCCTAGCCTTGGATCATACAAGAAGCACCATTTCCATCTATATATGTACCGTCTGCAAGACACTCTAACCAACGCACTGTCTAGCACTGAAGCTGACTTTGAAGTCATTCAAATAGAGAGCTGAAACCATCAAAGTTGGCTATTGTTTTTCATACAATAATGGTTAACAAAATATTTAAAGAAAATAGACAACAGGTGTGTTTTTGGCCTTCTAATTGAGTGATGTCAAAGTCAGCTTTGGTGCTATCAGCTTCGGTGATAGACAGTGCGTTGCTCTAACACAAGACACAAAATTTTCTGTCACACCGAAGAGGTGTGTTGGCTTATAAACACGGCAGAACGCTGAATAATCTATAGCCTTATATTTTGCGAAAAAAAATACAGTCGCTAAACCGAACTGGTGTGCATACGTTATTTTGCACCAGCTGCACAATTCCAAATGGGACCTTTTTTGACTTTTCAGAAATGAATCGTTCATGCCTGCTATATTTTACTATGACATGTTTACAAATGATCCAAACAAATTAGTAAACGCTATGACTGAAATGTTTGTTTAAATTAGTCTGTATGTCTGTCATAAATAAATTTATTCTGTTTTTATTTGAATAAAGATGAAATTTCAAGTTTTCATCATTTGCAATTCATTATTGAACTAGCAATCATCAAAACCAACAACACATGGCTCCATCAAAGTCGTGCTATTTAAATTTTGCTCTAACACTATTTAGTAGGGGTCGTGATGAAAACGTAATACGACTTTGATGTTATATTAGGCCGACCTCCAGTGAGGCCTTTTTAATGATTTCTTTTATATTTGCTGAATATACGGCAGAGTGAAATAAACCAGGCAGGAGCGGAAGCGGTTTATTTGACTAGAGACCTGAATTATCTAGAAGCTTGTATATTTTGCGAATAAAATTAATTCAATTTATGCCAGTGTTCACTTTCATACAGTGTATTAGGTGACCTAATTTAGGTCCTTATTTGACTTTTGAAAAATGAACCGTTACAACATCATAATTGCCTTTAGATGCCTCTGTTGCATAAATCGAATTGTCATAAATGAATAAGCTCATGGTGTAAACGAGAATGTTGAAAGTTCTCTTGTCTCAGATTCGCAGAGTGGGGGGAAGGAAGTCTATAATCCACGCCGTAAGTGTGCCTAAAATTGAAATTCGAGTGAACGAATCGATGCAAAAGTAACCTTTGCAGATTACATAAATTTACACATTTGCAAAAGTTTCTTCAAGTGGAATAAGTTATCATCCACAAACCAATTTTTCCCTTAAAAGTAACACATTTTTGCATGGTTCAATGGTTTTACTTTTACAAAAAAAGATTTTGGTTAAAAGAAATCATCAAAAAACGAATATTTCTGCGCACAAATGTAGGCTAGAAAATTGCCAAGGGGTGAGCGCTCTTAAGTGTAAAGAGTTATTTGTTCACCAAGGGAATAACGTTTTATTTTGATGCCACAATTAAACCAAGAAAATGAAAATTTCTACCCGAGACCAACACAACGTTTTTGACAACAAAGGCTCCCGAAGTTTTAGGCGAGGTAAGAAAATGACTATTTTCTCGTTTGCGTTGTGAAGAAACCTTTGTGACTAGATTCCACATCCCTTTACTAGTCAGTGCTACAAAAATGGGATTTGGAATGTGTGCACCTTGCTTGGAAAAAAATACTATTTGCTTATGTTACCGCTAGCGATGATAAACATAATAGACCAGATATCTGGACTGGATAAATGATTTCTTATGGTACTCATACGAATTTGATTTCGTTTTATTGCAAGTTATTGCAAGTCTGTTATCTATCCTATTATCTGTCCTATTATCTGACTAGACTTCAGCGTTTGTAGTTGACCTTGTTTAAAAATTACCATTGCTTTTCGTTTGTGATTGAATCAAAATTCATAAACCTGTTTTCGAATTCGTTTTGTATAATACGAAGCAAAGACGCAAAATTTGGATTTAGTTTCAATACAAATTCTGTGAAAATGATGGTGAAATTTGCAATCCTTGTGTTCGCTGTTTTGCAATGTGCAGTTTTGGCGATGGGTGCAGTTGCCCAATACCCAGTGTCAACTCATCCAGGTATATACACTTTTTCTTACTCATAAAAATTGACTGAAAGATAATATTTTATCGAAAATAATGTCAGATTATCCGGAAAAATGTTGGTTTGAGGATGATAAGAAGGCGTATGGTGTTGGTGAAAAGTGGTTCAAACCAGATTCATGTGGCAGATTTAGTTGCAATGCCGACTACAGTGTAACTTATGTTACGTAAGAAATGAAATATTTCTTTTCGGTGAAAATGCTTTTCATTTTAAATCATTTTCAGTTGTGGCGTTATCGCTGTTGACTCAGATTCAGGTTTCACTATCAGTGAAATAGATGTGTCGAAACCGTACCCTGAATGTTGTCCGCAAATAATTAAACAATAATTTACAATTTATACAACAATTAAAAGAGTAAAATAACTGAGATATGAGTCTTGTGGTTTTTTTATAGATTGAGAAGTAACACCCAGTTTACCAATATAACTTTTTACTTATTGCATCTTCGGAAAATTAGTCATTACTTCAGCTGATCCAAACATACAATTAAAACTGTTTACAGCTATCAAAAATTAGGTATTATCACATTTTTGTTTTATGTAGGATCTGATATTTCTTGTTCCAAACATTCTGGCAGCTGTTATATTGAATAAAATATTTGATTTTTTTTCCCATTCGAAATTTTTGTCGCACACATGTTACGACCAGTTTACTGGGATACAAACCAAAAAAAACTATTTTTCGCAATTCCGGTCCATAATCATCACCTTTCCATGCATCCATTTAATGTCGTTTTGAAGGTATTTATTTCACAGTGCGTTTTTGATTATTTTTTCGCACTTGGGCTTTTTCACATTTTTTTCGCACGCTACATAGCTCAGTACCTTTAAGAAAGACTAAATTTTATAAATAAAAACTTTGCACAGACCAGGATTTGAACATCCAACACCAAAAATTTTCCAAACACCAAGTAACGACCATAGCCATTCGGCTACAGAGTCACACAGTTATACAGAACGTATTGTTGAAGCGTACATACTAAGCATTGACTACTTGATTTTATTTAGCGCGTCTCTATACATGAATGAATTCAAATGAATTTATGTTTGCATGTGAATGTTTGGTAGAAATTTTGGTAATATTTTGCATTGGAAAGGTGATTATGGCCCCAAATTGCGAAAAACGTTGTATCTGCCACGGTAGGTATGCCGGTATTTTTTCGCACACGACGTCTTGTCGAACTCGGCTTCGCCTCGGATCGACAATCGACATCTAGTGCGACAAAATACCTTCATACCTACCTTGATAGATAAATAACTATAATATCAAGACTGTCAAATCTATGGATCTAGAAAATATGACACATTTTGCGCCTCAACGCAAAAGTGTTATCAACAAAAAATTGAACCAAAAAATTTAAGAAAGAAAATTTTAGAAAAAAATTGCGTCACAAGTGGCAGATGATTCAGGACATATTTTTCTCTATTTGAACTATTTTCCTAACAGTAGTTTCCTCAACATCTGTCACTTGTGACGCAATTTTTTTCTAAAATTTTCTATCTAACAACAGCTCAAATCTAACAAAAAATCCGATGGAATTTAGGAAATGCCAGAGAAATTATCTGTCATCCCAAAATTTAGGAACCAACCTTGGCACAACTCACTTATATCGAAACTAACCCAAATCCATCGAAAAATCCGATGGAAGTTAGGAAGTGCCAGAGGAATCATCTCTCATCCCAAAATTTAGGAACCAACCTTGGAACACCTCACTTATATCGGAAATAACCCAAATCCGTCGAAAAATCCTATGGAAGTCAGGAAATGCCAGAGGAATCATCTCTCATCCCAAAATTTAGGAACCAACCTTGTAGCCCCTCTATTATATCGGAAATAACCCAAATCCATCGAAAAATCCGTTGGAAGTTAAGAAATGCCAGAGAAATCATCTGTCATCCCAAAATTTAGGAACGCGTCATTTATGTCAAAAATAACCCAAGAACCATCGAAAAGTCCGATGTAAGTTAGGAAGTGCCAGAGGAATCACCTGTCATCCCAAAATTTAGGAACCAACCTTGGAACACATGATTCATGACGAAAATAACCCGAATCCATCAAAACACTTTTTCCAACATTTACCAATCATAATTCATAATTACTAGCTGGAAAAATAGTATATTTCAACATACCCCAATACCCATCGGTATTCGCCCTCGTATCCATACACACCTTGTGTGTATTGGGGTATTTTGAAAGATATTTTTCTGTAATAGTGAGAGTGTGTTGGTGCTTTCCTTCCCAACCGTTACTTTCCCGCTCGACCGATTCATATCATACCTCACCAATACACTCTCACGTATACAGAAAAAAATATTTCTTCTGACACACACACACAAAGCACGCTGTTATATGGCATTGTATGCTCCCAAAAACGCTTGCATACCCACATTTTTTTAAATCTTTTTTTGATCTAGGGTTCAAGATTGACCTATAACCAAAATTTCAGGAAAATCGTATGAAACGTTTAGGAGTTACGAAATCGTCCTTTTTCATAGGAACTAACTAACTGACTAACTTACGTAGCCAATTTGAGTTACCTGAAAATACGAAATTTTGCTTATTTTCATACAAACATCAATATTTCGAAGTTCAATATCTCGGCCAATTTTGAAGCTGCAGTAACGTGTAATAGCTCGTTGAACTCGTATGGATGCCTAAATTCCAAATATTTTCGGGGGTCGTTGGAGTTAAGAGGGAGAATTCAAAAAGTTGCTTGAAATATGCTCTGCCGTCCTCAAAAAAAATTAAGCTTGGGGCCCAATTTGAGCACCAGAAATAAGAAAATAAAATGGTAAAGTATGCGTAAATACATAACAGCTCAATTAAAATCAGACGAGGAAATCGTTTAGAAGCATCAACATAACGAATTTGATTTTTTTTTTTAAATATTGTACAGATAGCCCCATCCAAATTGTGATGCGATTTACTTCAGCTGTTTTTAACTGGTCTACTAATACAACTTCACTGTAGGTCATTCGATGTTTTAAACGTTGTGAAATTGGCAACGGACCATTAGAATATCATATGAGTGAGTGACACAGAAATGAATTAAGGAAAATCCCTATACGCCCTAGACGTGATTATACGAGGTGAATACGGGTAAATAGTCATACGTTCGAAGTTACAGGCAGCTGAAGTAAATTGAGTTAGTTATGTAACGGCTTCCGTTCAACCCTCTTGTTTAAATTTGTTTTTTGAAAATTTTAATACAGTTTGAATAGAGTATGACAACTGATTATCATTGGTTTTAAAAATGTTTCTCTCAGGCCGCTTAGCTTCTGAATTTTACTGCTTTACTCGTTTTAAGTGAGAAAATATACAAGTAATGTTTGTATACACGTAAAAATTCATATTTATCAACGGAACCAGTTTTAAAGCTCACAAACACGAGTTTATACGACAACAAGCCTTCTTCTCATTGGAACAAAGTTTCAAATTGTTCTTCGACTGTTTATTTATTTATTGAAACGCAAATTCACTGTGCGTGATACAATCTAACTAGTCGAAGTCGAAGTCATTTTATCAATTAACTAACAAACAATCACGCGATTGTCGACATGAGTTGTCATTGTTTTAAAAAAATATCTGCCAGTAGAGCAATGCACTCCTTTTTTTACAAAATAGCACTATATTTGGCAGCTATCTACTATCCTAGTAGCACTTTTGCTTGAAGTGCGTTGAATGTACCCAACATAGAGCTAATAATGTGTTTTGAATTTTTCTAGTTGATCTTTGTATTTCAGTAGTCGGTTGATCTTCCTCAAGGTGGTTAGCAAATTCTTAATTTCAAATAGAAATTAGTTCTAACTTGTTTAGACATTAGATTATTAAGTAGATTGACAGAAAAAGTGTGTGCGAATTTACTTTTGTTTGAAATGAAAGGAAGGCGGACTTCTGACTATATAGGTGCGTGATTATGACTCCTTCATTTTACGCATAAGTGGAGATTGTTTCTCTTTTAAAGAGTAGGTGGGTTGCGGTTGGTCAAAATTGTGAACTGCTAACTGATCATTGAGAGATCGAAGGCGATTGACTCTACTTACGTGCCAGTGACCTTTGGTGAAGGTCTGCGATAACCGATCGATACATGTATATTAGAGCTTGTTCAGGGATTTTATAGCCCTTGCATTGGGCTCGGGTTTCAAAACTCACTGTCGTAAAGACTATTACATCCATGATAAGGTCGGATAAAGTGCACTTTAAGTCACTTTTTTTGTAAGTTATTGTTTTGGCTTGTGTCATTACTCCACTCGTCTTCGGCTCGTTCTGCAAAACTCACACTTGCCAAAACAAACTTACAAGCAAGGACGTAATATACTATTACACGACTACGAATAAAAAGATGAAATGTAGAGTTTTCGTGTGAATTTTGTTGATACGAAGCGTAGACGAGGTCGATAAACACACGAAAACGAGACTTATCATTTTTATCCCGAGTGGGATTTGACATGCTGAGGGCGTCAAAAGTGATGCTTGAACATGAAAAAGTCGGTTTTCGACGCATGTAGCATGTAAAATACTATTTTTCAGCACTGAATCAGCCATTAGTTCAATGTTTATCTTTCTGAACGTAATACTAATTAATACTTATTTGTGTTGTAAAGTCTACTGTACACCACGCAATATTCACAGTTCTGAAAAAATTTTCAATTATTTAAAAATTCCAGTTTTATTCAAATTTTGATGCGAAAAATTTTCCATACCATCCATCTGAAAATCCAGTTTATAAATACGAGTTTGAATAGAGTTGATACCAGTGAATTCCTCATAAAAGACACTCGCAACTATATGACAATATCTTTGTTATTTTCAGAGAAATGATTCCGTTAATTGATTGTGCTGCTATGGGTTGTGATTTTCGCCATTTTAAGAAGAAGAAGAATGACGTTTCAGGTCTATGACGCTCAGTAAATACACAATTTGTGTAACTATTTATGTTTCAGGCATTTAGTATACGTTGAATAAACTGGTTTATTGAGTCTATATCTCAATTTCAATAGATCGTTGAAGTGAAAAATCAAAAAGAAAATGTTGACATTGGCGCTGGCGATCAGTTTCGACGGTCAAACCATGAACTTTCATCACAACCCATTGCCGAAGGGGATTTCGAAGAGGTCAGCTTTGAGAATTACAATGAAATTGCTAAAGAAATCGGAAGAGCAATGACCGGTATTGGCATGTGTAACCTGATAAATGTTGGTGTGTCCATGGAAAAGGTATCAATTGATGTTGATTTAAAAACACTTCGCGGCACGCTTACACTACTCTAGTAAACAATTTCGAACCACATAGTGCCACTATGGAGGAATGTTCTTGTGTATGAGTTTTAATGGATGGAAGAGTGAGAGAGTATATTGGAAAAGTAAGACTGTGGTTCGTAAGACTTGAGTATGGATCGAAATTTTTGCCTCTTCTTTTCTAGCTGTAAATGGTAGACTGACTTTTTACTCACACTAAAATTTTTTATTGATCAGATTGAAAAAGTGCACGAAGTATCGAAAAAGTTCTTTGAATTACCGGTTGAAACTAAACTGAAATATAGGAAAGTCTCTCCGAAGAAATCGTTCCACGGATATTCAGCTCCCGGTGACGAATTGTATGGAAAATTACCTCGTTTTTCGATTCATTTCCGATAAAAAACGTTTCCACTCAATTGCAGTCTGAATGAAGATGCGAAAAACTCTACCGAGTTAAGAGAATTCTGGGACATTTGGGGTCCAGAGGCTTACGATGAGAAAATGTACCCGGACGACGATGTGCCAGGTTTTAAGCAAGCTATTGACGATGTGAGAAGTGAATTGGAAAAAGCTGGTAAGAAAATTTTCCGATGCATAGAGATATGCTTGGAGCTGGAGGAAGGAACATTCACTTCAACGCACCGAAATCTTGGTGACCACTCCATCAGCACCCATTCGCAACTACGCTCACTATATTACTACAAATTAAATCCGAATGCCAATTTTCCACCGAATGCCATACGATGTGGAGAACACAAAGATTGGGGATCGATAACCTTCCTCATTCAGGATATGGTTGGAGGACTAGAGGTTTTATCCGAACAATCGAGGATGATCGAACGATAAAATTTTATTGTTTTTTCTTGTACAGGTGAAAACGTCGGAAGGCGAATGGATTTCAGCTGTTCCAGTCAAAAATGCAATTCTCTTAAACAGTGGGCAGTTAATGGAGTACTGGACTGGTGGACATTTTCATGCTGCGGTAAGATTTATTTCGATTTCTCAATGGACTGGCCAAATAAAAAGAAAAGGAAAATGTTTAAATCAACAGCCACATCGGGTACGAATAATAACAGAGGGAAAAGAGGCGAAAGATCCTCGACAGAGTTTAGTATTCTTCATCAATCCCGATGGTGATACGGACGTTTTTCCGATAATTCCGGTTTTACCGGAAAAGGAAATTCAATTCCAGAAGTTTAACAACCAACCGGTTAATGCATACAAACATTACCAGGAGCGTATTGAAAACGCTACACTTTATTGAGTGACGACGATCAATACAGCAACTTATAACGGATACGAATTTCTATCACTTCCCTTAGCCATACACGTAGCAATTAGTACACATGAGTTGTTTCTGAAATATTTACCCCATCTTTTAATAAAGGGTATCACAAACATGAAAAGTCTGCGAGAAGTATCTGCTTAGAATAGATACGAGTACAAACAGTTGGACAAAATAGCCCCAATAACACACTCGGAATAGGAACCTGAAAATGGAAAACCTGATTTTATCTGAACTGATCTGAATTTGTATGAATTTGAATCGCTATTTCTTTGTGTTTCTATGTGTTGAAGAATGAGGTCTAGGCGGTCAAGGCCAACACACATTAGCATCTAGTGTCATCGAGAATAAAATATTTCTATTATTTAAATCAGCTAAAATCGGATAAAACCGGTTTTAACAATAGAAATATCATATTCCCAACTGACACTAGATGCTAGTGTGTACAATGAACGTCAACCCAAGGTATGGTCGAATGTCAAACTCAAGACTGTATACTTTGGGGAGGTCACGCAGACCGCCATTTTATTAGATACGCGGGAACACACCACGTCTGATGATTTTACATACAAAAAAAATTCACCACATCATCACGGCGATGAGAATCATCACAGTAGGTGAATTTTTGTATGAAATCGGCCATTTTATCATCAAGTGTGGTGTGCCACCCGCGTATCTGTATCTGCGTGACCTCCCCATAGTTTACAGCCTTGGTCAAACTTTGTATGGAGCGGAGGACACAGCGATTTCATATAAACAAACTCACCTCTCATGAGAGGTGAATTTGTTTGTATGAAATCGCTATGTCCTCCGGTTTGTATGAACAGACCATACCTGGTTTACACTTGCATTGCTTCGGTTTATATGAACAGACCATACCTGGTTTACACCAATGAAAGTAAATGTATACTTATATACTTTCATTGGTTTACACTTTCATTGATTTCATGTAGCAACGGTAACAATGTCAATGTCTGACATATTTACCCTATAGCCAGTGACATTATTTCTGACACTTTTGACATGTCACAACCGAGCATACACACATAGCCTCTCGCCCTTAGCCAACAAATAAGGTGCATAAAAATAAAATCAAAATGCAAAACTCGATGCTGGCTCACATAAAAGATGCGAACACTGTGTTGAATACTCTAAATGGAATCATAAACGTGTACAAACCAGCCGGCGTTAGCGTTAACAACATCAAAAGATCCTTACTGGGCAATTTGTGTAAAGGTGCGTTAACGTTTACTCGTTAAGTTGTCTGTTAAGATGTAACTGATCCCCACTTTTGTCAGGTTTAAACAGTCTTCAAACTCGACCCCCCATAGAACGTGTAGTCATTTCAGACGCAGCCCATGATCGATATAAAGTGGACGTTGCGACTGACTGGAGTGATCATGTTCTGACCGTTGGAGAGCGACATCAAATTAGCGACTTTAAATTCAACACATCGCATCTGTCTCGATTAACATCCGGCGTTTTGTGTACGTCTTGCCATCCATCAATCAGTCGAATTTGTTCGGATTCAAATTGAAAATTGTTTGACATTTTAGTGGTCGGCCTGAATGCGGGCACTCAGCAAATACACCGAATTCGCGACAATCGCCTGATCCGCGTGTATCACGTAACCGGTGAACTGGGCACATCAACTGAAAATAATTTCAAAGATTCACTAGTCATTGCCCGAGCCAACTACACACACGTATGGCCCGACAAAATGAACGCAATTCTATCATCGATGCAGGCGTCCCATCAACGGAAAATGTTCGAACTATGCGGTGTACACATTCAATCGAATTCGGCCTTTGAAATAGCTAAGAGGGGATTGATTCGTCCTGCCAGCCAGACGGTGCCCATTTTGTATGGAATGAAATGCGTACAATTCGATCGGCCGAAGTTTACAATAGAGATCCATGCGATCAATGAGCATGTGAAGTATTTTGGTGAACTGATTCAGGTGAGTGGGTGCGGGGAAGCGATTTGAATTTTTTGAGTTTGGTGACTGATTTCTGACGACTGTCTTCTCTCTATCTCTCCCTCACTGTGCCTTTGAGGTGTCCATTGATTTGTCGTAAGAGAGCACCGTGAAGGATTTCTATTGGGAGAAATTCGTGTCTCTCGTTTTTTGACCAATACAAAACCTTCACTGAGCTCTCTTACGACGAAAAATGTTAAGTAGATGGCAAGCATTAAGTATGGTTTTCAGTCAAGTAAACAAAGCAAAAATCGAAAAAATTAAATTTTGTCTCTCACACGGAGAGTACTTTTTTGGTAAATGGAAATCAAGCCTTAGAAGCAAAACTTACAACGAATCGATGGCCTTGAATATTCCCATTACATAAAATTTGCCTCTAACATTTCAGGAAATCGGATTACAACTACACTCTGTGGCCTGCTGCACCGGCGTACGGTGCATTCGTCATGGACATTTTACCAACAAAGATTCGTTGTTGCGAAGCAATTGGCATTTACAAGAGGTTGTGACCAATATGGCTCAGTGCCGACAAATCATTGATGAACATCCGAACATGTTACGGCAAGAAAATGTTGAACTGACAGAGAAGGAGCAAGAACCACAATAAAAGACGAAAAAGTTTTTGTTTTTCATGTCGTTCATTTAGAAAATTTACAATTTTCAAGTCTTATTATTTACGGCTATGTACACACAAGCGAAACGCCGGCTTGCCGGCAGAATCTCAATAGAGTTTCGCGTAAAAATCACATTCCATACAAATGGCATTCAGTCCCTGGACGGCTGCGTTCGGTGCAATTGGTTCGACGAAAAAGTTCAAATTTTCATCGCATATCAACTCGTGCTGTACCAGCCGTCGTTGGAAAAGTTCATGGAATTGGTCGGGTGTTCCGAGGCACTTGAAGCGAATGCCACATCTCTGGCACGACATCTGATCCACATCGGCCGAATGGAAATTCAGTTCGGACTTTTGACAAAAAGGACAGAAAAATGTTGGCCTATCGTTGAGGAGGTAATCATTTTCTCGTTCGAATTCTTCAATTGTCCTGAAAATTTTCGATCAATTTCATAATTCAGGCGAAAGTCAAAATTTCACTGACCATTGTAAGATCTCCTGTTCGATTTCTGCATAAAATTGCGTTTGCAGCTCAATGTCAATGTCCATTTCTCGGAGTTCGTCTTTTACAATACGGGATAAGAAGTCCTTTCGTAGAAAAAAAATATCGAAATTCATAATTTCGTTTTTACTTGAATAGCGTAACCAGTTTCGACTTACATTTTCGAATGCTCTGTTGTTATCGAATGACATCACACGGGATTCCTTTATTCTGCTTCGGCATTTCTAATTTTAATCGGATATACAACAAAAGATCGTTGAAGTGCTTGTCTTGCCTGTGTAATGTTTTTGTTTGTCCTACCTGTCGCAAATGGTCACGTAATTTTGGAGAACCGAATCTTAATTGACGAGCGGTATTCCTCTCTTTTATCTTTTGAGCTATCGATGTGGTTGTCATCGTTTCGTTTTTGGTTTAAATCACAATTTTTTGTCGGAATTTTTAACGTAACTATTACAAATAGAAAACCGAATTTTGTGTCAGTACAGTTGCAGTGTTTACAGTATGTATATTCTTAAATGTCACTTTGATATACAAAAGAAAATGGAAGAAAAGACTGGAATGTTGGAAGAATTACAATGCGTCTCGAGAGCGGCGGTGAGCTAATTCAAAATCTACACAAAATTACATCTGATGGTGTCGTCCTATCTGTGTAATTTATTGTATTATTTACACTTTAATCTAACTTTTGATAGGACATTCGATATTTTTAACGTTACAATTTAGCAGGGCCGTAGCCAGACCCGAAATGCAAAGGGGGCGTGCGCCACAAATATTTTTTTTTTATTAAGTGGGAAGAAGAGGGTGTCATGACTAAAGGGCATATTCCGAGTATGTCAGGTACTATTCAACTTTATTCTATTAACTAAGAGCTTTAGCTTTTTATTCTAAAAGTTTCTAAAAGCGAGCTTAATTTGTAGAACTTTGAAGCATGTATAAAAGTCTTCCGACCAATGGTGCAACAGATATCAAGCAATCTAGTGCCAAAAATCCACGCATTTAGTGGCGAATCTACGCCATTAGTCGTATAAATTTATACGTCAGAGATTTATACGACTGATGGCATGGATCCCGAAGTATATACAGAAACAAGCAATTTTTTTTTACACTAAAATACGCGACTTTTAATAGTTATTTACGTATCGATTGAGGAGGCCGAAAGAGTTACGTATTAAGTTTTGTATGCTTGCATTGCTAAGAGGACCGAAAGTAAAGAAATGTCAATTCAAGGGGCGAAAGCGAAAGCTTTCGCCCCGCGAATTGACAGCTTTACTTTCGGTCCTCTTAGCAAGCATACAAAATTATTTTTCATGTGTCGGTGCCGAAAATGAGGGAGTTTCGATATTTTTCTCAGGTTTTCGACCCCTTACATGAATTTTTTTTTGAGAATCTGTTTTGGACGATTGATTTTAGGCACTTTCGCATGTAGCCCTCACTTCGTTCGGGCTACAACAAGCGAAATTGCCTAAAAACAATCGTCCAAAACAGATACACAAATAACTATTTTAAAGTTTAAAAACTCGACTTCTTTTAGGAGCCTGAAATTTGATGTTTAATCATTAGAAAATATTTCCCTCGATTTTGCTACTAAGTCTAAACCGTACATCCTTTTTCTACTAAATTTAAAAGGAAATGACAATCAAAAGAACTCTTCAAAGTAAACTGTTCGTAACTCATCATCTTAGCTCAGTGTGAAAATCGTGGGCTCAATATCGAGAGGTCCCCAGTTCAGTTCATGCCCGTGACAATGTTTTTTTTTTTTTTTCATTCACGTTTGACATACTCAGCACTTTGTTTTGTATAAAGTTCGTATAAAGTTTTGTATAAAGTTAGACTACTCGATTCTCCTATTTCAATTTGCACACTAGGATTAGCAATCCACAATAACATATGAGAACCTTGTCTTGGAGAATCACCACAACAGTAGTCAACCTCACATCTGTAAAGTGGGCAAAGGACGAAATACAATAATATTATTTCTAGAATAATAAAAAAATAAGCAAAATTTCCAATATACGTTTTATTTGTACATTGTACCGATAACTCAACCATTGGTCTCATCTTCGAAATGTACGTTTTATCCGTACGACTTTTTTTTGCGTGAACAATAGGACCACTATACTTGCTCACTAGTTTGATAATTTTTGCCAACGGTTGATTATATCCATAATTCGTTTCGTAGACAACTTCCGCCAGTGGATAGAAATTCCACCCAAAAGTCACTGTTTGCACAGGTCAACATTTTCGGCTATTAAAAATATGAAAATATATGCGATTTTGATACGATATGAATCATTTGATCAGGAAAAGAACTGAGTTTATTAGAAAAAATCATAGTTTGCTCTAAATTATTGATATTCATTCTATTTTTTGCATCCATAAAAGAGGTATAGTCAAAGGCAGTCAAATTTCAACATGAATTTGCTTCAGCTGTTTTTCAGCTGATCCACACATACGAACAAAACTGTTTATATTTGTTTATACGATTGAAGGGGGTAAGACCGTATAAAGCCTACATGAAATTCTTGCTGAAATTTCATTGGCTCCAACTGTATCTCAAAATTTCGGAAAACGAACCATTTTTCAACTGTCGAACCGTGATTTTTTACCTTTAGTACTTTGTAATAATGCATACGCTAAATAAATTATACTTTGCATCGATTCTCATTGCCATTATATGATAGAAATACATCGCGCTGCACTACGTCTTTGAAAAGAAATCTACTCCGCATTAGAACTGTGTTCTCAAATTACAACGAATCCATTACAAATCTTAATCACATACAGAAAATAATTGATTTTCAATGTTAAAATTTATTCCGGTTTTCATCATTACCTGTCGCTTATGCAATAACAATTTAACCAGTCTCTCGGATAGAATTTTCATTCAGTCGGTGTTTGTTGTTTCGTGAATAAACTCCTTCGTCAATATCATTGCTCAGGTGAAATGGTAGGTCGGATACAGTTTTATTAGAGCGATCATTGTTGATTAATTCAACTTCGAGCTCTTAACGCTCATCACCATATCAACAACGCATCTATTTCATTAGACTGTCGAACTAACCCATAGAGTTATACTTGAGAGGTGGCTTGGTGGCGTTGTCGATCATAGGAAACCACAAAAATATATGAAAAACCAGACATGTTGAAATACTGTGAGCGTCACCTTGACAAATCTCGAGTGTAACTCTATATCATATTTTAGATCCGACAGTTTCGATAATTTGAATTTCATAATCCATATCGTGACAGAAAGAGAGAAAATCATAAAGGTAACCCTCCTTGAAATGACCAGTACAGTGTTGTTAGAAATCACCATTACGTTACACTCGAAATACAGCTCTAACAAGTCACAAATGAGACTCATTACTAAACCAGGCGAATCGTGCAAGAGTCGGTAATGAACTACACTAAGTGCAAGTGGTAGTGGCAGCGGTTATTGGGGATGAATTGAGATGTAATTTCAATTATGAATCAACTATGTTTCGAGCTTTTCTGGTGTAAACCGTGTAGTCTTAGAACCATTCCATAGTGGTCGAATATGTCTCATGAAAAAATCGTTTTTCCTTCGCGCTTTTAGATGCACGTCATCATCCCAATTGGTATCGTCCTTATGCTATGTGTGCACATTGGTTCAGCTCAACTGACTAACCTGCACGGTTGTCCGAATATCTGGGACAGCTACTATCCGAAATGCGGTGCGACCGAGAAGAATATAGGCTACGATACGAATGAAAGAAAATACGTACCGATATGCCCATCGATAAGTTCAGGCCAATATCCGCCGAATTGTCATTGTCGATATGGAGGGAAATATGTGGCATCACAGAACTCGTGTCCCGAACCGCAATGTCCAACAAAAAGTGTCACACACGGAGCGTATCCGAATTGTGAATGCACCGAACCAAACCACGAATACAATGCATATATGAACGAATGTGTTCGACAATGTCCTGAGAATAGTACAGGGCGTTATCCCGATTGCAAATGTAATGACAAATTAGAAGTCTTCAGCAAAGGTATGTCACCGTCTACAGATGAGCGGGCTACCAAAGTTGGAAAAAACCCGACTCGAACCTGAATCGATTTACTTTAATGACTTCCAGTCGGGTGGGGTTTCTAATAACTTCTCCCTGCTCGTCTCTTTACGACTTTATGCACCGCACTTGCGTTGGTTAATGCAAAGAATTTTAATTTTCATTGAAACTACGGTAGAATGGTACACATGTGACAGATGTCCACCGAACACCCGTCCAGGCAGTGTTTACCCGAATTGCGAATGTGAAATCGGTAACTATGTAATTGGTCTTTGGGGAGACTACCGCAATAGATGCCATAGCTGCAAGGATGGTTTCACTGGAAAGTATCCAGATTGCGTATGTGAAAATGGCAACAGTAAGCATTCCGAAAAGAGTTTCCATTAACACCATTCATTAAGTTAAGTTTGGCAACAACAGTTGTCCAATAGATTATCTTCAAGGCCGTTTGAACTGCCATCCACGTAAAGAAATGCCATTCACGTTAAAAAATCTTATACAAATGAATGAATGAACGAAACTTAAGTGAGGATACGTCTGAAAGTACCGTAACTTGAAGATGATCTATCGCCATTTAGTACACTAATTCGGCCGTGTAGTGAAGGCGCAATCATATCGAGAAATATCAGTACAGCTTCTTCACAGACACCCTCACTATTGACTACCATGACTTTCCATTACCCTCATGCTGCGTGAGTACATAGATCATCTTCAAGTAACGGTACTTTCAGACGTAATCTTACTTAAGTGTCGTTAAACGTTTCGTTCATTCATTCACTTGTATGACACTTTTTAAATTTGGCTGGCATTTCTTAATGTGGATGGCATTCCTAACGTCCTTGAAGAGAATCTATTTGAACGACAGAATGTACAATCGAGAGTTATTTCTAGCTGGAGTAGACAATTGTAGTAGCTGTCCATGGACGTCCGAAGGCGTCTTTCCAAATTGCATTTGTAAAAAGAGCAAGAAACCCATAATGAAACACCCTTTCTATGGTGACTACACATGCTTGGAATGTCCAGACGATAGGTATATTTTTGATGTGTGGATGGAGCAGTCTAAGCAATTACTTCTATATTTAGTGACGGTGTTTATCCCGACTGCATTTGCAACAATGAATTTGCATATTACGAAAATATTACCAATAATTGTCGCACTTGTCCAGACGAAACAAAACGGATCGAAGGATTTCCCTACTGTACATGTCTCGATGAAAACTCAAGCTTCGTCCCAGAAGTTGGTTTTTGTCGCAAGTGTCCATATGATTCGATCGGTATGAATTTAAGGAACACCCAAGGGGTTGAGACTTGAACTAAACGATCTGACTTCCATTTTCCTCAGGTAAATATCCGAATTGTACCTGCAACGAACGCGATCATTTGTTTAGTGCTTATCGGAACTTTTGCTACCCCGACTGTCTTGAACCGTCGATAACTGGCTTGGAATTTAATATGACGAATTGTGTGAACCGATATGCCTATCCGGGACGTCAATGTCCTCCGAATTCGATTGGAACCAGTCCCAACTGCAAATGTATTGAGGACGGTAAGACATTTTATACGTACGGCTGGGGCTGTCACGACATTGGTGACATAGCTTTCGGCCTTCAGTATTGTCCCAACAAGAGGGAGAAGTGGCCCCAGTGTAGCGTATCAATTGATCCGAAAGTAACGCTTAGCTTAATTGGATAATTTGGACTATCTTGACCTACAACTGTGATTACCGTTATTCAATTTTAGGTTAAGCTTCAAACAATTTGTTGTTCATTTGAGTAGCTTTGTGTGCTCGAATGAATATGACGGATATAGTTCTTAAAGTCACTGAAAACGATGTCATGAAAATCAATTCAAATAAACTTTTTACGTCTTATAGTTCTGTAATTGTATTCATTCCACATCGTTTTCTTTGTTACCGAGAGGAGAAACGTAAAAAGGATCTTTCCACTTGCACGTGTAAAATGAAAAGAGGGACAAACAAACAACATAACTGACCCTACACTCAACGACAATCGATTAAGATTGGAGGCATGAGAAAATGTCTTTATTTTTATCAAAGCTGCCAAATGAAATACCAATGAACGTCAACACAAGGTATGGTCGAATGTCAATCATTGTATGGAACGGTCCGGTTTGTATGAACAGACCATACCTGGTTACTACTTTCATTGTGGAATACAACTTTATATGAGAAAATTTGTTACATTTTTTGCACTGTCAAAATTTGAATGATATACTGTCCAGTTTTAATACTCTGTTAGGAGTACCACTCATGCTTGAACCATTCTGAAGGTGAGGCATATAATGTCGAGGTAAAACGGACGACTGTGAATTCAGACTTATTTATGCGCTAACGCAATAATATCCTTTGATAACACTACTCTACAGATGGTAAATGAAAAATGGTTGCAGTTCGAAAACGTATGGGTATTTTTCCCTCCTGATTCTAAGTCCTGAAAAATCAAATTTCTGGGACGTCTGGATCAGGAGATAGACCCGGTTCTAGGTTAAATAAGAATTCCACTAGTGTGAGAGATACAACACTATTTGTCTCGGTCACACCAGTTGAATTCCCATTTAACTTAAAATAGGTCTAGCTCCTGATCCAGACAATTTATTTTTTCGGGATTTATAATCAGGAGAGAAAAATACCCATAGGTTTTCGAATTCGTGACTGCAACGTACGGGGTGTCGTGTGGTGTAATCGACCGGCCAATTTATCTTCAACGCACTCACAATTTACTGTTCTGCAGGTAAATTGGTTTCTCTCATTTCGTAAGTTATTTCAAATAACAAATAAGAGAATAACGGCAAGAACCCCATCAACAGAACCATAAGCGGCATTAACGAAATTTTATCAAGTCGCATCAGATTCAAGGTTCTAAACGAACAGATAAAGACACTTTCTTGTTGATCACGAAGGCGGTGGAATCAAAATTTCCCTGCGGCGCCAACTAGGACTGAGAAACTTTAAGTATAGTTTCCACTCAAAAAGAGCACTCCGTTTAGCCTCCGTCTACATGACAGTTGTAAAATAGAACAAAAGAACTGTCACGCAAACGGAGTGGAAATTGAATTTATTTGAATTTACGTGACTTGCGACCTAATAAAAGCTTTCAGACATGGATGTCACTTGTGGATGTGAAATTTAAAATGTCTGTCACAAATTGTCACAGAAGAAGAAGAATAACAACAACAAGTTTTTGTAACGCCTATTTTGATCGTCAAATTGACTGTTTTATGAAAAGTTTTTGTACGTTTTTTGTGTTTGAAGTTACTCAGCAAGTGTTGTAGTATAGTAAATTGTTGGAGTTATAGTGAATTAAAGTGTTTTTGCTTCGTAAGCCGCAGACAACTTTGTGTGAAAGGACATAACCGCAATTTGATTGTCCAGACGCCACCCGTCGCTGTCAAAAAATTTCGACCGCAGCCGTCTATAGTCCCATAGCAGTGAACTTTCAACCTGTCGAACGATTTTAATTAACTGATCATGCCGTCGATCCGGAAATGTTCAAACGAGTGTCCGAAGGAAAACCGGGATGTGAATATGGACTGGCAATGTATCATTTGTCAAGAGCCGATACATTGGCGATGCTACGGACTTGAAGGAAGAAATCCCGAGGAAATTTTTATTATCGACAACATCAGGATGGTTTGTGATGAGTGCCTGGCCTATCCGAAATCGCCGAAACGTAAACAACCGAATGGATCAGGAAATATGGTTCAGCGTACGATTGATATTCAAAATTCAACGTTGGCATTGTCGAAGTCACCGGCTTTTGTTGTTACATCGCCAAAAGTTACGTCTGTTAAGCAGAATCAACAACTTCAAACTACAATCGACGCTTTGGTTCAGAAAATCGATTCTCAAACGAACACGATCGCTGGTCTGCAGATATCGGTGGAGAAAATGAATGGAACGGTTCGAGAAAATACAGCCGCAGTTGTTGAATCTACCAATGAGTCCAAAGCCACATATGCCAGCATAGCACGGAAAGGAATCGATTCGATTGGAACGCCAAGGTCTACTAAGCGTATGGAAATACCGAAATCATTGAAGCCAATGAAAACGCCGAAAATGTCGAAGCCTGTGACTGCCGGTACTTCTAATATCTTGATTGGAAAACCTCTTTCACCGCCTAAACAAAAGCGAGCTGGTCGACTGGAACACGAGAAGGGTGTCTGGATTTCTGGTATTCATCGAGATACGACGGAAGCAGAAATAACGGAGCACATCAAGGGGTCGACTGGAATCGCTTCAACTGAATTTGAAGTTCGTAAACTGGTCAAGAAGAATCGCGACATCACAACGTATTCGTTCGTATCCTTCTTCATTGGATGCAAACAAGTGAATTTCAGTACTCTGATGCAACCGATGTATTGGCCGTCAAACAGTCAGATCCGTGAATTCGAAATTGAGCATAAACCGTCAACTGGAGCACGTGTGGGACAAACTTCGCAACAAGTGGAAGCATCAAAAAACTCGGAACGCCTACCGAAGGATCCAGATCAAACAGCGATGGATACCGCTCAGGTAACAAATTAAACAGTATATGTTCTCGCCAAGCAATCGTTGACACTACACCAATTGATTTGAAAATAAATTCTATTGTCGCATGTCCAAATCGTATGCCGAAGTTACAGTCGCTCATCACGTCATTTTTCCAAAACGCAAGTGGTAATTCAGCAACCCGTCAAACCTTGCCATTGGAACTATCACAATCAGTTGAAGATACCGAACGTTTGCATACATTACCGATCTACTATAACAACGTCCGCAGCATCATGAACAAACGAAATATCAACATGAAAATCGAATTATCCATTTACAAGGCGCTCTGTTTCACCGAAACCATGTTTGGCAATGGACAATCCAGCAGTGTATATTTTCCAGACAAATTCAATGTTTACCGGTGTGACAGAATTGTACAAATGTTGAGACGATCGGGTGGAGTTGCAGTATTGGTGCATTATACATTGAGAAGTAATTCAGTTCCGATCAATTCTGAAATTGGACCGGAGGAGGCGAGCGAATTCGTGGTGGTCGAGATACACATCAAACCTCGGTCATTAATCCTATACGTCTGCTACATGAGTGTATTTGACCTGAGCATTGCTCTGAAACATTATCATCATGTGAAACTCATCGTAGAGAAGTATCGTAATCACCGAATAATTGTACTGGGCGACTTCAATCTACATGACATAAACTGGTCTCTCGATGATGACGATGAAAACGCCTATCTACCGTATGCTTCGACCGATCACAATGCTAATGGAAATCGTTCGTGCTTCCAAACTGATGCGCTCGACTTTTTGGACAAAATGCTTAGCCTGCCACTATCACAACTCTCGAATTTCCGCAATAATGCTTCAAACGTTTTGGACTTGGTATTCGTGAATGAGTCTGATGCAGTAAACGTAACAAGTGACCGACATACTATCATCGAGCAGTCACAGCAAGACGCCAGACACATTCCGTATGAAATCAAATTGGATTATTCGAAATCATCGTCGTATACGGAAACCGTCACTGTTCGTCAATACAAACGTGGAAATTATGTAAGGATGGCACAACAATTGGAAGCAATAAATTTCCAGCACGAATTCAACATGAGAAATGACGAATCAGCGTACGAATTTTTCACTCAAACGATGCAGTCTCTCATTGAGCAAAACATACCAACGAGAACGATTAAAAAGTATTCGAACAAACCGAAATGGTGGAATCAGGACATTCAGCATCTAAAGAATCGTCGGAACAAACTGCACAAGCGCAAGGGTGATGGGCAGGCATCAATGACCGAATATGAGGCAGCAGAAAAGGTATTTAGTGAAGAATGTGACCGTCAATTCGTTGAATTCAATCTACGCACACAAGAGAACATCAAGTCAAATCCGTCGGAATTTTGGAAATTTGTCAAAATGAACGGTCGTAACGAGAGGTATCCTGACGTAATGAAATATGGCGATAAAATTGGCACATCAACGGAAGAAACTGTCAACTTATTCGCTGATTACTTCGAATCGATTTATGTAAAGGACGAAGGAAACTGGAACTTCGACGATGTTTATGTTCCTATAAGTGGCGCTGAGGAAATAAATTTATCGTTGTTCGACATTGAGGCAGCAATTCATTCGCTTGATTGGAAAAGTGGTGCTGGTCCTGATGACATTAAGCCATTGGTTATCAAAATGTGTGCACCAACGATCGTATGGCCTATTTGGCTGCTGCATCAAAAATCATTTGATTCTGGAAAGATTGCGGCCGCAGCAAAAATGTCGCGGGTTGTTCCTGTCCATAAGAAAGGTGACAAAGCTAACGTTACGAACTACAGAGTCGTTGCCATTCAAACGCTGCTTCTTAAAATCCACGAAATTGCCATGAAACGTAAAGTCAGTGAAAAGATCCAGCCTCAATTGAAAAGTGCACAACATGGTTTCAGAGACAAAAGATCAGTTGTCACGAATCTGCTAGGGTTGTCTATACTGGCACATGCCGCTTTTGAACGTTTAGCACAGCTTGACATATTCTACGGCGACTACAAGACGGCATTCGATAAGTTAGTAATTTTGTTGTTAATTATCAAGTTAGCTAGATTTGGAATCGGTAAGAAAACTGCACGATGGATTTGTCAATATTTGGTTGGTAGGACCAATTACGTTCAAATTGGCAATTCCAAATCAAGATGCTATGAGTCACCATCAGGAGTACCGCCTGGGAGTTCACTCGGACCGCTTATGTTTATTGTGTTCATAAATGACATTGTTGACTCAGTGGAATTCGCGAATACTCTACTGTTTGCGGATGATATTAAATTGGCGTCCATAATTTCTGACCACTACGACACACGTAAAATGCAGCGCGACATCGACAATGTAGTAAACTGGAATACAGCGAACCGTCTATTCTTCAACGAGGAAAAATGCTACATATTCAGTTTATATCGACACGAACCATCGTTCATCCGTGCCGATTATACAATGGGCGATAAGATCATCAGCAGAGTCGAGGAAACGAGCGATTTGGGCGTATTGGTTAATAGATGGTTTCATCCGGGTAGTCACATCGAACAGATGACAATGAAGTGTCGCCAGACAATTGGCTGCATAAAACACTTTTCAAATGGCAATTTTACGAAAGAAACGCAGCGAATACTCTATGTGGCATACGTTCGGTCGAGGCTTGAGTTCGCATCGCCCATTTGGAACCCAGCAGCACAAGTATACAAAGACGATATCGAATCCGTACAGAAGCAGTTCGTAATCTACTTATTGGAAAGCCGAAGCAACGCGACAACATACAGACTTGCACCGTATGAAGATCGATGCAAACAACTGAAGCTACAAAGTTTGGAAAAACGACGTACTGTTGCAGATGCAATGCTCGCCTTCGACATTTACAAACGTAATATTATCGACGATTTGATATCACCAAGATTTGTTCGAAACGTCCAAAGTGCTTACAATTTTAGAGAGTCTACGATGCAACTATTGATCGAGCCAAGGTATTCCAATATGTACTTAACTAATCAGACTTTAGTTCGTCTAATTAGGCTCATTAATGAACATAAAACGGAAGTGACGAAGTGTAATAATAGACTGTCTTTTAAAAGTGTGATTATTGATAAATTAGGTATTAATCTGCTGTGATTGTTTGTACAGATTTGTTGTATGATAGTATTAGTTAAACTATGTTTGTATTTATGTAAATGTATCAGATTATTCAGCCAGTCTTTGGCGGTGGAAATAAATTCAATTCAATTCAATTCTATATTTAGTGACGGTGTTTATCCCGACTGCATTTGCAACAATGAATTTGCATATTACGAAAATATTACCAATAATTGTCGCACTTGTCCAGACGAAACAAAACGGATCGAAGGATTTCCCTACTGTACATGTCTCGATGAAAACTCAAGCTTCGTCCCAGAAGTTGGTTTTTGTCGCAAGTGTCCATATGATTCGATCGGTATGAATTTAAGGAACACCCAAGGGGTTGAGACTTGAACTAAACGATCTGACTTCCATTTTCCTCAGGTAAATATCCGAATTGTACCTGCAACGAACGCGATCATTTGTTTAGTGCTTATCGGAACTTTTGCTACCCCGACTGTCTTGAACCGTCGATAACTGGCTTGGAATTTAATATGACGAATTGTGTGAACCGATATGCCTATCCGGGACGTCAATGTCCTCCGAATTCGATTGGAACCAGTCCCAACTGCAAATGTATTGAGGACGGTAAGACATTTTATACGTACGGCTGGGGCTGTCACGACATTGGTGACATAGCTTTCGGCCTTCAGTATTGTCCCAACAAGAGGGAGAAGTGGCCCCAGTGTAGCGTATCAATTGATCCGAAAGTAACGCTTAGCTTAATTGGATAATTTGGACTATCTTGACCTACAACTGTGATTACCGTTATTCAATTTTAGGTTAAGCTTCAAACAATTTGTTGTTCATTTGAGTAGCTTTGTGTGCTCGAATGAATATGACGGATATAGTTCTTAAAGTCACTGAAAACGATGTCATGAAAATCAATTCAAATAAACTTTTTACGTCTTATAGTTCTGTAATTGTATTCATTCCACATCGTTTTCTTTGTTACCGAGAGGAGAAACGTAAAAAGGATCTTTCCACTTGCACGTGTAAAATGAAAAGAGGGACAAACAAACAACATAACTGACCCTACACTCAACGACAATCGATTAAGATTGGAGGCATGAGAAAATGTCTTTATTTTTATCAAAGCTGCCAAATGAAATACCAATGAACGTCAACACAAGGTATGGTCGAATGTCAATCATTGTATGGAACGGTCCGGTTTGTATGAACAGACCATACCTGGTTACTACTTTCATTGTGGAATACAACTTTATATGAGAAAATTTGTTACATTTTTTGCACTGTCAAAATTTGAATGATATACTGTCCAGTTTTAATACTCTGTTAGGAGTACCACTCATGCTTGAACCATTCTGAAGGTGAGGCATATAATGTCGAGGTAAAACGGACGACTGTGAATTCAGACTTATTTATGCGCTAACGCAATAATATCCTTTGATAACACTACTCTACAGATGGTAAATGAAAAATGGTTGCAGTTCGAAAACGTATGGGTATTTTTCCCTCCTGATTCTAAGTCCTGAAAAATCAAATTTCTGGGACGTCTGGATCAGGAGATAGACCCGGTTCTAGGTTAAATAAGAATTCCACTAGTGTGAGAGATACAACACTATTTGTCTCGGTCACACCAGTTGAATTCCCATTTAACTTAAAATAGGTCTAGCTCCTGATCCAGACAATTTATTTTTTCGGGATTTATAATCAGGAGAGAAAAATACCCATAGGTTTTCGAATTCGTAACTGCAACGTACGGGGTGTCGTGTAGTGTAATCGACCGGCCAATTTATCTTCAACGCACTCACAATTTACTGTTCTGCAGGTAAATTGGTTTCTCTCATTTCGTAAGTTATTTCAAATAACAAATAAGAGAATAACGGCAAGAACCCCATCAACAGAACCATAAGCGGCATTAACGAAATTTTATCAAGTCGCATCAGATTCAAGGTTCTAAACGAACAGATAAAGACACTTTCTAGTTGATCACGAAGGCGGTGGAATCAAAATTTCCCTGCGGCGCCAACTAGGACTGAGAAACTTTAAGTATAGTTTCCACTCAAAAAGAGCACTCCGTTTAGCCTCCGTCTACATGACAGTTGTAAAATAGAACAAAAGAACTGTCACGCAAACGGAGTGGAAATTGAATTTATTTGAATTTACGTGACTTGCGACCTAATAAAAGCTTTCAGACATGGATGTCACTTGTGGATGTGAAATTTAAAATGTCTGTCACAAATTGTCAGGCTGATGTATATAAAGCCTAAAACAAATTTTCTGTAGCTTCGTCTGTCTTTAAGATTCTTTCGGCTATTTCGTCATTTCGTTTCATCGATGTCTCCAAATTTTTTGGCTGCTTGCAAACAAATTACGCCACACAAATATATATACAATTAGTCAGTTGAGGACTTTGATTATGATTTTTGCATGTATATCAACGCGTTGTTCTGTTCACATGACCTAATTCTCAAGTCATCGATTTATTAGAGCGCAGTCTTTCAAATTTCTTCCACAAAGACATAACCTCTTGTATGTAAAATCGTTGGCGTTCGTGTTGTCAAAGTTCGAATTTACAGTTATTTGTAACAAAATCGGTTGGAAACGATGAAAACGGCGCCTCATCTGTCATCAGCATTGTAAACCATTCATAAATTTTCCACAACATTCCCGATTTCCAAGCATCATCAAATTGCGCCGGCGCGCTTTCTTCCGATTGGTTGGTTGTATGGAAATTTCTCGAATATTCTTTCATAAAAGTTGATAAAAAGACGGAGCCGGCCATGTTTAAAATTCAATTCAATTCAGATCTCCGTGAAGTGAAGTTCACACGTCAAGAAGAAGTTCTGTGAAAGTAATTTTTTGATTCAAAGTGAAAATTTCCTACATTTCCAACAAATAAACTAAGTAAAGGTGAGTCGAGTGATTGAAAACGAAATCAATTCGATTTAAAGTGAAAATTCGGAATGTTTTTCATTGTTGCCAAACGGGGTTTTCATTTGAACTAAAAAAAAATTTCCTACATGCGGCCTCGCCTTGCGTAATTGAGAAATGCTCGTTTTAGATTCGGTCATGTTGAATTAATTGAATTTAGCTGTATGATTTGTCTGAATAGCAGCGAAGGTTTTCTATTGTTTCTATCGATTTTCTATGATTTCTATAAATCACGAGTGCAACGCCGTAAAATATTAATACGAAGTAAGGTCAATGTCACTCGGTACACATCCAATTCACACACGTAACGTAATTGATGACTCATTCAACACATTTTGTGCGCTTGGTGATTCAAAAATTTACCCAGAAATGCTGATTTTTTAATCACTAAAAAGTCGTATGCATAATCCGGCGTTGCTGTATAATCTATATGGCATTTCGTCATCCTCTTTGTTGTCTACCGCAGTGTGTTGATAATCGATAGTGATGAGGTTGCAGTTATTTGTATTTTACTGTGGAACTTTCTGGAAAACGATATGCGCAATCGTGTGACATGGTTTAACGTTTCAATTCCATTGAATTCAATCCATCAACGTTGATAAGCATTTTTTTTTTGGAACCGGATGATTTATGGGGACGCGCCGAACACGTGTTCTTTACCCACGCGCGCATGTCATGTCGCAATTTCTATTTTCGTCTCGAATAAATCTTTCCGATTTTTGACAATTTTTTTTTCATTTTGATTTTACGATCCACTTCATTATAGATGATCAGAAATGTTTTTTTGCTAGTATACCGGCTCTATTTCTGGCTATCAGTTTTTAAGAGAGTCAATGGAACTGACACCAAATTAATTTAATTTCTTACTCACGCTCGGTACCATTCTACATTTTGTTTCATTCACTTTGAATCGTGTTACAACCATATTGATATGACCCTTCACGGTGTCTTTGAACAAGTTTAAATCAAAAAGTCGATGCGCTTTTGATATTGTTTCATAGGCTTAGTCACCAAGGTAACCATAGCAGTGAGTCGTATAGCAGTTGGTTTTCTACTTTTAAACTTTCACGGGTCAGTTACACTGACATCCATTCCACTATTAAAATTTTGTTTTCGTTTCAATAACGTTTGCGAGCCCTTTTCTGACAATACGCAAGTCTGTCAAACTTAATTCAAGCACACCGTGCCTTACCACCAACCAATAGCGAAAATCTCTAAAAATCGAAATTTTTTCTCCTTATAGATGGCTGCCCCTAAAGCACCCGCAGTTGGTATTGATTTGGGAACCACGTATTCGTGTGTGGGCGTTTTCCAGCATGGAAAGGTCGAAATTATTGCCAACGATCAGGGCAACCGTACCACACCATCGTACGTTGCATTCACCGAAACCGAACGGTTAATCGGCGATGCTGCCAAGAACCAAGTGGCCATGAATCCATCGAATACCATTTTCGACGCTAAACGTTTGATCGGCCGTAAATTCGACGATCCCGTCATCCAAGCCGATATGAAGCACTGGCCGTTCGATGTGCGCAACTTTGAAACAAAACCGAAAATCGAAGTAACTTACAAGGATGAGAAGAAGACCTTCTTCCCGGAAGAAATCAGTTCCATGGTGTTGACCAAGATGAAGGAAACTGCCGAAGCCTACTTGGGCAAGACGGTGACCAATGCCGTCATTACGGTACCCGCCTATTTCAACGATTCTCAACGTCAGGCCACCAAGGATGCTGGAACCATTTCCGGTATGAATGTGCTACGTATCATCAACGAGCCGACAGCAGCTGCAATTGCTTACGGTCTGGACAAGAAGGCTGTCGGTGAACGAAATGTATTGATCTTCGATTTGGGAGGCGGTACTTTCGACGTGTCAATTTTGTCAATTGATGACGGCATCTTCGAGGTCAAATCGACTGCTGGTGACACACATTTGGGCGGTGAAGATTTCGACAATCGTCTGGTCAATCACTTTGTCCAAGAATTCAAACGTAAGCACAAGAAGGACTTGACCACCAACAAGCGAGCCCTCCGTCGTTTGCGTACAGCTTGTGAACGCGCGAAGAGAACCCTTTCGTCGTCCACTCAGGCCAGCATCGAAATCGATTCATTGTACGAAGGTACCGATTTCTACACATCAATTACCCGAGCTCGCTTCGAAGAATTGAATGCCGATTTGTTCCGATCCACAATGGAACCAGTCGAAAAAGCCATTCGTGACGCAAAGATGGACAAGTCAAGCATCCACGATATCGTCCTGGTCGGTGGATCAACTCGTATTCCAAAGGTCCAGAAATTGCTCCAAGATTTCTTCAATGGCAAAGAATTGAACAAATCGATCAATCCTGATGAAGCCGTTGCCTATGGTGCTGCCGTTCAAGCTGCTATTTTGCACGGTGACAAGTCCGAAGAGGTGCAAGATCTACTTTTGTTGGATGTCACCCCATTGTCGTTGGGTATCGAAACAGCTGGCGGTGTCATGAGCGTTCTGATCAAACGAAACACAACCATTCCAACCAAACAAACCCAAACATTCACCACCTACTCAGATAACCAACCCGGTGTCTTGATTCAAGTATTCGAAGGCGAACGATCCATGACAAAGGACAACAATCTGTTGGGCAAATTCGAATTGTCTGGAATTCCACCAGCACCACGAGGTGTACCACAAATCGAGGTCACTTTCGATATTGACGCCAACGGTATCCTGAACGTAACCGCATTGGAAAAATCGACCAACAAAGAAAACAAGATCACCATCACCAACGACAAGGGACGTCTCAGCAAGGAAGACATCGAACGAATGGTTAACGAAGCCGAAAAATACCGATCTGAGGACGAAAAGCAAAAGGAAACCGTTTCCGCCAAGAATGCCTTGGAATCGTACTGCTTCAACATGAAGGCCACCATGGACGAGGACAACTTGAAGGGAAAGATTGCCGAAACAGACAAAACATTGATCATGGACAAATGCAACGAAACGATCAAATGGTTGGACGGTAACCAGTTCGCCGAAAAGGAAGAATTCGAACATCGCCAAAAGGAATTGGAGGCCATCTGCAATCCAATCATCACGAAATTGTATCAAGGAGCTGGTGGTGCTCCCGGTGGAATGCCAGGCGGTTTCCCAGGTGGTATGCCAGGTGCTGGTGGACCTGCTCCAGGCGCTGGCGGTGCTGGACCAACCATCGAAGAAGTCGATTAAAACAATCGATCGAAACGAACATCGCAAATTCCTCGTTTAAGACCACACGTGACTGCAGTATTTTTTTGATTTAAATTTCTTTTTGCATTTGGTATGTGTAGCACACACCACCGCCATACACACGTTTTTTTTTTATTGTATTGATTATCCCTAAATTAAATTCCCCTCGAACAAATTGCATTCGCTAGTAAGCACCGCATAAAAAAGCAGATAGAGAAAAACTGAAACCAAATAAAATTTAATTTAAACTCAAACGAAATTGGCTTTCCGTTACCGTATTATTTAGACTTCGCTTGGAGCTGATGGTCACTGGTAAGTATACTGCTTCCAATGGACAAGGTTGTCCAATGAAATATCGATCCTCTTGAACGAATCATTGAAGGTGCCGAGGGTTTCTTTCTTATTATTTTGATCAGGAGACAAGTTTCTTGATCAGGAGACAAGTTTCTTTTTATATCAGTTAAGTAATATATTCCATCATTTCCACTGCCCATGAATTTACTTCAACCGACAGACATTTCCTTTCTAATTTTAGTCCAGATAAAAGAAGAATTTTATAAGAAAAATCGGTTACCTACTCTCACAGTTGAGGCAACATGCGTTACATTTATAGTCTGACAGTTGAGTCAACGTGACGCATGTTCATAGTGGAATCCAAGGTAAATATAGTGAGGAGGTAATGCCATATATAACCGAATCAGATGTGCAGTGGCACGAAAGTTTGCTATAAACGCCATCTCTCCCTGTCTTTAAAATAACAAAATTGCCTAGACACCTTGGCCATATGTTTTGTGATATAGCACAACATTTTGTGAAACACAAGTAAATCTTAGTCAACCATTTTAAAAAAAGATGTCAGTGGCAACGGGTAACGTTCTGATTCCTATTTTCCAGATCAAGTCGCGTTACAAATTTGTGACATTTTTGATATGAAATTTGCTGACAAAACGGATATTTTGAGCATCCTCAATCTCATTAAGATGTTATCAAAAAATTGAATTTTTTCGAGGGTAAGTTTAGCCTCCGTTTACATGACAGTTGTAAAATAGAACAAAAGTACTGTCACGCAAACGGAGTGGAAATTGAATTTATTTCAATTTTTTACTCCGTTTACGTGACAGTTCCTTTGTTCTATTTTACAACTGTCATGTAAACGGAGGCTAAACGGAGTGGTCTTTTTAAGTGGAAACTATACTTAAGGATGGGTTTGTTGAGATTATCTCTAGCTATGTAAATTTGCGTAGTCGAGACATCCGTTCATTATTTTCGTAGCTATAAAGTTTGGAGTTGACAATAAACATTCGATCGTAGAATATTTGATAAGGTTCGAAGCCTAACTTTTGTAAACTATCGCCAATTGAAAGAACATTTTTGCGTCGCAACTTTTTGCGCTGTTATCTGTTCTTGCTACATTCATTGGCGTTACAGATATTTTCGTCTACACGCATGGAATATTATAGACCGACACATTTTCTGTTTGATGGTTTATTGGCTTTTTGTGAATTGTATTTTTAAACGGAGAAATCAGAAACTTATGTACAACACAAAATAACATAAAATGTGTCGGTTTTCAAAATTCTGTGAACTATTCCCAAAGTCCTGAGATTACACTCGAAATTTTCTATTTTTTGATTTCAGCAAAAAAAAGTGTTGACCAACTGAAGAAAACTGAATCACAAATTTGGTCGGGTTTAATTGTCTTTCGAAAAATTACAAATTATCTGGAATGTCCCATATGAGGTTCAGGCTCAGATCAAATAATATTTACATTTTTTCTGGTCAGGATCGGTTCCTAGATTTACTTTTAGTTAAGGCCACCTGTTAACAATAAATTTATTTGTTGAAGTCGATTAACCCAATCATTCAGCGACCGATCGAGTTTCCTTTTTCTGTATATTTCATTCTCACAATTGTTTCGGTCAAAGTAATTTGTTAGCAATGAGTTCTTACAAATCTAAAATTATTCGCTAGTGAATTGTGCGTAAAAGGGGGTAGGGTAATACAAAATGCTTCCATTTAATACAATTAATTAGGATGGTCCATGTCGGACACGATTTCCCAATTTTCATTATTTCTTTTTCCTCTTGCTTTTATTACAATTAAAATATCACAAAAATCAATTTTTTCTTTCTCTTTTTTTCAATGTTTTTTCGATATTGTCTACAATGAAATTAGATAAGTAGGTATGGCCAGTCCATACAAGTCGGAGCACATACGGATTTGCATGGCGTCACCTCAAACGAACTCATTTCTAGTGGAAATTTGCACTAGAAATGAGTTCGTTTGAGGTGGCGCCATGCAAATCCGTATGTGCTCCGGCTAGAACAAATTTGAACGTTTGGCCATACCTATCAATTTACTTTCATTGATTGTCTAGCTATACTACTAACGATTTAAGTAATTTTCGTAAAAGGCAACACGTACATCACTCATAAATTATGTGTCATTTTGATTTTTCTTTACTTTTATCTGTTGGTTACGGGATCATCTTCAGCACGATCGATACTCATGCAAATTCATTTCGTTTTTCCATTGAAAACAAAACGAAAAATTTCAATAAATTATAAAAAAAACTTAATACTTAAAATTTGAATCGCTATTTCTTTGTGTTTCTTTGTGTTGAAGAATGAGGTCAAGGCGGTCAAGGCAAACACACATTAGCATCTAGTGTCATCGAGAATACGATATTTCTATTATTTAAATCAGCTAAAATCGGATAAACCGGTTTTAACAATAGAAATGTCATATTCCCAACTGACACTAGATGCTAGTGTGTGCAATGAACGTCAACACAAGGTATGGTCGATTGTCAAACTTTGTATGGAGCGGAGGACATAGCGATTTCATATAAACAAACTCACCTCTCATGAGAGGTGAGTTTGTTTGTATGAAATCGATATGTCCTCTGGTTTGTATGAACAGACCATACCTGGTTTAAACTTTCATTGAGTGTGTGTTGGCCTTCAGCCTTTGCGAGTCGAGTGCTCTAGTCATTACTTGCAATAGTCGTTTTCGACCAATGATTTTGTCTTTTACTATTGTTCTTCACTCGCCGTTGATCGCTTTGGCAATTATTATAGTTTTGCTTATACTGTTTTTTCACACGCAATTGTGACGTCGTAGATTGTTACGGTTTATGACTTCGAGGACTAGATTGAGTCTCTTTTCTGATGTTTCCATTGTAAAGCCGACTAAAGTTGATCTTTGCAGATCGAGTGCTAGCGAGTCATTCCCAGCAAATTGAATGTCAACGTTTGTGCATTGAAAACAACTGGTTGATCTTTACAGATTGAGTGCTGGCGAGTCATTCACTGTAAATAGAGTTTCGTCATCCGGAATTTTGGGCCAATTAGTGTAGCTTGAGGCCATACTTCGCTCACTACGAGATTTTCTTCTACAGATTTTGTTCAGTATTGTTGCTACACAGAAGGCTGAGAAACATTTTCAGTCAAATTGACTTCGATCGAAGATTTTTCGCGAGATTTTCACATTGTTTTTCCGTTTCTTTGTTTGCCGGTGATTGTGCAATTTTCGCTGGCTGGATGAATAGTGTAAATGGGCGGATCAGACGGTTGGTGACGTAAGAATCGAGAGTACGACGCATGAGAATTTGGAACTCAGGCTCAATTCTTTTGTTTGCTTTGCTGCATTTTTTTTTGGTGATTTCTTAGCTTTCCGCGATTTCACCAAATTTTCCATCAGCAGATGGCAATGTTTCAATGCAAACTATCCTTCACTTGTTCATGGAAAGTTTTGCTGCTGTCTTGTGTAAGAGGCTGGCGGAAGCAACTTAAGATAGTCAGTCCACTCTGACCTGTGACCGCCGCTAGTTCTCGAGGTCGAAACAGCTTTTCTTTTTTGCAACTTTACGTGATGTGCGTGAAAGGGAAGAGCTAGAGCTTTGTTCGTTCTTCCAAAGGATGTTTCCTTGAAGTTCAATAAATGTGAAAAGGGAGACTTGTTTTGGTTTTCTGTGTACGGAAATTCGGGTCTTGCAATTTGCGCCCTGAGCTTTTCGTCTCAGGTTAAGCAAAATTGGTATGTACGGGATCAACGTGGCGATGTAGAAGCGGGAAAGAGAAGAGGAACGCTCTGTTAATGTGTGTGTATTTCGAAGATAATGGTGAAAGTGGCTGTACGTTGTGTGATGTTTGTAATTTGGTCCGCTGCAGTGTTTCTTTGTAGCGTTAAAATATCTCCTGGGGGTGCCTCAGGTTGCCTATGTATATAATTCGTCTAAGTACGAAGATAGTCAGACCCATCTTGCAACACTTTTCGCCTTCGAATTTTAGAGTCAACATGGTCACCATTTACAGTAAGAATAACACATGAACAGTAACCAATCTGTTACCCCCTTAGATGAACGGATTGAAACGAGTGGTCAATGGTTTCTTCGTAATAAGCGAATACTGTTTATTTGCGTTAGTAATCATATCTGTGCGCGTCTGTCCAAGAAGCCGTTTACAAAACAATAGATCTTTTAAATAAATACTGAGAAAGAGATTCATATAAAAGAGATAGGCGTCAGAGAACGAAGATCCCGACGAATCCGCATTAAACACAACCATACTCATACCAGATGGCCGAGTCCTTGCTTTTGTCCTCGTTGGTCTTCTTTTTGTCCTTGCTGCCGCCGCTTTTATCTACGCTATTCGTACCCGATGTATATCCACTGCCAGTTGCTCCGCCATCCATTGCAGTGCCATATACGTTTGAGATTTTATTGTACATTAAAAATGTGGACGGAGGAGGGGTGGCGTCACCGGTCGGGGAATTGGTTTCGTTGTGAGATGTTGTCGGATTGGGATCGGTGACGATGTTCGATTGTGATGCGCTCAATTTTTCGTCGATCAAATAAACGGTTTTTCGGCTACCAGCCGTGCCTAATGTCAAACTGCTACCGGTCACGTCAGGTGGCTCTAATCTGTAAAATTGGAATTAACAGTCAGTCCAACGACCTACGCAACGAAAAATACTAAAAAAAACAATGGCTCGACTCGTACCCATGAATACTGTTCCGATGAGTGATGCGATTAGGTGTGCTTTCTCGTTTGATCGATTGGAAACTACTTCGGATACCGCCGCGAGGTAAAATGGTTGGCTCTATGTTCGGCTTTCGTTGTAAGCTTCGTCGTATCACATTGTTGCGCTGTAAAAGGTTTGTGTCCGAGGCAACGGACAGCGGTTCTTCAGCACTGTTGTCAGAGTCATTACCACCAGATTCTGAATGGTTCACTTGAAAATCGTCCGTTTCGTTCAACAAGCGACGACTCTGTAATGGAAATCATTGTTGTAAACGACTGAGATGTGAAGAAACTCAATGCGCTTACCCGACTCGGGACCTTGCTGATTAAATCGGAACTCGCCTTCTTGACTTTTTTATAGAAATTAGCACCGAATGGCTTCCTAGAATCGAAGAGAGAGAGAGAGAATGTCATTTTCATCGCTGCAAAACTATCATTTCAGAGAAAAACAAACTTTTTGGGCGAGCAGCTTTCCAGCTTCTTGTAATGTTCCATGATTTTCTCCTCCAACTTTTCCTTTTGACGATGCAAATGGTTCACCTTGTCGGTGAATTGTTTCTCTTCGTCGTGGAAATGCTGCTTATCATCCAGTGAATGTGTCAACAACTCCTGATATTGTGTCAATATCTGCGACACATGGTCCATCAATTTGCGCCGATCCACATCCAACGTACTGTTTATCTGCATCAACATTTCGCATCGATTCGAGCAGTTGGCATACTCGATTTCGTATGTCTTAATTTGCTCGTTGCTGGCCATCAATTCGCCGCTGATCTCCGTGCTTTGAAGCTTCAGTCGACCATTCTCGCTGCGAACGATTTTGTATTGTTCCTGGACATTTTTGTATTCGGTTTTCAGGCGTTCGTTGGCCGACAGAACATTACGGAAATCGTCTTTCAATTTGGAATGTTCCACTCGCAGATTAACGAAATTCTCGTTGTCCTTGCGAATTTTCGCTATTTGATTTTGTAGCTCTTCTACCTGAGCAATATAGGCAACTTCGCGTTCACGCAAGTCCCTAATGTCGGTTCTAGCGTCCCGTAGGCTGGTCTTGATTAACTCTTTTTCCTTGTTTAAGGCCTCGTATTCCGAGTTCAATTGTTCGTGCAGGCATTGTAGTGTGATCAGGTCGTTCGATGTGGAGGTAAGTTGTTGCTTAAAGTGACCCACTTCTTTGATTAGGACATCTTTCTCTGAGGCAAGCTGTGAGTTGGCCAATTGAAGTGCAACTTGTTGCGTGTGTAGCGAGGTTATCTGCGATCCGAGTGTGGAAATGTCAACCTTTTGTCGTGCATTTTCCGCTTGCAGAGTTTCATTTGCCGAAAGAATATCCACATTGATGACAGTCAATTGGTCATTCTTCTCTTTCCATTGCATCGACCCGCTGACCGTCATTGGTTCAATGCTATCACCGGAAATTTCGATGTTTTTTTGCACTCGGAACAGTTCTTCTTTGTGACAGAGAACGCATGTTTCCATCTCCTTGCCAGCATCCAACATTATCTCCCTGACGGTTTTGAACGTTTCCGGATTCTTGATCCAATTTTGGACTACATCTTCCACATTCACCTGAATCGTTTCCAATTCATCGTTTTCGATGCCCAATTTTTCCAGCTCTTTTCGCACCTTTTTCGTTGCAATCGTTCCTGTCACCAGGTCCCGTTGAAGTGTCGATATCGTTTCGGTATCCATGGCAATTTGGCTGAGAAGTTCGGTGTTTTTCGTCTCCAATTCCTGCAGCCGTTCCAGACTCACTGACGAACATTCCATTTGCTCGTGGAGATTTTGGACCAGTTTCTCTTTCGCCTCAAGCTCACTGGATTTCGTATCGATGATGACATCCTTCTTCTCCACATTCTCTCGCAATTTTGTCACTTCTTTACCTAGCACAGCTGTTTCCCTTTCCATTGCAACGTTTTTGTCTCGCAATTCGAGTACCTCCGTTTTGATGCTGTTCAATTCAACCGTTTTCGTTTGCAGCTCCTCGATTTCCTTCTTATTCTTGTCGGCGACTCGTTCCAGATCCGCAGCCCGCCGTTGTACACTTTCATACAAATTCTGGATGCGTTGCTTCTCCTTGGTCAATGTTTCCGCATGCTTCTCCAAATCGATTAGTTTCATGCGATCGATTTCACGTTCCTGTAACTGGCGATCGTTGGCTTGTTGCCGGTTGTCCATAGCGTCTTGTAGCTTCTTGTTTTCTTCCAAAGCATCACGGAACACATTCTCCAATTCTTTATTCTGTCCCACCAACCGGTTACAGTTTTCCTGTAACTGTTCCACTTTCAACGACAGTCGTTTCTTCTCCTTCTCCAATTCCAGATGCTTGTTGGCGTACTCGTGGAACGATGACTCTTTCAACGTGTCCAGCGATTGCTGCAATCGTCGATTTTCCAATTCCAGTTTTAAGGCACGGGTTTGAGCGTTGTTCGTCAATTGTTCCGATAAACTGTTGTCGCCCGATGTGCATTCGTCTTCGGAGTGATAGACAACGGTCGACGAGCAGAGATCTTTGGTGGCAAATTGCAGTTGAGTATTTTCGTCAACCAATTCTGTGAATTTGTAAAAAAAAAATTTGGAGATCAGATTGGTCGGGTCCATCGTTCGCTAGTTCATTGACGTATTTACCTTGCAGACGCGTTTTGTCCGCATCCCGTTCCGATGCCATGTCGTTCAGTTTCTGTTTGTATTTCATGATTTCCGATTCCAAATTCATCACATGTTCGCTGCGTTTTCGCGACCGTTGCAATTGTTCTTCCAGCATTTCTCTGTTGACAAAGGTAATTTGATCAATTAAGAAGGTCCTAGGATGGCAAAGCTGCACTCACTTCGTTTCCAGCAGCATTCGATTGTCTTCTCTCAGCTCTTCGACTCTTGTTTTAAAGAACTCAGCGTCACTAAGTTTCTCCCGGAATCGTTGCACTTCGATTTCCAATCGGTCGGCTCTATCGGCCCGTTCGCGTAAAACATCTACCTCGTCGCGGTAAGCCGCAGCTCGACGAGATTCGGTATACCATTCTTGGCTGTCGGTTCGCAATTTTTCGTATTGGCTGATTTTGTGGTCCAGTTCTTCTTTGACTTCTATGTACGCTTCTGACTTCTCTTCCCTGGGGAGAGAAAGAAATGTTGAGAAGGGAGCATTTAGAAATTTTCCTTTCCGTTTTCGGACTCAAATTGTTTTCCGTCTCTCAAGCCAACCGACAAACATTCATTTCAACAAACAAAAACAAAGTACTCACAACTCCTGACGAAATTTCCGTAATTTCGATTTCAAATTCGCCAGCTCCACAGCGAAATGATTGTTTTCGTTCGTTGGTGTTGAATTCGACGTAGCATTACCACTCCTCGACTCGGTCTCGTTCATCAGACTGGTAATCCAATACGAATGATACTGAAACGAGCGATTAGCATTTTAGATTAGTGTAAGCAACGGCCACACTCATTATGCATCCTTACTCTGTCACGTTCCTTGGCTATTCGCAATATATGCTGGTACATTTGTGGGGGAGTCAATTGTTCCAGTGAATCGTTAGTTAACACCAGAGTTTGGTTATCGGTAACCTGTTATGAAACATAAAAGGATCAGAAAAGTGAAAGACGGCGCGGATCGTCTTGCGCCTGATGTCCTTACTTGTTTAATTAATTCAACAATGGCATGCTGGGTGCTAACATTCAATTCCTTTATTCGAACAATGAACAACTGTTTGTTGGGACATTGAACAGCTGCACCAAGTAACAATGTTATCAACAGTTTCATCTGCTCCAAACCAGCTCGAGACTCTAAGGAAAAAGTGTGAAAAAAATCGATAAACAAAAACTGGTTCCGACATGTTCGAAATCAATCCACAAACCCGGCTTATGTCCCAGAATTGAACAATCCGGCAACACCAGAACCGTTTGATTCAGTTCGTCTTCGTAGAGTGTTTTCAGATTCTTCACGATTATGTCGAAATTTCGCGCTCTGGCATTGGCCAATTGTAGATCGTCAATACCTTCCAGTTTGATTGGATGGTTTTGCGGTTCGGGATCGATTTGCAGCCAAACGGAATGCAATATGGTGCCGTCCAGGAGTGATTGGTAGCCGGTTAATAGTTCCGGTCGGGGTAGACATGATTCTAACTGAAAATTATTTTTGAAATTAGCTGGCGATGAAATGATACACTTCACAGTCGGTGGTAGTCTAACGTTTTCGCTGGTATGCTTCCATTTCATAGGATACGAGTCACAACACTCTTGGGAACTTTAGGAAATTCTCTAACATATGGAATGGAGATTTCGTTTGGAAACGCTCGAAGGAATCTTTCTTATAGCCCAAACCACACACGTTCTAAACTTCTCAGACACACCAAGGACTTTCAAAGGCCCAATAAAATGGTTGAATCACTAAGAGCAGCACAGCATTCACATCATTACTACAATTCTGATCAATATGCAAATCAAACAGGCAACCGGTTTTCTTAAGCGACAATGACCCCCGAAAATTGACAACAACAAACATTTCGCACTGAATGAAACTCAACGTCCGAGTTTCCAGTGATAAAATTGTATTGAACGAAGGTAATTGCGACGACAGTAGACAAAACAAGTGAAGGGTACATTGAACTTCCTGTTGAACAGCAAAATCTCGAATTTCTGGTTCTCGACATAGTAACTGGCGCACAATCATCCCGATCAATTTGTTTTAGCAATTTACCCAAGACAGTAGAGCCCCGTTCAGAAAGTCTTCCACCTCCGTTGCCGACATTTCACTCATAATAATTGTGTAATGTGTGTAATTAGCCGAGCGGAACGTATTGTTGTGTTACTCGGTACACAATAGGCATTGATGATTCAGCTGCAGTTGTTCCGTTGGCCCGACAATTACGAAATAATTTTTAACTCGAAATTTGTTTGATTTTATCCGTACGAATAATGCAATCACTTGTTTAAATACAGGTCCATTTTGTTAGATTTAGGCCGAAACTGTTCAATAATAAACCTTTTAAACAAAGCAAAGCCTGTGAACTGTCAAAATGGTCAAGTAAGTTTTGTCTGGGACGTCTGGGAGAGGGGGGTGGAGATGACCGACTCATAGATCGCGCTGAATTCGTTAATTTTTAGGAATGCTTCGATAATAGTAAAGAGGGCAAGGCGGTAACTTTTCGAATTATAATACGATACGTTCCGTTAAGGTGGTTAATTGATTAACGCTCTCAGTACAGATTGTGTGTGAAATCAATTTGTGTGTCACCGCCTTCGTGATCAGCTCCAATGAAAGTCTAGTTTTACACTTTCATTGATCAACTCTGAGTTGTCTTAACCTGTTCTTTCAGAACCTTGTTGTTATGCGAAGTTCACTGTACCCCTGCTGACTGTATTCAACTGCATTGCAGATTTATTCAGAATTCAAAACTTAATAATATCTTCACGCGTCAAAAGAAAGTAATTTTGGCTTTCAAGTTTGAAAAGATTTAGGTCGATTTTTGACAGGCCGAAAGAATAATTTTTTGGTTATATCTCTATGGATGAAATATATGAAACAACCGTGAAACAGATTAATTTTATTGTGATTTCCCGTTAAAAGAATTAACACCTACAACGTGAAAAACGAAAAAAATCACGTGTCAAATCAAGATTCTGAAAAAACACTAACGAAGGCGGGTGAAACACAAATCTTGACAATTCAGACATGTATATATATTGTTTGAAAAGTCAACTTGAAAACAATTTTTTTTTGTTAAGTTGAAATCGTCATATAAAATTTTCCAAACCTAGTTGGCAGGAAAATTTTGATCACACCGCCTTCGCGATCAACTCGAAAGTGTCTTAACCTGTTCTTTCAGAACCTTGCGTCAAATAACGTATGGAATGGTTATTTGTATACCTGTTTTGGACGATTGATTTTAGGCAATTTCGCGGATTGTAGGCCGAACGAAGTGATATGTATTTTTCGGTTCAGTTTTTCATCGACTCGTTCACTTGAAATTCAAATTTTGGGCACACTTACGGCGTGTATTATGCAGTGAATCGCAATTAAAGTATACTAAATAGGTATGGTCTAATGTCAAAATTTGTATTAATTTTCATTGAAAGGTGAGTTGGTGAGTTACATGAAATCGCTATTTCCTCCGGTTTGTATGGACAGACCATACCTAGTTTGTTGATTCATTGGTGAATCGTAGTTGACTCATTTTGCAGTAGCCCCAATAACCAAGGTAAATATATGGTCGGAGGTAATGCCATTCGTAACGCGCGGCCTAGCACAATAGTCCGTTGCCACACTGACATCTTTTTTTAAAATGGCTGACTAAGATTTACTTGTGTTTCACAAAATGTTGTGCCTATCACAAAACAGATGGCCCAGGTTTCTAAGCAATTTTGCTATTTTAGAGACAGCGAGAGATGGCGTTTATAGCAAATACCTTGCCAAAAAACCATTAAAAGTACAAACCAGGTATGGTCTGTCCATACAAACCGGAAAACCGCGTTTTCATACAAACAAACTCACCTTTCAATAAAAATCATTGACAGGTGACTTTGTTTATCTCCTCTCCATACAAATTTTGACATTTAGACGCATTAGACGATACGCATACCGACCATATACCTATACCTAGCTATAGACTTATATAATACTTTCATTGCCAAAAACTATGTGTGTGTGTTACGTCTCTGCAATATCCTACTGGTTTTTGTTATGTTTGTGCGCAACCACAGATGTCGCCCAACCATCAAGTATTGGTCCGCTTCATTAATGGCGTATAGCCGGGAATGAAGATTATTTTACCTCTTTCCAAATATATTTTGTAAAATTCGCTTAATTATAATTAAACAAAATTACAAAGTGCATCGACGGCCACATAAAGTGTAATCTAGTGCAACCGAATTTCGCCCATTGAACAGTGAAATGGTATATAAATTGTCTGATTTTTTTGTGTGTTGTACAACTTCTCGGGCCACTGTTCAGTGAATTTGTGTGTGATATGTACGATTGATATGTTGTTAGGTTAGGTTGTGCATTGCGAAAAGAATTTAATTGCTGGCATCATTTTTACGGTAAACGGAACAAGCATTTGGTGCAATCGAATTGGTCGTAAATGAATTTCGGATAATAATTAAAATTTTAATAATTTTGTGTGAGCACCAATTCGTCGACAAAACATCGCCCATTTTTTTCATTCCGAAGAAGAGAAAAAAAAAAACTTTTTTCTATTGTTAGTCGTGTGTTCCAGTTAAATGGTTATATGAGTGTGTAAGTGTTTTGTCCGTATATATGCAGTGCACGATATGGGGGGAAACGTTATACTCATCTCGAATTTGACAATCTACTGCTTGGTAAATATCACTATTTGATGGATATTTGTTATTGTTTAGTAAAATGCATCCGAAAATGTGCAATAAAATTGTGTGAACAATCTGTGAAGTTGCGTTATTTTTTATTGTTTTTTTCAATAAAAAATGAATTTCTCTTCACACATTTTGACAGATCCGAATTGCAAATGGCTGTCAAAAAAAATTTAGTAGCTGTTTCAAAGAGTCAAGAGAAAAAAGTTTTGCAAATTGAAGGAATAATTTCGAAGCTAAAATGGAAAAAGACATTCAATTGAAGTAGTTGGACAGAATTGGTGTCGGTTTACGTTTACGTGTGAACAATCAAAGTGATTTTTTGTTACAAAAAAAAAATATTTTTGATGCGTTTCCCCTTGCTTATAAAAGAAAAGAAAACCGAATTTCCCAGAACGAAACGTTATTTTCCCGTTCCGTTTGTGAACAACTAACATGGTAGATCCGTTCCAAGTATTGGATAATGGGAATACTTTATCTGGCACTAATGAAAATCAAATCCTTCTAAGACTCAAACAAAACATGAATGAAGAATCAACAAATTTGAGAATATGCAATGAACCAACCGACCATGCAACCAATGACGAAGAGAAAAAAACCGTTGACTTCGATGCACCGAGAGCGGATACAAACGACGGCAATGTTGATCAAACGGTCGAACCGGACAATTTGGATCAGCTGAAAATGGGAGTACCATTGAACCATCAATCCTACGAACTAAATCATTTGCCGTATCACAGTAACAGCAACAAAAATGAACAAAACTTCAGCGACAATTTGGATAAACCGAGTGCATATTGTGTCAGTGATAATTCTGAATCGGAATCGGGTGTGTTGGACGCTGATGCCGATTTCCTGATAACACGTCCCGTTCATGAACCAGTGAACAGTGAAACGTTTACAAAACATTTTGAACTTAGTGTGAGTAGTAGCAGTAGTAGTTGTACTTCAAATATAAATTTATGTGACACAGATCCGTCGAATCAAAGTCAACAAACAGCAACAGTAACAACAGTCAAATGCAATAGTGTCAATAGTAGCAATTCCACTTTAACAACAAATTGTGGCAATCTAAGTGAATCTGTAGCCGATATGGAAACGATAAAGAGTTACGATAGTCCCACGTCGACCACGACTGATGCACAGGAGACGCCAGCGGACAATCGTCGAGTGGAACCGCTGAAAATCAATTTGCACCGTGAACCGATCAAAACGATAATCAAAATTCCGAAGCACGTGCCCGACGAAACGATCCCCAAAATCACAATCAAATCCATCAAATTACCGCACACCGGCGTCTGTGACGATGATGTGCCCAAGCACACGTTAGTCGTTGATTCGTCGGTGTCGACGACAAGCAGCAGCGGCCAAAACTGTTCGTCATTCGATACGCCCAGCGAGCCGCACGTCATACCAAAATTAACCATTCGGAATTCCGTCAATTCGTTTGGCATTGCCGGACAGAGTGAAATTGTTCCTAAACTGACCATCAAAATGGACAATCACATAGCGTCATCGCAGGCGAATAACAAAGACAAAACGATCACCTCCGACGATGGCATCAAGCTGACAATAAAACCGATTCTAGAGCCGCCCATTCCCAAGCTGACGATCAAAACGAATTCGAATGATTGCGCGGAGGTGGTGAATAATACGAATGCGTCCAAATTTTCGATAAATGTCAGTCCCAGCAGTCCATCGTCGTCATCAGCTGCTATGAATAAACTAAATCGATCCGCCACCAACGCATCCAAGTCGGAAAGTATTGTGCCGAAAATCAAAATCACCAAGACCGATCCTTTGGGCGAAGTTCCTCAATTTACCATCGCCAAATCGGACGATGTGTCGACGAAAGACAATGTGGTGAAAATGGTGCCGAAATTGGTGGTCAAATTGCCCAAAGAAAGTGACTCCGAACAAACAAAATCCAAATCGTACGACGAGAGCGATGCATCCGAGCCGGCAGTCGATGAAATCGTGCCAAAGATTACGATTCGACAAGTTAAACAGCCATCCGAACCCGTGTCAAACGAAAACATTATCATACCCAAAGTGACTATCAAGCCAATCATCAATCCAAACAATGAGTCAAACGATTCGGAACCGTTGGTCACACCGAAAATCACAATCAAACCCATCCCGAAACCGTTGGACATAACACAGCCGTTAGAAATTGTGACATCATCGCCAACGACTGCCATAAAATTGTCCGAATCGTCAACAAATGAAAGCCAGCAATCGCCTCGTATTATTTTGAAAATCAACAAAACGACGTCGGAAACGATATCGAAATGTGCGACTGACGTGGAGGACAGTGGTGTGACAGTGATTCAAAAAGATCTTATGCCCAACAATTCGATAAGCAAAAAACCAGCAATCCCATTTCCAACGACAGTTTCAACGGTCGAAAATGAACTGAAGCGAACCAATTCCGTTATTCACACTCCGGTAGATAACAAACGGCTGAAGTTGGATCCATGTCTGAATGCAGCCGATGAAATTATCAATTTAGATTCGGATGAGGACAATGTCAGCGAACCGATGGAAGCCGCTAGTCCAAAAATAGAGTCGAATAATCGACATGAAGGCGAACAATTACAATCAATTCAACATCTCCAGCCGTCTATTCAGCATGACACGATAGCAACGCAACAAAATGAAACAACGACGACGACGATCCTAACGATGCCAGTGACTTCTGCTGTTACAGCCACTTCGAACACAGCTACGGTGATACCTGCGACGACGACGACGACATCAACACCGCCGATAATGACCCAAAAACACAATTCAAACAGTACCGCCGAAAATATCAAACCAAAACTACCATTCCCGGGAAATTTTTTCCTCAGCGAAGATGTGCGACCCGAAATTCCTCATCCACTGCTGACGCACAACATTGAACGCGCTAAATTGTTAGTTAGCATGATGAATGCCAATGCCGATCCGCCGAAAGACGATCAAACCAAAGGCAAACGTCAAAATGTTATCATACTCAGCGAAGGATCCAGTTCGGACTGCATTATGCTGGGCGACAATGGGACATCGTTGCCGAATTCCATTGATTTTGGTGTGAGCAATTTAAATGAAAATGGCCAGAATAATGCGGATCGTGACTCGGGTGTGGATGTTTCGAATTCGATTAAGTCGGGCGCTGACGATGTACTCGAGGATGTTACACCGGTCAAACGGGGTAGAGGCCGACCGAGAAAGGATGTGGCTACACCTGCTGTTGCGCGGTAAGTTGATCGTTGTTTTTTTTTTCCTTAAATATATTTTTAGCAACGTAGGTCCAGTCATTGTAATAATCTGAACAAATATTAAAGCTTTAAGTCGGGACATCCCATTACCAATCAAATCAAACTCAATAAATTAATTGTAAAATTGTAAAACACAGGAAAAAGGCTGAAGAGAATCAAACAACACCACGACAATTCGCCGGCGTACTAATGCCGCCCGAAAATCCACCTACTGATCCGAATACTCCACAACCTCCAAACAGTCCAATGAAATCGGGTCGAAAGCGTAGAATACGGATCGACGATGACGATGAATCGCCAACGTTCAATCCACTAGCACGGGGAATACGACGTGGACGAGGTCGAGGCGGTCGAGGATCACGAGGCGGACGAGGTAGTTTGCGAAAGCAAATGCATCGTTCGTTAATGGCTTCGCCGGACAAGTCGGGTGGTGAAGCTTCACCATTCACATCGCCAGATGCCAAGGTAATTTGTCAGTCCATTTGCCGTATGCAATGGAGAATTTCGGCCTTACTAAATTGCTCTTTGTACACAGGGCCGACGAAAACAAATATTGAAAGAAATCTCAACGCCAAGCCTACAAGTATTTGAGGAAGATACACGAATGAGCGCAGATTTAACGTCGCCCATCACGAGGTAAACTTTCGGGGAAATATTTTTTTATATTTGAAATGTCTGCTGTTGACCTGGTAATTGTAACATGTTTTTATCTGTTCGTTGTTTTGCACAGAAACTTGGAATTCCTTCAAAATGAAGAGTCACAAAGCTCACTTCACAGCAGCATAAGTGCAGCCGCTATGAATGAGGGCAGTACGACCTGTCCGGGAACAGCGAAGAAACGTGGAAAAATCGAAGTGGTTGATCCGGAAGGGTAAGCTTCACATCGTTTGTTCGATCCGTAGACAGTTTTGACCATTTTGATTCCCTTCCTCAGACGCACCGAATTCACCGTCGAAATGATAGCCGAATATGACTGGCCACCGCCGAAAGGTTGTTGTCCGGCACGTAATCGTGACACGTACATGATACAGGAACAAGTCGCCGAGTATTTGGGCGTGAAATCGTTTAAAAGAAAATACCAAGAACTGCCCCGACGAATGGTGGAAATGGAAGAGCGAAATTATTTGATGGAAAAGGGATTGGTGTCGGAGAAAATGTGTGATTTAGGTTTAACGGCTGTTTTAGCATCGGATGTGCTAGATATCATGCACAATGATTTCTACGAAAAATACGAGGAGTACAAACGGTTTCTGCGGGAGAAACACATACGAGATCTGGCGGCGAAACAGAAGGCTATGCAAGCGGAAGCGGTCGAAAAGAATCTGAGTGCAAGGGAACATGCTATACGTGCTGCTTCTCTATGGAACATTAATTTCAATAAATCGTAAGTTGTGAATTTCGGTGCCAATTCGAACTTCGGCTCACCATTTCTAATATTTCCAGTCGAAAAGAGGATCGACGGCAGTGTTTAGACCTTCAGAATTTCGTCATAAATCTTCCCGAAACGGTTAGACAGAAACTCACCCGTCCTTCACCTGCCCCATCTCATTATCCTATAGCTCTTGTGCCAGGACAATTCCAAGATTTCTACAAAGAGTACACTCCGGCTGAATTGATGTAAGTGACACGCGTTTCGAAAAATTGCAACGGCTACTTCACAATTTTCTTTACTTGCAGTTGCTATCCAATCAATTCGGCACTGGCCGATCCCATCGAGTTGAACAAAAAGTTCCAGAATCTGTTGAAATCTTCGCGTCGTGATGATAGTGACAGTTCGTCGGACAGTGATGATGACGATGATTCGTCCGATTCGGTAAGACCATTTGACGACGAGCTAAATCTCCGGCTCGAAAAATTACCGATTTTCCTTTGTTCCTTTGCAGGATTCCGATGGTTCATCAGACTCATCGGACGAGGAAAACGCCAATATCACAAGCAAGTGTAGCGTGTGCGACAACCCCCAAAATTCAAATCAAAACAACAAACCCGAATTATTTGTGCACTGCTCGAAGTGTCGGCGGAAAGGTGAGTCCAAGACACACGTCGCGATTTCCTTTTCCGACAAAAATTTCATTCGAAACTCCTTCCACTTTCTATAGTCCATCCCAGTTGCATTGAAATGTCGTCAAGGATGACGCTACGCGTACGTGAATACGATTGGCAGTGTGCTGAGTGCAAGTGTTGCATCAAATGCAAACAGGAGGTGAATGAGGACAAAATGCTGTACTGTGATCAATGCGATCGAGGATATCACATTTATTGCGTTGGCATCAAAGCCGTACCGTCAGGTAAGGTTTTCCGCTTGAACTTGTTTGTGTTTTCAGTTACTCTGGAAGCGCATGTCTTGCTAATCCGTGAATTTTTCGAAAACGAGTCTTGAAGACTACCACTGGAGAATTGATCACTAGGCAACGCACTTTTTGCCGACGGATGTTGGTTTACTTACTTACTTAACTTACTTAACAGCCATTTTTAACCCAAGCGGGTTTTGGCTGACTCCACAACAGCATTTCGCCATCTTTGACGATCCTCGGCAACAACTTTCCAATTGCGAATACTCAGCTCACGTAGGTCCTCTTCCACGCAGTCAATCCACCTTTTCTTTGGGCGGCCTCTGGGCCTAGTGCCGTCAAATTGGCTCACAAAAACTTTCTTTGCCACTCTATCATCGTTCATGCGGATCACATGACCCGCCCATCTTAGTCGTGCAGCTTTGATGACGCTAACAATATTTTCGGCACCAAAAATTTCCATGAGCTCGCTATTTGTTCTGATTCGCCACGTATCGTCCACTTTGACTGGCCCACAGATAGAGCGTTGAATTTTTCTTTCGAAACACCTTAGCCTGTTTTCTTGATTTACTGTTAAAGTCCAGGTTTCGCAGGCATAAGTGGCGACACTCCTAACCAGAGTTTTGTATAGCCGATACTTCGTGGTAATGTTTAGTAGATTGCTTCTGAAGAGGTGTTTCAATGCATAAAAACACCTACTAGCTTGCACCGTTCGAGTTTTCAGTTCTTCATCCAGATCGTTAGCAACGTTGACAGTGGAACCAAGATATTTGAAAGATTGAACAACCTCAAAATTGTACTCATTCATGGTCATGTTTTGTCCAATTCTGGATCCCTGACTCCTATCTAGTACGAGGTATTTGGTTTTGTCTTCGTTAATCACCAATCCAACTTTCTTTGCCGCCTCGTCCATTTCCACCAGACTCTCTTTCACCTTGATAGTGCCTCTACCCAAGAGGTCCGTGTCATCCGCAAAAGCCGTCAATTGTTTGGATGTGGTAAAAATTGTTCCATTCCAGTTAATCGACAGTGCTCTAGCTACTTTTTCTAATGCCAAGTTGAAGAAAAGAGTAGATAAGCGGTCTCCCTGTTTGAATCCGGTATCGATGGAGAAGGGGTCAGATAGCATGTTCTGAATCAATATCCTGCACTTCGTGTCCGTCAATGTCGCCTTTGCAAGTCTTATTAGTTTCATTGGTATCCCGAACTCCTCCAAGATATAGAAGAAAGCATTTCTGTCTAGCGAATCATACGCCTGTTTAAAATCCACAAAGAGTTGATGAATCGTGATATTAAATTCGTATGCTTTCTCCATTATCTGTTTTATGGTGAATATTTGGTCAATGGTCGATCTTCCTTCTCGAAATCCGCCCTGGTACTCGCCAATTATTTCTTCCGCGTAAACCGCAAGACGATTGAAAAGGATCGTCGCGAAGATTTTATACGCCGAGTTCAGGAGGCAAATGCCTCGGAAATTGTGACAAATCAGCTTACTCCCCTTTTTGTGTATCGGTATCATAACTCCTGTCTTCCATTGTTCCGGCATGACCTCCTCATTCCATACCACTAGCACTATTTGATAAAGCCTCCTCCATAAAGGTTCTCCGGCTGCTTTGATCAATTCGATTGGTATGTTGTCCTCACCCGGAGCTTTAGAGTCCTTGAGGGAATTCATCGCCGTTACCATTTCCTCAAAAGAGGGTTCTTCGATAGCAGGTTCCGCACGCTGATATGAACAATGTGTTTGCTGAACTAATTGGGGCCGATTCAACAGGTTCTTGAAGTACTCCGTCCACCGATTCAATATTGTTAAGTTATCGCTCAATAATTCCCCATTTTCAACCTGAATTTTCGTAGAAGTCGGTTTGAAACCGTTTCGACTCTTTTTCACCGACCTGAAGAACTCACGAACATCACCATTCCTGTTGTGCGCTTCCAAAGTTTCGATTTCTTTGATAAGGTGTTCCCGTTTCTTTCGCCTCAGTAGCCTGTACGTTCGGACATTCTCTAGCTTGTAAGCGGCGCTGTTTGCTCTAGAATTTCTACTCAGCACCCTCAGCCTTAATTCCTTTTTCTTCAAAACTGCATTCGCACATTCGTCGTCGAACCACCCCTCCCTTCTTCGAGATGATGCTCTTCCAAGGACGTCGGTAGCTGCATTGCAAATGACTTCATTGGTTTTTTGGGTCATCTCGTTAAGGTCGAACGGATGCGGTTCATCAGTCAGCTGGCTTTCTACTGCTGCTTGGAAACGGGTCTTCATATCACCTTCTTTGAGACCATCTATGTTGAACTTGGGGCGTGCATTCACTATTCTGTTATTACACCTTGGCAACTTGCATCTCAATTTTATTTTGACAAGCGCATGATCTGAATCATGCAACGTTCCCCTAAAGCTCCTGACATCATAGATGCTGTTCCTGTACTTTTCCTCGATCATCACATGGTCAATTTGGTTTTTGGTAATTCCATCATTCGAATTCCAGGTAATTTTGTGGATGTCTTTCCTCTGGAATTGAGTGCTTCTTATGGTCATACCGTATGATGTCGCAAAATTTACCGCCCTGGTGCCGTTATCGTTACATAGAGAGTGTAAACTATGTATGCCTACAATCTCTCTGTAATAATCTTCTTTTCCAATCTGCGCGTTGAAATCACCTAAAATGATCTTGACGTCCTTGATATCGTCCTCCTGTTCTTCCGTTGGGGCGTGTACATTTACCATCGTAATTTTGTGTGTCTTGGTCTTGAGCCTAAGCGTGCACATATACTTGCTAATGGGCACAAAACCGATAACCGTGTGATCCACCTTCCTGTCCACAAAGAAACCTGTACCAAATTCATGTGCGCTATTGTTTGAGCCGCTAAAATAGAACGAATGATTGGGTAGCGTGTGTATGCCGCTGTCCAACCATCTTGTTTCTTGCACTGCTGCAACGTGAATTCTGTATTTAATTAGATCGGCCGTTGTATTTTGTAGCGCTCCACGAGCATAGAGAGTTCGTAAATTCCATGTCGCTAAATGAAGATCATGATCCTTTGAACGTTGCGTGGGTCGTCTTCGTAATTCCGTTGTTATCCGAGGCTGTTGTAGTGTTTCTTGAACTAGACTTTTTTTCCGAGGAGAGGTCGTTAGCCCCTCGCTCAACCCACTCTGCCTTCCACGATTTCCCATCCAGCTCGTAGGCAAGCTTTCAGGTAGCACTCTTAAGTTTAGCAAATTTGATAACAAATCAGTACCCGGGGACTACGATTTGGGCGTAAAAAGAGCACTTGTTAGTTGAACAGTTACACACCTGGCATATGACCCGGGCTCCTCCCTTCCGTTCATATACGGTCAGATGCCACCCTATCCAACTAACCAGCCCCCGGATGTTGGATGTTGGTTTAGTGTGATAGATAGTATGAGCATGAAACACTGCTGCGTTTCCCAATTACCCTTGGATTCTTCAGGATGCCAGACAGAAATTGTTCACGAATGCATGCAATGGAGTTGTGTTTTGAGATCTCGTCGACCGGGTCAATTTCTTAAGTATCTGTTTGAAAACGTTGGATCGGAATCCAGGGGTTATTGAGACCAACGATGTAGTGATCAATGATCGTACTCAGGGACACCCAGTTCTATCCAATCAAAGTGGGCCATCAATGAAGCTTTCTTGCAGAGCGTTAAACCTCCGTTAAATTTTCGTGTCAATTCTTTCACCATCACTTCGCAATCTAAACTACCAATTTTCAACCGACAAGCCTGTTTCGACATGTCCCACGCATCTCAATTCAAAGTGCTTGTTCAATGAATAACAAACCTTTTAACAGACGTGCTTCACGCATCTCAATTTAAAGTGCTTGTTCAATGAAGACTAACAAACAACAAAAAATTAATATTTCCAGGCCGATGGCACTGCGACAACTGTTCCATATGCAGCCTATGTGGTACACGAAGCGCCGAAGGGTATCCCAATCTGAGTTTAACCAAACCGCAACGCCGAAAATTGGCCGCATCGGCCACATGGAACCATCAATATCGTGTGAACGAATCGAACAGTGTGCGCGAACATATCGGTATGTGGTGTGAGCCGTGTACGCGGCTCAATGAAAATACATAACAATAAAAAGAAAGTTTGTGTTGGACACCGAGAGAGAATTTGTTAAAATAAAAGAATCCGGACGATTCAAAAAAAAATTGTGAATTTCTTTATGTGGCCGCGGATAAGAAAATGTGGACATTCAGTGAGTGATAAAAGGAATGACGATGAAGATTAAACTTTGTTTGAATTTTTCTCTTAAATTTTGTAATTGGATTCTGTTCGTGGTGAAAGTGCAACCGTGACAAAAAGTACATAATGGAAATAAGGACGTTGATTCAATGTGACACGAATTGGGGAGAGACAACATAGAATTCTATTATATTAACTGGACATGTAAAACAATGAGCAAAACGCGATTAGATGTAAGACTTATTTTGTAAATAAATTGAATATTTAATGCAAAGAAGAACTAAAGAGTTAAAAAGAAGAAGTAAAATGAAAAAGTATTTATTGATGAAACAAAAAAAAAACATTTATAGTGCGGGAGAGGTGTGGGGAGCTTTAATGGATTTACAAGATTCAACAAAATACGGGAAATTATCTTCTTCTTCGTCGGGTATATATTTAAACGATAAAGTGGCTGATTAGTAAATTAAAAGAAAATTTGGTTTTTAGTTCTCTTCCGAAACAAAACTGATTAAAGAGACACGACACCCATTAATAGAAGAAGAAGAAATTTTCTTAGAAACAAAAATTCTCTTCAAAATTCAGTTAGACATTTTAAGTGGCAATTGAATATTACGAAAGAAGATTTTTTTAAAAATTGTGCAACAAAATCTAATAAATCAGAAGTAAAAATGAAGAAGAAAAATATTTAATTTAATAAAAAAAGAAGAAAATTGAAACGGAAGAATTGTAAAGAATATTTTTTTTTTCGTTTTTGGAAAGAAAAGCTGCAGTTGTCGTCGTATTATAAATATAATTTTTCATCGCTCTAATTAATAATTATTATTTTTTGTAGTCAAAATGGCATGAATTTTCGTTCTTAATTAATTTTATAATTTAAACACAAAAAAGTAAATTTAATTTTTTTTTTTTATGAATTTAAGACTCACTTGTACAAAAAGAAAACCAGAAAACAGATTTTATAAAATGGCAAAAAATAACGAAAATTCTAATTAAAAAAATTATTTCTTTGTTTGTTTAACATTTAAGGACTACTTATAATAATACGGAGGATAGAAACAAAAAAAACAACAACAACAAAAACCGATGATTCATTAAATTAATTTAATTATTTTTTTCCTTTTATTTTTAAATGATTTACCTTAATTAATTAAATAAAAAAGATTTTTTTTTGTTAAATAAAAATAACTCATTCTCACCTATTATATTATTTAGCTAGGCAGTTGTCTCAAAAACAAGTTCAAATATTATTTGTAAAAGAAGAAACAAAACAAAACTTTTTAAAAGAAAAACCAATAAAATAAAATTAAAAATTACTAATTGTGTACACACACTAATTGCAAGTTCAGTTTGATTTTCCGACTTTCTCTAGTGAATAAATTATTATTTTTTTGTTTTCTTTCTTCTCCGTTTTTTTTTTTTCTTTTCCTTTAAGACTTTTTAGTTTGAACGAAAGATCAGATGATTTTCTCTGGGAGAAGGGTCAAGTAAAATGTAATTTCTTTTACAATTCATTAAAACAAAATTTATGTACGGACAATGGTGCATACCGTTTTCTTTTTTTGTATAAAATAAAACTTATTTGTTCACGAAAAAAAAAATGGATACCAACATCTGCGGTTTTTCTTTTGAATATCGTGGAATCGCACCAGCCCCGGCAGTGGTGGGATCTGAAATTGTTTGGAAAAATTAAATCTTTGAAATTTTTGGGGCTAAGGGCAAAAAAGGAACTTATTGGTTTAGTGCCCATTTGACAAGTCTGATGAAAAAAGTATTTTCTTCCCGGAAGCAAAAAAAGTGTAAAACTTTCCGTTTTGTAAGTAAAAATTTCCAAGTTTTGAGTTTAACATCAAATACGTCGATAACAGTGAGGGCTTCCCAGGTGTGTCACTCCGGTGATATCGCACTTTTTCCACCAGTGGCAAGTGGATCGCTACCGGTTTTGAGAGAGTTTTGAATTTTTTTTAACACGTTGCCACACGTTCTGTTGTCAAGTTCAATTTTTTACATGCTTTTGTTTTCCCTAGAGTCGAAAGTAGCTCATTTCACACCTAGGGAAAACAAGAGAATTGGTTTAGGCTTCAAAAGCATGTAATAGTATTTTACATGACTTGGGATGAAAAGTAGAGTAACGAGACTCATAATATCATAATATTGGATTTCTAGGTAAAAATGCTGGGACTTCCAGGTAAAGAATATTAAATTTTATCTTCAATCTTACGGAAGCGACTTACCTATATATAATCTTTAAGGCACAGATGGCATTTTCATCATAATTTTTCGATAATGTTTTTCTTCCTTTTATAAGAAAGGTGGGAGCGAAGCGAGCGACAAATTTTGTGAATGAAGCGTTACGGATGAATGTAAATGTATTTATAATAATAATAGTGCGCGCGGAGCGATCGAAAAAAATTGACTAGTAAATGTCCAGACGTTTGAATTCTGTTCATTTGAAATGACGCGACTAAAGAGGAAAACGTATATTGACCTGACTGAGGCAACCTTTTCAAAATGAAGAAAATCGATTAAAGATTTGTTTTAAACCTGAAATTGTGACCAAAGCGATCGAAAATTTTTGTGTGATTCATTGACAAGGCTTATTTTTCTATTTTCCTACAAAAGATCTCGATTCGCTTCTGCTTGTATGCTTACCTGCAATCATCTAATCATTTTAACTCATGATTCCTGTTCGTTTCCCACTTGTTTCGCTATTTTTATGATTTTCAAGTTTTTCAATAAATTCTCGTTCTCTATTGCAAGGACTGATTCCCTTTTTTTTTTAAATCATTTCCTGATTTCTGGTCATTTCCATACTCCCAGTCAATTCCAGATTTCCGAATTTCGGGCATTTCCAGATTTTTTTTTTCATTTCCCGATTTCTGGTCATTTTCCAATTACTGTTAAATTCCCGATTTCTGGTCATTTCACGATTTCTAGTGATTTTACGATTTCTGGTAATTTCCAGATTTCTAGTGATTTCCCGAATTCCGGTCATTTCCCGATTTTTGGTCATTTTCCGATTTCTTGTGATTTCCCGATTTCTGGTCATTTCCAGATTTCTGTTAATTTCACTGTTACAGGTGATTTCCCGATTTCCGACCATAAACCAATTTCTAGTGATTTTCTCGCTTCTTTTCATTATTTCTCACTACGTTGCCCTAAAGGGCCGAAACCTCGATAAAATTTCTGCAAAACCCCCGTTTTCGGTCCGATACATGAGAACTAAATTTCAAACCTCACTGTACTTCCACCTACGTACTTACGTAATAGTAAACACGGACTAGGCGAGGTTATCTTAATCTATCGCTTCAATGAAAAATGTATATGCGTGTATTGGATCCGGATTAGCTCAGACATATATAAAATTAAAATTTTCGTAATTTTCAGAAATTTTGTTGGATCTGAGTGTGAGGTAATCCTCCTTTCGTCGCCAATATTCAATGTACCAAAAGCAAAACTCCTATCTTGACGAAATAAATGCAAAGCTTATTCCTATACCATTTAGCATATATGCCATGCCATTAGCCTCCAAATATTTTCTATGTTAATGTCAGTAGCAGTGCTATATAGATTTCGTCCAACTCGGCTCGTATGTCGCAAAATAATAATGAGTTGAGCAACTGAATAATGTTTAATGTTAAAAGTATTTTTCGGTCATTTGCATAATAAATAGTTGGCAGTGTGAGGTTTTCTTTTATGGCATCGATATAATGAACATAAAAAATTTCAAATTATCGTCATATTTCGGACTTAAGAACAACAGTTTTTTGAGCTCATACACAAACCATTTGTCACACAAACAATTTCTTTTTAGGGTAGGTTGTAGGTAGTGCTCCCGCCTACTTTGTTAAAGGGATTTGCCAGAATGGAATGTCAGTGAAACTTAGGCAAGAATTTACTTCTTATCTTTTTCAGCTGGTCAACTCATACAAACGAGTGAGGAGTAATGCTTACCAAAAAAGTACTTCTTTTCAATTTTTGCTTTGTTTATTAACCTTAAAAGCGAGACAATCGACCGTTAGTATAGATTTATCAGAATGGGGGATCATTTCTGATCGCGGAACACAGGTCGAAATCTAAAATCACGCCGGTCTAAACTATTTTTTGGATTCTCAGAATTTTGTAAATTTTTGAAGAATTTCTATAGAATTATTTTGTTGTTTTACAAATTGGAAATTTACAGAATTCCGAGAATCCAAAAAATAATTTCAACTGGCGTAATTTCAGAAACGAATTTTACGGTATGTGTATTCACCTAAACCAATTGGATACTACGTACGGATACGGACTGCAATTCAAACGACAACTCTGTGTCCAATTTTCCAATCATCAGGTTGATTTACCGTCTCTGTCAGGATTTAAGGTTTGAATCTATGCTACAAACTCAATACGCTTAAAACTTTGGTAAATAATGCACTCAATTGGTAGGTATACCTTTTCATCGTTTCATTTGTATTCAATTAACATCTAAAACCGGAAATTTTTATTCGAAAATGAAGTTTACTCGTTGTGATAAGATTTATGTAAGTCGAATGCAGCGCAACAAATATAGTTGTTGCTTCGTTTATTAGTACGGTTGTCAGTTCAGAAATTGAATATTTTTCAACTGAAATATGGTAAATTTTCATTTCAATTAATTTTGTACCTTCGAGCAGGATATATATTGAACAGAGTCCTTCCACAAGTATCAACGACAGAAACGATTTTATTCGATGTTTTAATAAATCACAGTGATAATGTTCTCGTCCAATCCAAATAAATCATTTCTATTAAGAGTGAGGATCTACCGACGTGTATAAAATGTGAGGGATGTCTTCATTGAATGAAAATCAATATTTTGTTCATCGAATGGTTTCTTTAGAACCTCATCTAAAATTGTAAAAATGTTTCCAGTGGAAATTTTCCACATAACGGACCGTACTACAGCAAAAATTGCTGCCTCTCATCAATAGCCATTCAGGTTTGATTTGGAAATTCTACGTTTGGTATTGTATGATAGTAAAGATAATAGTTTCCAATTTTGAATTGAACAGTCGCAATACTGAAATATCGAATTTGGATTACTTTCCCTTGTTCTTCGAGAAACTTGAACCGTACTTAGCATTCAGTTTTAAATGAGAAAAGAATTAAGTGAACCGCTATGAATAACTCTGGAGCCGTTTCGAATCAGGCATATGTTGATGATGGAGAAGGGTATGTCACTAGGTGTGTAGATCAATTCTTTAAATAACTTGGTTAAAAATAAAAATTAATTTGACTTTCCTGAACGTTATACTCTTTCGTATAAAGAATAAAAATTGGAAAAGAAGCGCAGTCACAAGATCATTGCGTCGAAGAAACAGCCGCAGAAACAACTGACACCGACTACAATCCATATTTGCACCGTAACGTGCAGCATCCATTAACGTAATGTAATTCTAATTTTCGCTTGAGAATTGCGTAATTTAATTTTCCTAAATTCCTTCTTAAATTCAATTTAGCAACAATGAAACGTTGGTTCATTTACTTAAAATTGCATTGGGTACCGGAATTTTCGCCATGCCTAATGCATTCAATCACGCTGGCTATTTAGTTGGTTTAATTTTCATTTACTAGAATTTTTTAAGAGACCTGTACGACGCATAAGATAATAGTTGGGCACGATTTTGCCGTTTTAGGTCTTCTTAAAATAATCAATGTGCACATGTGGCGCCACCATTTCGACCAAGAATTTTTTTTCTTGAAGACAGGGTAGCGCCACTGTGCATTTTAGCAACAGATTCTATACTGCCTCTTTGTATGATGCAACCATGCATTGTAAACTCATATAGACTCACTGGCAATAGTCAGTTAAGGTGATGTGATTCCTCCCGGCACTAGTATATACATCTGCAGGACCTTAGCACACGTGTGACATTAAATTCTCTTTGCCACTGGTGCGACTAAATGCAATGTTTATTAGTTAAGATGTACCAGTAAATTTCATAGAATTAAGTCGTCGTGCGGGTTCAAGCAAGGCTGTATACTTTGGGGAGGTCACGCAGATACAGATACGCGGGTTACACACCACAGTTGATGATAAAATGGCCGATTTCATACAAAAATTCACCTACTCTGATGATTCTCGTCGTCTTGATGATGTGGTGAATTTTTTGTATATGTAAAGTCATCAGAAGTGGTGTGTTCCCGCGTATCTAATAAAATGGCGGTCTGCGTGACCTCCCCAAAGTATACAGCCTTGGGTTCAAGAGGAATCTACACATGGCTAAATTGTTGCCTACATTTCGGGGCAAAATTATTATTATTTGGATAACAATTTTGGATTCGTATTCTTTTTGGAAAAAGTAAGACCATGGGTTGGTGTTAAAATGTGTTAGCTTACAGTTACAATTTAAATGTTTGTGGTGATGTAACCTCAGTCGGGGAAAACTCAATATTTCTCGAAAATTGACACATATTTTGAGTTTTCTTCGACTGAGGTTACATCACCACAAACATTGAAATTTTTACTGAAAGCTAACACATTATAACACCAAACGATGGTCGTACTTTTTCCAAAAAGAATACGAATCCAAAATTGTTATCGAAATAATAATAATTTTGCCCCGAAATGTAGGCAACAATTTAGCCATGTGTAGATTCCTCTTAACGACGTACGTAGATGATTAATCATCATTCATTACGTACTAATTAAATCCGATATTTATTGTGTTTGTTTTAAGAATCGTTTAGTGTCTGCCTCTATAGGTAGTCTACCTCTATGGTGTCTGCTTCAAAATCTTTTACTTCAGTTTTTTTTTACAAAAGTTTTAATATACAGCTTGTAAATATTTTTCATATGCAGAATGAGCACCAGCTGAATATCACCAGCTGGTGTACAAACAAAAACACTTTGTATTGTATACAATTCAAAGACAACCTACACACAGTGCATTTCTACGTTAACGTCATCTACGCGCACATAACACGTATGAATGAAGTAGAAGTAAACACATTGTTAAGAATGTGTTTTGATTGTTTATCATACAATAAGTGTGTGTTAGCAGATCCAGCTGGTGATATGCAGCTGGTGCTCATTCTGCATATGAAAAATATTTACAGGCTGTAAAGGGAAACATTATAACGAATGCATCGTTCAATCTTTGTTATGATTGTTGATGACTGATGACTGATTTTACTCGAAGTCCAGCCGCTAAGTTCATAATAAACTTAACGGATGCTTAGGTACTGAATTCTTCCCGTATGCTATCAAATCGCATCACATGGATCTTAAACGTACTTGACGATGATCTATTGTGTACTCGCACAATATTTCAAAGTACAATTCAATACACACTTTGTGTAAGGTATATACACGGGTCATGTATTATTTTACAAAAGTGCAGTTCGCCTTCTAAAAATAACATGAACGAATCGTATCTTAAGTTTTAAAAGTTCAGAGTTTTTCAGATCTAGAGGGTAAGGTAAAATTGAACTTTTCCAAGTATAGTTTGTATCTAGGGCTCGGAACAGATCGAATCAATCTGAAATTGATCTGAAATTTATCCGATCTGAAAATTTTGATCTGATCTGATTCTGATCTGAAATCTGAAGCCTGATCTGATCTGATCCAATCTGAATGATCTGAAGTCCCAAGAATAAATTCCAAAACTTGCTACTATTATAGAAGTATTTTTGATTTTATTAGTTCCCCTGCACTCGCGGAGCCCAGCAGTTCAAGAATTTCTAATAAATTAGCATTTGTTTATTTATTTATTTATTTATAGTTCCAACGAACAGGCCGAAGCCCAATTATACATTGAACTTAAACTTAAATTATAACTAGAAAGTTGATACAGCAAAATCTAAGAGATTAAGAAGAAAATTAAAAATTTAGAAATTGAAAAAAGTATATGGACATGACGGGGAAATTCTAAAACGGGTACAGTCCCTTAACCATTGACTTATATTCGTTATAAGACGAATTGAAAATGTCGTTGAGCCGGAAATAGATATTATGGTGGTGCTGCATGCGGTATACTGGTGAATTAAGCTTTATGTTCGACGATGGCGTAGGAAGGCAGAATAGGTGAAGACGACTTTGCCGAGTAAACCGTTGAGGTACTTGAGGTTTGATGCACGACGATAGACTAGTGGCAATTCTTCCATGAACCAGTTTGTACAAGAGCATTTCATCTAGCTCAAGGCGACGGGTTTCTAATGACTTCATTTTCAAGTGTTCCAGTCTAGTTTGATAGTCGGGTTTAATCCAGTTGAAACGATAATACAGCATCCTCGTAAATTTACGTTGCACCTTCTGGATTTGTTCTTTATATTTCACATAATAGGGGTTCCAGATTGTGCTACAGTACTCCAGTCTGCTCCTAACATACGTGTTATAAAGCTTGATCAGGCTAGCCGGACGTTTGAAGCTCTGAGTACTTCTAAAGATAAATCCAATCAATTGATACGACTTTTTCGTGATTTCATTGACGTGAGCAGCGAAGCTTTCTTTACTATCAAACGTGACACCGAGATCCTTTTTGATTGTCTTCTTTTCTATCGGCTTATCCTTTATGGAGTATTGATAGTTGATCGGTTGCGGTTTGCAGGTTACCGACAGCGCCGAGCACTTTTCTGGATTGAGATTTAGATTATTGCTATCACACCATTCCGAAAAAGATGAGATGTCCGATTGCAAGCTAGTTCCGTCTGCCAAACACTCGATTTTTCGAAAGATTTTGTTGTCGTCGGCGAATAACGAGCTAGATGAAGTGAAGTTGTTTAGTCATACCGATTTTCAGATTTCAGATTGATCCGAAAATTTCCAGATTCAAATTTTCAGTTTTCAGATCAGATCAGATCAAGCCGCAAGACATCTGGATCTGAAATATTCAGATCGTTTTTTTCCACATTCAGATCAGGTCAGAACGATCTGTTTCGAGCCCTATTTGTATCGAAACGCTTTAGCTTATCAGGTCGTACAGGTTTTTTTTTTGACGCAAATTCCTTTAATTTTGATTCCATCAATTCTTATACATTGGTATAGGTCGGCTTTATCGGCACAATCATCATCGGCATCATAACAAATTACTGTGTTCACATGCTGGTTAACACTCACTATTTGTTATGCAAAAAGAAAAAGGTAGAAACAAATTTGCTTCCTACGACTAGTTCGCGAAATGTCGTAAAAGGTCTAGCAATCAAATCGAAGTCAATTTCGAAGTTTTTTACAGGTACCCAGTTTAACATACCCATTAATTGCTGAAGCTGCATTCTTGTCCGGCCCGAAGTGTTTTCATAAGTATGCCGCAGCAATGATGTAAATAACACCAGCGAATGCGCTGGAAAACGTATTTATTTTGGAAAAGTTTTCTTTTAATGGAAATTGTTATTATTTCGCCAGACAAGTAGTGAATGTTTTCACCTTAGTGTACGAAATCGGAGCGTGCTGCATTTATGTCGTGTTCATGGCTTCGAATTTCAAAGAACTATCGGACTATTTTCTTGATACGGAAACAGACATTCGACTGATCATGCTGATCATGTTGTTGCCGTTAATTCTGATCAATTGGGTTAGTGTCCCTTTTTATAATGCTCTTCGGCTCAGGAAACAAGATCCATAAATTTCGTGAAAGATTTATTTCAACGTTTTGTGGAGCGCTGTGCGCTGACGGTGAGTATAGATTTTCCTTGCATTTTTCATTATTGTTTTCAGATCAGAAATTTGAAATATTTGGCCCCGCTGTCAACCATTGGAACATTTTTCACCGTTGCTTCCATCAGCATCGTATGCTACTACATCTTTCGTGAACCGTTAACATTTGATGATGGAAAACAGGCCGTGGGAAGTCTCAGGGGATTTCCATTCTTCTTCGGCAATGTTTTGTTTGCATTGGAAGCCATAGCTGTCGTAAGTATATCATTCAAACAACATTTAATGAATCGATGTTATGGAAAGGCTGCATCAGTAAAATAACAACTATTCTGAAAAGATTATGCCACTCGAGAATGAAATGAAAACACCGAAACGTTTTGTCGGTGTAACCGGAATTTTAAACCGATCGATGTGCGTCGTTATAGCGCTTTATGTTGGTGTTGGATTCTGCGGGTACCTCAAATATGGGCCAGAGATCAAACCATCTATAACGCTGAATCTTCCACAACAAGAAATGTAAATAAGACGAATTTTCAATTAGACAAAATTTAAAATTGGGTTGATGGTAAGGCTTCGGTTAATTGATGGGCTTGGGTATTTTGATGGGACATTGAATAAAAACCTTACCCTTTGCACTCCGAACTACTCATGTCCCTGTATCTCATTTAATTATTTGCTCGTAGATTAGCTCAGGCCGTCAAGACAATGATAAGCTGCGGTGTATTCATTTCCAACGCAGTGGTAACGCAGGTAGCAATTGACTTGGCATGGACACAATATTTTGTCAACCGATTAACGGAAAATTCCAATAAATTGCTGTGGGAGTATTTTTTACGTACGGGCATCGTGTGTATTACCTGTAAGTTTATTCAGAGCAGACAGCGCTTTTGATTCGTTTTATGAGTGTTTGGGGCAAGTATACACCAAATCGGCTGGTCGATTTGGTTTTATAAAATTGAGCTAAGCATTTTTATGTCCAAACTCGTCGCATACGTCGACCCATATATTTCGAATCGAAAGCGTGATCCGAAAGTTATTGCGAACCACTTTTTATCGATAAATATTTCCAGTTTTATTTGCTGTTGCCATTCCCAATTTGGATCTGTTCATATCACTGTTGGGTGCATTAACGCTATCCATGTTAGGTTTAACGATGCCTGCGATTTTCGATTGTTTGACTCAGTGGCACCACACGTCTGGATTGGCTAGATTTATTTTGATTTTGAAGAATGCGACAATTGCTATTATTGGTTTAGCGGGTCTGATTATCGGAACATCAATCAGCATGCAAGACATAATAAAAACTTATTTTGAGTGAAAAACATGGAAATTTGATATTTTTGGCCGATTTTTACTGAGATTACAAATCGAATTGTGTGGCTTGTGTCTTTGCTTTCGAGGATATTTCGATAGCTGTAAGCTTCTTCAGTTTTCCCCTGAAATATTCCACCTTTTCAAAAGAAAGTCAGAGCTTTTGAAAGCTCTTCAAAGCACACCAAAAATGTGAAACGGTGTTTTGGCTGTTACATTAGTCGTCACATTTTTTTTAAATTCAATTACGTTTCTGGCTTTAGTTCAAAATATTCAATAAAACCATCGGCCCGAGCCTAAATGGATGTAAATCTAAGATTAAGTCATGAAAGCACAAATAATTATACGAGGAATGAGCATCGAAACTGGTATGGTCTAATGTCGGCTCGGAAGACAACTTACTCATTTTTATATTAATTTTAACATAAATTGTAAGTGCGAGCCATATCTGTTTTATACTTTCATTCGATATGCACTTGCAAGGCTGTATACTTGGGGAGGTCACGCAGATGCAGATAAGTGAGATTAGGTACATACGAATACGAACGAGAGCATCCACAGAGCCTCAACTCTTTTGCGAACATTTCGTCAACAATCATTTTTTGGTTATGTCTCTATGGATTACGTTTTGACAGCTGAAATAACCTTGCAACAGACCTATAGGTCTCTTCCAAGGCCGTTCAAAATGTCAATCGTCATCCACAGAGAAGCCAACACAACCTCACTGTAAAGTTTTAACGAACAAAATTTGTTTAAGTTGCGGTTATGTTTGCTTCTGTGGATGACGGTCGGTTGGTTTAGGCCTGTCAAAATTCGTTTTTACCGTACGATGGAAGAAACCTATAGTTAGTATAGACTGTTATGATCAGAGCGATAAAACCGAAGACTGGTTATTATAACTTGCCTCGGGGTACTTGTCAAAGTATTTGCTTCTCTTTCAACGTGGTACGTTCAGAGCGAGAGGACAGAAGACCAGTTTATTTTAACTTGCCTTGGGGTGCTTGTGAAAATATCTTCTTCTCTTTCATCAGAACACTCTATTGGTCAAATCGACCTCTGTAACCACTGTAACTGCCTGGTCTACTTTGTCAGATGAATTTGTCATATCTCTATGCTCTCGTTCAGTTTACTCAACACACGCACACACATGAACAACACGCTTGTTATTTGTGACATAACTGACATTACTCTATCAGAATAAAATCGTGCATTTGTTTCGATTCTAGAGTTTCAATACGATTCAATAATTCACTCAAAACTATCGGGAAAATAATTTGCATGCCTTACCTTACTGAAGTCCAATGAATGAGATCTATGACTGACATAAAATTAAAGTCAATCTCTTCCAATTTGTTGTGCACAAGAGTTGAGTTGAGTAGAGTTGAGGTTAAACATTTGTTGTTTCGATTCGGTTAGCCAATGATTGGTGTGTTTTACCGGTTAGCACCATACTTAAGAGTTTAATTCACGTCACCGAAAAATGCTGTCCAGAAGTGTAGGGCGATCACTCGCCAATGTTTTTCGAAACCGTAGACTGTTCCATCAGTCAATCCGGTACATGGGCAAAGATGACGCAATACAAACATACGAATTTCCCAACACCTCCATGAAAGACGGAAGCGATTCGACGACTATGATCAAGTCCGCTAGAAATTCCTCTGAGTTTCTCAGCGTTATATCCAAAAATGTCACATACTTTTCGGCTGCCGAAACCTTGGCGTCATTGAGAACCCTATTTGAACTGCAGAAGGATACGACGTAAGTTCATTTTGGTGTAGAGTCCGGCAACAATCGAAAAGATTTTGAAAATTATTTTCTTTTACCATAGCACGTCGATCAGTCAGAGAGATATTGCTGTGAATTCGGACTTCGAAAGATTGTGTCGATCGCTGAAAAGAAATGCCCGAAAAATGGAGCTGAACGATGTGATCGAAGCGTTGAAGATCGTTTCATTTGTCGGCGTAAAGGGTAACAGTGAAATAACAATGAGCCTTTTGAATTTAATCAAACATCAAATCAACGAAGCCACTTTGGGTAAGTCACTTCAACGTTTCTAGCATTCACGTGAATCTGACCGACGAAAAACGTTCGCAACTTTCAGGTCACATAATTTTCCTAGGCTATTTGCTGGAACAAATGGAATCGAATCCATTAGTGGACGCACTGAAAATTGCGCTACCTACGCTACTGCAAGTTCAAATTTCGACCAAAATCGACCACGAAAACGTCGCACAACTAATTGAATTGTTACGATTCGTCAGTCAACGCCGGGTCAGCGATCCGTGCATCAGGAATATCTGTGCTGCGTTGAGATTGCGCGGTGAAGATTTGAGTCCAGAACAAGCGAGATATGTTGTATGGTCGTTGAGTAGCCCAACATTGTCGGTTCCCAAAGAATACTTGGACAAATTAATGGAAGATGCCATCAGAGCGATGAGCAAGGAAAAATTTGGCGCAGAAAATATTTTGACAATAGGTACAACGCTGAAAAAAATGATCAACAAGTACATGCATGATCCACACGAATTTGACAAATTCTACAACGAGGCGTTCTTCAATAAATGTGCTGATGCGGTCGTGATGAACGATTTGGGTTTCGAAAAGGCAACATTTATACAGCGTGACCTCAACAATTTGGGTTTCGTTCATTTAAATATGCTCAAGTACATGTTGCAGGAAATTGAAAAATATCCCCAACTCATTATCGAGTGTAAGCCGACCAGCTTTCTGACATTCATAGCTGCACTGTCGTCTGCGAATTACAAGCCCCACAATTGGGACAAAATCCAACAGTTGATCATGCGCAGCAATTTCATCACGGAGGAGAAACGACTGAATTTACCTTGGACTAAGGTGGCTTTAGAGCTTTTGTCGCTTGGAATTGAATGTCCGACGATTTGGGATAAAGTTTTTAGTAACGAATTTCTCGCAGAACATCTGACCCAAAGAAGAAGGGAACGTCTATCACGGATTTTAGAACTGTACCAGTGTCTTGCGATCACCGACTACAACGTTGACGGGAGAATAGATGAGAAATTTTTAACTGAAGCCAAAATGTTGCAACAGTCAATCCAGTTTCCAATGCAACGATATATTGGTAATTTTTTCGTTATTTCAATTATGTCATGCCATAGGTGGTGTCATGCCATGTTAACTCTAGGTTCACGTTTAAACTTGCCCCGTATGACAAAAAGAATAATTTGTGTCCACTATGCCATTTACTCGTGAGTCTTAGTCACATAATCTATGCTTAGTCAGTTTGAGCACATGAGCTCACGTTCTCATAACGTACTTTTGTCTAATCCAGGCCCTGACTGATGATAATGGGCGATACGCCTTTTGAATTTTTCTTCAGATTTCTTCTTTAAAATGAGCATTTGTTCTACGAGTCCCACCTCTAGCAGCCAGTTCGGCTCTGATTTAATCCAAAGAAACGATTAAATTTTAGGATTGTAATATTTACACATTGACCCAATCTGCTATTGTCATAGAAATTTCATTCCGAGATTTAGGAAAATAATGGATATTCTGTCGTGTTAAGCCAAAAACCCGTATTTGTGTCTTTGCTTTTAAGGAGCTTTCTTAATTCCACTTTTGGAATGGAATCCATTAGACACATACCTTTCCAAACCTCTCCATACAGAAAATGCGATTCGATTTTATGGCTTAACACGGCCGATACATTGATTTCATGTTGTGGATGCATTTCTTAGCATTTCTGATCTTTATAGTGTCAGTTACAATCCAATCCTATTTTGTTTATAGAAATGGCGTTCGGCGGGCCATCATTTGTTTGTACAAGGGTCAGAACGAAACGTAGCCACGTAATCCACCATGTCGTTGCTTTCGATAAGAAGACTATGGAACCGACACAAATTGACGGTGGTTTGAATAACGATATCTATTATGAAGATATTGCAACTGATGACAGCAAACAGTAGTAAGTTTTTGGAAGTTTTTTTTTTACGCTGGCGCGACAACTAATCTTTCGTTTCTGTTCTTTTTGCAGCATTGCTGTGTTAGCATTTCCGGACAGATGTTTCTGCATCAATATACCGATTATGAAAGCAACGTATGAATTGAAGCTCCGGACGTATGAGAAAATGGGCATCCCCGCCGTTCCGATTAATCTAGCAATGTGGAAGGAGATGCCTGACAAGGAGAAAATTCCATACATTCAGAGGGAAGTGAAGTTCAAGGTGACGCAATTGCAAAATGTCCTTCAGTAGAGTGTGTATAGTTTGTTAGCGATAATAAAGGAAGTTATTAGACCAAAGTCAATGTACTATTTCTGTTTCCACCACATCCATCACAGACACTTCTATGCCAATGACTTTTACTTCCTTCGCACTCAATCTATAACACATAACAGCGCACTCAAATCTAAATCGAAAATTGATTTTTATTCAATTCTATAAACTAAACATGGTGACTAAGGTTGCACAAAAGGCGACCCTCACTTCTGAAACGGATAATAGTCCAGTCCAGACTTTTGGTCATATTTGGGTTTCTCTTTCCTCTTCGCAACTTTTATCATTTCAATAACTTCTTTCCGGTAAGCGGGCGGTAGCATCTCTTCGTCGAGTGTGCATTCGATCGGTGCAGGTTGTTCAACTTTGAAAATATTTGTACGAACAATGTCAATATCTCGTTTGTATTCCTCCTGAAAATCCTCCAGCAAATGTGTCGCACAATCGAAATGCATCAGAAAGTAAGTGCCCGTGCGATGCGGAACTCCGTGTTGGCTCATTTTGTGTGGCAGTGGTCTTGTGCCGAGATTTTCCAGCTTTCGGATGATGCCGCCTTTGTTGAGTATGGTTTCGGCTGTACGTTTCAGAGTGGACACCAAATCGGGCTGTATCGATGGAAGTAGTGTGGTGTCATTGCTACATGTTTCAGTGATTGTTGAATGTGAATACAACTCACCCTAGCCATCTGTCGCAATATTAGTGATAGTTCGTAGGTCGGCATTGTGTTTGGATTTTTATTGTAAATAAAATGTGACGAAAATTCCAAGCACACACCGCTCTCCTGTGTACTTATGTCATTCAATCTTTTTCCCATGAAACTCTGGTGATCCCAACAACGATGGAACATATGGTTAGCAATTGCAGACAGAGACATGACTTTTGTTAACTCGGAGGTTTTTATATAATTTCTGATGAACTTTTACAACTTGCTTCACGATGGAGAACTCTGAAGCCAGGTTGCTTTAAGGAGAATTAAATATGTTTAGAAACTAAGAAGAAATGTAATAGAGTTTTCCCATATTTTAGTACATTCTTCCATAAAATTACTGCTGTCACTGCGTTTATTTTCATGTGAACCAACTTCATGTGGTGACATTTGTTCTGTAATGACAAATGTGAAGTTGGTTCACATGAAAATAAGCCGCAGAGAAGGATGAAAAAAATGTGGCGCCTCTACAGGCCAACCCACTTGTCCCAACACAAGGCTCTATAAAGACATAAAATCCTTTTAGTGCAATTGATAAGCAATGAAAGTGTAAAACAGGTATGGTCTATTGTCCGCCCGGAGGACATAAAAATTTGATTTTCGTACTTAAACGCACTCATTTCCATATTATTTTGACATAAAATGTGAGTGCGTTTAAGACGAATTCGCCGATCGACCATACCTAGACTTTCATTGTTGAAAAGGACCAAAAAAAGGTCGAACATTTACAAATCGGGTAGAGACAAACCAGTGATTAGATACTGTTTGGGATGTAAAAAAATGAGGTTTTGGAAGAGTAGCCTAAAAAATACCTCCATTCAGCCCTTCGAAGTTCAAATGCAGAGGCTTCTTGTATGATTTATTGTGAAGCGACGAATGAGCGTACAACATTGAGTATGTACTCAAATGAAAGCTAAGAGATCAAAGATTTTTGTCTACAAAAACATTCCAGAATTTTCCAACTTTTTTTAAAAATGACGTTTTAAATTTGAGGTTAAAGTTAAATATTTTTTGAAATTTGTTCACAACATGTTTTCTTCTTCACTTTTATCGTTTAGCACCCAATTACCAAACTTTTTAGAAACAAAAAGTATTTGGATGTGCAGCAATTGTGGCACCTATCGTAAATTTTCATTAAAAATTTGTACCATTTTTGTATGGCAATATTTTTTCGTAAATTTTTATTTTTTTTATTTAGGTGTAGTTGTTTAGGATAGTTGTTGGATAGGTGTGGATAGGCTCAGAGTGACTCTAAAACGAAAGAAACCAATGTTTTTAAATTTTTTAAAACTTTCGGATCTCGAATACGGCTAAAATATTCCACCCTCGGCGAACTTTGTCGAACACTACAACCAGCAAAATCGACTCAGAATAGAACAAACTGACAAATTAAAATGAAAAATCATATATTTGAATGTGTGTGTGACAGCTCCGTGTACTCGGGACTCTTAACGTCAAAAGTAAAGGGACTCATAATGTCAAAAGTAAAGGGACTCATAATGTCAAAAGTAAAGGGACTCATAATGTCAAAAGCAAAGCAAAGTTGACGTTTTCATGTTAGTGGTGTGTGTGATATAATTTTTCAAAGAATTTCGGAATTTCCTCTAGGTAGTCTACTTCTATGGACACCATCACATACTTCACATGATAAGTCATATTTTTTTTTTAATTGAATATGGAGTGTTTGGTATCGTTTGAAAGCTTAAAGTTTGCGCTTTCCGCCGCAGTACTCCACTCGGAAGAGTCATCGATGTCATAGAAATGGAATCTTGGCAATGGACCGTTCAAAATGGAAGGCCTACATCTAGCAGTTGATATACAATATGGCTCAATGTGAAGAATAAGAATATTTCGATCGATGACTTGAAATTCAGGGCAACAATGCCATATCAGCTTCATTGAACTTTCGTGTTGAAATACTTGTGATTGTGCTCGTGACAAGGACGTAGAGTGGATAAAAATTAAATGACGTGCAATGATCTGTTTCATGTTTTTTTTTTATTAATTTTAAGTTAACTGACTACAAGTGTACAGTTTGATAACAAATTCTTGATTTTTGAAAAGAATCAATACATTAGGAACATGATAGCAGGTAGTAATTTGAGCTTGCGATTTATCGTTGTGAGTCTTTACATCGAAATTATTCACTTTTATTTCCAATCAAGCAGTGGCATTTATATTGATCATCCTGCGTCTGAGGATCATCAGCGGAGAAAGTCAACTTCTCACACTTCTTGAAATAATAGCAACCGGCAATAAAATTACATAAAGTCATACACCTCTCGATGCAATGTTTCTTTCCAGTATATATTGTGCCATGAGGAAGGCACGACCATGATACACTTGCATTACCGCTGGCCAGTTGAGTGAATTCTGGATTTGTCGATTCAGCTGGTAATCCTGCAGCCAATGTTGTCGCAAATAGAATGAGAACAATCTTTGATGAACACATCTTTTGAAACTCTTAACTTTATTTCACGCTTCCAGTGAGAAAGTCAAAATCTTACTGTGCTGTTGAATGGATATACAGACTATTTTATACGCGTTGATAGGTACGAACTTTTCTTAGAATAAACACTGAATGTTGCTCAGTGTAATAAGTAGCGAGTCACATAGATGTAACATAAATAGGTAATAGAAACATTGCGATTTTCACTTTTCAACACATACTTTTACGTGCTTCTGGTCGGTAAATGCAACTTTTTGAGTACATTTTTCGCATTTACCGACCAGAACCTCGGACGTAATGTAGTATTACTTTACTAGGGAGGAAATGTGGCCTTTCCCTAACAAGGGAAAACCCTTTATCTCACTCGTAACGTAAAATAACATACTACACACGGGAAATAATTTGATATCTCTTATCCAGATGAGTAAAAGGATCCGATGGTTTCGGCCTATTACAGCAGTCTACTAATAATTTTCTTTTTTATGTCGAATTGTAAGTATTAGTTAAAGTCGTAATCTCGATTTTTCATGTTTCGGAAAAGTTTTGAGACTGATTTTGCCAAAAAATATTGCTGATTTTTACATGCTGAAATTTATAAGAATTCTTCAAAGTTTGTTCTAATCTTCACTTAGAGTTTGCGTAACATCTGGTGTTGTTACGAACACTCCGTAATATGTAAGGTTCGTCGCCGAGAAACACGTTTGTGATTCTCTACAACATCACGTAAACACGACTACAACATAAACAAGTTGGGTCAGGTCTGGTCAATACTATTATTGGATTTTAATGATTTTTTTTTCTTTTTAAAAATTAAAACAGTGAAATTAATAGACCATGCAATGCACTTGGTTATAAAATACACTAAATCAAGTTCTGAAAAATAATAGTTATTTTCATCATAGGAGAGAAACCACGAAATTACAGTATACGTCGACTTCGTCTCGACGAAACATACATACTTATGCAAAATAATTCTCGTGGGATACGAATTCACACACATTCTGTGATTGAGTGTGTTCTTTCCATATGATGAACACAATTTTATAGGCTTTATGATACGAAAAACAGAAAAAACAAAAAGAGCAAAAGAAAGTGAGAGAGTTAGCTCCGCCTTCGTATACATCAATTCAAAACAGGTCGCATGCGAGTAAAACATAATCTATATCCCTAGACCTGTTTACAAGGTCTGCTCAGAGAGAACTAAAAAACTATGGTTTCCGATAACTTTCGGCGCGTGATTTCGTCTGTTTTCGTATCATGAATCTTGTAAAATAATAATAATAATACCCAGTTGAAATATTATTAATATTACGCAGTTAAATTTTTCCACCTCACTGTCACTACCTAAAAGAGCATATCTACGTATTGTTGAAAACATTGCTCAAAACATTGGATATTAAATTTTTTCAGGATGCCCCAGTTAAACAAAATGTCTTGCAAAATGTTTAAAGTTTCCAATTACAGCAAGCGTTAATTCACTTGTTTAACTCGGTAGTTTCGGTGAAATTTACAAGAACATAGTCAAGGCTGTAAGCTTTGGGGAGGTCACGCAGATACAGATACGAGGGTGACACACCACACTTGATGATAACATGGCGTATTTCATACAAAAATTCACCTACTGTGATGATTGTCATCGCCGTGATGATGTGGTGAAATTTTTCTGTATGTAAAATCTTCAGACGTGGTGTGTTCCCGCGTATCTAACAAAATGACGGTCTGCGTGACCTCCTCAAAGTATACAGCCTTGGCAATTAGTTCGGCTAACTGTAGATAAACATAGTGACATAAGCGAAACATTTCGCAACAGAATCACCAAAAAGAGCCTGCTTTGAGGTGAACTTGTGGTGAATTTATTGTTTACCGATACACAAGTATATGTGTTCGCATCATAGGAAGTTCACCAGAAAGTTGGGTCCTGTAATTTCCGTGATCCGCTGAGGATCATGCCCGCACGTTAGTAAGCGGGCGTGACGCAAGTCCACTACAAAAATAGTTATTTGTGTATCTGTGGACGATTGTTTTTAATCAATTTCGCGAGTTGTAGCCCGAACGAAGTGAGACACATGAAAATGTTTTTGCACGAGTTTGAATGTGTGCGAGAGTGTATATCTGAGTGTGAAAGTTTGTGGAACGAGTGGAGCCGAAGGTGGAACGAGTGGAATAATTCACACGAGGCATACGGGCATAAAATCCTTTATAAAGCGTCGTATTGAGAGGTTCATGTCTTTTTGTCGTTTCGCAAATCGTAGCTATGTAAGAATAGAATAGGTAGGATGGAATCAATCCTGCACCTAATAGCCCGGTGTTGAGGAATTTCGCGCCGCGTCATTTACAATAACCCACAAAGTGACATTTTCCGTATACAGAATGTGTCATTTCGTCAATTATTGTAAATGACGCAGCGCGAAATTCCCAGCAGAATAGCCCATCTGGGCCGGTTGTGCATCCTCAATCAGATCAAACTATTTTTGACTTGAAACTTAATGTACTGCTAGTCATGATTGTGATAGCATTTCGACCTTTTTATGGTAACTAAATGTTCACACCACGTGATCAAACCACTGGACCTTGACACCGAAGCCAAATTTAAAATTGTAAGTTTTGTATCGGCAGTATTTGTCAATCATTTCAGGTTAATTCTAAATATTTTAGCCATCACCTGACCTCTAATTTGACTACTATCACTGCGACTATGTAGAACTTTCTAATCGGGACAGAGTAAAGTTAACCAGGTAGGAGCACCGATTTGACTAGTGTTTTCAATTTTTGTCAGTGTTCATTTGAGTTCATTTTCATACAGTGAATTAGGTCCCTTATTTGACGTTTCGAAAATGAATCGCTACTGCTTGGTTTATTTTACTCTGCCGCGTAATAATTAATTGAAAAATAATTTTTTGCAATTTTGTCCCTAAAGTGATCAAAAATCACGCTCAAATGTCTAGCCATCCAAGTGGTTCAAGTCAAAGTTCTGAAACCTCGGTCCAAGTAAACCAGAAATTCCATCAAACGGACTCTTCAAAACATGGATAACATGCTTGATGGCGTTTGTTATGATGTGTCAAATGGCACGTATTTACCATCAAAAATACCCCAGTGCAAGTGTGACAATCTGTACGAGAAACGGATTCTTTAAGTTGTGTGCCTTCTGTCTGTAAAAATTAGTTATCAAAATGGATATTACTCAACTTTTCAAAGCGAGCATTAAAACGATTCGTCTGCGAAACAAATCAGTTCCACCACTCGACAAAAATCGCATTTTGAAGAAGACTACGAAAACCGATTTCACCATCAAAACCCTGGACATTTGCCATCAAATCACCCAGTTGAAGAATCTACTGATTGAAAACCGTTCGGCGTATATGCGATTTGGATGTCACCTGAAATCGTCCACCCAAATGACCGACGAGGAACGTGATATCATCGACAGCGAATCGGAGAAAATAATCGGAATCTGTACGCAATTTCTAAATGATTTGAAATTAGAGGTGAAACGGAAAGTCTGCAGCAAACAGGAAGCGGAACACATGCAAAACGTACTGGAGCTGCTATCGTCGTACCTGAAGGACATTTTCAACATTTACAACAAACAGAAGGCCTACCGAATGCAGTACGAACTGGAAACGTACAAATTGCTAAAATTGGAGTCCAATAAAAAATTGATTCCGGTCATACCGCCCAGAGAGCGTATACGATTGGACTATGATGAACCACCATCGGAGGATGACAACGGTATGGATGTGCGACACGACCGAAGCGAATCAGAACGCAGGCGACGAAATAAAATGGAACTGGACGATGATATTGCCAACAGGCACGCATTAGAGCAGGAGGAAATTAGCGCGGAGGACATTCAAATGTTTGAATCGGAAAATGTTCAACTGTACAGAGAGTTGAAAGGGCTGTCCGATGAAGTAGAGCAAATTGAGAAAAATGTGGTGGACATAGCCAGATTACAGGAAATATTTACGGAAAAGGTAATGTGTGAACTGCCAACGAATGTTTGACAAAACTTAACTTAACCTTAAGAGGCGAGTATTCTCGGGTGGTGCCTTTGTATCCTTTGTTAGATTGCTACATTTCACAGTCCCATTAATTTCTTGACACTTACCTCTTCAGGTAATCTTTCTTCTCGTTCTGTCTTTCGCCTCGATTCTCATTAAATTTTCTCTCTTGCACAGAGCCCTTGCCAACTGTATCTCACACACGATAATTTCAAACATTTCCGTTTCGCAGGTATCTGAGCAGAAAACCGACATTGAACGAATAGCCAATACGGTCGTCGGTGCCACCGAAAATGTCAAGGACGCCAACGAACAAATAAAGCAGGCAATTCAACGGAACGCCGGCCTACGCGTCTGGGTACTATTCTTCTTGTTAGTCATGTCATTTAGTTTATTATTCTTGAATTGGTACAATGATTAAACGGCTTCGCCAGCCTGTTGAAGTGCTGTGTCGTGTGCCAACTGTTGATGTGCATTTAATTTACTTAAGCTGGGAAACACTTGACTGCACATCATGCATGTGTGCTTCTTCCGCGACGCAATTCCTAAGTGAATGTTCATATGGGCTCGCATGTTTCCGCCGCTGGCGAATCGATTCAGACATATGGAGCATTGCCACTTTTTCTCGCCAGTATGCGTCAACATATGTTTGTTTAAATGTGATTTGGAACGGGATTTGTGGCCACAGATCTCGCATTCTGAGTCTCGAATGTCGCGCTGTTGGAAGAGGAAAGAAAATGGGGAAGTGAGATAGACGAACTCAAAATTGAGAGGAGACGCACTCATTGAATTTATGGTTTAAATGGAATTAAATTGATCAAATGAAATGCGTGACCCCCAGCTTCAAATTGTGTAACTTACATGCATCCTCATGTGCATTCGCATCGACGAATGATGGATGAATTGTTTACCGCAAAGATCGCATTGGTAAACCTACAAATGGAATTAGGATTGACTTGGTTCAGTCGCAAAATTTGTAAGGGGTTTGTTTTACCTTCTCGCCAGTGTGGATAAGCATATGTTGACGGAGAAAAGAGCGTCGTTTCACTTCTTTACTACAAATTACACATTCTAGCGGTTTTCTGAAAAATGAAAGTAAAGCGAAATTGTCAGTTCTCGAGCAGTATCGGTAGCAAGGGGAACAATTAGATTTTCAAAAAATCGTCTGACTTTAGACATTTTAGAAGTTTTTGAAGTAGAATTGGTTCGAGTTTCTTGCGTGGTACGAGGTGTAAGAGGAGTCCGAAATGGATTACAATGTCGATAGCAGATTGCAAGTAAATTCAGCGAACGAACAAGTGTAAGGTATTCTATATTTCGATAGCAGAGGCCGAACTGGCTACTGAAGAGGCGCCAGTATGGGAATTTCAAGAAAATATTGAAAGGCGCATCTGGCATAGCTACATCGCCCTGTGGGACCTGATGAAATTTTCAAACTAATTTGAGTCATGCAGGCTGGGTAGTCCTTTAAAGGAGACTAGGTCAGTATTACGTAGAAACGAATGACTATTTGTCACGAGATCTGAAGAGTTTCTGCAACGAAATTCGATTCGTGCAAAGCATTGACGTCGTAAGTATAAATCCTATCGTCAAAGATCGTACCACTGAGATTGTAAGTGTTTCGAGAGATATGGAGCTTCTCTGTGTTGTCGGATGGTACGCAACGCTCGTTTTAACGTTAAACACATTACCAAAGAGTTACCTTCTTACTAATCAGATTGTCATCAATTTATCAATCATCGATGGATATCCCGAGGGAATAATGATTGATTGTTCACACTGGACCTAAGTAAACTCGAAAAAAAGTAATTTAAAAAGAGTTCTGTCATACCTTGTGGCATGTAGATCCATATGCTCTTGGAGTTTCACTTTGCCAGTACAGACAATACCGCAAATCTCGCACCGTTGATCATCGAACTCATGGACAGCCTCTATGTGTGCCTGCAATCGTAACGTATTCCGTTTAGTTACTGAATTTATAGTCAATTGAAAAGTGCAGTCTGACCTTAACATCGTCCGTGGTGTAGAATTTGCTCAGACAAATTTTACACTTTTTCGTTGGTTCCGATTTCCTCACTTTCATATGGTCCACAAACGGTCGATTTTCTTTGGGCGCCGAAACTGGTCCTTTCAATTTAACGATCTTTGGTATTTTCTTGGCTATCCGGCCATGAATTTCTTTGCTGTGTGCGTCCATTTCCGCCAGGCTGAAATCGTTAAGCGAAATTTAGATCGGCGAAAAACTAGTGAACTAGTGTTGCAAGAACAGGATTACCTCTTAAAATTTGTGTTGCACAAGTCACAAGTCATTGTAATGCAGTCCCCATAATCGAAATCATTTTCCTTCGAATGCATTTCTTCCAACAATTCTTCCGTATCGCTCAAATGACTTTCAAAATATTCCTCATCCAGATTCTCCTGCTCTTCGATAATTTCATACTCTTCCAGGCACTCAACATTCGCATCGTCCATGTCGTATTGGTAGGATTCGTCCAGATTCTCTTCTTCATCGAGTATTTCGATTTCCAATTTGACGTCCTCATTGTTAGCCATTTCCTCCAGAATGTTGGTCTGAACATATGGCGTTGTTTGATTGTCGTCAACGTCGGTGACAATGTACCGGTGGGTGGTCGGTTCTTCTAATACGGTTGGGCTTTCTTTGAAGGCTTCCATGGACTGGACACTGGCGTGTAGGAGTTCTCTCAATTCGATCTGTACCAATTTGGCTGTTATGTATGCCTTGTCGAATTCATCGATTTTGGTCATGCAACATTTGCATATGATTAGCTTCTCAAAAGATTCATGCTTGACCAATGGATATCCAATGAATTTTTCGATATACTTCAGTACCGGTGTGTCGCTGTGTGCTGTGTTGATTTTGAGCAGATTTTCGCTGAATATTGATGTATCCTTTCGGCACACAAAACATGATCGGACGTCAATGTTTATGGTGCTCAATTTCTGATCCGTTTCGACGGTTGACGTTTGTGGCACTGATTTCGGGGATTTTGGAGATGCCTTCAGCAGTTGCCTTTTCCTTAGCTGCGGCATTTCGTTTAAAAGAGTTTTATGCCTTGGTTTGTGCACAATTAAACGTTAATGTCAGTTGAAAAGTAATGCTTTTTGAAATTTTTTTATGAAATTGGAGCCAAAGCAGTGTTTTTTGATGTCAGCTGTCACAAAATAAAGCTATACCATGAGTGTACAAGTTGACAACGCTGCAGTGTAG